>NC_085084.1:21315035-21990785 GCF_963662255.1 Cinclus cinclus | reverse complement strand
ACCCTTGAGAAATGCCACACCTTCCCTGTCAGCTGCCTGAGAGGCTCTTGGAGCTTCAGTCCCAGATGGACCCTGATTGTACTGCCAGTGTCACTTTGGAATCTGTGCCTCCCCATGGGCAGAGAATGATGCAAGAGAGCAGCAGCACAGTGCTTTGGGAACATGTGAGCCCATCCGGCTTAGAGACTTGGCCCACAAGTGTTGTATGAGAAGTTGAAACGCATCTTCTTTTGCTTTCTGTGCAGGCCCTTCTAGAGAAAGAGCGTGAGCAGATTGCTTTATCAGAGGTGCCATGGCAGACTCAGGAAGAGGTGTTCCCAGCCCCAGAGCAGGAAGAGCAGCTCAGGCAGCAGGTGGAAGAGCTACAGGAGAATGGCCAGGTAAGCCTGGCTCACCAGATGACAGACTGAAGGGCAGAAGCAGGAGCAAAAAACAGAGCTCCTGGGACTGAGGAGGCCAGGAGTCCCACAGGCACTGAAAGCACAGAGCCTTGTAATCTGCAGAGATCAGCACTGGGATGGGAGGGTTAAAATGGAAGCACAGGTGGGTAGGGAAGCAGAAAGAAGTGGCTGAATGAATTTGATTTTGAGGCTGAAAGAGGAAAAGCTGAGCTGGTGACAGCTTCCTGTGACTTGCTCTGCATTTGTGTCTACAGAACATCAAGGCAGAGCCACAAGTAGAGCTGCCTGAAGATCAGATTGCCATCATGGCAGTGAAGAGGAGGAACAAGGAAGACATGAGAAGTGTCCAAGAGGAGATGAATCTCCATCAGCAGAGAGGCGATCAACAAAACCAGGTTAGTGCAAAAGTGACACACACTCCACTCAAGAAACATTTCACTTCTTTTTTACAGAACCTCAAGGACAACATCAGTGCAGAGCTGAAGGAAATTGAGGTTAGGATGAAGGCAAGAGAGAAGAGGCTGGAGGAAGAAATAAAAATGATCAGAGAGAAACATAATCCCCTGCTTCAGGCTGTACAAAAGCAAGTGAGTGAAAAAAGCAATAGCCAATGCAGTCACCAGACTAGTGGTTTCTGCCCTTCTTGCCTTTCCAGTGTAGAGTAGCAGGGGGTGGGGTGGTGCCTCTGAGTGCCATCCTGCTGTAGGGTCCATCACAGCCACTCTGAAGGACATTTTCTGGTGTGCTGAGTCACAACATCTGCCCTGGAGAGTGAGGCTAGTCCTTTGGCCTTTTGGCTAACAGTCATTCAAATGGATTCCTGCTGGCCTGTTCCTGCACTCCTTCTTTCTTGAGGTATTTTTTACAGTGGGACATGGTGACCCAGACGGAGGATTGAAACAAGCTGTCTGTAGTCTTGTAAATCTGTTCTCTCCCTTTCCTCACAGTCAATGACTCTTGGCTGACAGGGACAAGCTGTAGTCTCTGACTGCTTTGTTCTGTTTGACTTGAGGTGGAAGCCTTGACATCTCACCTGCCAGCCCGCAAAGACTTCCAGCAAATGACTGGAAAGAAAAAGCCCCGTTGTCAGCGTGAGGCACAAGAGCTGTCCCAACCGGAGATGCTGCAGGTGGGGCATGTCCTGAAGATGGGCCAGGAAAAGAGGACTCAGTGGAAGGAGGTAAAGCATTTGAACAAGCATGTCTGCAGCCCTTGGAGAGGGAAAGGAATCCCTGGGGAGGAAGTGGAATGGTCATTGTGGCAGCCATCCTTCAGAAAATCCATGAGAATGGAACATGAATCTGGCTCTGAACTCGAGTAAAACCAGCCTTTGATACTGACCCACCAGTTTGAGAAGGGGCCATCCAAATAATCCATTTTAAGAGCCCTGCATGTGGCTGACAACATCTTCCTGTGGGCTTGCATTTGAGAAGGGATCTTAAATTAAAACTTTGCCAGCCACCTTTCTAACACAAACTCTTTACTTGTCTCAGATCTACACAGGCAGTGTTACTGAACCTGCTGCAGCAGCAGCCTTGTCTAGTGGAGCCTTTGCTCCCCAGCCTGAGAAGTGGAGCCTGGGCAGTTTGTTCATCTCCAGCACTGACACAGCTGCTGCTCAGCCAAAGGAGACTAAGAAGTACTTGCAGCTACTGAGTACGTCTGGTGTATTTCTTGTCTGAGGGACAGTGTGTTGTGTGCATGTGTCAGTAGAGCTGTACCAAATGTTCCTCCTCAGTTTGGTGGCACAGGGACATTTAGGATTCCCTGTAGGAACTGCTGTAGAAAATCACTCTCTGTGTTGGCCATCTGTGCTACAGAGTTATCTGTCTGGTTATTGTTGTTGTTCCTCAGCCAACCACAAAGGGTTCAGAGACCCACCCAGTGGGGCTGCCTTTTTTATCTTCTGGAAGCTGAGATCTCTGCTTTAAAGTGAGCATCTTGCATTTTGTTTCCCTCAGGGAAAATAGTGAACATGAAAAATCCTGCAACAAAGTACAATGAACTGGAAAACATTGGCAGCGGGTGAGTCCAACCACAGTTACTTCTACACAACCATGGGCAGGTGATTTGCTGGTAGAATGTCTATCAAGTGTGAAGTCAGGCAAGCTGCAAACATATTCAGACACTGAGGTTAGATTGCTCAACCTCTCAGTACTGGCCAGAATTTGTGAGCAAGGTCAAAAGGCATTGTCAAAGACATCTCCATGCTTCTAAGGTCTTGCCTGCAGCAAGAAACAGGACCTGGAAGATCTCCTTGTCTCTACAGTGTGGGACAGCTCTGTGTTATTTTCCTTAGCACTTTTTAATATCTCCAGATCATACAGCCAGAGTAATGAAAGGAGAAGAATCTTGCTTGCCTGAAAAAGCAAACTACCCACTAGGATAGCTGTCAGATTACGGTTCTCAGGAACATTTCTTTCCAAGAGTTTGCTGAAGCACATACTCCAAGGTCAGGAGAAGAACTGCAACAGTTTAGAAACTGCAGCCTGAGATGAAAGAATAAGCTCTGTCTTTGAGCTAAGGCAGTAAACCCCAACACTCCAGGAACAGGCCCAGTGCCCATGCACTTGAGAGGAAAATGCATCAGCTGCCTTCCGGCAGACCCTTCCTGCATCCTGCAGATTTTAGGCACTTCCTGGGCTGGCTTTCACTCCACGATCTAAATGGCTTCTCCTTTCCTTGCTTTGTTTTGTTTCTAGGACTTTTGGAGAGGTTTGTAGGGCACTTGACAAGGCAGCAGGAAGAGAGGTAAATGTCAACAGCCCCTGCAGACTCTGCAGCTCTTGAGGGCTTTCCCCTCTGGTGTCAGCTGTGGCTGGAGCTTTGGGTGGAGCTGTGCAGTAAAGGCACAAGAAGCACAGACTGGCACCAGCCTGCAAACTGTATTTGGGCCATTCTTTGTCCTTCTCAGCTGCCAGAAGGAAGGTGAGGAGGGCAGCGGTTCCTTTCAGAGAAGGACGCGCTCGCTCGCTCTCAATTGCTAAAACAAAGGTGGTGCCTTAGAACATCTCACTGCTCTTTGCGGCTACAGCTTCAGAGTTGTATTCTCATTTCTGGCTGCCAGCAAATACATCTGAATGTTACTGGCAGTTCCTTAGCCATCTGCAGGGCTGCACCTGGGAACTGCACATAGGGAGAGACCTGCAAGGCATCCCTAAAAGCCCGAAGCCCCGCTTGCAGCCCAGGATGTATCCACCGAGTACCAAGGCATGCATTACTTTTGAATCCCAGGAAGGAATGTGGTCAGAGCCTTGTGGGTTATGGTTAAGACATCTTTGCTACCAGGTGGACATTGTAAAATGTCGGTGGCCACACATCCTGAAACTGGCCTCCAAGGGAGCAGAGAAATGGGCTGTTGGAATGACAGTTCCTAATTATTCCAATGTCTAATCACAAGGTGCTTTGGCTCAGCTTGGCTGTGTCATTCCAAAATCACTCACTCCGTGTGTGTTGTGGTCTCGTGCCACCAACTTCTGAAGTTACTGAATTTCAATGTCATTTTAGGTGGCCATAAAGAAAATAAATCTCCACAGACTGAAAGAGAAGGAACTACTAGTCAATGAACTCATGCTCATGAATAAGCATAAGAATCCCAACCTGGTTAACTGTTTAGACTGGTGAGTCATGCTTTTGTCCCATGACTGTTTGTTTACTACTGCAAATATGCAAGGTAAAAACCCACTTTGGTCCCTGGCAGAAAACAGAGCTGTTAATTATTACTTCTTATTGTTCTTCTCATCTCCAATGGATGGGAAGAGAGTGCATCTTGTCTGCATGAGTTTTCCCTGGCACACGTAGTTTGAAAATTGTTCAAAAACCTGGATCACCCATATCTTACCAAATCGTAAGTTCATCATGAATCGTAAGCCTGTAAGTTCACTGCCACCATGTTGTTCTGGGGCTTGATTTATTTCAAGTGTCCTCTTACATGCGGATCAACTAACAAGGATTTCCCTTGATTGTGTTCCCTCTTTTCTATTGCTTTGCATGCCAGGAAGACTAGGTGCTTTTTTTTCCAGAAACACATAGTGTGAGAGGCTTTTTATCTGTTACTAAACTGCATTTTTCACTTGCTGGTCATCTAACACATCTCTTTTTCATAGCTGTACCTTTCTCCTTGAGACGACATAGACTGCAAACACTGCACGGCATAGAGGGAATGTCTACTCCTTTCATTCTGTCCTTGTCAGAAAGGGACCCGGAAACAAGAATCAACCCTTGTCGTTTCCAAACAGCAACGTAGCCATGCACGTTCATATCCACGCCCTTGTTTCCTTCTTTCAGCTACCTTGTGGATGAGGAACTCTGGCTGGTTATGGAGTACATGGATGGAGGCACTCTGAGAGATATCATCAGCAAGACCTACCTATCTGAAGATGAGATGGCAGCTGTCAGTCGGGAGGTCAGGGATCCCACCTGGGCTTCCAAGGGCTTGGGCAGGATTGTCTGGGAAACTGGGGCTCAGAACTGGAGAGATTTCATGTGCCAAGCTTTGTTTCTGTATTACTAGAATGCTATGGGCAAGCAAGAGCCTTTCAAGTGAATTGCGTGGCAGTGTGCCTGCATTCACTGTACTCTGTTCTTATACTCTGATCTCCTGCTGTTAAATCCTTGCTCTGTCTCTTGTGTTTGTATTTTCTATGCTCCACTTCGCCTCTCTAAATGCTTACCTCGAGCCTGTCTGCGCTGCATTCATCGCCTGTAAAAGCAAAGGTGCTTGTGGTAGGATTTGAAATTAATAGCAAAGAAAGAGCAACTCGTTTCTCACAGGTCTCAAAAAGCACAGTAGTGCACCCAGGATGACGTTTGCTTCTGAAAGGTGACTGATGTGATGTTTCCAAGTCTGTGCTGAGGCCAACAATAAATCCTTTGTCATGCAGCCTCCCACCTCAAAGTAACCCACTTCACACCAAAGGGAGGGATGTTTTCTTTCTTGGCAAACCCTTGTTTGTCCTCTGCATGGAGGGCACATCCACTGCGGGAGCAGTCATTCTGGCTGGTTTGCGGGGGGCCAGTCTACAACAGCAGTTGCTGTTGCTCTTTCAAAAGCTGACATGCCTCTCCTTAGAAAGGTCCTGCTCTGCTAGTGTTGGAGCAGCAAGCTCTTCCTCTCAATGGCACCGTGTGTTCTGCCATTACTCCCCATTCCCCTGGAAGGGGAATCATTTAGAGTTGTTTCCCGTCTTGTGTGATGAACTCCCATCACTAATTTTTGCCCTCCTGTTTCTGTTTTCCTTCCCAGTGCCTGCAAGGACTGGATTTTCTTCACAGAAACCGTGTGATCCATCGAAATGTGAAGAGCCGCAACATCCTTCTCAGCACCGATGGCTCTGTCAAGCTGGGTCAGTATATTCCTGGTCAGGAGCAGTATTCCAGGGATGTGGGGTGTGGGTCTTCTTTGAGTGACTGCCAGCTCTCCAAAAATGGTGCTGGTGGGAGTGCAAGGGCCCAGGCTGCAAGCTGAAGGCTTGAAGTTGCAATGTGCACAGAGGTACAATAAGGAACCAAAAGCAGACAAGAGTGGCGTTGGTCTGCATGTGTCCCTTCCGGAGGGAGGGAGGCACAATCTAAACCTTCAGGGGAATAAAGGCTACTGCTGTGAGCTGCGTTTAAAAACCACGGTTTTTCTGGAAGTGGCCAGTTTCCTACTTCCTTGGCTAAAGCCCCAGGGAAACGGAGCATGGACAGTTCTCCAGGAGATTCATCAACAGCACATTCTTAGACTGAGAGTGTGGAATTCTTTTGCTTGCTTTCATAATTTGAGCTGGCTTTTATGGTGTGTTGTTTTCTCCACAGCTGATTTTGGCCTCTTTGCTCAGCTCACCCCTGAGCAGAGTAGATGGAGCTCAGTGACCAGCACTTCTGAGTGGATGGCACCTGAAGTCATGACAGGTCAACCATATGGCCCCAAAGCAGACATATGGTCTTTTGGAATCATGGGCATTGAAATGGTGGAACAAGAAGTTCCTTGCCAGAGGCAAACTCCTGTCTGGGTAAGGTGCAAACACTTACTGATCTCACTGCCCTTCTCACCTGTCCCATGTTCTGTGTGCCACTGGACAAAATCCCATTGCCATGTGCTGGCACCACTTCCACCAATGTCCCTTTCTAAATATGTCCCTGCAGCACATTGGCATCTGCTGTAGAGTTTTGGTTGCATCAGAAGGGAAGTGGCAGGTAACCAGTTCAGCAGCCTGCCATTTTTGCCTCCAGCCATGCCTGACATTTCTCATTTGCTTTTTGAACACTGTTGGAGCTTTGTTTCGGGAGGAAAGGAATTATTTAATGAAATGGTTAGATATGTGATAAAAATCCTTCAAAATGGAGGTTGAATCTTCTGAGGTTCAATTTTATAGAAAAAGTAAGAAAAAAGGATAAAAAAGAAAATGAAAAATAGATCAAAAACAACCACCAAAGCAGTGCCCAAGCAATTCTGCTAGCTTTTTCATTTTCTAACCACAGCACATCAATTTTCCTGCATACTGTAGCACATTTTCCAAATCCTGTGTGTCTTTGGAGCTTCCAGTCTTTCAAATAATTTGTACATTCTTCTGTCATGTCTCTGGGTGGCCTGGATAGCTTTAGGATGCATTTTTCTCTGACTGCAGTTAGAATTGCACTCCAAACCCTTGGCTGTTTCTTGGTACTTTAACAAGTTGATGAGCTGCAGTCAGGTGCCTGTGGCTGGGATCCAAGGTGTGGGGTTGATGCGGGTGCTGTGTTCCTTTACTGCAGGAGCAGGGTCATTCCCTGACTTGCACAGTTCTAATGACAGTGAGGATTTCAGCTCCCCACCATGTCTAGTGGCTGAGCTCAGCTGCAGAGGGACAGGATAAAACCCCCTTTGTGACCTCTGGCGGTATGGGAAAAGGAAAGAAAGCTGCCATAATTATTTTTACTCAAGGGGAGTGTGTTTGCTTTTTTAGGCTTGGAAATTTCCCTCTGGGTTGAAGAGGATAATAACAGAGTCTCTTTGGTCACCATCTATTTCAGTGCCACCAGCACTGAGCTGTTGGTATTGCGATGGACATTTTTATGAAGACCAGGCTGGAGCCTGGTATCATGGAGAGCTTGCCCAAACCTCGCATTTCTTGCCTGGCACTTTCTAAGATGGCATACCATTAATGCATCAACTAGAGCATCCAAATGAGCAGAGGGGAACCATAGGGGTAGCCCTTCTCCTTCTTCTGATTTGCCCATGAAAAGGTTTCCTCTTGCCACATAAAGAAGATGAAACTTGCAGACTGCTGAGAAAAAGAGCTGCAGGTGTTTCCCGTTTGTGTGCCCAAACAAGCATTTTCATCCCAATATATTTGTGCATGCATCTTAATGTGTCTGTGTTGAATAAGAGATTCCAGATGTTTGTTTCCTTACCTGAGGAATACCTGGTGGATTTCCCTTTTTTTTTTCTTCCAATTACCATTGTTTTCCAGAACAGGAGAGAAAGCTTGATGAGTTTCGGTTTGTGGCAGCTGTACTTAAGGGACCAACAATCCCTGCAGAAATGCCTTTCTTGTAATAATTCTTTGAAACAGAGTTAATGTAACTAAATCCCTCTCCCAAAAAGCTTGTCAAGCTGTGTGAATCCTCAAGGAACCAAACACGCTTTTGGTGATGTAATTTCCCCTAACCAGGTCAGTCCATGAAATCAGCTGCCAAGGCATCCATTTCCTGGATGTCGGAAGAGCTGTGGCCGCTTTGCAGATGGTGTTTCTTGGTACAGGAGAGTCATCTCTGCCTCTCTGCCAGGACAAAAACTGCCACTGCAGAGTGGAGGTTCAACAACGGGGTCTGGGAGAGCAGTTACAGATGTGAAAGAAGCAGGCCTAGCCTCGTGTTTCCTTTTTCTCCAGCCTCAACTCCAGATAGCCAAAGGAGGGAGACCAAAGCTGCAGCAGCCCAACCTCTTCTCGCTTCAGCTGCGGGACTTCCTGAGCTGCTGCCTGCAGACTGACGAGGCTCGGCGCTGGTCTGCCATGGAGCTCCTGCAGGTAAAATGTGAAAGGGCTGCAGGTGAAACAGTGTCCAAGGGATGGGCTCCTCCTCCTCTGAAGTCCAAGGCATCAGATAAGCCCCGCTCCTCCCCACCTCCAATCTTGGTGCTGCTAAAATGAAAATGGGTGAGGAATCCTGGACTGGGCTGGGCTGGGCTGGCAGGGAGCTCTATATGTCATGTGGTCCAAGTGGCCTGCAACGAGCAGGGACATCTTTAAGGAGATCAGGTTGCTCTGAGCCCTGTGCCACCTGATCTGGGACGGTTCCAGGGATGGGGCACCTACCAGCTCTCAGGGTATCTTGTGCCAGTGTTGCACCATGCTCCTAGTAAACAAGTTCTTCCTCAGACCTACTGTAACTCGATTCCCTTTTTGTTTAAAAATGGTAGCCCACATCCTATTGTAACTGGACCTGTTAAAAAAAGGTGTCTTGCACTCCCTCAGAGACCACATTGAAGGTTTGGAAGGTGTCAATAAAGTCTCCCCGGGACCTATTCTTCTCCAGGCTGAATAACTCCAGGTCTCTCAGTCTGTCCTAAGAGGAGAGGTGCTCTGTCCTCTGACTGTTTCTGTCACATTACAATTGTGTAATTTGGTGGTGTGTTCAGTTTTATCTAATGGCAAAAGACTTGAAGTAGAGCAGTGCAGGGTCCAGAGGCATGAAATGGTGGTGGAAGAACCCAAGGAAGCCAGTCCTGGCCGAGCAGTCAGAGATTTGGCTGTGGGAAAGAGCGGCTGTGGCAGGCTCACTGTGAGCCTCTGAGGGGCCCTGCTTTGTGCCCCCCACCCCACTCTTAGAGGTTTCTGCCACACAAACAGAAGCAGCTGAAAGAGACTTTTCCCAGCCCCATCTGCTGCCTGGCATGGTCAAGCAGACAGGAACTGCCCCAGGGTTACTGCCAGGTTGTGTGGCAGAGAGGGAACTGCAGGACCCAGTGCCACTCGGCTGTCCCTGCTGGGAAGGAAAGAAGGAAAGGAGCCATCCTGTGCCATCCAGCACAGGAGGGGCAGGGCATGGAAAGGTAGACACTGCTCTCTCACTTTGTGGAAATTAGCATGATGCCCGTCTTTCAAAGAGAGGCACCTATGTGAGTCTTTGGAGTTTCCTGAAAGGAAGAAACCCCAAGGACAGAAAGCACCATTTCCAGAGCCCTGGCAGGGCAAAAATCCTAGCAAGATGAAGACACCAGAACAGAGATGAGTGGGATTCTGGGCCAGGTTTGCCTGTGATGGCAAGGTCCTGCACATGAAGGTTGAGGTGCAAATGGCCCCGTTGGTCCTCTTGCTGCATCTTTCATGCACCAGAGGAATCCTGATTGAGCCTATAAAGCACTGTACTTGGAAAATCATGATTCATTGTTTGTTCGTTTGTTTGTTTTTCCTGTCGACAGCATCCATTTGTTACATCAGCCAAGCCAGCATCAACTCTGGCACCACTCATCATTTCAATGAAGAGGAAGGTGGAGACAAGAATGTAACAATCACATCAAGACATTAGCTTCACAACCAGCACAGAGCAAGACTGTAGATTAGGACTGTACAATAGGATTTTAAATAAATAAAGTTTCTCAAACCTCAACTCACTTGGAAGATTCCCCACCTTCTGAATCATTCAGAAAATTCAACATTTCCTTCTGGATTGCCAGTTGTTTCTTAATGGTGCTAAGTCACACTTATGGCCTGTTGTTTTTTTTTTTGCTGTGGTTTCTATGTGGGGAAGGTTCTTCTTCATTTATCTTCACCAGAATACACTGCCTTTGGAATATGGCCCACTGGCCTGTTTGTTTTTGTTTTTTTTTTTTTTTTGCCCAGCCAAGGAGCTTCTCTTTGAGGCAGAAAGGGCAATGGCATTTGCAGGCAAAACCAAAGGAGGAGGCAGCAGCCAAGCCATCCTGTGTGGATGCAGGCCTTCCATGATGGCTAACATCTGGCCTGGAGGCTTCACAGTCAGAGATACCGTAATTATATATCCACCAGTCTGTGCCATTAGGGAAAAGATGTAAACATCCCTAGGAGGAAGGCATTTGAAAGCTGGGAGATTTAAATACAAACAACGCCAGCCAATCCCTGGCAAGCGTGGACACAGGAAGCTCTTGGCCACTGAGCTGGGTGGTGGTAACCACATTCAGCCAGTTAGGAGAGCAACCACGCAGGTTTTTGACAACCGTATAAAAAAGAACTGCACTCAGTAAAATTGGCTGTTATTGTGGGAACTACGGAGTGTCGTGTCTTGTACATCTCAACTGTGACAGCCTTCGGTCGTGACTCAAGAGCATTTGGGTTCCTGCCACTTGGATTTGCATCCCTCAGTGCAATCTCTTTGGCTGGAGGAGAGTCTTGCTCAACTGAGAAAGCAGGAAGACCGGTGAGGGTGCTCTGAAAGGTCTCCAGGATCTGGTGCAGAGCTGACAGCGACTGCAAGGTGAGAGTGAGCCCAGCCTTGTCCAGGGTGGAGCCCCAGCAGAGCCCTGGCAGAGCCCGGAGCAGCCTCAGCCCAGGCAGAGGCAGGCTTGAAGGAGGCCCTTGTAGCTGCAAGAGGCAGCAGCCCGGCTCTGGGTGCCTCCTCCTGGCACCGGGCATATCCTCTGCTCTCAGAGCCGAACTGGCAGCTGGCTGGTCCCATGGGGAAGCGCAGCCGTGCTGGGCACAGCACAGACTGCTGGCATTGGCCGTCTGGAGTGTGGCCAGGAGGAGAGAAAGGCAAAGAGCAGCCGAGGGCTAGCTCCCTGGCTGAGGATTGCTACTCTTGTGCCAGGTGCCCTGTAACTCCTGGGAAAGGTCAGCGGTGTGTGCAGCACTCTGGGCACAGGGGGAGGGAGCCCGGCTGCTGCGCAGGCTCCAGCCCAGGGCAGCATCCTTCAGGCACGGCAGTTCTGCCAGGGAAACCAAGGCCAGCGGGAGGCGCTGTCAGCTCGGCAGGTCACATCTGCAGGACACACTGCCTCCCACAGCTCTGGGAGGAAGCGCCTGCAGTCCTGGAGTTGTGCACTGAGCCAGAGCAAAGGTAGGAAATGCAGAGTGTTTTGCAGAAATATTCAGGGGCAGCAGTCCAGCCTGCTTTGTGCTCTCAGGAGCGCGCGCGCACACAGGCACGCACGCCGGTGCACACGCACACAGACACACACACTCAGACTCACACTCCCAACAAAATGCTTCTTTTTATTGCCTTTCCCATTCGCTGCATACAGAGGGAAATCAACATTCCCTCCTGGCTTCCTACTTTTCTGTCTGTCCCCTCCTCCCCCCTTATCCTACTTCCTTTTTGGTCCGGTGTTCAATCCCGCCCCACTCCCAGCTCACAGGAACGCCCGAGAAATTGAGTAGAACAAATCCAAACCATAAAAATAACAGTGCCTAGAAGCATCAGCTTTTGTTCTCTTTTCTAATAACCTTTTGGCTGCACCAAACTATTACCTCGTATCTTACAAGAGGGAATTGGGGATGAGCCTGAGGCTTGTGCTTGAATAGTGAACTGATTTGGAAGGGAGCAGAAGGGTTTCAGTAGGCAATTTGTTTTCGTTATTAATTTCTGAAGGAATGATGCAAAGTGGTTTCAGTCTGCAAAAGCAATTTCAAGGTGCATTGAAAAATTGCTTGTGTACAATTCCCAGAGAAGGAAGGTGGTGTGAAAATGTTTAACAAGTCATTAATCCCTTGACCTTTAAAAGACGGTGTTGAGCCCACTATTCCTTCAGTGCAGTGATGAATGTGTGCAAGTGGCTAACTTAGCCTTGAGAATAAAGCGTTTGGTCCTCTTAAGAAGGTAGCTGGAATGCATTCAAGGGGAAGAAAGTGGTTTGAGAAGGCTTTTGACCATCACAGGAGAACTTGAGGAATGGCAAGTTCCTCAAATGCCCACCAGAGTCCCTCAAGAGATCCCTACTCTCGTGTCAATAACTTCTGAGAAGTGATTTAAATCTGTCAAATAATTTGGGGAAATGTTGAGCTTGTGAGTTTCAGCAATGAGTGTGTCTTAATTCCATGGTTACAAGCTTGTAAGTGAGATTTCTGAGTGAGCACATGTTAGAAAAGTGATTCCCCATGCACCCAGAGCTGAAATAAAGTGTCATTTCTCACACTGACCTGTCAGTGGGGATGGGGCCCTGCTTGGGTAACTTTCATTGTAGTCACTTCTGTGGAAAGGTGAAAATTAAATCTTTTCCAGCCGTTCCCTCAGGGTTACCTTTATTAGGACCCAAACCTCTGTACCGCAGGTAGCCTGGGTGTGTGCAGAGCAACACAGCCCCACAAACCCCTCGGCTTTCCCACAGGTCATCCTTACCTGTTCCCAGGTGTGCCCAGCTCTGGCAGCAGAAAGAGCCCACCGTGCAGTGGGCGCCATGCCCTGCCCAGCCGGGGCTCTCTGCCACAGAGCAGCAGCAGCGCCAGCACCTTTCAACTCACTCCTGCCTTGGCTTCACCTGGGAGACGGAAGCCTCTGGAAATCAGCACCGCCAGTCATGTTCCCAGCTTGGAGCAGCTCCTGCAGGCAGGCAAATCCTGCCTGACTGCTTCCAAATAGGAATAAAGGCAGAGGTAGACACATACATACACAGAAGCCCTGGGCCTGTCCAAATAGGCAGATGTATAGGGGAATGCGTTAGGAATTATTATAGCTGTTATGCCAATACTGCCTTCTCTCCTGCCCTTTTCTCTCTTCACATTTCCACCTGTTCCCACTCACAACTCTCACAGTTTTCTGGTCATGTTTCCCTCCCAAATTTCACTCATTTCCCCCACCCTTTTCAGCTCCGTTTCCTCACACTTTTCATCTCACATTTCCACACCATCCCATTCGTTTCCTGTTCTTTTCCTTCCCTCGTGTTTCTCACAGATTTTCTCTCACATATCCTGTCCTTTTGTGCCCTCATGTTTGTCTCCTTTTCTCAGTCATGTTTCTCAGTTTTCTCCTCACATTTCTCATTTTTCCCGTCATGTTTTTCACCCTTTTCCCTCTCACAGTTCTCACACCTTCCCCCTTCATATTTATCATTCTTTCCGCCCAACTTCCTTGCAGTTTCTCTCTCACAGTTTGTGCCCTTGTTTCACTCATGTTTTCTGCTTTTTTCTGCCCTCAGGTTTCTCACTCTTTCCCCCTCAGTATTCTCTCAATGTTCCCCTCACATTTTCTGCCCGTTTCTCTCTCTTTGCCAGTAAAGTTTCTCATTCTCTTCCCCTCACATTTCCCTCCATTTTCTCTGATATTTCTCACCCTTCTCTGCTCATGTTTCTCAGAATTTTCCCATCCTATTTCCTGCCCTTTTCTCCTCTAACCTTCCTCTCCTATTTTCACTCATATTTCTCAGCATTTTTCACCTCAGTTTTCTCTCCCTTTCCCACTCAGGTTTCCTACCCTTTTCTTCCTCCCGCTTCTCTCCTACTTCCACTCACATTTCTCATACTTGTCACCTCACATTTTCTGCCTTTTTCCCCCTCACATTTCTTCACCCACTGGTTCCTGTCAGTGACTGTTTCTCTTCAGTAGTTGATGGGCTTCTACTCTTTTATTCCTGCAATCCCCTACTCAAACTAATGGCTGCCAGAGCAGTGGTCCAAGAAGGCCCTGCCTGTGCATCTGCTGAAGAGAAAGTCTGTGCTCCACCTGAAGAATCTCATTAAGAACAACCTAAAGCACAGATTTGGTTTGCATTTCAATTCTACAGAGTCTTCGTACTGTTCTAAATTAATAGGTACCCTGAGGGATACACATTCCAGGTGAGCACCCGCTGCTCTAGTAGTCTGCTTCAAGTAGATGCCATCTCCGTCTTCATCACCTCACAGTCACTATGGCTCCAGCATGGAGAAAAACAGTCTGTGATGCCTCCTTGTGCCAAATACTGTCCATTTGCACAGGAGATGCTTTTGGCACTCTTTTGGGGGGAAAAAAAATATTGAAACCCTGGAGTTTCTTCCTATTTTCACCTACTTGAACTGCCTTGACATCAAAATACTGCCAGCCAATATTACAAACTGTCTGGTGCATGTTTGTGTGCACAGACCAAAGGTGCCACACTGTGTCTGCCCCCAGGTGACTGTTAATGTCCATTTAAACAGAGGGCTGAAAGGGGGGGGCTCTGCCCACCCTGCGCTGCTCCGGGGTCAGGGCTGGGCCAGCAGAGGCTGCAGAGCACGAAGGGAGCGATAGCCTCAGCCCTGGCCACCATCTTGTGTGTGGCTGCTTCAGCCCTGGCCACCATCTGGTGCCTCCACCAAGTCCAACTCTGAAGGGAGTGGGTTGCTGATTGGCCAGCAGGCAGCATCAGTAGCAAAGTCACCACCAGCAGCTTATGGAATAAGTGTCGTTTAATGAAGTGCAAAGCAGCAAAGAAATACAAATGGATAAGCTCAGCAATGAACCTGATTATTACTACAAAAAACTTGCCTATAGGGATTAAGAAAGATACATCACCAGTTACCCTAATACCTGCCCATCGTCCTGACCCACACGTCACCTGGGCAGCCCCTGTCATAGCAAAGGATTGCAGAGGCACTCCCAGTAACTGGGAGTTCCTGTGCGGTTTGCCCACCTGCAGGTGAGGCTGCCAAAGTTGCTGTAAGAGGGCCCAGATTTTATACTGTTGAATAAACAAGCCACCGTAACTTCTAGTGTGGGAACATCTGGTTTCATCCTCCTCTTGGCCTGGGCTCAGGGAGGAACCAAAGGAGTTTACTTTGACCATATAACTTCCAACAAAACCAAATAGAGGTATCTGATTTTGTGGCCTTGTCTGGCTTCTAAGTGTAGGAAGGTAAACACCTGTTTCACTAACAAGTGGATTCATATATATACTGGTAATGACCATGCATATTTTGTTAATGAGTGAATATAAATATAATGTTTGGTTGGAAAGTTCATCTGGAAGCCAGCTTTGGCTTAGGCCTTGTTGTTCAGGCCTTAGTACTTCACTGGAATTGTCCTTTTACAAGCAGTGATCCTGTCCCCTCAGCTGCAGTGGAATCCTCAGCTGGTCCCACAGGGATTGCTCAAGATCTGGTTGTGCTGAGCTCCTTGTGAGTGGAGTCATCAGTCTCTTGGAGAAGCAGATTCTCTGTCACAGGTTCTAGAATTTTTCCCAGGGATCCAGCAAGGTAAGAGGAAAGGTCTCTGCAGCTCTGACGTGGAAATTGTCCTGCTGGGTGGCCTTGGCTGTGAGTCTGAAACACAGGAGCTCTCTGGCCATATGGTGCTGCTGGCAGAGCTGGCTGTTGCCTACTCAAGGCTCAGGTAGGCACCTGAGCTGCCTTGCTGCGCTGCAAAAACCATCTCAGTGCTCAGCGGCACCTCCCGACACCTCGTCTCAGTGGGGATCCCGTTGGCAGTGTCAGAGCAGTGGCTCGTTAGGATCGGTGCTACTCGTGCTCTCTATCCACCCTGGCCCTGGCAGTCCTGGCCCTGCAGCTATGCCCTCACAGTGAATGGGAACTGCTGCCTGATGTTTTTTGAGCTGCGCCACTGCTGCTGCTGCTGCTGCTGCTGACGCCTTGATGAATGAATTAGTGGGATTATGGGCCATACTGGCCTGTGATAGCAAGGTCATGAAGGCAGAGGTGCAGATGGTCCTGTCAGTCCTATTTCTGCATTTTTCTGGAAACCAAGGAATCTCTTTTGATCCTGAGGCACTGAGTTTGCAAAGTCATGGTTCCTTTGTTGTTGTTGTTGTTTCCCTTTGGAAAGCATGCCTATTTGAGATGGCATCCCTGTTTGGAGCCAGCTGAGCTTCTCTCCCATGATATCTGATCATTTCAGTGAATCAATGGAGAGGGTTCAGGAGGTGGTGATGACCATTTCAGGATGGCTCTCTCCAGTTCAAGTCCTGAGTGGGACTCAGAATTCAAACTATATCAAACTATATCAACTCCGTTGGAAGGTTCCCTTCCTTGTCATCCTGTGAATAAGCTCTACATTAACTTCCTGGATTGTTCAGTGCTTTTTTTCAAGATGGAAAGTCCTGTTTGTGGTGGCTTTTGTATGGTTAGGAATTGGGGGTCTCCTTCTGATGCCAAAATTAGTTTTGCTATTTTATTTCCTTCATATATATTCACAGATGACTATTGTTGTAGAGTTACAGAGTTCCTATGTTCAGTTCAGTACTTTTTCTCCTCTGATAGGCAGAAAGACAAAACACATTCCAAAGGCTCCTATCCTATCTTGCCTCCTCTGCCAACCAAGGGTAAAACACGTTCTCAGGAGACTTTCTCATAAAGTAGGTGTAGCCTGTACAGTTAGTAGCAAGAAAGAGGGACTCCAGAGAAGGTGGAATGAAAAGGGGGAGATTTCCTCCTTATTGTGCTTACAGTTGGGAATTCTTGTCAATTATGCTACTTTTCCAAACTTAGAAAACCCAATTTGCCCTATGTGGGGGGGACATTTTTCCATATCTGCCCCTGGAGGCCTCCAGTTAGACCAGATTTGATATTACTTCCTATACTAATATTGTCCCAAAAGTGTGTTTTGTTTCTCACTCATTCGGGCATTGCTTCCTCCACACTGCAGTGCCTTTGGAATGCAGCCCATTGCCCAACTTTTTCGCAACCTTGATGCTTCTCCATGAGACAGAAAGTGCAATTGCATTTCCAAATGCCAAAACCAATGAGCCAGAGCATCCCGTGCAGATACAGGCCTGCAGCTGTTTCTGAAGAACATTTTGGTTCCTGCCCAGGGCAGCGGATGCATCCCCTCTATGACTGCTGCTCCTTCCCTGGTGCCCATGGGTAGTCGGTACAGAGTTCTGCCAGGGGAATGGAAAAGGCTGGGGATGTCTGCTGACAGTAGATTGCAGTGGAAAATGTTGGGAAAATGTTTGACTGTAGCAAACTGTGAATTCCTTTACCTTAAATAGACAGTGCTTAGTCCTGTATTCTTCCGTTGCGGTGATTAAAGTGTGCAAGTGGCTGTCTTTGCCTTGAGAATAAAGAGAGTGGTTCTGTTAAGATGGTAGCTGGAATGCATTCAAGGGGATGAAAGTGATTTTAGGAGGCTCTTGACCACCAAAGGAGAATTTGAGGAATGGGATGGTCCGCAAACAATTGTTTCAGGGACCAGAGTCGTGACTGAGGCCCTGCCATATTTGATCCATGTTTCAGCAGGTTGACAAGACAATGAAGAAAACGGTATTGTTTAATACTGGGAAGTTGTCCTTGAAAGAGAAGCAATGTATTGTTCAGTCAGTGGTCAGTTCACCTTTGAAAAAGGAACAATGCATGATGGAGCCATTGTTGGCATGCAGTCAGTCGAGGTCTCATCTCACGTGATAGCCATGTGTGAGCTGATGCTGGCACTGGGAAAATTCCACTCCTGGCTCGGGGGTGGAGGGGTGAGAAGGATGAGATGCACACTGATTTGATCCAGGGCATGTCCTGAAATTTCACTGCCTACCTGGCAGATCTTGACAGTTTGACTGCTTCCAAAGTGGAATAAAGGAAGAGGTGTACATACACAGGAGCCCTGGGCATGTCCAATAAACGTGGAGTTACGTGGAGACATTTGTTAGGAATTATTTCAACAATATTATTTTATGCCAACAGTGTCTTCTCTCCTAGTTCCGTGCAATGGTTAGGGCCATTTTCTTGGTCTGGTTTCCTTCCATTTGGTGCCATCTGAGTGCTTAGTTCAGGTATAGGCTGTGGGTGCTTGGGGCACTATTGGAGTTGCTCTTGGATCCCTTGAACAACAGGGTTTGTCTCACAAGGGGACTTTGTTCTGCTTTGAGAACTTCCCATGCTAATTTGTGTTCGCTGTGTGGAAGGTTGGGCTGCTTTGCATAAATTCACAGACCAATGCAGAACGTTTGCTTTGTGATGTCAGGGCATGGTTGCCATGTTGATGTGGTGACATCAGAAGGTTGCTTTGGTGTGCAGAAGGCCTCAGTGCCAGAGCCGCCCTTGGGTGTGCTCAGCATAGGAGCATCCTCCTGATTGTCAGTGGGCAGCTGCCTACTGACAAGAGCCTTGTTTTTCCTTGTGTTTCAGCACAGTCTGCAAACTTGCACAGCAGTGCTACAATGATTGAGCAACTTGTTGCTGCAGTTTGCACTGTGTATGGTATCTCTTATTCGGCCTATTACCTGACTAACCTGGCATGTAAGTAGAGATTTTCCCAGGGTGTAACCTAACCTGGCTTTTGTATGTCTTCCTGCTCTTTGTTAGTGACTGGGTTGATTTTGAAACAGAAAGAGCATTAGGATGCCACTGGCAAAGCTCCTGTCAACATGTACTGCTGAAAACAAGGAGCCTGTAGCCAGGGGGCTGCAGGCAGAAAAACAGCTGTCCTGCTTCGCTGCCAACAGAACTTCCACAGCTCAGAGGGATTTTGGGCAAGATTTTCTGGCCAACTCTTTTCACCAAGTCAATGAGAATTAGTGGATGCAACTAATTAAAAAAACCAAAAGTACCTGAAGGAGAGCATAAAAAAGGCTGCTTTAGATATAGGGCAGAAAAGAAGCATTGAGTGTTAAAGAACTATATCCATTATAGTGGTCAAATTTGCATAAATATGCTGGCAAGATAAGCCAAAGCATAATTAGAGCAAAGAATATTGCACTGTTCTCTTGATGGCAGTGTGAAAGATATCTCCTTAACCATCATCTCTTTATCCACCATCTCCTCATCTATGTCATTCACATCCTCTCTCTCATCCACCACCTGGATGCTTGTGGTGAATGAAAAAATGCTCTCCGATAGGGTTGACTGGCTCTGTGGGATTCATCAGTTCAGACATTTGTCTAAAAGAGACTTCTTCAATTTCCTTGCCCACTCCAGGTCACCTCAGACATATCTACATAGCTGCCAAATCTGAGGTGAGTGACAAAAGAACGTTTGATGATCCAAGTGTTTAAGAAATGACAAGAAAACACTAATCTTAGCCCATGGCAGGAGAGCGTGGAGGTTAACCTGGGAGGAGTGAAAGCCAAAACATATCCATGCCTGCAGCAGCAACAGCTGGCGATTTCCTAATTTTCCATTTCAGAGCTTTACACAAGTCAAAGCTCAGTTTTCAGAGGGAACGTTGCTTGCTGGTAGTAGCCAGGGTGGACTACTGAATTGGGAGCCATGTGCACGTCTGTTCAGTCAGCCCGTCCTCACTGGACTGGAGTGACTTCAGAGTCCCATTGCTATGAGAGTTGATGATTTTGCCTTAGTGGAGCAACTTGTAGAGCTGAAGAGAAATAAGGTTAGGAATGATAGGCAATGGCCTGTCCCTGATGCTTCTCTCTGTCCACAGAGCCCTGAACCGATAACAGACTCTGAAGTGACTCACTCAGTTCCTGGAGACGAGGCCAAAGAGGTGCAAAAGGATCGCAAGCCTCTGGCTGCAGTCAGGGAAGAAGCTGAGCATTCTGAGCTGGTAAGTGCCAGTTGTGGCTGGTGCCGTCTTTAGTGCGAGACAGAGCTGCAAGATCCTGACCAGCCAGCACTTGGTGTTGCTGGCTGAGGATGCTGAGTGCTGGAATGCTGCCAGGAGCTAGCAATCCCCCCAGCCAGTGAGCGCTGGAGAATGGGCTTTGACCTGTGCCGTTTAGGTCCCTGCCTGCTGGGATTCTGATAGGGGTCGGCCTGAAGCATGAAGGCTTCCCGGCCCCAGAGGAGGGAGCATGTCCAAGACACTGAGCTCAGCCGTGATGGATATGTAGGGGCCAGTGTGGTCTGAAGAGACCGGTCCCTCTCCAGAGTCTGGTCAAGGGGCTGCAGGCAGAGAAAGGTGTGATCGGATCCCAGAGGCTCTTTGGGGTGCTTGGTGCCCACGAGCTTCTGGGCCGTGCTTACTTGGGAGCATTTCCGAGACACACTGTGGAATTGCCGCTAGAAGTGAGAGATTTGGTGCCTTTCTTGCCAAGTCCTTCCTTTGCCTCTTCTGGCAGAGCGCTCAGTAGCAGCGTCCACTCTGAGTCCTCCTGTCATTTGATAAGCTGCAACGAGTTGATTGTGTTGTTCACGAGTCCTTGTGGGCCTGGTCCTGTCTGGTGTGCAAAAAAGAGACAGAAATGGCATAGTTCTGGACCCATTTGTGAGGCAAAACCCAGCGGCAACATGTGTCTCTTGATACTTTCTGTGGTGTGGTCTGCCTTGATAAGTGCCCTTGAAAATGCGCATTGCAGCCTGGAGAGGGGAGAAGGCGGAAAGACTTGGATTGCTTTCTTGTGTTGCTAAGAACAGGAAAGGCATCTCGCAATTCCGGATGCCGGATCCTAAATCCAAGGTGCAACTTTGCACCTGGGGAGCTGCCTGGGAGAAAAAGGAGCCAGGGCTTGCGGTCAATAGCAGCTGACCATGAGGCGCCGTGTGCCCTGGTGGCCAAGAAGGCCAAGGGCATGGTGGCCTGTGTCAGCAGTAGTGGGGCAGCAGGAGCAGGGCAGTGCCCTGTGCCCTGTGCTGGGCATCGGTGCTGTGGCTGCAGCTGGAGTGCTGTGAGCAGTTCTGGGCCCACCTGAAGCAGAAAGACATTGAGGGGCTGGAGCGTGTCCAGAGAAGGACACGGCAGCTGGGGACAGGTGGGAGCACAAGCCCAATGAGGAGGTGCTGCGGGAGCTTTAGGCAGGGGAAAGGGAGGCTCATCAGCAACCTTGCAGGCTCACTTCCAGAAATGCCTACATGACAGTGCTCCCCGCAAGGGCCGTTCTCATTCCAAGAATGCCCTCACTGCATCCAGATGCTTTAGACACTGGAGTAGGGGGCACTTGGATCCTTTGCTTGGTGGGCTCCTTCCTTTGCCATTCGGAGAAGCCCCACTCATTTTGTCTTTTTGCAGCAAGCAGAAGTGCTTTTGCTCAAGATTTCCTCCCCTTTGGCAACACCGACTGACATTCTGAGAGTGTTTTAGTTTTCCATGTCTGCAGCAGCAACAGCTGGCTATTTCCTAATTTTCCATTTCAGAGCTTTACACAAGTCAAAGCTCAGTTTTCAGAGAGAAGGTTGCTTGCTGGTAGTAGCCAGGGTGGACTACTGAATTGGGAGCCATGTGCACGTCTGTTCAGTCAGCCCGTCCTCACTGGACTGGAGTGACTTCAGAGTCCCATTGCTATGAGAGTTGATGATTTTGCCTTAGTGGAGCAACTTGTAGAGCTGAAGAGAAATAAGGTTAGGAATGATAGGCAATGGCCTGTCCCTGATGCTTCTCTCTGTCCACAGAGCCCTGAACCGATAACAGACTCTGAAGTGACTCACTCAGTTCATGGAGACGAGGCCAAAGAGGCGCAAAAGGACCAGAAGCCTCCTGTGGCAATCAGCGAAGAAGCTGAGCATTCTGAGCCGGTAAGTGCCAGTTGTGGCTGGTGCCGTCTTTAGTGCGAGACAGAGCTGCAAGATCCTGACCAGCCAGCACTTGGTGTTGCTGGCTGAGGATGCTGAGTGCTGGAATGTTGCCAGGAGCTAGCAATCCCCCCAGCCAGTGAGCGCTGGAGAATAGGCTTTGACCTGTGCCGTTTAGGTCTCAGCTTGCTGGGATTCTGATAGGGGCCGGCCTGAAGCATGAAGGCTTCCCGGCCCCAGAGGAGGGAGCATGTCCAAGACACTGAGCCCAGCCGTGTTGGATACGTAGGGGCCAGTGTGGTCTGAAGAGACCGGTCCCTTTCCAGAGTGTGGTCAAGGAGTTGGAGGCACAGAAAGGCTTGATCTGACCCCAGAGGCTCTTTGGGGTGCTTGGTCCCCATGAGCTTCTGGGCCGTGCTTACTTGGGAGCATTTCCGAGACACTGTGGAGTTGCCGCTAGAAGTGAGAGATTTGGTGCCTTTCTTGCCAAGTCCTTCCTTTGCCTCTTCTGGCAGAGCACTCAGTAGCAGAGTCTAGTGTGAGTGCACCTGTCTTTTGATAAGCTGCAAAGAGTTGATTGTGTTGTTCACGAGTCCTTGTGAGCCTACTTCTGTCCGGTGTGGCAAAAGAACTGCATAGTTCTGGATCCATTTGTGAGGCAAAACCCAGAGGCTGCATGTGTCTCTTGATACTTTCTGTTGTGTGGTCTGCCTTGATAAGTGCCCTTGAAAATGTGCATTGCAGCCTGGAGAGGGGAGAAGGCGGAAAGACTTGGATTGCTTTCTTGTGTTGCTAAGAACAGGAAAGGCATCTCGGAATTGCGGATGCTGCATTCTAAATCCAAGGTGCAACTCTGCACTGGGAGAGACGCCTGGGAGAAAAAGGAGCCAGGGCTTGCGGCCAACAGGAGCTGAACATGAGGCGGTGTGATCCCAGCTGGCCGAGAAGGCCAAGGGCATGGTGGCCTGTGTCAGCAGTAGTGGGGCAGCAGGAGCAGGGCAGTGCCCTGTGCCCTGTGCTGGGCATCGGTGCTGTGGCCGCAGCTGGAGTGCTGTGAGCAGTTCTGGGCCCATCTGAAGCAGAAAGACATTGAGGGGCTGGAGCGTGTCCAGAGAAGGACACGGCAGCTGGGGACAGGTGGGAGCACAAGCCCAATGAGGAGGTGCTGCGGGAGCTTTAGGCAGGGGAAAGGGAGGCTCATCAGCAACCTTGCAGGCTCACTTCCAGAAATGCCTACATGACAATGCTCCCCGCAAGGGCCGATCTCATTCCAAGAATGCCCTCACTGCATCCAGATGCTTTAGACACTGGAGTAGGGGGCACTTGGATCCTTTGCTTGGTGGGCTCCTTCCTTTGCCATTCGGAGAAGCCCCGTTCATTTGGTCTTTTAGCATCAAGCAAAAGTTCTTTTGCTCAAGATTTCCTACACTTTTGCGGCACCGGCTGACATTCTGAGAGTGTTTAATTTTCCATGTCTGCAGCAGCAACAGCTGGCTATTTCCTAATTTTCCATTTCAGAGCTTTACACAAGTGAAAGCCCAGTTTTCAGAGAGAAGGTTGCTTGCTGGTAGTAGCCAGGGTGGACTACTGAATTCGGAGTCATGTGCACGTCTGTTCAGTCAGCCCGTCCTCACTGGACGGGAGTGAATTAGAGTCCCATTGCTATGACAGTTGGTGATTTTGCCGTAGTGGAGCAACTTGTAGTGCTGAAGAGAAATAACTTTAGGAATGATAGGCAGTGGCCTGTCCCTGATGCTTCTCTCTGTCCACAGAGCCCTGAACCGATAACAGACTCTGAAGTGACTACCTCAATTCCTGGAGACGAGGCCAAAGAAGTGCAAAACGACTGCAAGCCTCTGGCTGCAGTCACAGAAGAAGCTGAGCATTCTGAGCCAGTAAGTGCCAGTTGTGGCTGGTGCCGTCTTTAGTGCGAGACAGAGCTGCAAGATCCTGACCAGCCAGCACTTGGTGTTGCTGGCTGAGGATGCTGAGTGCTGGAATGCTGCCAGGAGCTAGCAATCCCCCCAGCCAGTGAGCGCTGGAGAATGGGCTTTGACCTGTGCCGTTTAGGTCCCTGCCTGCTGGGATTCTGATAGGGGTCGGCCTGAAGCATGAAGGCTTCCCGGCCCCAGAGGAGGGAGCATGTCCAAGACACAGAGCTCAGCCGTGTTGGATTCGTACGGGCCAGTGTGGTCTGAAGAGACCTGTCCCTTTCCAGAGTGTGGTCAAGGAGTTGGAGGCACAGAAAGGCTTGATCTGACCCCAGAGGCTCTTTGGGGTGCTTGGTCCCCATGAGCTTCTGGGCCGTGCTTACTTGGGAGCATTTCCGAGACACACTGTGGAGTTGCCGCTAGAAGTGAGAGATTTGGTGCCTTTCTTGCCAAGTCCTTCCTTTGCCTCTTCTGGCAGAGCACGCAGTAGTAGAGTCTAGTCTGAGTGCACCTGTCATTTGATAAGCTGCAACGAGTTGATTGTGTTGTTCACAAGTCCTTGTGGGCCTGGTCCTGTCTGGTGTGCAAAAAAGAGACAGAAATGGCATAGTTCTGGACCCATTTGTGAGGCAAAACCCAGCGGCAACATGTGTCTCTTGATACTTTCTGTGGTGTGGTCTGCCTTGATAAGTGCCCTTGAAAATGCGCATTGCAGCCTGGAGAGGGGAGAAGGCGGAAAGACTTGGATTGCTTTCTTGTGTTGCTAAGAACAGGAAAGATATATCGCAATTCCGGATGCCGGATCCTAAATCCAAGGTGCAACTTTGCACCTGGGGAGCTGCCTGGGAGAAAAAGGAGCCAGGGCTTGCGGTCAACAGCAGCTGACCATGAGGCGCCGTGTGCCCTGGTGGCCAAGAAGGCCAAGGGCATGGTGGCCTGTGTCAGCAGTAGTGGGGCAGCAGGAGCAGGGCAGTGACCTGTGCCCTGTTCCCTGTTCCATGTTCCCTGTTCACTGTGGCCTGTGCCCTGTGCCCTGTGTTGTTTGTCCTGTGCTGCGCATCGGTGCTGTGGCCGCAGCTGGAGTGCTGTGAGCAGTTCTGGGCCCATCTGAAGCAGAAAGACATTGAGGGGCTGGAGCGTGTCCAGAGAAGGACACGGCAGCTGGGGACAGGTGGGAACACAAGCCCAATGAGGAGGTGCTGCGGGAGCTTTAGGCAGGGGAAAGGGAGGCTCATCAGCAACCTTGCAGGCTCACTTCCAGAAATGCCTACATGACAGTGCTCCCCGCAAGGGCCGTTCTCATTCCAAGAATGCCCTCACTGCATCCAGATGCTTTAGACACTGGAGTAGTGGGCACTTGGATCCTTTGCTTGGTGGGCTCCTTCCTTTGCCAGTCGGAGAAGCCCCGCTCATTTTGTCTTTTTGCAGCAAGCAGAAGTGCTTTTGCTGAAGACTTCCTCCCCTTTGGCAGCACCGGCTGACATTCTGAGAGTGTTTTAGTTTTCCGTGTCTGCAGCAGCAACAGCTGGCTATTTCCTAATTTTCCATTTCAGAGCTTTACACAAGTCAAAGCTCAGTTTTCAGAGGGAACGTTGCTTGCTGGTAGTAGCCAGGGTGGACTACTTAATTGGGAGCCATGTGCACGTCTGTTCAGTCAGCCCGTCCTCACTGGACTGGAGTGACTTTAGAGTCCTATTGCTATGAGAGTTGATGATTTTGCCTTAGTGGAGCAACTTGTAGAGCTGAAGAGAAATAAGGTTAGGAATGATAGGCAATGGCCTGTCCCTGATGCTTCTCTCTGTCCACAGAGCCCTGAACCGATAACAGACTCTGAAGTGACTCACTCAGTTCCTGGAGACGAGGCCAAAGAGGTGCAGAAGGATCGCAAGCCTATGGCTGCTGTCACGGAAGAAGCTGAGCATTCTGAGCCGGTAAGTGCCAGTTGTGGCTGGTGCTGTATTTAGTGCGAGACAGAGCTGCAAGATCCTGACCAGCCAGCACTTGGTGTTGCTGGCTGAGGATGCTGAGTGCTGGAATGTTGCCAGGAGCTAGCAATCCCCCCAGCCAGTGAGCGCTGGAGAATAGGCTTTGACCTGTGCCGTTTAGGTCTCAGCTTGCTGGGATTCTGATAGGGGTCGGCCTGAAGCATGAAGGCTTCCCGGCCCCAGAGGAGGGAGCATGTCCAAGACACTGAGCTCAGCCGTGTTGGATACGTAGGGGCCAGTGTGGTCTGAAGAGACCGGTCCCTCTCCAGAGTCTGGTCAAGGGGCTGCAGGCAGAGAAAGGTGTGATCTGACCCCAGAGGCTCTTTGGGGTGCTTGGTGCCCACGAGCTTCTGGGCCGTGCTTACTTGGGAGCATTTCTGAGACACTGTGGAGTTGCCGCTAGAAGTGAGAGATTTGGTGCCTTTCTTGCCAAGTCCTTCCTTTGCCTCTTCTGGAAGAGCACTCAGTAGTAGAGTCTAGTCTGAGTGCACCTGTCTTTTGATAAGCTGCAACGAGTTGATTGTGTTGTTCACGAGTCCTTGTGGGCCTACTCCTGTCCGGTGTGGCAAAAGAACTGCATAGTTCTGGATCCATTTGTGAGGCAAAACCCAGAGGCTGCATGTGTCTCTTGATACTTTCTGTTGTGTGGTCTGCCTTGATAAGTGCCCTTGAAAATGTGCATTGCAGCCTGGAGAGGGGAGAAGGCAGAAAGACTTGGATTGCTTTCTTGTGTTGCTAAGAACAGGAAAGGCATCTCGGAATTGCGGATGCTGCATCCTAAATCCAAGGTGCAACTCTGCACTGGGGGAGCCGCCTGGGAGATAAAGGAGCCAGGGCTTGCGGTCAACAGCAGCTGAACATGAGGCGGTGTGATCCCAGCTGGCCGAGAAGGCCAAGGGCATGGTGGCCTGTGTCAGCAGTAGTGGGGCAGCAGGAGCAGGGCAGTGCCCTGTGCCCTGTGCTGGGCATTGGTGCTGTGGCCGCAGCTGGAGTGCTGTGAGCAGTTCTGGGCCCATCTGAAGCAGAAAGACATTGAGGGGCTGGAGCGTGTCCAGAGAAGGACACGGCAGCTGGGGACAGGTGGGAGCACAAGCCCAATGAGGAGGTGCTGCGGGAGCTTTAGGCAGGGGAAAGGGAGGCTCATCAGCAACCTTGCAGGCTCACTTCCAGAAATGCCTACATGACAATGCTCCCCGCAAGGGCCGATCTCATTCCAAGAATGCCCTCACTGCATCCAGATGCTTTAGACACTGGAGTAGGGGGCACTTGGATCCTTTGCTTGGTGGGCTCCTTCCTTTGCCATTCGGAGAAGCCCCGTTCATTTGGTCTTTTAGCATCAAGCAAAAGTTCTTTTGCTCAAGATTTCCTACACTTTTGCGGCACCGGCTGACATTCTGAGAGTGTTTAATTTTCCATGTCTGCAGCAGCAACAGCTGGCTATTTCCTAATTTTCCATTTCAGAGCTTTACACAAGTGAAAGCCCAGTTTTCAGAGAGAAGGTTGCTTGCTGGTAGTAGCCAGGGTGGACTACTGAATTCGGAGTCATGTGCACGTCTGTTCAGTCAGCCCGTCCTCACTGGACGGGAGTGAATTAGAGTCCCATTGCTATGACAGTTGGTGATTTTGCCGTAGTGGAGCAACTTGTAGTGCTGAAGAGAAATAACTTTAGGAATGATAGGCAGTGGCCTGTCCCTGATGCTTCTCTCTGTCCACAGAGCCCTGAACCGATAACAGACTCTGAAGTGACTACCTCAATTCCTGGAGACGAGGCCAAAGAAGTGCAAAACGACTGCAAGCCTCTGGCTGCAGTCACAGAAGAAGCTGAGCATTCTGAGCCAGTAAGTGCCAGTTGTGGCTGGTGCCGTCTTTAGTGCGAGACAGAGCTGCAAGATCCTGACCAGCCAGCACTTGGTGTTGCTGGCTGAGGATGCTGAGTGCTGGAATGCTGCCAGGAGCTAGCAATCCCCCCAGCCAGTGAGCGCTGGAGAATGGGCTTTGACCTGTGCCGTTTAGGTCCCTGCCTGCTGGGATTCTGATAGGGGTCGGCCTGAAGCATGAAGGCTTCCCGGCCCCAGAGGAGGGAGCATGTCCAAGACACAGAGCTCAGCCGTGTTGGATTCGTACGGGCCAGTGTGGTCTGAAGAGACCTGTCCCTTTCCAGAGTGTGGTCAAGGAGTTGGAGGCACAGAAACGCTTGTTCTGACCCCAGAGGCTCTTTGGGGTGCTTGGTCCCCATGAGCTTCAGGGCCGTGCTTACTTGGGAGCATTTCCGAGACACACTGTGGAGTTGCCGCTAGAAGTGAGAGATTTGGTGCCTTTCTTGCCAAGTCCTTCCTTTGCCTCTTCTGGCAGAGCACGCAGTAGTAGGGTCTAGTCTGAGTGCACCTGTCATTTGATAAGCTGCAACGAGTTGATTGTGTTGTTCACGAGTCCTTGTGGGCCTGGTCCTGTCTGGTGTGCAAAAAAGAGACAGAAATGGCATAGTTCTGGACCCATTTGTGAGGCAAAACCCAGCGGCAACATGTGTCTCTTGATACTTTCTGTGGTGTGGTCTGCCTTGATAAGTGCCCTTGAAAATGCGCATTGCAGCCTGGAGAGGGGAGAAGGCGGAAAGACTTGGATTGCTTTCTTGTGTTGCTAAGAACAGGAAAGATATATCGCAATTCCGGATGCCGGATCCTAAATCCAAGGTGCAACTTTGCACCTGGGGAGCTGCCTGGGAGAAAAAGGAGCCAGGGCTTGCGGTCAACAGCAGCTGACCATGAGGCGCCGTGTGCCCTGGTGGCCAAGAAGGCCAAGGGCATGGTGGCCTGTGTCAGCAGTAGTGGGGCAGCAGGAGCAGGGCAGTGACCTGTGCCCTGTTCCCTGTTCCATGTTCCCTGTTCACTGTGGCCTGTGCCCTGTGCCCTGTGTTGTTTGTCCTGTGCTGCGCATCGGTGCTGTGGCCGCAGCTGGAGTGCTGTGAGCAGTTCTGGGCCCATCTGAAGCAGAAAGACATTGAGGGGCTGGAGCGTGTCCAGAGAAGGACACGGCAGCTGGGGACAGGTGGGAACACAAGCCCAATGAGGAGGTGCTGCGGGAGCTTTAGGCAGGGGAAAGGGAGGCTCATCAGCAACCTTGCAGGCTCACTTCCAGAAATGCCTACATGACAGTGCTCCCCGCAAGGGCCGTTCTCATTCCAAGAATGCCCTCACTGCATCCAGATGCTTTAGACACTGGAGTAGTGGGCACTTGGATCCTTTGCTTGGTAGGCTCCTTCCTTTGCCAGTCGGAGAAGCCCCGCTCATTTTGTCTTTTTGCAGCAAGCAGAAGTGCTTTTGCTGAAGACTTCCTCCCCTTTGGCAGCACCGGCTGACATTCTGAGAGTGTTTTAGTTTTCCGTGTCTGCAGCAGCAACAGCTGGCTATTTCCTAATTTTCCATTTCAGAGCTTTACACAAGTCAAAGCCCAGTTTTCAGAGAGAAGGTTGCTTGCTGGTAGTAGCCAGGGTGGACTACTTAATTGGGAGCCATGTGCACGTCTGTTCAGTCAGCCCGTCCTCACTGGACTGGAGTGACTTTAGAGTCCTATTGCTATGAGAGTTGATGATTTTGCCTTAGTGGAGCAACTTGTAGAGCTGAAGAGAAATAAGGTTAGGAATGATAGGCAATGGCCTGTCCCTGATGCTTCTCTCTGTCCACAGAGCCCTGAACCGATAACAGACTCTGAAGTGACTCACTCAGTTCCTGGAGACGAGGCCAAAGAGGTGCAGAAGGATCGCAAGCCTATGGCTGCTGTCACGGAAGAAGCTGAGCATTCTGAGCCGGTAAGTGCCAGTTGTGGCTGGTGCTGTATTTAGTGCGAGACAGAGCTGCAAGATCCTGACCAGCCAGCACTTGGTGTTGCTGGCTGAGGATGCTGAGTGCTGGAATGTTGCCAGGAGCTAGCAATCCCCCCAGCCAGTGAGCGCTGGAGAATAGGCTTTGACCTGTGCCGTTTAGGTCTCAGCTTGCTGGGATTCTGATAGGGGTCGGCCTGAAGCATGAAGGCTTCCCGGCCCCAGAGGAGGGAGCATGTCCAAGACACTGAGCTCAGCCGTGTTGGATACGTAGGGGCCAGTGTGGTCTGAAGAGACCGGTCCCTCTCCAGAGTCTGGTCAAGGGGCTGCAGGCAGAGAAAGGTGTGATCTGACCCCAGAGGCTCTTTGGGGTGCTTGGTGCCCACGAGCTTCTGGGCCGTGCTTACTTGGGAGCATTTCTGAGACACTGTGGAGTTGCCGCTAGAAGTGAGAGATTTGGTGCCTTTCTTGCCAAGTCCTTCCTTTGCCTCTTCTGGAAGAGCACTCAGTAGTAGAGTCTAGTCTGAGTGCACCTGTCTTTTGATAAGCTGCAACGAGTTGATTGTGTTGTTCACGAGTCCTTGTGGGCCTACTCCTGTCCGGTGTGGCAAAAGAACTGCATAGTTCTGGATCCATTTGTGAGGCAAAACCCAGAGGCTGCATGTGTCTCTTGATACTTTCTGTTGTGTGGTCTGCCTTGATAAGTGCCCTTGAAAATGTGCATTGCAGCCTGGAGAGGGGAGAAGGCAGAAAGACTTGGATTGCTTTCTTGTGTTGCTAAGAACAGGAAAGGCATCTCGGAATTGCGGATGCTGCATCCTAAATCCAAGGTGCAACTCTGCACTGGGGGAGCCGCCTGGGAGATAAAGGAGCCAGGGCTTGCGGTCAACAGCAGCTGAACATGAGGCGGTGTGATCCCAGCTGGCCGAGAAGGCCAAGGGCATGGTGGCCTGTGTCAGCAGTAGTGGGGCAGCAGGAGCAGGGCAGTGCCCTGTGCCCTGTGCTGGGCATTGGTGCTGTGGCCGCAGCTGGAGTGCTGTGAGCAGTTCTGGGCCCATCTGAAGCAGAAAGACATTGAGGGGCTGGAGCGTGTCCAGAGAAGGACACGGCAGCTGGGGACAGGTGGGAGCACAAGCCCAATGAGGAGGTGCTGCGGGAGCTTTAGGCAGGGGAAAGGGAGGCTCATCAGCAACCATGCAGGCTCACTTCCAGAAATGCCTACATGACAATGCTCCCCGCAAGGGCCAATCTCATTCCAAGAATGCCCTCACTGTATCCAGATGCTTTAGACACTGGAGTAGGGGGCACTTGGATCCTTTGCTTGGTGGGCTCCTTCCTTTGCCATTCGGAGAAGCCCCATTCATTTGGTCTTTTAGCATCAAGCAAAAGTTCTTTTGCTCAAGATTTCCTACACTTTTGCGGCACCGGCTGACATTCTGAGAGTGTTTTAGTTTTCCATGTCTGCAGTAGCAACAGCTGGCTATTTCCTAATTTTCCATTTCAGAGCTTTACACAAGTGAAAGCCCAGTTTTCAGAGAGAAGGTTGCTTGCTGGTAGTAGCCAGGGTGGACTACTGAATTCGGAGTCATGTGCACGTCTGTTCAGTCAGCCCGTCCTCACTGGACGGGAGTGAATTAGAGTCCCATTGCTATGAGAGTTGATGATTTTGCCTTAGTGGAGCAACTTGTAGTGCTGAAGAGAAATAACTTTAGGAATGATAGGCAATGGCCTGTCCCTGATGCTTCTCTCTGTCCACAGAGCCCTGAACCGATAACAGACTCTGAAGTGACTACCTCAATTCCTGGAGACGAGGCCAAAGAAATGCAAAAGGACTGCAAGCCTCTGGCTGCAGTCACAGAAGAAGCTGAGCATTCTGAGCCAGTAAGTGCCAGTTGTGGCTGGTGCCGTCTTTAGTGCGAGACAGAGCTGCAAGATCCTGACCAGCCAGCACTTGGTGTTGCTGGCTGAGGATGCTGAGTGCTGGAATGTTGCCAGGAGCTAGCAATCCTCCCAGCCAGTGAGAGCTGGAGAGTGGGCTTTGACCTGTGCCATTTAGGTCCCTGCCTGCTGGGATTCTGATAGGGGTCGGCCTGAAGCATGAAGTGTTACCGGCCCCAGAGGAGGGAGCATGTCCAAGACACTGAGCTCAGCCGTGTTGGATATGTAGGGGCCAGTGTGGTCTGAAGAGACCGGTCCCTCTCCAGAGTCTGGTCAAGGAGTTGGAGGCACAGAAAGGCTTGATCTGACCCCAGAGGCTCTTTGGGGTGCTTGGTCCCCATGAGCTTCTGGGCCGTGCTTACTTGGGAGCATTTCCGAGACATACCGTGGAGTTGCCGCTAGAAGTGAGAGATTTGGTGCCTTCTTGCCAAGTGCTTTCTTTGCCTCTTCTGGCAGAGCACTCAGTAGTAGAGTCTAGTGTGAGTGCACCTGTCTTTTGATAAGCTGCAAAGAGTTGATTGTCTTGTTCACGAGTCCTTGTGGGCCTGGTCGTGTCTGTTGTGCAAAAAAGAGACAGAAATGGCATAGTTCTGGACCCATTTGTGAGGCAAAACCCAGCGGCAACATGTGTCTCTTGATACTTTCTGTTGTGTGGTCTGCCTTGATAAGTGCCCTTGAAAATGCGCATTGCAGCCTGGAGAGGGGAGAAGGCGGAAAGACTTGGATTGCTTTCTTGTGTTGCTAAGAGCAGGAAAGACATCTCGCAATTGCGGATGCCGGATCCTAAATCCAAGGTGCAACTTTGCACCTGGGGAGCTGCCTGGGAGAAAAAGGAGCCAGGGCTTGCGGTCAATAGCAGCTGACCATGAGGCGCCGTGTGCCCTGGTGGCCAAGAAGGCCAAGGGCATGGTGGCCTGTGTCAGCAGTAGTGGGGCAGCAGGAGCAGGGCAGTGCCCTGTGCCCTGTGCTGGGCATCGGTGCTGTGGCCGCAGCTGGAGTGCTGTGAGCAGTTCTGGGCCCATCTGAAGCAGAAAGACATTGAGGGGCTGGAGCGTGTCCAGAGAAGGACACGGCAGCTGGGGACAGGTGGGAGCGCAAGCCCAATGAGGAGGTGCTGCGGGAGCTTTAGGCAGGGGAAAGGGAGGCTCATCAGCAACCTTGCAGGCTCACTTCCAGAAATGCCTACATGACAGTGCTCCCCGCAAGGGCCGTTCTCATTCCAAGAATGCCCTCACTGCATCCAGATGCTTTAGACACTGGAGTAGGGGGCACTTGGATCCTTTGCTTGGTGGGCTCCTTCCTTTGCCAGTCGGAGAAGCCCCGCTCATTTTGTCCTTTTGCAGCAAGCAGAAGTGCTTTTGCTCAAGATTTCCTCCAATTTGGCGGCACCGGCTGACATTCTGAGAGTGTTGTAGTTTTCCATGTCTGCAGTAGCAACAGCTGGCTATTTCCTAATTTTCCATTTCAGAGCTTTACACAAGTCAAAGCCCAGTTTTCAGAGAGAAGGTTGCTTGCTGGTAGTAGCCAGGGTGGACTACTGAATTCGGAGTCATGTGCACGTCTGTTCAGTCAGCCCGTCCTCACTGGACGGGAGTGAATTAGAGTCCCATTGCTATGAGAGTTGATGATTTTGCCTTAGTGGAGCAACTTGTAGTGCTGAAGAGAAATAACTTTAGGAATGATAGGCAATGGCCTGTCCCTGATGCTTCTCTCTGTCCACAGAGCCCTGAACCGATAACAGACTCTGAAGTGACTACCTCAATTCCTGGAGACGAGGCCAAAGAAGTGCAAAAGGACTGCAAGCCTCTGGCTGCAGTCACAGAAGAAGCTGAGCATTCTGAGCCGGTAAGTGCCAGTTGTGGCTGGTGCTGTATTTAGTGCGAGACAGAGCTGCAAGATCCTGACCAGCCAGCACTTGGTGTTGCTGGCTGAGGATGCTGAGTGCTGGAATGCTGCCAGGAGCTAGCAATCCCCCCAGCCAGTGAGCGCTGGAGAATAGGCTTTGACCTGTGCCGTTTAGGTCTCAGCTTACTGGGATTCTGATAGGGGTCGGCCTGAAGCATGAAGGCTTCCCGGCCCCAGAGGAGGGAGCATGTCCAAGACACTGAGCTCAGCCGTGTTGGAAACGTAGGGGCCAGTGTGGTCTGAAGAGACCGGTCCCATTCCAGAGTCTGGTCAAGGGGCTGCAGGCAGAGAAAGGTGTGATCTGACCCCAGAGGCTCTTTGGGGTGCTTGGTCCCCACGAGCTTCTGGGCCGTGCTTACTTGGGAGTATTTCTGAGACACTGTGGAGTTGCCGCTAGAAGTGAGAGATTTGGTGCCTTTCTTGCCAAGTCCTTCCTTTGCCTCTTCTGGAAGAGCACTCAGTAGTAGAGTCTAGTCTGAGTGCACCTGTCTTTTGATAAGCTGCAACGAGTTGATTGTGTTGTTCACGAGTCCTTGTGGGCCTACTCCTTTCCGGTGCGGCAAAAGTACTGCATAGTTCTGGACCCATTTGTGAGGCAAAACCCAGAGGCTGCATGTGTCTCTTGATACTTTCTGTTGTGTGGTCTGCCTTGATAAGTGCCCTTGAAAATGTGCATTGCAGCCTGGAGAGGGGAGAAGGCGGAAAGACTTGGATTGCTTTCTTGTGTTGCTAAGAACAGGAAAGGCATCTCGGAATTGCGGATGCTGCATCCTAAATCCAAGGTGCAACTCTGCACTAGGGGAGCCACCTGGGAGAAAAAGGAGCCAGGGCTTGCGGTCAACAGCAGCTGAACATGAGGCGGTGTGATCCCAGCTGGCCAAGAAGGCTAAGGGCATGGTGGCCTGTGTCAGCAGTAGTGGGGTAGCAGGAGCAGGGCAGGGACCTGTGCCCTGTACTGGGCATTGGTGCTGTGGCCGCAGCTGGAGTGCTGTGAGCAGTTCTGGGCCCATCTGAAGCAGAAAGACATTGAGGGGCTGGAGCGTGTCCACAGAAGGACACGGCAGATGGGGACAGGTGGGAGCACAAGCCCAATGAGGGGGTGCTGCGGGAGCTTTAGGCAGGGGAAAGGGAGGCTCATCAGCAACCTTGCAGGCTCACTTCCAGAAATGCCTACATGACAGTGCTCCCCGCAGGGGCCGTTCTCATTCCAAAAATGCCCTCACTGCATCCAGATGCTTTACACACTGGAGTAGGGGGCACTTGGATCCTTTGCTTGGTGGGCTCCTTCCTTTGCCATTCGGAGAAGCCCCGCACATTTTGTCTTTTTGCAGCAAGCGGAAGTGCTTTTGCTGAAGACTTCCTCCACTTTGGCAGCACCGGCTGACATTCTGAGAGTGTTTTAGTTTTCCATGTCTGCAGCAGCAACAGCTGGCTATTTCCTAATTTTCCATTTCAGAGCTTTACACAAGTCAAAGCCCAGTTTTCAGAGAGAAGGTTGCTTGCTGGTAGTAGCCAGGGTGGACTACTGAATTGGGAGCCATGTGCACGTCTGTTCAGTCAGCCCGTCCTCACTGGACTGGAGTGACTTCAGAGTCCCATTGCTATGACAGTTGATGATTTTGCCTTAGTGGAGCAACTTGTAGAGCTGAAGAGAAATAAGGTTAGGAATGATAGGCAATGGACTGTCCCTGATGCTTCTCTCTGTCCACAGAGCCCTGAACCGATTACAGACTCTGAAGTGACTACCTCAATTCCTGGAGACGAGGCAAAAGAGGCGCAAAAGGACCAGAAGCCTCCTGTGGCAATTAGCGAAGAAGCTGAGCATTCTGAGCCCGTAAGTGCCAGTTGTGGCTGGTGCCGTCTTTAGTGCGGGACAGAGCTGCAAGATCCTGACCAGCCAGCACTTGGTGTTGCTGGCTGAGGATGCTGAGTGCTGGAATACTGCCAGGAGCTAGCAATCCCCCCAGCCAGTAAGAGCTGGAGAATGGGCTTTGACCTGTGCCGTTTAGGTCCCTGCCTGCTGGGATTCTGATAGGGACAGGCCTGAAGCATGAAGGCTTCCCGGCCCCAGAGGAGGGAGCATGTCCAAGACACTGAGCTCAGCCGTGTTGGATATGTAGGGGCCAGTGTGGTCTGAAGAGACCGGTCCCTCCCCAGAGTCTGGTCAAGGGGCTGCAGGCAGAGAAAGGTGTGATCTGACCCCAGAGGCTCTTTGGGGTGCTTGGTCCCCATGAGCTTCTTGGCCGTGCTTACTTGGGAGCATTTCCGAGACACACTGTGGAGTTGCCGCTAGAAGTGAGAGATTTGGTGCCTTTCTTGCCAAGTCCTTCCTTTGCCTCTTCTGGCAGAGCGCTCAGTAGCAGCATCCACTCTGAGTCCTCCTGTCATTTGATAAGCTGCAATGAGTCGATTGTGTTGTTCACGAGTCCTTGTGGGCCTGGTCCTGTCCAGTGTGGCAAAAGAAATGCATAGTTCCGCACCCATTTGTGAGGCAATACGCAGCGGCAACATGTGTCTCTTGATACTTTCTGTTGTGTGGTCTGCCTTGATAACTGCCCTTGAAAATGCGCATTGCAGCCTGGAGAGGGGAGAAGGCGGAAAGACTTGGACTGCTTTCTTGTGTTGCTAAGAACAGGAAAGGCATCTCGCAATTGCGGATGCTGCATCCTAAATCCAAGGTGCAACTCTGCACTGGGGGAGACACCTGGGAGAAAAAGGAGTCAGGGCTTGTGGTCAACAGCAGCTGAACATGAGGCGGTGTGATCCCAGCTGGCCGAGAAGGCCAAGGGCATGGTGGCCTGTGTCAGCAGTAGTGGGGCAGCAGGAGCAGGGCAGTGCCCTGTGCCCTGTGCTGGGCATCGGTGCTGTGGCCGCAGCTGGAGTGCTGTGAGCAGTTCTGGGCCCATCTGAAGCAGAAAGACATTGAGGGGCTGGAGCGTGTCCAGAGAAGGACACGGCAGCTGGGGACAGGTGGGAGCACAAGCCCAATGAGGAGGTGCTGCGGGAGCTTTAGGCAGGGGAAAGGGAGGCTCATCAGCAACCTTGCAGGCTCACTTCCAGAAATGCCTACATGACAGTGCTCCCCGCAAGGGCCGTTCTCATTCCAAGAATGCCCTCACTGCATCCAGATGCTTTAGACACTGGAGTAGGGGGCACTTGGATCCTTTGCTTGGTGGGCTCCTTCCTTTGCCAGTCGGAGAAGCCCCGCTCATTTTGTCTTTTTGCAGCAAGCAGAAGTGCTTTTGCTGAAGACTTCCTCCCCTTTGGCAGCACCGGCTGACATTCTGAGAGTGTTTTAGTTTTCCATGTCTGCAGCAGCAACAGCTGGCTATTTCCTAATTTTCCATTTCAGAGCTTTACACAAGTCAAAGCCCAGTTTTCAGAGAGAAGGTTGCTTGCTGGTAGTAGCCAGGGTGGACTACTGAATTGGGAGCCATGTGCACGTCTGTTCAGTCAGCCCGTCCTCACTGGACTGGAGTGACTTCAGAGTCCCATTCCTATGAGAGTTGATGATTTTGCCTTAGTGGAGCAACTTGTAGAGCTGAAGAGAAATAAGGTTAGGAATGATAGGCAATGGCCTTTCCCTGATGCTTCTCTCTGTCCACAGAGCCCTGAACCGATAACAGACTCTGAAGTGACTCTTTCAATTCCCGGTAACGTGGCCAAAATGGCGCAAAAGGACCAGAAGCCTCCTGTGGCAATCAGCGAAGAAGCTGAACATTCTGAGCCGGTAAGTGCCACTTGTGGCTGGTGTCATCTTTAGTGCGAGACAGAGCTGCAAGATCCTGACCAGCCAGCACTTGGTGTTGCTGGCTGAGGATGCTGAGTGCTGGAATGCTGCCAGGAGCTAGCAATGCCCCAGCCAGTGAGAGCTGGAGAATAGGCTTTGACCTGTGCCGTTTAGGTCTCAGCTTGCTGGGATTCTGATAGGGGTCGGCCTGAAGCATGAAGGCTTCCCGGCCCCAGAGGAGGGAGCATGTCCAAGACACTGAGCTCAGCCGTGTTGGATACGTAGGGGCCAGTGTGGTCTGAAGAGACCGGTCCCTCTCCAGAATGTGGTCAAGGAGTTGGAGGCACAGAAAGGCTTGATCTGACCCCAGAGGCTCTTTGGGGTGCTTGGTCCCCACGAGCTTCTGGCCCGTGCTTACTTGGGAGCATTTCCGAGACACACTGTGGAGTTGCCGCTAGAAGTGAGAGATTTGGTGCCTTTCTTGCCAAGTCCTTCCTTTGCCTCTTCTGGCAGAGCACTCAGTAGCAGCGTCCACTCTGAGTCCTCCTGTCATTTGATAAGCTGCAACGAGTTGATTGTGTTGTTCACGAGTCCTTGTGGGCCTGGTTCTGTCCGGTGTGGCAAAAGAACTGCATAGTTCTGGACCCATTTGTGAGGCAAAACCCAGAGGCTGCATGTGTCTCTTGATACTTTCTGTTGTGTGGTCTGCCTTGATAAGTGCCCTTGAAAATGTGCATTGCAGCCTGGAGAGGGGAGAAGGCGGAAAGACTTGGACTGCTTTCTTGTGTTGCTCAGAACAGGAAAGGCATCTCGCAATTGCGGATGCTGCATCCTAAATCCAAGGTGCTACTCTACACTGGGGGAGCTGCCTGGGACAAAAAGGAGCCAGGGCTTGCGGTCAACAGCAGCTGAACATGAGGCGGTGTGATCCCAGCTGGCCGAGAAGGCCAAGGGCATTGTGGCCTGTGTCAGCAGTAGTGGGGCAGCAGGAGCAGGGCAGTGCCCTGTGCCCTGTGCTGGGCATCGGTGCTGTGGCCGCAGCTGGAGTGCTGTGAGCAGTTCTGGGCCCATCTGAAGCAGAAAGACATTGAGGGGCTGGAGCGTGTCCAGAGAAGGACACGGCAGCTGGGGACAGGTGGGAGCACAAGCCCAATGAGGAGGTGCTGCGGGAGCTTTAGGCAGGGGAAAGGGAGGCTCGTCAGCAACCTTGCAGGCTCACTTCCAGAAATGCCTACATGACAGTGCTCCCCGCAAGGGCCGTTCTCATTCCAAGAATGCCCTCACTGCATCCAGATGCTTTAGACACTGGAGTAGGGGGCACTTGGATCCTTTGCTTGGTGGGCTCCTTCCTTTGCCATTCGGAGAAGCCCCGCTCATTTTGTCTTTTTGCAGCAAGCAAAAGTTCTTTTTCTCAAGATTTCCTCCACTTTGGCGGCACCTGCTGACATTCTGAGAGTGTTTTAGTTTTCCATGTCTGCAGCAGCAACAGCTGGCTATTTCCTAATTTTCCATTTCAGAGCTTTACACAAGTCAAAGCCCAGTTTTCAGAGAGAAAGTTGCTTGCTGGTAGTAGCCAGGGTGGACTACTGAATTCGGGGTCATGTGCACGTCTGTTCAGTCAGCCCGTCCTCACTGGACGGGAGTGAATTAGAGTCCCATTGCTATGAGAGTTGATGATTTTGCCTTAGTGGAGCAACTTGTAGAGCTGAAGAGAAATAACTTTAGGAATGATAGGCAATGGCCTTTCCCTGATGCTTCTCTCTGTCCACAGAGCCCTGAACTGATAACAGACTCTGAAGTGACTCTCTCAGTTCCTGGAGACGAGGCCAAAGAAGTGCAAAAGGACTGCAAGTCTCTGGCTGCAGTCACAGAAGAAGCTGAGCATTCTGAGCCGGTAAGTGCCAGTTGTGGCTGGTGCCGTATTTAGTGCGAGACAGAGCTGCAAGATCCTGACCAGCCAGCACTTGGTGTTGCTGGCTGAGGATGCTGAGTGCTGGAATGCTGCCAGGAGCTAGCAATCCCCCCAGCCAGTGAGCGCTGGAGAATAGGCTTTGACCTGTGCCGTTTAGGTCTCAGCTTGCTGGGATTCTGATAGGGGCCGGCCTGAAGCATGAAGGCTTCCCGGCCCCAGAGGAGGGAGCATGTCCAAGACACTGAGCTCAGCCGTGTTGGATACGTAGGGGCCAGTGTGGTCTGAAGCGACCGGTCCCTCTCCAGAGTCTGGTCAAGGAGTTGGAGGCACAGAAAGGCTTGATCTGACCCCAGAGGCTCTTTGGGGTGCTTGGTCCCCACGAGCTTCTGGGCCGTGCTTACTTGGGAGCATTTCCGAGACACACTGTGGAGTTGCCGCTAGAAGTGAGAGATTTGGTGCCTTTCTTGCCAAGTCCTTCCTTTGCCTCTTCTGGCAGAGTGCTCCGTAGCTGCGTCCACTCTGAGTCCTCCTGTCATTTGATAAGCTGCAACGAGTTGATTGTGTTGTTCACGAGTCCTTGTGGGCCTGGTCCTGTCTGGTGTGCAAAAAAGAGACAGAAATGGCATAGTTCTGGACCCATTTTTGAGGCAATACGCAGCGGCAACATGTGTCTCTTGATACTTTCTGTTGTGTGGTCTGCCTTGATAAGTGCCCTTGAAAATGCGCATTGCAGCCTGGAGAGGGGAGAAGGCGGAAAGACTTGGATTGGTTTCTTGTGTTGCTAAGAGCAGGAAAGATATCTCGCAATTCCTGATGCCGGATCCTAAATCCAAGGTGCAACTTTGCACCTGGGGAGCTGCCTGGGACAAAAAGGAGCCAGGGCTTGCGGTCAATAGCAGCTGACCATGAGGCGCCGTGTGCCCTGGTGGCCAAGAAGGCCAAGGGCATGGTGGCCTGTGTCAGCAGTAGTGGGGCAGCAGGAGCAGGGCAGTGACCTGTGCCCTGTTCCCTGTTCCATGTTCCCTGTTCCCTGTGCCCTCAGCCCTGTGCTGTTTGTCCTGTGCTGGGCATCGGTGCTGTGGCCGCAGCTGGAGTGCTGTGAGCAGTTCTGGGCCCATCTGAAGCAGAAAGACATTGAGGGGCTGGAGCGTGTCCAGAGAAGGACACGGCAGCTGGGGACAGGTGGGAGCACAAGCCCAATGAGGAGGTGCTGTGGGAGCTTTAGGCAGGGGAAAGGGAGGCTCATCAGCAACCTTGCAGGCTCACTTCCAGAAATGCCTACATGACAGTGCTCCCCGCAAGGGCCGTTCTCATTCCAAGAATGCCCTCACTGCATCCAGATGCTTTAGACACTGGAGTAGGTGGCACTTGGATCCTTTGCTTGGTGGGCTCCTTCCTTTGCCATTCGGAGAAGCCCCGCTCATTTTGTCTTTTTGCAGCAAGCAGAAGTGCTTTTGCTGAAGACTTCCTCCCCTTTGGCAGCACCGGCTGACATTCTGAGAGTGTTTTAGTTTTCCATGTCTGCAGCAGCAACAGCTGGCTATTTCCTAATTTTCCATTTCAGAGCTTTACACAAGTCAAAGCCCAGTTTTCAGAGAGAAGGTTGCTTGCTGGTAGTAGCCAGGGTGGACTACTGAATTGGGAGCCATGTGCACGTCTGTTCAGTCAGCCCATCCTCACTGGACTGGAGTGACTTCAGAGTCCCATTGCTATGAGAGTTGATGATTTTGCCTTAGTGGAGCAACTTGTAGAGCTGAAGAGAAATAAGGTTAGGAATGATAGGCAATGGCCTGTCCCTGATGCTTCTCTCTGTCCACAGAGCCCTGAACCGATAACAGACTCTGAAGTGACTCTCTCAATTCCTGGAGATGAGGCCAAAGAAGTGCAAAAGGACTGCAAGCCTCCTGTGGCAATCAGTGAAGAAGCTGAGCATTCTGAGCCGGTAAGTGCCAGTTGTGGCTGGTGCCGTCTTTAGTGCGAGACAGAGCTGCAAGATCCTGACCAGCCAGCACTTGGTGTTGCTGGCTGAGGATGCTGAGTGCTGGAATGCTGCCAGGAGCTAGCAATCCCCCCAGCCAGTGAGCGCTGGAGAATAGGCTTTGACCTGTGCCGTTTAGGTCTCAGCTTGCTGGGATTCTGATAGGGGCCGGCCTGAAGCATGAAGGCTTCCTGGCCCCAGAGGAGGGAGCATGTCCAAGACACTGAGCTCAGCCGTGTTGGATACGTAGGGGCCAGTGTGGTCTGAAGAGACCGGTCCCTTTCCAGGGTGTGGTCAAGGAGTTGGAGGCACAGAAAGGCTTGATCTGACCCCAGAGGCTCTTTGGGGTGCTTGGTCCCCATGAGCTTCTGGGCCGTGCTTACTTGGGAGGGTTTCCGAGACACTGTGGAGTTGCCGGTAGAAGTGAGAGATTTGGTGCCTTTCTTGCCAAGTCCTTCCTTTGCCTCTTCTGGCAGAGCACTCAGTAGTAGAGTCTAGTCTGAGTGCACCTGTCTTTTGATAAGCTGCAAAGAGTTGATTGTGTTGTTCACGAGTCCTTGTGGGCCTACTTCTGTCCGGTGTGGCAAAAGAATTGCATAGTTCTGGACCCATTTGTGAGGCAAAACCCAGCGGCTGCATGTGTCTCTTGATACTTTCTGTTGTGTGGTCTGCCTTGATAAGTGCCCTTGAAAATGCGCATTGCAGCCTGGAGAGGGGAGAAGGCAGAAAGACTTGGACTGCTTTCTTGTGTTGCTAAGAACAGGAAAGGCATCTCGGAATTGCGGATGCTGCATCCTAAATCCAAGGTGCAACTCTGCACTGGGAGAGCCGCCTGGGAGAAAAAGGAGCCAGGGCTTGCGGTCAACAGCAGCTGAACATGAGGCGGTGTGATCCCAGCTGGCCGAGAAGGCCAAGGGCATGGTGGCCTGTGTCAGCAGTAGTGGGGCAGCAGGAGCAGGGCAGGGACCTGTGCCCTGTGCTGGGCATTGGTGCTGTGGCCGCAGCCGGAGTGCTGTGAGCAGTTCTGGGCCCATCTGAAGCAGAAAGACTTTGAGGGGCTGGAGCGTGTCCACAGAAGGACACGGCAGCTGGGGACAGGTGGGAGCACAAGCCCAATGAGGAGGTGCTGCGGGAGCTTTAGGCAGGGGAAAGGGAGGCTCATCAGCAACCTTGCAGGCTCATTTCCAGAAATGCCTACATGACAATGCTCCCCGCAAGGGCTGATCTCATTCCAAGAATGCCCTCACTGTATCCAGATGCTTTACACACTGGAGTAGGGGGCACTTGGATCCTTTGCTTGGTGGGCTCCTTCCTTTGCCATTCGGAGAATCCCCGCTCATTCTGTCTTTTAGCAACAAGCAAAAGATCTTTTGCTCAAGATTTCCTCCACTTTGGCGGCACCGGCTGACATTCTGAGAGTGTTTTAGTTTTCCATGTCTGCAGCAGCAACAGCTGGCTATTTCCTAATTTTCCATTTCAGAGCTTTACACAAGTCAAAGCCCAGTTTTCAGAGAGAAGGTTGCTTGCTGGTAGTAGCCAGGGTGGACTACTGAATTGGGAGCCATGTGCACGTCTGTTCAGTCAGCCCGTCCTCACTGGACTGGAGTGACTTCAGAGTCCCATTGCTATGACAGTTGATGATTTTGCCTTAGTGGAGCAACTTGTAGAGCTGAAGAGAAATAAGGTTAGGAATGATAGGCAATAGCCTGTCCCTGATGCTTCTCTCTGTCCACAGAGCCCTGAACCGATAACAGACTCTGCAGTGACTCACTCAGTTCCTGGAGACGAGGCCAAAGAGGTGCAAAAGGACTGCAAGCCTCTGGCTGCTGTCACGGAAGAAGCGGAGCATTCTGAGCCCGTAAGTGCCAGTTGTGGCTGGTGCCGTCTTTAGTGCGAGACAGAGCTGCAAGATCCTGACCAGCCAGCACTTGGTGTTGCTGGCTGAGGATGCTGAGTGCTGGAATGTTGCCAGGAGCTAGCAATCCCCCCAGCCAGTGAGCGCTGGAGAATAGGCTTTGACCTGTGCCGTTTAGGTCTCAGCTTACTGGGATTCTGATAGGGGTCGGCCTGAAGCATGAAGGCTTCCCGGCCCCAGAGGAGGGAGCATGTCCAAGACACTGAGCTCAGCCGTGTTGGAAACGTAGGGGCCAGTGTGGTCTGAAGAGACCGGTCCCATTCCAGAGTCTGGTCAAGGGGCTGCAGGCAGAGAAAGGTGTGATCTGACCCCAGAGGCTCTTTGGGGTGCTTGGTCCCCACGAGCTTCTGGGCCGTGCTTACTTGGGAGTATTTCTGAGACACTGTGGAGTTGCCGCTAGAAGTGAGAGATTTGGTGCCTTTCTTGCCAAGTCCTTCCTTTGCCTCTTCTGGAAGAGCACTCAGTAGTAGAGTCTAGTCTGAGTGCACCTGTCTTTTGATAAGCTGCAACGAGTTGATTGTGTTGTTCACGAGTCCTTGTGGGCCTACTCCTTTCCGGTGCGGCAAAAGTACTGCATAGTTCTGGACCCATTTGTGAGGCAAAACCCAGAGGCTGCATGTGTCTCTTGATACTTTCTGTTGTGTGGTCTGCCTTGATAAGTGCCCTTGAAAATGTGCATTGCAGCCTGGAGAGGGGAGAAGGCGGAAAGACTTGGATTGCTTTCTTGTGTTGCTAAGAACAGGAAAGGCATCTCGGAATTGCGGATGCTGCATCCTAAATCCAAGGTGCAACTCTGCACTAGGGGAGCCACCTGGGAGAAAAAGGAGCCAGGGCTTGCGGTCAACAGCAGCTGAACATGAGGCGGTGTGATCCCAGCTGGCCAAGAAGGCTAAGGGCATGGTGGCCTGTGTCAGCAGTAGTGGGGTAGCAGGAGCAGGGCAGGGACCTGTGCCCTGTACTGGGCATTGGTGCTGTGGCCGCAGCTGGAGTGCTGTGAGCAGTTCTGGGCCCATCTGAAGCAGAAAGACATTGAGGGGCTGGAGCGTGTCCAGAGAAGGACACGGCAGCTGGGGACAGGTGGGAGCACAAGCCCAATGAGGGGGTGCTGCGGGAGCTTTAGGCAGGGGAAAGGGAGGCTCATCAGCAACCTTGCAGGCTCACTTCCAGAAATGCCTACATGACAGTGCTCCCCGCAGGGGCCGTTCTCATTCCAAAAATGCCCTCACTGCATCCAGATGCTTTACACACTGGAGTAGGGGGCACTTGGATCCTTTGCTTGGTGGGCTCCTTCCTTTGCCATTCGGAGAAGCCCCGCACATTTTGTCTTTTTGCAGCAAGCGGAAGTGCTTTTGCTGAAGACTTCCTCCACTTTGGCAGCACCGGCTGACATTCTGAGAGTGTTTTAGTTTTCCATGTCTGCAGCAGCAACAGCTGGCTATTTCCTAATTTTCCATTTCAGAGCTTTACACAAGTCAAAGCCCAGTTTTCAGAGAGAAGGTTGCTTGCTGGTAGTAGCCAGGGTGGACTACTGAATTGGGAGCCATGTGCACGTCTGTTCAGTCAGCCCGTCCTCACTGGACTGGAGTGACTTCAGAGTCCCATTGCTATGACAGTTGATGATTTTGCCTTAGTGGAGCAACTTGTAGAGCTGAAGAGAAATAAGGTTAGGAATGATAGGCAATGGACTGTCCCTGATGCTTCTCTCTGTCCACAGAGCCCTGAACCGATTACAGACTCTGAAGTGACTACCTCAATTCCTGGAGACGAGGCAAAAGAGGCGCAAAAGGACCAGAAGCCTCCTGTGGCAATTAGCGAAGAAGCTGAGCATTCTGAGCCCGTAAGTGCCAGTTGTGGCTGGTGCCGTCTTTAGTGCGGGACAGAGCTGCAAGATCCTGACCAGCCAGCACTTGGTGTTGCTGGCTGAGGATGCTGAGTGCTGGAATACTGCCAGGAGCTAGCAATCCCCCCAGCCAGTAAGAGCTGGAGAATGGGCTTTGACCTGTGCCGTTTAGGTCCCTGCCTGCTGGGATTCTGATAGGGACAGGCCTGAAGCATGAAGGCTTCCCGGCCCCAGAGGAGGGAGCATGTCCAAGACACTGAGCTCAGCCGTGTTGGATATGTAGGGGCCAGTGTGGTCTGAAGAGACCGGTCCCTCCCCAGAGTCTGGTCAAGGGGCTGCAGGCAGAGAAAGGTGTGATCTGACCCCAGAGGCTCTTTGGGGTGCTTGGTCCCCATGAGCTTCTTGGCCGTGCTTACTTGGGAGCATTTCCGAGACACACTGTGGAGTTGCCGCTAGAAGTGAGAGATTTGGTGCCTTTCTTGCCAAGTCCTTCCTTTGCCTCTTCTGGCAGAGCGCTCAGTAGCAGCATCCACTCTGAGTCCTCCTGTCATTTGATAAGCTGCAATGAGTCGATTGTGTTGTTCACGAGTCCTTGTGGGCCTGGTCCTGTCCAGTGTGGCAAAAGAAATGCATAGTTCCGCACCCATTTGTGAGGCAATACGCAGCGGCAACATGTGTCTCTTGATACTTTCTGTTGTGTGGTCTGCCTTGATAACTGCCCTTGAAAATGCGCATTGCAGCCTGGAGAGGGGAGAAGGCGGAAAGACTTGGACTGCTTTCTTGTGTTGCTAAGAACAGGAAAGGCATCTCGCAATTGCGGATGCTGCATCCTAAATCCAAGGTGCAACTCTGCACTGGGGGAGACACCTGGGAGAAAAAGGAGTCAGGGCTTGTGGTCAACAGCAGCTGAACATGAGGCGGTGTGATCCCAGCTGGCCGAGAAGGCCAAGGGCATGGTGGCCTGTGTCAGCAGTAGTGGGGCAGCAGGAGCAGGGCAGTGCCCTGTGCCCTGTGCTGGGCATCGGTGCTGTGGCCGCAGCTGGAGTGCTGTGAGCAGTTCTGGGCCCATCTGAAGCAGAAAGACATTGAGGGGCTGGAGCGTGTCCAGAGAAGGACACGGCAGCTGGGGACAGGTGGGAGCACAAGCCCAATGAGGAGGTGCTGCGGGAGCTTTAGGCAGGGGAAAGGGAGGCTCATCAGCAACCTTGCAGGCTCACTTCCAGAAATGCCTACATGACAGTGCTCCCCGCAAGGGCCGTTCTCATTCCAAGAATGCCCTCACTGCATCCAGATGCTTTAGACACTGGAGTAGGGGGCACTTGGATCCTTTGCTTGGTGGGCTCCTTCCTTTGCCAGTCGGAGAAGCCCCGCTCATTTTGTCTTTTTGCAGCAAGCAGAAGTGCTTTTGCTGAAGACTTCCTCCCCTTTGGCAGCACCGGCTGACATTCTGAGAGTGTTTTAGTTTTCCATGTCTGCAGCAGCAACAGCTGGCTATTTCCTAATTTTCCATTTCAGAGCTTTACACAAGTCAAAGCCCAGTTTTCAGAGAGAAGGTTGCTTGCTGGTAGTAGCCAGGGTGGACTACTGAATTGGGAGCCATGTGCACGTCTGTTCAGTCAGCCCGTCCTCACTGGACTGGAGTGACTTCAGAGTCCCATTCCTATGAGAGTTGATGATTTTGCCTTAGTGGAGCAACTTGTAGAGCTGAAGAGAAATAAGGTTAGGAATGATAGGCAATGGCCTTTCCCTGATGCTTCTCTCTGTCCACAGAGCCCTGAACCGATAACAGACTCTGAAGTGACTCTTTCAATTCCCGGTAACGTGGCCAAAATGGCACAAAAGGACCAGAAGCCTCCTGTGGCAATCAGCGAAGAAGCTGAACATTCTGAGCCGGTAAGTGCCACTTGTGGCTGGTGTCATCTTTAGTGCGAGACAGAGCTGCAAGATCCTGACCAGCCAGCACTTGGTGTTGCTGGCTGAGGATGCTGAGTGCTGGAATGCTGCCAGGAGCTAGCAATGCCCCAGCCAGTGAGAGCTGGAGAATAGGCTTTGACCTGTGCCGTTTAGGTCTCAGCTTGCTGGGATTCTGATAGGGGTCGGCCTGAAGCATGAAGGCTTCCCGGCCCCAGAGGAGGGAGCATGTCCAAGACACTGAGCTCAGCCGTGTTGGATACGTAGGGGCCAGTGTGGTCTGAAGAGACCGGTCCCTCTCCAGAATGTGGTCAAGGAGTTGGAGGCACAGAAAGGCTTGATCTGACCCCAGAGGCTCTTTGGGGTGCTTGGTCCCCACGAGCTTCTGGCCCGTGCTTACTTGGGAGCATTTCCGAGACACACTGTGGAGTTGCCGCTAGAAGTGAGAGATTTGGTGCCTTTCTTGCCAAGTCCTTCCTTTGCCTCTTCTGGCAGAGCACTCAGTAGCAGCGTCCACTCTGAGTCCTCCTGTCATTTGATAAGCTGCAACGAGTTGATTGTGTTGTTCACGAGTCCTTGTGGGCCTGGTTCTGTCCGGTGTGGCAAAAGAACTGCATAGTTCTGGACCCATTTGTGAGGCAAAACCCAGAGGCTGCATGTGTCTCTTGATACTTTCTGTTGTGTGGTCTGCCTTGATAAGTGCCCTTGAAAATGTGCATTGCAGCCTGGAGAGGGGAGAAGGCGGAAAGACTTGGACTGCTTTCTTGTGTTGCTCAGAACAGGAAAGGCATCTCGCAATTGCGGATGCTGCATCCTAAATCCAAGGTGCTACTCTACACTGGGGGAGCTGCCTGGGACAAAAAGGAGCCAGGGCTTGCGGTCAACAGCAGCTGAACATGAGGCGGTGTGATCCCAGCTGGCCGAGAAGGCCAAGGGCATTGTGGCCTGTGTCAGCAGTAGTGGGGCAGCAGGAGCAGGGCAGTGCCCTGTGCCCTGTGCTGGGCATCGGTGCTGTGGCCGCAGCTGGAGTGCTGTGAGCAGTTCTGGGCCCATCTGAAGCAGAAAGACATTGAGGGGCTGGAGCGTGTCCAGAGAAGGACACGGCAGCTGGGGACAGGTGGGAGCACAAGCCCAATGAGGAGGTGCTGCGGGAGCTTTAGGCAGGGGAAAGGGAGGCTCGTCAGCAACCTTGCAGGCTCACTTCCAGAAATGCCTACATGACAGTGCTCCCCGCAAGGGCCGTTCTCATTCCAAGAATGCCCTCACTGCATCCAGATGCTTTAGACACTGGAGTAGGGGGCACTTGGATCCTTTGCTTGGTGGGCTCCTTCCTTTGCCATTCGGAGAAGCCCCGCTCATTTTGTCTTTTTGCAGCAAGCAAAAGTTCTTTTTCTCAAGATTTCCTCCACTTTGGCGGCACCTGCTGACATTCTGAGAGTGTTTTAGTTTTCCATGTCTGCAGCAGCAACAGCTGGCTATTTCCTAATTTTCCATTTCAGAGCTTTACACAAGTCAAAGCCCAGTTTTCAGAGAGAAAGTTGCTTGCTGGTAGTAGCCAGGGTGGACTACTGAATTCGGGGTCATGTGCACGTCTGTTCAGTCAGCCCGTCCTCACTGGACGGGAGTGAATTAGAGTCCCATTGCTATGAGAGTTGATGATTTTGCCTTAGTGGAGCAACTTGTAGAGCTGAAGAGAAATAACTTTAGGAATGATAGGCAATGGCCTTTCCCTGATGCTTCTCTCTGTCCACAGAGCCCTGAACTGATAACAGACTCTGAAGTGACTCTCTCAGTTCCTGGAGACGAGGCCAAAGAAGTGCAAAAGGACTGCAAGTCTCTGGCTGCAGTCACAGAAGAAGCTGAGCATTCTGAGCCGGTAAGTGCCAGTTGTGGCTGGTGCCGTATTTAGTGCGAGACAGAGCTGCAAGATCCTGACCAGCCAGCACTTGGTGTTGCTGGCTGAGGATGCTGAGTGCTGGAATGCTGCCAGGAGCTAGCAATCCCCCCAGCCAGTGAGCGCTGGAGAATAGGCTTTGACCTGTGCCGTTTAGGTCTCAGCTTGCTGGGATTCTGATAGGGGCCGGCCTGAAGCATGAAGGCTTCCCGGCCCCAGAGGAGGGAGCATGTCCAAGACACTGAGCTCAGCCGTGTTGGATACGTAGGGGCCAGTGTGGTCTGAAGCGACCGGTCCCTCTCCAGAGTCTGGTCAAGGAGTTGGAGGCACAGAAAGGCTTGATCTGACCCCAGAGGCTCTTTGGGGTGCTTGGTCCCCACGAGCTTCTGGGCCGTGCTTACTTGGGAGCATTTCCGAGACACACTGTGGAGTTGCCGCTAGAAGTGAGAGATTTGGTGCCTTTCTTGCCAAGTCCTTCCTTTGCCTCTTCTGGCAGAGTGCTCCGTAGCTGCGTCCACTCTGAGTCCTCCTGTCATTTGATAAGCTGCAACGAGTTGATTGTGTTGTTCACGAGTCCTTGTGGGCCTGGTCCTGTCTGGTGTGCAAAAAAGAGACAGAAATGGCATAGTTCTGGACCCATTTTTGAGGCAATACGCAGCGGCAACATGTGTCTCTTGATACTTTCTGTTGTGTGGTCTGCCTTGATAAGTGCCCTTGAAAATGCGCATTGCAGCCTGGAGAGGGGAGAAGGCGGAAAGACTTGGATTGGTTTCTTGTGTTGCTAAGAGCAGGAAAGATATCTCGCAATTCCTGATGCCGGATCCTAAATCCAAGGTGCAACTTTGCACCTGGGGAGCTGCCTGGGACAAAAAGGAGCCAGGGCTTGCGGTCAATAGCAGCTGACCATGAGGCGCCGTGTGCCCTGGTGGCCAAGAAGGCCAAGGGCATGGTGGCCTGTGTCAGCAGTAGTGGGGCAGCAGGAGCAGGGCAGTGACCTGTGCCCTGTTCCCTGTTCCATGTTCCCTGTTCCCTGTGCCCTCAGCCCTGTGCTGTTTGTCCTGTGCTGGGCATCGGTGCTGTGGCCGCAGCTGGAGTGCTGTGAGCAGTTCTGGGCCCATCTGAAGCAGAAAGACATTGAGGGGCTGGAGCGTGTCCAGAGAAGGACACGGCAGCTGGGGACAGGTGGGAGCACAAGCCCAATGAGGAGGTGCTGTGGGAGCTTTAGGCAGGGGAAAGGGAGGCTCATCAGCAACCTTGCAGGCTCACTTCCAGAAATGCCTACATGACAGTGCTCCCCGCAAGGGCCGTTCTCATTCCAAGAATGCCCTCACTGCATCCAGATGCTTTAGACACTGGAGTAGGTGGCACTTGGATCCTTTGCTTGGTGGGCTCCTTCCTTTGCCATTCGGAGAAGCCCCGCTCATTTTGTCTTTTTGCAGCAAGCAGAAGTGCTTTTGCTGAAGACTTCCTCCCCTTTGGCAGCACCGGCTGACATTCTGAGAGTGTTTTAGTTTTCCATGTCTGCAGCAGCAACAGCTGGCTATTTCCTAATTTTCCATTTCAGAGCTTTACACAAGTCAAAGCCCAGTTTTCAGAGAGAAGGTTGCTTGCTGGTAGTAGCCAGGGTGGACTACTGAATTCGGAGTCATGTGCACGTCTGTTCAGTCAGCCCGTCCTCACTGGACGGGAGTGACTTCAGAGTCCCATTGCTATGAGAGTTGATGATTTTGCCTTAGTGGAGCAACTTGTAGAGCTGAAGAGAAATAAGGTTAGGAATGATAGGCAATGGCCTGTCCCTGATGCTTCTCTCTGTCCACAGAGCCCTGAACCGATAACAGACTCTGAAGTGACTCTCTCAATTCCTGGAGATGAGGCCAAAGAAGTGCAAAAGGACTGCAAGCCTCCTGTGGCAATCAGTGAAGAAGCTGAGCATTCTGAGCCGGTAAGTGCCAGTTGTGGCTGGTGCCGTCTTTAGTGCGAGACAGAGCTGCAAGATCCTGACCAGCCAGCACTTGGTGTTGCTGGCTGAGGATGCTGAGTGCTGGAATGCTGCCAGGAGCTAGCAATCCCCCCAGCCAGTGAGCGCTGGAGAATAGGCTTTGACCTGTGCCGTTTAGGTCTCAGCTTGCTGGGATTCTGATAGTGGTCGGCCTGAAGCATGAAGGCTTCCCGGCCCCAGAGGAGGGAGCATGTCCAAGACACTGAGCTCAGCCGTGTTGGATACGTAGGGGCCAGTGTGGTCTGAAGAGACCGGTCCCTCTCCAGAGTCTGGTCAAGGGGCTGCAGGCAGAGAAAGGTGTGATCTGACCCCAGAGGCTCTTTGGGGTGCTTGGTGCCCACGAGCTTCTGGGCCGTGCTTACTTGGGAGCATTTCTGAGACACTGTGGAGTTGCCGCTAGAAGTGAGAGATTTGGTGCCTTTCTTGCCAAGTCCTTCCTTTGCCTCTTCTGGAAGAGCACTCAGTAGTAGAGTCTAGTCTGAGTGCACCTGTCTTTTGATAAGCTGCAACGAGTTGATTGTGTTGTTCACGAGTCCTTGTGGGCCTACTCCTGTCCGGTGTGGCAAAAGAACTGCATAGTTCTGGATCCATTTGTGAGGCAAAACCCAGAGGCTGCATGTGTCTCTTGATACTTTCTGTTGTGTGGTCTGCCTTGATAAGTGCCCTTGAAAATGTGCATTGCAGCCTGGAGAGGGGAGAAGGCAGAAAGACTTGGATTGCTTTCTTGTGTTGCTAAGAACAGGAAAGGCATCTCGGAATTGCGGATGCTGCATCCTAAATCCAAGGTGCAACTCTGCACTGGGGGAGCCGCCTGGGAGATAAAGGAGCCAGGGCTTGCGGTCAACAGCAGCTGAACATGAGGCGGTGTGATCCCAGCTGGCCGAGAAGGCCAAGGGCATGGTGGCCTGTGTCAGCAGTAGTGGGGCAGCAGGAGCAGGGCAGTGCCCTGTGCCCTGTGCTGGGCATTGGTGCTGTGGCCGCAGCTGGAGTGCTGTGAGCAGTTCTGGGCCCATCTGAAGCAGAAAGACATTGAGGGGCTGGAGCGTGTCCAGAGAAGGACACGGCAGCTGGGGACAGGTGGGAGCACAAGCCCAATGAGGAGGTGCTGCGGGAGCTTTAGGCAGGGGAAAGGGAGGCTCATCAGCAACCTTGCAGGCTCACTTCCAGAAATGCCTACATGACAATGCTCCCCGCAAGGGCCGATCTCATTCCAAGAATGCCCTCACTGCATCCAGATGCTTTAGACACTGGAGTAGGGGGCACTTGGATCCTTTGCTTGGTGGGCTCCTTCCTTTGCCATTCGGAGAAGCCCCGTTCATTTGGTCTTTTAGCATCAAGCAAAAGTTCTTTTGCTCAAGATTTCCTACACTTTTGCGGCACCGGCTGACATTCTGAGAGTGTTTAATTTTCCATGTCTGCAGCAGCAACAGCTGGCTATTTCCTAATTTTCCATTTCAGAGCTTTACACAAGTGAAAGCCCAGTTTTCAGAGAGAAGGTTGCTTGCTGGTAGTAGCCAGGGTGGACTACTGAATTCGGAGTCATGTGCACGTCTGTTCAGTCAGCCCGTCCTCACTGGACGGGAGTGAATTAGAGTCCCATTGCTATGACAGTTGGTGATTTTGCCGTAGTGGAGCAACTTGTAGTGCTGAAGAGAAATAACTTTAGGAATGATAGGCAGTGGCCTGTCCCTGATGCTTCTCTCTGTCCACAGAGCCCTGAACCGATAACAGACTCTGAAGTGACTACCTCAATTCCTGGAGACGAGGCCAAAGAAGTGCAAAACGACTGCAAGCCTCTGGCTGCAGTCACAGAAGAAGCTGAGCATTCTGAGCCAGTAAGTGCCAGTTGTGGCTGGTGCCGTCTTTAGTGCGAGACAGAGCTGCAAGATCCTGACCAGCCAGCACTTGGTGTTGCTGGCTGAGGATGCTGAGTGCTGGAATGCTGCCAGGAGCTAGCAATCCCCCCAGCCAGTGAGCGCTGGAGAATGGGCTTTGACCTGTGCCGTTTAGGTCCCTGCCTGCTGGGATTCTGATAGGGGTCGGCCTGAAGCATGAAGGCTTCCCGGCCCCAGAGGAGGGAGCATGTCCAAGACACAGAGCTCAGCCGTGTTGGATTCGTACGGGCCAGTGTGGTCTGAAGAGACCTGTCCCTTTCCAGAGTGTGGTCAAGGAGTTGGAGGCACAGAAACGCTTGTTCTGACCCCAGAGGCTCTTTGGGGTGCTTGGTCCCCATGAGCTTCAGGGCCGTGCTTACTTGGGAGCATTTCCGAGACACACTGTGGAGTTGCCGCTAGAAGTGAGAGATTTGGTGCCTTTCTTGCCAAGTCCTTCCTTTGCCTCTTCTGGCAGAGCACGCAGTAGTAGGGTCTAGTCTGAGTGCACCTGTCATTTGATAAGCTGCAACGAGTTGATTGTGTTGTTCACGAGTCCTTGTGGGCCTGGTCCTGTCTGGTGTGCAAAAAAGAGACAGAAATGGCATAGTTCTGGACCCATTTGTGAGGCAAAACCCAGCGGCAACATGTGTCTCTTGATACTTTCTGTGGTGTGGTCTGCCTTGATAAGTGCCCTTGAAAATGCGCATTGCAGCCTGGAGAGGGGAGAAGGCGGAAAGACTTGGATTGCTTTCTTGTGTTGCTAAGAACAGGAAAGATATATCGCAATTCCGGATGCCGGATCCTAAATCCAAGGTGCAACTTTGCACCTGGGGAGCTGCCTGGGAGAAAAAGGAGCCAGGGCTTGCGGTCAACAGCAGCTGACCATGAGGCGCCGTGTGCCCTGGTGGCCAAGAAGGCCAAGGGCATGGTGGCCTGTGTCAGCAGTAGTGGGGCAGCAGGAGCAGGGCAGTGACCTGTGCCCTGTTCCCTGTTCCATGTTCCCTGTTCACTGTGGCCTGTGCCCTGTGCCCTGTGTTGTTTGTCCTGTGCTGCGCATCGGTGCTGTGGCCGCAGCTGGAGTGCTGTGAGCAGTTCTGGGCCCATCTGAAGCAGAAAGACATTGAGGGGCTGGAGCGTGTCCAGAGAAGGACACGGCAGCTGGGGACAGGTGGGAACACAAGCCCAATGAGGAGGTGCTGCGGGAGCTTTAGGCAGGGGAAAGGGAGGCTCATCAGCAACCTTGCAGGCTCACTTCCAGAAATGCCTACATGACAGTGCTCCCCGCAAGGGCCGTTCTCATTCCAAGAATGCCCTCACTGCATCCAGATGCTTTAGACACTGGAGTAGTGGGCACTTGGATCCTTTGCTTGGTAGGCTCCTTCCTTTGCCAGTCGGAGAAGCCCCGCTCATTTTGTCTTTTTGCAGCAAGCAGAAGTGCTTTTGCTGAAGACTTCCTCCCCTTTGGCAGCACCGGCTGACATTCTGAGAGTGTTTTAGTTTTCCGTGTCTGCAGCAGCAACAGCTGGCTATTTCCTAATTTTCCATTTCAGAGCTTTACACAAGTCAAAGCCCAGTTTTCAGAGAGAAGGTTGCTTGCTGGTAGTAGCCAGGGTGGACTACTTAATTGGGAGCCATGTGCACGTCTGTTCAGTCAGCCCGTCCTCACTGGACTGGAGTGACTTTAGAGTCCTATTGCTATGAGAGTTGATGATTTTGCCTTAGTGGAGCAACTTGTAGAGCTGAAGAGAAATAAGGTTAGGAATGATAGGCAATGGCCTGTCCCTGATGCTTCTCTCTGTCCACAGAGCCCTGAACCGATAACAGACTCTGAAGTGACTCACTCAGTTCCTGGAGACGAGGCCAAAGAGGTGCAGAAGGATCGCAAGCCTATGGCTGCTGTCACGGAAGAAGCTGAGCATTCTGAGCCGGTAAGTGCCAGTTGTGGCTGGTGCTGTATTTAGTGCGAGACAGAGCTGCAAGATCCTGACCAGCCAGCACTTGGTGTTGCTGGCTGAGGATGCTGAGTGCTGGAATGTTGCCAGGAGCTAGCAATCCCCCCAGCCAGTGAGCGCTGGAGAATAGGCTTTGACCTGTGCCGTTTAGGTCTCAGCTTGCTGGGATTCTGATAGGGGTCGGCCTGAAGCATGAAGGCTTCCCGGCCCCAGAGGAGGGAGCATGTCCAAGACACTGAGCTCAGCCGTGTTGGATACGTAGGGGCCAGTGTGGTCTGAAGAGACCGGTCCCTCTCCAGAGTCTGGTCAAGGGGCTGCAGGCAGAGAAAGGTGTGATCTGACCCCAGAGGCTCTTTGGGGTGCTTGGTGCCCACGAGCTTCTGGGCCGTGCTTACTTGGGAGCATTTCTGAGACACTGTGGAGTTGCCGCTAGAAGTGAGAGATTTGGTGCCTTTCTTGCCAAGTCCTTCCTTTGCCTCTTCTGGAAGAGCACTCAGTAGTAGAGTCTAGTCTGAGTGCACCTGTCTTTTGATAAGCTGCAACGAGTTGATTGTGTTGTTCACGAGTCCTTGTGGGCCTACTCCTGTCCGGTGTGGCAAAAGAACTGCATAGTTCTGGATCCATTTGTGAGGCAAAACCCAGAGGCTGCATGTGTCTCTTGATACTTTCTGTTGTGTGGTCTGCCTTGATAAGTGCCCTTGAAAATGTGCATTGCAGCCTGGAGAGGGGAGAAGGCGGAAAGACTTGGATTGCTTTCTTGTGTTGCTAAGAACAGGAAAGGCATCTCGGAATTGCGGATGCTGCATCCTAAATCCAAGGTGCAACTCTGCACTGGGGGAGCCGCCTGGGAGATAAAGGAGCCAGGGCTTGCGGTCAACAGCAGCTGAACATGAGGCGGTGTGATCCCAGCTGGCCGAGAAGGCCAAGGGCATGGTGGCCTGTGTCAGCAGTAGTGGGGCAGCAGGAGCAGGGCAGTGCCCTGTGCCCTGTGCTGGGCATTGGTGCTGTGGCCGCAGCTGGAGTGCTGTGAGCAGTTCTGGGCCCATCTGAAGCAGAAAGACATTGAGGGGCTGGAGCGTGTCCAGAGAAGGACACGGCAGCTGGGGACAGGTGGGAGCACAAGCCCAATGAGGAGGTGCTGCGGGAGCTTTAGGCAGGGGAAAGGGAGGCTCATCAGCAACCATGCAGGCTCACTTCCAGAAATGCCTACATGACAATGCTCCCCGCAAGGGCCAATCTCATTCCAAGAATGCCCTCACTGTATCCAGATGCTTTAGACACTGGAGTAGGGGGCACTTGGATCCTTTGCTTGGTGGGCTCCTTCCTTTGCCATTCGGAGAAGCCCCATTCATTTGGTCTTTTAGCATCAAGCAAAAGTTCTTTTGCTCAAGATTTCCTACACTTTTGCGGCACCGGCTGACATTCTGAGAGTGTTTTAGTTTTCCATGTCTGCAGTAGCAACAGCTGGCTATTTCCTAATTTTCCATTTCAGAGCTTTACACAAGTGAAAGCCCAGTTTTCAGAGAGAAGGTTGCTTGCTGGTAGTAGCCAGGGTGGACTACTGAATTCGGAGTCATGTGCACGTCTGTTCAGTCAGCCCGTCCTCACTGGACGGGAGTGAATTAGAGTCCCATTGCTATGAGAGTTGATGATTTTGCCTTAGTGGAGCAACTTGTAGTGCTGAAGAGAAATAACTTTAGGAATGATAGGCAATGGCCTGTCCCTGATGCTTCTCTCTGTCCACAGAGCCCTGAACCGATAACAGACTCTGAAGTGACTACCTCAATTCCTGGAGACGAGGCCAAAGAAATGCAAAAGGACTGCAAGCCTCTGGCTGCAGTCACAGAAGAAGCTGAGCATTCTGAGCCAGTAAGTGCCAGTTGTGGCTGGTGCCGTCTTTAGTGCGAGACAGAGCTGCAAGATCCTGACCAGCCAGCACTTGGTGTTGCTGGCTGAGGATGCTGAGTGCTGGAATGTTGCCAGGAGCTAGCAATCCTCCCAGCCAGTGAGAGCTGGAGAGTGGGCTTTGACCTGTGCCATTTAGGTCCCTGCCTGCTGGGATTCTGATAGGGGTCGGCCTGAAGCATGAAGTGTTACCGGCCCCAGAGGAGGGAGCATGTCCAAGACACTGAGCTCAGCCGTGTTGGATATGTAGGGGCCAGTGTGGTCTGAAGAGACCGGTCCCTCTCCAGAGTCTGGTCAAGGAGTTGGAGGCACAGAAAGGCTTGATCTGACCCCAGAGGCTCTTTGGGGTGCTTGGTCCCCATGAGCTTCTGGGCCGTGCTTACTTGGGAGCATTTCCGAGACATACCGTGGAGTTGCCGCTAGAAGTGAGAGATTTGGTGCCTTCTTGCCAAGTGCTTTCTTTGCCTCTTCTGGCAGAGCACTCAGTAGTAGAGTCTAGTGTGAGTGCACCTGTCTTTTGATAAGCTGCAAAGAGTTGATTGTCTTGTTCACGAGTCCTTGTGGGCCTGGTCGTGTCTGTTGTGCAAAAAAGAGACAGAAATGGCATAGTTCTGGACCCATTTGTGAGGCAAAACCCAGCGGCAACATGTGTCTCTTGATACTTTCTGTTGTGTGGTCTGCCTTGATAAGTGCCCTTGAAAATGCGCATTGCAGCCTGGAGAGGGGAGAAGGCGGAAAGACTTGGATTGCTTTCTTGTGTTGCTAAGAGCAGGAAAGACATCTCGCAATTGCGGATGCCGGATCCTAAATCCAAGGTGCAACTTTGCACCTGGGGAGCTGCCTGGGAGAAAAAGGAGCCAGGGCTTGCGGTCAATAGCAGCTGACCATGAGGCGCCGTGTGCCCTGGTGGCCAAGAAGGCCAAGGGCATGGTGGCCTGTGTCAGCAGTAGTGGGGCAGCAGGAGCAGGGCAGTGCCCTGTGCCCTGTGCTGGGCATCGGTGCTGTGGCCGCAGCTGGAGTGCTGTGAGCAGTTCTGGGCCCATCTGAAGCAGAAAGACATTGAGGGGCTGGAGCGTGTCCAGAGAAGGACACGGCAGCTGGGGACAGGTGGGAGCGCAAGCCCAATGAGGAGGTGCTGCGGGAGCTTTAGGCAGGGGAAAGGGAGGCTCATCAGCAACCTTGCAGGCTCACTTCCAGAAATGCCTACATGACAGTGCTCCCCGCAAGGGCCGTTCTCATTCCAAGAATGCCCTCACTGCATCCAGATGCTTTAGACACTGGAGTAGGGGGCACTTGGATCCTTTGCTTGGTGGGCTCCTTCCTTTGCCAGTCGGAGAAGCCCCGCTCATTTTGTCCTTTTGCAGCAAGCAGAAGTGCTTTTGCTCAAGATTTCCTCCAATTTGGCGGCACCGGCTGACATTCTGAGAGTGTTGTAGTTTTCCATGTCTGCAGTAGCAACAGCTGGCTATTTCCTAATTTTCCATTTCAGAGCTTTACACAAGTCAAAGCCCAGTTTTCAGAGAGAAGGTTGCTTGCTGGTAGTAGCCAGGGTGGACTACTGAATTCGGAGTCATGTGCACGTCTGTTCAGTCAGCCCGTCCTCACTGGACGGGAGTGAATTAGAGTCCCATTGCTATGAGAGTTGATGATTTTGCCTTAGTGGAGCAACTTGTAGTGCTGAAGAGAAATAACTTTAGGAATGATAGGCAATGGCCTGTCCCTGATGCTTCTCTCTGTCCACAGAGCCCTGAACCGATAACAGACTCTGAAGTGACTACCTCAATTCCTGGAGACGAGGCCAAAGAAGTGCAAAAGGACTGCAAGCCTCTGGCTGCAGTCACAGAAGAAGCTGAGCATTCTGAGCCGGTAAGTGCCAGTTGTGGCTGGTGCTGTATTTAGTGCGAGACAGAGCTGCAAGATCCTGACCAGCCAGCACTTGGTGTTGCTGGCTGAGGATGCTGAGTGCTGGAATGCTGCCAGGAGCTAGCAATCCCCCCAGCCAGTGAGCGCTGGAGAATAGGCTTTGACCTGTGCCGTTTAGGTCTCAGCTTACTGGGATTCTGATAGGGGTCGGCCTGAAGCATGAAGGCTTCCCGGCCCCAGAGGAGGGAGCATGTCCAAGACACTGAGCTCAGCCGTGTTGGAAACGTAGGGGCCAGTGTGGTCTGAAGAGACCGGTCCCATTCCAGAGTCTGGTCAAGGGGCTGCAGGCAGAGAAAGGTGTGATCTGACCCCAGAGGCTCTTTGGGGTGCTTGGTCCCCACGAGCTTCTGGGCCGTGCTTACTTGGGAGTATTTCTGAGACACTGTGGAGTTGCCGCTAGAAGTGAGAGATTTGGTGCCTTTCTTGCCAAGTCCTTCCTTTGCCTCTTCTGGAAGAGCACTCAGTAGTAGAGTCTAGTCTGAGTGCACCTGTCTTTTGATAAGCTGCAACGAGTTGATTGTGTTGTTCACGAGTCCTTGTGGGCCTACTCCTTTCCGGTGCGGCAAAAGTACTGCATAGTTCTGGACCCATTTGTGAGGCAAAACCCAGAGGCTGCATGTGTCTCTTGATACTTTCTGTTGTGTGGTCTGCCTTGATAAGTGCCCTTGAAAATGTGCATTGCAGCCTGGAGAGGGGAGAAGGCGGAAAGACTTGGATTGCTTTCTTGTGTTGCTAAGAACAGGAAAGGCATCTCGGAATTGCGGATGCTGCATCCTAAATCCAAGGTGCAACTCTGCACTAGGGGAGCCACCTGGGAGAAAAAGGAGCCAGGGCTTGCGGTCAACAGCAGCTGAACATGAGGCGGTGTGATCCCAGCTGGCCAAGAAGGCTAAGGGCATGGTGGCCTGTGTCAGCAGTAGTGGGGTAGCAGGAGCAGGGCAGGGACCTGTGCCCTGTACTGGGCATTGGTGCTGTGGCCGCAGCTGGAGTGCTGTGAGCAGTTCTGGGCCCATCTGAAGCAGAAAGACATTGAGGGGCTGGAGCGTGTCCACAGAAGGACACGGCAGATGGGGACAGGTGGGAGCACAAGCCCAATGAGGGGGTGCTGCGGGAGCTTTAGGCAGGGGAAAGGGAGGCTCATCAGCAACCTTGCAGGCTCACTTCCAGAAATGCCTACATGACAGTGCTCCCCGCAGGGGCCGTTCTCATTCCAAAAATGCCCTCACTGCATCCAGATGCTTTACACACTGGAGTAGGGGGCACTTGGATCCTTTGCTTGGTGGGCTCCTTCCTTTGCCATTCGGAGAAGCCCCGCACATTTTGTCTTTTTGCAGCAAGCGGAAGTGCTTTTGCTGAAGACTTCCTCCACTTTGGCAGCACCGGCTGACATTCTGAGAGTGTTTTAGTTTTCCATGTCTGCAGCAGCAACAGCTGGCTATTTCCTAATTTTCCATTTCAGAGCTTTACACAAGTCAAAGCCCAGTTTTCAGAGAGAAGGTTGCTTGCTGGTAGTAGCCAGGGTGGACTACTGAATTGGGAGCCATGTGCACGTCTGTTCAGTCAGCCCGTCCTCACTGGACTGGAGTGACTTCAGAGTCCCATTGCTATGACAGTTGATGATTTTGCCTTAGTGGAGCAACTTGTAGAGCTGAAGAGAAATAAGGTTAGGAATGATAGGCAATGGACTGTCCCTGATGCTTCTCTCTGTCCACAGAGCCCTGAACCGATTACAGACTCTGAAGTGACTACCTCAATTCCTGGAGACGAGGCAAAAGAGGCGCAAAAGGACCAGAAGCCTCCTGTGGCAATTAGCGAAGAAGCTGAGCATTCTGAGCCCGTAAGTGCCAGTTGTGGCTGGTGCCGTCTTTAGTGCGGGACAGAGCTGCAAGATCCTGACCAGCCAGCACTTGGTGTTGCTGGCTGAGGATGCTGAGTGCTGGAATACTGCCAGGAGCTAGCAATCCCCCCAGCCAGTAAGAGCTGGAGAATGGGCTTTGACCTGTGCCGTTTAGGTCCCTGCCTGCTGGGATTCTGATAGGGACAGGCCTGAAGCATGAAGGCTTCCCGGCCCCAGAGGAGGGAGCATGTCCAAGACACTGAGCTCAGCCGTGTTGGATATGTAGGGGCCAGTGTGGTCTGAAGAGACCGGTCCCTCCCCAGAGTCTGGTCAAGGGGCTGCAGGCAGAGAAAGGTGTGATCTGACCCCAGAGGCTCTTTGGGGTGCTTGGTCCCCATGAGCTTCTTGGCCGTGCTTACTTGGGAGCATTTCCGAGACACACTGTGGAGTTGCCGCTAGAAGTGAGAGATTTGGTGCCTTTCTTGCCAAGTCCTTCCTTTGCCTCTTCTGGCAGAGCGCTCAGTAGCAGCATCCACTCTGAGTCCTCCTGTCATTTGATAAGCTGCAATGAGTCGATTGTGTTGTTCACGAGTCCTTGTGGGCCTGGTCCTGTCCAGTGTGGCAAAAGAAATGCATAGTTCCGCACCCATTTGTGAGGCAATACGCAGCGGCAACATGTGTCTCTTGATACTTTCTGTTGTGTGGTCTGCCTTGATAACTGCCCTTGAAAATGCGCATTGCAGCCTGGAGAGGGGAGAAGGCGGAAAGACTTGGACTGCTTTCTTGTGTTGCTAAGAACAGGAAAGGCATCTCGCAATTGCGGATGCTGCATCCTAAATCCAAGGTGCAACTCTGCACTGGGGGAGACACCTGGGAGAAAAAGGAGTCAGGGCTTGTGGTCAACAGCAGCTGAACATGAGGCGGTGTGATCCCAGCTGGCCGAGAAGGCCAAGGGCATGGTGGCCTGTGTCAGCAGTAGTGGGGCAGCAGGAGCAGGGCAGTGCCCTGTGCCCTGTGCTGGGCATCGGTGCTGTGGCCGCAGCTGGAGTGCTGTGAGCAGTTCTGGGCCCATCTGAAGCAGAAAGACATTGAGGGGCTGGAGCGTGTCCAGAGAAGGACACGGCAGCTGGGGACAGGTGGGAGCACAAGCCCAATGAGGAGGTGCTGCGGGAGCTTTAGGCAGGGGAAAGGGAGGCTCATCAGCAACCTTGCAGGCTCACTTCCAGAAATGCCTACATGACAGTGCTCCCCGCAAGGGCCGTTCTCATTCCAAGAATGCCCTCACTGCATCCAGATGCTTTAGACACTGGAGTAGGGGGCACTTGGATCCTTTGCTTGGTGGGCTCCTTCCTTTGCCAGTCGGAGAAGCCCCGCTCATTTTGTCTTTTTGCAGCAAGCAGAAGTGCTTTTGCTGAAGACTTCCTCCCCTTTGGCAGCACCGGCTGACATTCTGAGAGTGTTTTAGTTTTCCATGTCTGCAGCAGCAACAGCTGGCTATTTCCTAATTTTCCATTTCAGAGCTTTACACAAGTCAAAGCCCAGTTTTCAGAGAGAAGGTTGCTTGCTGGTAGTAGCCAGGGTGGACTACTGAATTGGGAGCCATGTGCACGTCTGTTCAGTCAGCCCGTCCTCACTGGACTGGAGTGACTTCAGAGTCCCATTCCTATGAGAGTTGATGATTTTGCCTTAGTGGAGCAACTTGTAGAGCTGAAGAGAAATAAGGTTAGGAATGATAGGCAATGGCCTTTCCCTGATGCTTCTCTCTGTCCACAGAGCCCTGAACCGATAACAGACTCTGAAGTGACTCTTTCAATTCCCGGTAACGTGGCCAAAATGGCGCAAAAGGACCAGAAGCCTCCTGTGGCAATCAGCGAAGAAGCTGAACATTCTGAGCCGGTAAGTGCCACTTGTGGCTGGTGTCATCTTTAGTGCGAGACAGAGCTGCAAGATCCTGACCAGCCAGCACTTGGTGTTGCTGGCTGAGGATGCTGAGTGCTGGAATGCTGCCAGGAGCTAGCAATGCCCCAGCCAGTGAGAGCTGGAGAATAGGCTTTGACCTGTGCCGTTTAGGTCTCAGCTTGCTGGGATTCTGATAGGGGTCGGCCTGAAGCATGAAGGCTTCCCGGCCCCAGAGGAGGGAGCATGTCCAAGACACTGAGCTCAGCCGTGTTGGATACGTAGGGGCCAGTGTGGTCTGAAGAGACCGGTCCCTCTCCAGAATGTGGTCAAGGAGTTGGAGGCACAGAAAGGCTTGATCTGACCCCAGAGGCTCTTTGGGGTGCTTGGTCCCCACGAGCTTCTGGCCCGTGCTTACTTGGGAGCATTTCCGAGACACACTGTGGAGTTGCCGCTAGAAGTGAGAGATTTGGTGCCTTTCTTGCCAAGTCCTTCCTTTGCCTCTTCTGGCAGAGCACTCAGTAGCAGCGTCCACTCTGAGTCCTCCTGTCATTTGATAAGCTGCAACGAGTTGATTGTGTTGTTCACGAGTCCTTGTGGGCCTGGTTCTGTCCGGTGTGGCAAAAGAACTGCATAGTTCTGGACCCATTTGTGAGGCAAAACCCAGAGGCTGCATGTGTCTCTTGATACTTTCTGTTGTGTGGTCTGCCTTGATAAGTGCCCTTGAAAATGTGCATTGCAGCCTGGAGAGGGGAGAAGGCGGAAAGACTTGGACTGCTTTCTTGTGTTGCTCAGAACAGGAAAGGCATCTCGCAATTGCGGATGCTGCATCCTAAATCCAAGGTGCTACTCTACACTGGGGGAGCTGCCTGGGACAAAAAGGAGCCAGGGCTTGCGGTCAACAGCAGCTGAACATGAGGCGGTGTGATCCCAGCTGGCCGAGAAGGCCAAGGGCATTGTGGCCTGTGTCAGCAGTAGTGGGGCAGCAGGAGCAGGGCAGTGCCCTGTGCCCTGTGCTGGGCATCGGTGCTGTGGCCGCAGCTGGAGTGCTGTGAGCAGTTCTGGGCCCATCTGAAGCAGAAAGACATTGAGGGGCTGGAGCGTGTCCAGAGAAGGACACGGCAGCTGGGGACAGGTGGGAGCACAAGCCCAATGAGGAGGTGCTGCGGGAGCTTTAGGCAGGGGAAAGGGAGGCTCGTCAGCAACCTTGCAGGCTCACTTCCAGAAATGCCTACATGACAGTGCTCCCCGCAAGGGCCGTTCTCATTCCAAGAATGCCCTCACTGCATCCAGATGCTTTAGACACTGGAGTAGGGGGCACTTGGATCCTTTGCTTGGTGGGCTCCTTCCTTTGCCATTCGGAGAAGCCCCGCTCATTTTGTCTTTTTGCAGCAAGCAAAAGTTCTTTTTCTCAAGATTTCCTCCACTTTGGCGGCACCTGCTGACATTCTGAGAGTGTTTTAGTTTTCCATGTCTGCAGCAGCAACAGCTGGCTATTTCCTAATTTTCCATTTCAGAGCTTTACACAAGTCAAAGCCCAGTTTTCAGAGAGAAAGTTGCTTGCTGGTAGTAGCCAGGGTGGACTACTGAATTCGGGGTCATGTGCACGTCTGTTCAGTCAGCCCGTCCTCACTGGACGGGAGTGAATTAGAGTCCCATTGCTATGAGAGTTGATGATTTTGCCTTAGTGGAGCAACTTGTAGAGCTGAAGAGAAATAACTTTAGGAATGATAGGCAATGGCCTTTCCCTGATGCTTCTCTCTGTCCACAGAGCCCTGAACTGATAACAGACTCTGAAGTGACTCTCTCAGTTCCTGGAGACGAGGCCAAAGAAGTGCAAAAGGACTGCAAGTCTCTGGCTGCAGTCACAGAAGAAGCTGAGCATTCTGAGCCGGTAAGTGCCAGTTGTGGCTGGTGCCGTATTTAGTGCGAGACAGAGCTGCAAGATCCTGACCAGCCAGCACTTGGTGTTGCTGGCTGAGGATGCTGAGTGCTGGAATGCTGCCAGGAGCTAGCAATCCCCCCAGCCAGTGAGCGCTGGAGAATAGGCTTTGACCTGTGCCGTTTAGGTCTCAGCTTGCTGGGATTCTGATAGGGGCCGGCCTGAAGCATGAAGGCTTCCCGGCCCCAGAGGAGGGAGCATGTCCAAGACACTGAGCTCAGCCGTGTTGGATACGTAGGGGCCAGTGTGGTCTGAAGCGACCGGTCCCTCTCCAGAGTCTGGTCAAGGAGTTGGAGGCACAGAAAGGCTTGATCTGACCCCAGAGGCTCTTTGGGGTGCTTGGTCCCCACGAGCTTCTGGGCCGTGCTTACTTGGGAGCATTTCCGAGACACACTGTGGAGTTGCCGCTAGAAGTGAGAGATTTGGTGCCTTTCTTGCCAAGTCCTTCCTTTGCCTCTTCTGGCAGAGTGCTCCGTAGCTGCGTCCACTCTGAGTCCTCCTGTCATTTGATAAGCTGCAACGAGTTGATTGTGTTGTTCACGAGTCCTTGTGGGCCTGGTCCTGTCTGGTGTGCAAAAAAGAGACAGAAATGGCATAGTTCTGGACCCATTTTTGAGGCAATACGCAGCGGCAACATGTGTCTCTTGATACTTTCTGTTGTGTGGTCTGCCTTGATAAGTGCCCTTGAAAATGCGCATTGCAGCCTGGAGAGGGGAGAAGGCGGAAAGACTTGGATTGGTTTCTTGTGTTGCTAAGAGCAGGAAAGATATCTCGCAATTCCTGATGCCGGATCCTAAATCCAAGGTGCAACTTTGCACCTGGGGAGCTGCCTGGGACAAAAAGGAGCCAGGGCTTGCGGTCAATAGCAGCTGACCATGAGGCGCCGTGTGCCCTGGTGGCCAAGAAGGCCAAGGGCATGGTGGCCTGTGTCAGCAGTAGTGGGGCAGCAGGAGCAGGGCAGTGACCTGTGCCCTGTTCCCTGTTCCATGTTCCCTGTTCCCTGTGCCCTCAGCCCTGTGCTGTTTGTCCTGTGCTGGGCATCGGTGCTGTGGCCGCAGCTGGAGTGCTGTGAGCAGTTCTGGGCCCATCTGAAGCAGAAAGACATTGAGGGGCTGGAGCGTGTCCAGAGAAGGACACGGCAGCTGGGGACAGGTGGGAGCACAAGCCCAATGAGGAGGTGCTGTGGGAGCTTTAGGCAGGGGAAAGGGAGGCTCATCAGCAACCTTGCAGGCTCACTTCCAGAAATGCCTACATGACAGTGCTCCCCGCAAGGGCCGTTCTCATTCCAAGAATGCCCTCACTGCATCCAGATGCTTTAGACACTGGAGTAGGTGGCACTTGGATCCTTTGCTTGGTGGGCTCCTTCCTTTGCCATTCGGAGAAGCCCCGCTCATTTTGTCTTTTTGCAGCAAGCAGAAGTGCTTTTGCTGAAGACTTCCTCCCCTTTGGCAGCACCGGCTGACATTCTGAGAGTGTTTTAGTTTTCCATGTCTGCAGCAGCAACAGCTGGCTATTTCCTAATTTTCCATTTCAGAGCTTTACACAAGTCAAAGCCCAGTTTTCAGAGAGAAGGTTGCTTGCTGGTAGTAGCCAGGGTGGACTACTGAATTGGGAGCCATGTGCACGTCTGTTCAGTCAGCCCATCCTCACTGGACTGGAGTGACTTCAGAGTCCCATTGCTATGAGAGTTGATGATTTTGCCTTAGTGGAGCAACTTGTAGAGCTGAAGAGAAATAAGGTTAGGAATGATAGGCAATGGCCTGTCCCTGATGCTTCTCTCTGTCCACAGAGCCCTGAACCGATAACAGACTCTGAAGTGACTCTCTCAATTCCTGGAGATGAGGCCAAAGAAGTGCAAAAGGACTGCAAGCCTCCTGTGGCAATCAGTGAAGAAGCTGAGCATTCTGAGCCGGTAAGTGCCAGTTGTGGCTGGTGCCGTCTTTAGTGCGAGACAGAGCTGCAAGATCCTGACCAGCCAGCACTTGGTGTTGCTGGCTGAGGATGCTGAGTGCTGGAATGCTGCCAGGAGCTAGCAATCCCCCCAGCCAGTGAGCGCTGGAGAATAGGCTTTGACCTGTGCCGTTTAGGTCTCAGCTTGCTGGGATTCTGATAGGGGCCGGCCTGAAGCATGAAGGCTTCCTGGCCCCAGAGGAGGGAGCATGTCCAAGACACTGAGCTCAGCCGTGTTGGATACGTAGGGGCCAGTGTGGTCTGAAGAGACCGGTCCCTTTCCAGGGTGTGGTCAAGGAGTTGGAGGCACAGAAAGGCTTGATCTGACCCCAGAGGCTCTTTGGGGTGCTTGGTCCCCATGAGCTTCTGGGCCGTGCTTACTTGGGAGGGTTTCCGAGACACTGTGGAGTTGCCGGTAGAAGTGAGAGATTTGGTGCCTTTCTTGCCAAGTCCTTCCTTTGCCTCTTCTGGCAGAGCACTCAGTAGTAGAGTCTAGTCTGAGTGCACCTGTCTTTTGATAAGCTGCAAAGAGTTGATTGTGTTGTTCACGAGTCCTTGTGGGCCTACTTCTGTCCGGTGTGGCAAAAGAATTGCATAGTTCTGGACCCATTTGTGAGGCAAAACCCAGCGGCTGCATGTGTCTCTTGATACTTTCTGTTGTGTGGTCTGCCTTGATAAGTGCCCTTGAAAATGTGCATTGCAGCCTGGAGAGGGGAGAAGGCAGAAAGACTTGGACTGCTTTCTTGTGTTGCTAAGAACAGGAAAGGCATCTCGGAATTGCGGATGCTGCATCCTAAATCCAAGGTGCAACTCTGCACTGGGAGAGCCGCCTGGGAGAAAAAGGAGCCAGGGCTTGCGGTCAACAGCAGCTGAACATGAGGCGGTGTGATCCCAGCTGGCCGAGAAGGCCAAGGGCATGGTGGCCTGTGTCAGCAGTAGTGGGGCAGCAGGAGCAGGGCAGGGACCTGTGCCCTGTGCTGGGCATTGGTGCTGTGGCCGCAGCCGGAGTGCTGTGAGCAGTTCTGGGCCCATCTGAAGCAGAAAGACTTTGAGGGGCTGGAGCGTGTCCACAGAAGGACACGGCAGCTGGGGACAGGTGGGAGCACAAGCCCAATGAGGAGGTGCTGCGGGAGCTTTAGGCAGGGGAAAGGGAGGCTCATCAGCAACCTTGCAGGCTCATTTCCAGAAATGCCTACATGACAATGCTCCCCGCAAGGGCTGATCTCATTCCAAGAATGCCCTCACTGTATCCAGATGCTTTACACACTGGAGTAGGGGGCACTTGGATCCTTTGCTTGGTGGGCTCCTTCCTTTGCCATTCGGAGAATCCCCGCTCATTCTGTCTTTTAGCAACAAGCAAAAGATCTTTTGCTCAAGATTTCCTCCACTTTGGCGGCACCGGCTGACATTCTGAGAGTGTTTTAGTTTTCCATGTCTGCAGCAGCAACAGCTGGCTATTTCCTAATTTTCCATTTCAGAGCTTTACACAAGTCAAAGCCCAGTTTTCAGAGAGAAGGTTGCTTGCTGGTAGTAGCCAGGGTGGACTACTGAATTGGGAGCCATGTGCACGTCTGTTCAGTCAGCCCGTCCTCACTGGACTGGAGTGACTTCAGAGTCCCATTGCTATGACAGTTGATGATTTTGCCTTAGTGGAGCAACTTGTAGAGCTGAAGAGAAATAAGGTTAGGAATGATAGGCAATAGCCTGTCCCTGATGCTTCTCTCTGTCCACAGAGCCCTGAACCGATAACAGACTCTGCAGTGACTCACTCAGTTCCTGGAGACGAGGCCAAAGAGGTGCAAAAGGACTGCAAGCCTCTGGCTGCTGTCACGGAAGAAGCGGAGCATTCTGAGCCCGTAAGTGCCAGTTGTGGCTGGTGCCGTCTTTAGTGCGAGACAGAGCTGCAAGATCCTGACCAGCCAGCACTTGGTGTTGCTGGCTGAGGATGCTGAGTGCTGGAATGTTGCCAGGAGCTAGCAATCCCCCCAGCCAGTGAGCGCTGGAGAATAGGCTTTGACCTGTGCCGTTTAGGTCTCAGCTTACTGGGATTCTGATAGGGGTCGGCCTGAAGCATGAAGGCTTCCCGGCCCCAGAGGAGGGAGCATGTCCAAGACACTGAGCTCAGCCGTGTTGGAAACGTAGGGGCCAGTGTGGTCTGAAGAGACCGGTCCCATTCCAGAGTCTGGTCAAGGGGCTGCAGGCAGAGAAAGGTGTGATCTGACCCCAGAGGCTCTTTGGGGTGCTTGGTCCCCACGAGCTTCTGGGCCGTGCTTACTTGGGAGTATTTCTGAGACACTGTGGAGTTGCCGCTAGAAGTGAGAGATTTGGTGCCTTTCTTGCCAAGTCCTTCCTTTGCCTCTTCTGGAAGAGCACTCAGTAGTAGAGTCTAGTCTGAGTGCACCTGTCTTTTGATAAGCTGCAACGAGTTGATTGTGTTGTTCACGAGTCCTTGTGGGCCTACTCCTTTCCGGTGCGGCAAAAGTACTGCATAGTTCTGGACCCATTTGTGAGGCAAAACCCAGAGGCTGCATGTGTCTCTTGATACTTTCTGTTGTGTGGTCTGCCTTGATAAGTGCCCTTGAAAATGTGCATTGCAGCCTGGAGAGGGGAGAAGGCGGAAAGACTTGGATTGCTTTCTTGTGTTGCTAAGAACAGGAAAGGCATCTCGGAATTGCGGATGCTGCATCCTAAATCCAAGGTGCAACTCTGCACTAGGGGAGCCACCTGGGAGAAAAAGGAGCCAGGGCTTGCGGTCAACAGCAGCTGAACATGAGGCGGTGTGATCCCAGCTGGCCAAGAAGGCTAAGGGCATGGTGGCCTGTGTCAGCAGTAGTGGGGTAGCAGGAGCAGGGCAGGGACCTGTGCCCTGTACTGGGCATTGGTGCTGTGGCCGCAGCTGGAGTGCTGTGAGCAGTTCTGGGCCCATCTGAAGCAGAAAGACATTGAGGGGCTGGAGCGTGTCCAGAGAAGGACACGGCAGCTGGGGACAGGTGGGAGCACAAGCCCAATGAGGGGGTGCTGCGGGAGCTTTAGGCAGGGGAAAGGGAGGCTCATCAGCAACCTTGCAGGCTCACTTCCAGAAATGCCTACATGACAGTGCTCCCCGCAGGGGCCGTTCTCATTCCAAAAATGCCCTCACTGCATCCAGATGCTTTACACACTGGAGTAGGGGGCACTTGGATCCTTTGCTTGGTGGGCTCCTTCCTTTGCCATTCGGAGAAGCCCCGCACATTTTGTCTTTTTGCAGCAAGCGGAAGTGCTTTTGCTGAAGACTTCCTCCACTTTGGCAGCACCGGCTGACATTCTGAGAGTGTTTTAGTTTTCCATGTCTGCAGCAGCAACAGCTGGCTATTTCCTAATTTTCCATTTCAGAGCTTTACACAAGTCAAAGCCCAGTTTTCAGAGAGAAGGTTGCTTGCTGGTAGTAGCCAGGGTGGACTACTGAATTGGGAGCCATGTGCACGTCTGTTCAGTCAGCCCGTCCTCACTGGACTGGAGTGACTTCAGAGTCCCATTGCTATGACAGTTGATGATTTTGCCTTAGTGGAGCAACTTGTAGAGCTGAAGAGAAATAAGGTTAGGAATGATAGGCAATGGACTGTCCCTGATGCTTCTCTCTGTCCACAGAGCCCTGAACCGATTACAGACTCTGAAGTGACTACCTCAATTCCTGGAGACGAGGCAAAAGAGGCGCAAAAGGACCAGAAGCCTCCTGTGGCAATTAGCGAAGAAGCTGAGCATTCTGAGCCCGTAAGTGCCAGTTGTGGCTGGTGCCGTCTTTAGTGCGGGACAGAGCTGCAAGATCCTGACCAGCCAGCACTTGGTGTTGCTGGCTGAGGATGCTGAGTGCTGGAATACTGCCAGGAGCTAGCAATCCCCCCAGCCAGTAAGAGCTGGAGAATGGGCTTTGACCTGTGCCGTTTAGGTCCCTGCCTGCTGGGATTCTGATAGGGACAGGCCTGAAGCATGAAGGCTTCCCGGCCCCAGAGGAGGGAGCATGTCCAAGACACTGAGCTCAGCCGTGTTGGATATGTAGGGGCCAGTGTGGTCTGAAGAGACCGGTCCCTCCCCAGAGTCTGGTCAAGGGGCTGCAGGCAGAGAAAGGTGTGATCTGACCCCAGAGGCTCTTTGGGGTGCTTGGTCCCCATGAGCTTCTTGGCCGTGCTTACTTGGGAGCATTTCCGAGACACACTGTGGAGTTGCCGCTAGAAGTGAGAGATTTGGTGCCTTTCTTGCCAAGTCCTTCCTTTGCCTCTTCTGGCAGAGCGCTCAGTAGCAGCATCCACTCTGAGTCCTCCTGTCATTTGATAAGCTGCAATGAGTCGATTGTGTTGTTCACGAGTCCTTGTGGGCCTGGTCCTGTCCAGTGTGGCAAAAGAAATGCATAGTTCCGCACCCATTTGTGAGGCAATACGCAGCGGCAACATGTGTCTCTTGATACTTTCTGTTGTGTGGTCTGCCTTGATAACTGCCCTTGAAAATGCGCATTGCAGCCTGGAGAGGGGAGAAGGCGGAAAGACTTGGACTGCTTTCTTGTGTTGCTAAGAACAGGAAAGGCATCTCGCAATTGCGGATGCTGCATCCTAAATCCAAGGTGCAACTCTGCACTGGGGGAGACACCTGGGAGAAAAAGGAGTCAGGGCTTGTGGTCAACAGCAGCTGAACATGAGGCGGTGTGATCCCAGCTGGCCGAGAAGGCCAAGGGCATGGTGGCCTGTGTCAGCAGTAGTGGGGCAGCAGGAGCAGGGCAGTGCCCTGTGCCCTGTGCTGGGCATCGGTGCTGTGGCCGCAGCTGGAGTGCTGTGAGCAGTTCTGGGCCCATCTGAAGCAGAAAGACATTGAGGGGCTGGAGCGTGTCCAGAGAAGGACACGGCAGCTGGGGACAGGTGGGAGCACAAGCCCAATGAGGAGGTGCTGCGGGAGCTTTAGGCAGGGGAAAGGGAGGCTCATCAGCAACCTTGCAGGCTCACTTCCAGAAATGCCTACATGACAGTGCTCCCCGCAAGGGCCGTTCTCATTCCAAGAATGCCCTCACTGCATCCAGATGCTTTAGACACTGGAGTAGGGGGCACTTGGATCCTTTGCTTGGTGGGCTCCTTCCTTTGCCAGTCGGAGAAGCCCCGCTCATTTTGTCTTTTTGCAGCAAGCAGAAGTGCTTTTGCTGAAGACTTCCTCCCCTTTGGCAGCACCGGCTGACATTCTGAGAGTGTTTTAGTTTTCCATGTCTGCAGCAGCAACAGCTGGCTATTTCCTAATTTTCCATTTCAGAGCTTTACACAAGTCAAAGCCCAGTTTTCAGAGAGAAGGTTGCTTGCTGGTAGTAGCCAGGGTGGACTACTGAATTGGGAGCCATGTGCACGTCTGTTCAGTCAGCCCGTCCTCACTGGACTGGAGTGACTTCAGAGTCCCATTCCTATGAGAGTTGATGATTTTGCCTTAGTGGAGCAACTTGTAGAGCTGAAGAGAAATAAGGTTAGGAATGATAGGCAATGGCCTTTCCCTGATGCTTCTCTCTGTCCACAGAGCCCTGAACCGATAACAGACTCTGAAGTGACTCTTTCAATTCCCGGTAACGTGGCCAAAATGGCACAAAAGGACCAGAAGCCTCCTGTGGCAATCAGCGAAGAAGCTGAACATTCTGAGCCGGTAAGTGCCACTTGTGGCTGGTGTCATCTTTAGTGCGAGACAGAGCTGCAAGATCCTGACCAGCCAGCACTTGGTGTTGCTGGCTGAGGATGCTGAGTGCTGGAATGCTGCCAGGAGCTAGCAATGCCCCAGCCAGTGAGAGCTGGAGAATAGGCTTTGACCTGTGCCGTTTAGGTCTCAGCTTGCTGGGATTCTGATAGGGGTCGGCCTGAAGCATGAAGGCTTCCCGGCCCCAGAGGAGGGAGCATGTCCAAGACACTGAGCTCAGCCGTGTTGGATACGTAGGGGCCAGTGTGGTCTGAAGAGACCGGTCCCTCTCCAGAATGTGGTCAAGGAGTTGGAGGCACAGAAAGGCTTGATCTGACCCCAGAGGCTCTTTGGGGTGCTTGGTCCCCACGAGCTTCTGGCCCGTGCTTACTTGGGAGCATTTCCGAGACACACTGTGGAGTTGCCGCTAGAAGTGAGAGATTTGGTGCCTTTCTTGCCAAGTCCTTCCTTTGCCTCTTCTGGCAGAGCACTCAGTAGCAGCGTCCACTCTGAGTCCTCCTGTCATTTGATAAGCTGCAACGAGTTGATTGTGTTGTTCACGAGTCCTTGTGGGCCTGGTTCTGTCCGGTGTGGCAAAAGAACTGCATAGTTCTGGACCCATTTGTGAGGCAAAACCCAGAGGCTGCATGTGTCTCTTGATACTTTCTGTTGTGTGGTCTGCCTTGATAAGTGCCCTTGAAAATGTGCATTGCAGCCTGGAGAGGGGAGAAGGCGGAAAGACTTGGACTGCTTTCTTGTGTTGCTCAGAACAGGAAAGGCATCTCGCAATTGCGGATGCTGCATCCTAAATCCAAGGTGCTACTCTACACTGGGGGAGCTGCCTGGGACAAAAAGGAGCCAGGGCTTGCGGTCAACAGCAGCTGAACATGAGGCGGTGTGATCCCAGCTGGCCGAGAAGGCCAAGGGCATTGTGGCCTGTGTCAGCAGTAGTGGGGCAGCAGGAGCAGGGCAGTGCCCTGTGCCCTGTGCTGGGCATCGGTGCTGTGGCCGCAGCTGGAGTGCTGTGAGCAGTTCTGGGCCCATCTGAAGCAGAAAGACATTGAGGGGCTGGAGCGTGTCCAGAGAAGGACACGGCAGCTGGGGACAGGTGGGAGCACAAGCCCAATGAGGAGGTGCTGCGGGAGCTTTAGGCAGGGGAAAGGGAGGCTCGTCAGCAACCTTGCAGGCTCACTTCCAGAAATGCCTACATGACAGTGCTCCCCGCAAGGGCCGTTCTCATTCCAAGAATGCCCTCACTGCATCCAGATGCTTTAGACACTGGAGTAGGGGGCACTTGGATCCTTTGCTTGGTGGGCTCCTTCCTTTGCCATTCGGAGAAGCCCCGCTCATTTTGTCTTTTTGCAGCAAGCAAAAGTTCTTTTTCTCAAGATTTCCTCCACTTTGGCGGCACCTGCTGACATTCTGAGAGTGTTTTAGTTTTCCATGTCTGCAGCAGCAACAGCTGGCTATTTCCTAATTTTCCATTTCAGAGCTTTACACAAGTCAAAGCCCAGTTTTCAGAGAGAAAGTTGCTTGCTGGTAGTAGCCAGGGTGGACTACTGAATTCGGGGTCATGTGCACGTCTGTTCAGTCAGCCCGTCCTCACTGGACGGGAGTGAATTAGAGTCCCATTGCTATGAGAGTTGATGATTTTGCCTTAGTGGAGCAACTTGTAGAGCTGAAGAGAAATAACTTTAGGAATGATAGGCAATGGCCTTTCCCTGATGCTTCTCTCTGTCCACAGAGCCCTGAACTGATAACAGACTCTGAAGTGACTCTCTCAGTTCCTGGAGACGAGGCCAAAGAAGTGCAAAAGGACTGCAAGTCTCTGGCTGCAGTCACAGAAGAAGCTGAGCATTCTGAGCCGGTAAGTGCCAGTTGTGGCTGGTGCCGTATTTAGTGCGAGACAGAGCTGCAAGATCCTGACCAGCCAGCACTTGGTGTTGCTGGCTGAGGATGCTGAGTGCTGGAATGCTGCCAGGAGCTAGCAATCCCCCCAGCCAGTGAGCGCTGGAGAATAGGCTTTGACCTGTGCCGTTTAGGTCTCAGCTTGCTGGGATTCTGATAGGGGCCGGCCTGAAGCATGAAGGCTTCCCGGCCCCAGAGGAGGGAGCATGTCCAAGACACTGAGCTCAGCCGTGTTGGATACGTAGGGGCCAGTGTGGTCTGAAGCGACCGGTCCCTCTCCAGAGTCTGGTCAAGGAGTTGGAGGCACAGAAAGGCTTGATCTGACCCCAGAGGCTCTTTGGGGTGCTTGGTCCCCACGAGCTTCTGGGCCGTGCTTACTTGGGAGCATTTCCGAGACACACTGTGGAGTTGCCGCTAGAAGTGAGAGATTTGGTGCCTTTCTTGCCAAGTCCTTCCTTTGCCTCTTCTGGCAGAGTGCTCCGTAGCTGCGTCCACTCTGAGTCCTCCTGTCATTTGATAAGCTGCAACGAGTTGATTGTGTTGTTCACGAGTCCTTGTGGGCCTGGTCCTGTCTGGTGTGCAAAAAAGAGACAGAAATGGCATAGTTCTGGACCCATTTTTGAGGCAATACGCAGCGGCAACATGTGTCTCTTGATACTTTCTGTTGTGTGGTCTGCCTTGATAAGTGCCCTTGAAAATGCGCATTGCAGCCTGGAGAGGGGAGAAGGCGGAAAGACTTGGATTGGTTTCTTGTGTTGCTAAGAGCAGGAAAGATATCTCGCAATTCCTGATGCCGGATCCTAAATCCAAGGTGCAACTTTGCACCTGGGGAGCTGCCTGGGACAAAAAGGAGCCAGGGCTTGCGGTCAATAGCAGCTGACCATGAGGCGCCGTGTGCCCTGGTGGCCAAGAAGGCCAAGGGCATGGTGGCCTGTGTCAGCAGTAGTGGGGCAGCAGGAGCAGGGCAGTGACCTGTGCCCTGTTCCCTGTTCCATGTTCCCTGTTCCCTGTGCCCTCAGCCCTGTGCTGTTTGTCCTGTGCTGGGCATCGGTGCTGTGGCCGCAGCTGGAGTGCTGTGAGCAGTTCTGGGCCCATCTGAAGCAGAAAGACATTGAGGGGCTGGAGCGTGTCCAGAGAAGGACACGGCAGCTGGGGACAGGTGGGAGCACAAGCCCAATGAGGAGGTGCTGTGGGAGCTTTAGGCAGGGGAAAGGGAGGCTCATCAGCAACCTTGCAGGCTCACTTCCAGAAATGCCTACATGACAGTGCTCCCCGCAAGGGCCGTTCTCATTCCAAGAATGCCCTCACTGCATCCAGATGCTTTAGACACTGGAGTAGGTGGCACTTGGATCCTTTGCTTGGTGGGCTCCTTCCTTTGCCATTCGGAGAAGCCCCGCTCATTTTGTCTTTTTGCAGCAAGCAGAAGTGCTTTTGCTGAAGACTTCCTCCCCTTTGGCAGCACCGGCTGACATTCTGAGAGTGTTTTAGTTTTCCATGTCTGCAGCAGCAACAGCTGGCTATTTCCTAATTTTCCATTTCAGAGCTTTACACAAGTCAAAGCCCAGTTTTCAGAGAGAAGGTTGCTTGCTGGTAGTAGCCAGGGTGGACTACTGAATTCGGAGTCATGTGCACGTCTGTTCAGTCAGCCCGTCCTCACTGGACGGGAGTGACTTCAGAGTCCCATTGCTATGAGAGTTGATGATTTTGCCTTAGTGGAGCAACTTGTAGAGCTGAAGAGAAATAAGGTTAGGAATGATAGGCAATGGCCTGTCCCTGATGCTTCTCTCTGTCCACAGAGCCCTGAACCGATAACAGACTCTGAAGTGACTCTCTCAATTCCTGGAGATGAGGCCAAAGAAGTGCAAAAGGACTGCAAGCCTCCTGTGGCAATCAGTGAAGAAGCTGAGCATTCTGAGCCGGTAAGTGCCAGTTGTGGCTGGTGCCGTCTTTAGTGCGAGACAGAGCTGCAAGATCCTGACCAGCCAGCACTTGGTGTTGCTGGCTGAGGATGCTGAGTGCTGGAATGCTGCCAGGAGCTAGCAATCCCCCCAGCCAGTGAGCGCTGGAGAATGGGCTTTGACCTGTGCCGTTTAGGTCTCAGCTTGCTGGGATTCTGATAGGGGCCGGCCTGAAGCATGAAGGCTTCCTGGCCCCAGAGGAGGGAGCATGTCCAAGACACTGAGCTCAGCCGTGTTGGATACGTAGGGGCCAGTGTGGTCTGAAGAGACCGGTCCCTTTCCAGGGTGTGGTCAAGGAGTTGGAGGCACAGAAAGGCTTGATCTGACCCCAGAGGCTCTTTGGGGTGCTTGGTCCCCATGAGCTTCTGGGCCGTGCTTACTTGGGAGGGTTTCCGAGACACTGTGGAGTTGCCGGTAGAAGTGAGAGATTTGGTGCCTTTCTTGCCAAGTCCTTCCTTTGCCTCTTCTGGCAGAGCACTCAGTAGTAGAGTCTAGTCTGAGTGCACCTGTCTTTTGATAAGCTGCAAAGAGTTGATTGTGTTGTTCACGAGTCCTTGTGGGCCTACTTCTGTCCGGTGTGGCAAAAGAATTGCATAGTTCTGGACCCATTTGTGAGGCAAAACCCAGCGGCTGCATGTGTCTCTTGATACTTTCTGTTGTGTGGTCTGCCTTGATAAGTGCCCTTGAAAATGTGCATTGCAGCCTGGAGAGGGGAGAAGGCAGAAAGACTTGGACTGCTTTCTTGTGTTGCTAAGAACAGGAAAGGCATCTCGGAATTGCGGATGCTGCATCCTAAATCCAAGGTGCAACTCTGCACTGGGAGAGCCGCCTGGGAGAAAAAGGAGCCAGGGCTTGCGGTCAACAGCAGCTGAACATGAGGCGGTGTGATCCCAGCTGGCCGAGAAGGCCAAGGGCATGGTGGCCTGTGTCAGCAGTAGTGGGGCAGCAGGAGCAGGGCAGGGACCTGTGCCCTGTGCTGGGCATTGGTGCTGTGGCCGCAGCCGGAGTGCTGTGAGCAGTTCTGGGCCCATCTGAAGCAGAAAGACTTTGAGGGGCTGGAGCGTGTCCACAGAAGGACACGGCAGCTGGGGACAGGTGGGAGCACAAGCCCAATGAGGAGGTGCTGCGGGAGCTTTAGGCAGGGGAAAGGGAGGCTCATCAGCAACCTTGCAGGCTCATTTCCAGAAATGCCTACATGACAATGCTCCCCGCAAGGGCTGATCTCATTCCAAGAATGCCCTCACTGTATCCAGATGCTTTACACACTGGAGTAGGGGGCACTTGGATCCTTTGCTTGGTGGGCTCCTTCCTTTGCCATTCGGAGAATCCCCGCTCATTCTGTCTTTTAGCAACAAGCAAAAGATCTTTTGCTCAAGATTTCCTCCACTTTGGCGGCACCGGCTGACATTCTGAGAGTGTTTTAGTTTTCCATGTCTGCAGCAGCAACAGCTGGCTATTTCCTAATTTTCCATTTCAGAGCTTTACACAAGTCAAAGCCCAGTTTTCAGAGAGAAGGTTGCTTGCTGGTAGTAGCCAGGGTGGACTACTGAATTGGGAGCCATGTGCACGTCTGTTCAGTCAGCCCGTCCTCACTGGACTGGAGTGACTTCAGAGTCCCATTGCTATGACAGTTGATGATTTTGCCTTAGTGGAGCAACTTGTAGAGCTGAAGAGAAATAAGGTTAGGAATGATAGGCAATAGCCTGTCCCTGATGCTTCTCTCTGTCCACAGAGCCCTGAACCGATAACAGACTCTGCAGTGACTCACTCAGTTCCTGGAGACGAGGCCAAAGAGGTGCAAAAGGACTGCAAGCCTCTGGCTGCTGTCACGGAAGAAGCGGAGCATTCTGAGCCCGTAAGTGCCAGTTGTGGCTGGTGCCGTCTTTAGTGCGAGACAGAGCTGCAAGATCCTGACCAGCCAGCACTTGGTGTTGCTGGCTGAGGATGCTGAGTGCTGGAATGTTGCCAGGAGCTAGCAATCCCCCCAGCCAGTGAGCGCTGGAGAATAGGCTTTGACCTGTGCCGTTTAGGTCTCAGCTTGCTGGGATTCTGATAGTGGTCGGCCTGAAGCATGAAGGCTTCCCGGCCCCAGAGGAGGGAGCATGTCCAAGACACTGAGCTCAGCCGTGTTGGATACGTAGGGGCCAGTGTGGTCTGAAGAGACCGGTCCCTCTCCAGAATGTGGTCAAGGAGTTGGAGGCACAGAAAGGCTTGATCTGACCCCAGAGGCTCTTTGGGGTGCTTGGTCCCCATGAGCTTCTGGGCCGTGCTTACTTGGGAGCATTTCCGAGACACACTGTGGAGTTGCTGCTAGAAGTGAGAGATTTGGTGCCTTTCTTGCCAAGTCCTTCCTTTGCCTCTTCTGGCAGAGTGCTAAGTAGTAGAGTCTAATCTCAGTGCACCTGTCTTTTGATAAGCTGCAACGAGTTGATTGTGTTGTTCACGAGTCCTTGTGGGCCTACTCCTTTCCGGTGCGGCAAAAGTACTGCATAGTTCTGGACCCATTTGTGAGGCAAAACCCAGAGGCTGCATGTGTCTCTTGATACTTTCTGTTGTGTGGTCTGCCTTGATAAGTGCCCTTGAAAATGTGCATTGCAGCCTGGAGAGGGGAGGAGGCGGAAAGACTTGGATTGCTTTCTTGTGTTGCTAAGAACAGGAAAGACATCTCGCAATTACGGATGCCGGATCCTAAATCCAAGGTGCAACGTAGCACCTGGGGAGCTGCCTGGGAGAAAAAGGAGCCAGGGCTTGTGGTCAATAGCAGCTGACCATGAGGCGCCGTGTGCCCTGGTGGCCGAGAAGGCCAAGGGCATGGTGGCCTGTGTCAGCAGTAGTGGGGCAGCAGGAGCAGGGCAGTGCCCTGTGCCCTGTGCTGGGCATCGGTGCTGTGGCCGCAGCTGGAGTGCTGTGAGCAGTTCTGGGCCCATCTGAAGCAGAAAGACATTGAGGGGCTGGAGCGTGTCCAGAGAAGGACACGGCAGCTGGGGACAGGTGGGAGCACAAGCCCAATGAGGAGGTGCTGCGGGAGCTTTAGGCAGGGGAAAGGGAGGCTCGTCAGCAACCTTGCAGGCTCACTTCCAGAAATGCCTACACGACAGTGCTCCCCGCAAGGGCCGTTCTCATTCCAAGAATGCCCTCACTGCATCCAGATGCTTTAGACACTGGAGTAGGGGGCACTTGGATCCTTTGCTTGGTGGGCTCCTTCCTTTGCCATTCGGAGAATCCCCTCTCATTTTGTCTTTTTGTCTTCAAGCAGAAGTGCTTTTGCTGAAGACTTCCTCCCCTTTGGCAGCACCGGCTGACATTCTGAGAGTGTTTTAGTTTTCCATGTCTGCAGCAGCAACAGCTGGCTATTTCCTAATTTTCCATTTCAGAGCTTTACACAAGTCAAAGCCCAGTTTTCAGAGAGAAGGTTGCTTGCTGGTAGTAGCCAGGGTGGACTACTGAATTGGGAGCCATGTGCACGTCTGTTCAGTCAGCCCGTCCTCACTGGACTGGAGTGACTTCAGAGTCCCATTGCTATGACAGTTGATGATTTTGCCTTAGTGGAGCAACTTGTAGAGCTGAAGGGAAATAAGGTTAGGAGTGATAGGCAATGGCCTGTCCCTGATGCTTCTCTCTGTCCACAGAGCCCTGAACCGATAACAGACTCTGCAGTGACTCATTCAGTTCCTGGAGACGAGGCCAAAGAGGTGCAAAAGTATCGCAAGCCTCTGGCTGCAGTCACAGAAGAAGCTGAGCATTCTGAGCCCGTAAGTGCCAGTTGTGGCTGGTGCCGTCTTTAGTGCGAGACAGAGCTGCAAGATCCTGACCAGCCAGCACTTGGTGTTGCTGGCTGAGGATGCTGAGTGCTGGAATGTTGCCAGGAGCTAGCAATCCTCCCAGCCAGTGAGAGCTGGAGAGTGGGCTTTGACCTGTGCCATTTAGGTCCCTGCCTGCTGGGATTCTGATAGGGGTCGGCCTGAAGCATGAAGTGTTACCGGCCCCAGAGGAGGGAGCATGTCCAAGACACTGAGCTCAGCCGTGTTGGATATGTAGGGGCCAGTGTGGTCTGAAGAGACCGGTCCCTCTCCAGAGTCTGGTCAAGGAGTTGGAGGCACAGAAAGGCTTGATCTGACCCCAGAGGCTCTTTGGGGTGCTTGGTCCCCATGAGCTTCTGGGCCGTGCTTACTTGGGAGCATTTCCGAGACATACCGTGGAGTTGCCGCTAGAAGTGAGAGATTTGGTGCCTTCTTGCCAAGTGCTTTCTTTGCCTCTTCTGGCAGAGCACTCAGTAGTAGAGTCTAGTGTGAGTGCACCTGTCTTTTGATAAGCTGCAAAGAGTTGATTGTCTTGTTCACGAGTCCTTGTGGGCCTGGTCGTGTCTCTTGTGCAAAAAAGAGACAGAAATGGCATAGTTCTGGACCCATTTGTGAGGCAAAACCCAGCGGCAACATGTGTCTCTTGATACTTTCTGTTGTGTGGTCTGCCTTGATAAGTGCCCTTGAAAATGCGCATTGCAGCCTGGAGAGGGGAGAAGGCGGAAAGACTTGGATTGCTTTCTTGTGTTGCTAAGAGCAGGAAAGACATCTCGCAATTGCGGATGCCGGATCCTAAATCCAAGGTGCAACTTTGCACCTGGGGAGCTGCCTGGGAGAAAAAGGAGCCAGGGCTTGCGGTCAATAGCAGCTGACCATGAGGCGCCGTGTGCCCTGGTGGCCAAGAAGGCCAAGGGCATGGTGGCCTGTGTCAGCAGTAGTGGGGCAGCAGGAGCAGGGCAGTGCCCTGTGCCCTGTGCTGGGCATCGGTGCTGTGGCCGCAGCTGGAGTGCTGTGAGCAGTTCTGGGCCCATCTGAAGCAGAAAGACATTGAGGGGCTGGAGCGTGTCCAGAGAAGGACACGGCAGCTGGGGACAGGTGGGAGCACAAGCCCAATGAGGAGGTGCTGCGGGAGCTTTAGGCAGGGGAAAGGGAGGCTCATCAGCAACCTTGCAGGCTCACTTCCAGAAATGCCTACATGACAGTGCTCCCCGCAAGGGCCGTTCTCATTCCAAGAATGCCCTCACTGCATCCAGATGCTTTAGACACTGGAGTAGGGGGCACTTGGATCCTTTGCTTGGTGGGCTCCTTCCTTTGCCAGTCGGAGAAGCCCCGCTCATTTTGTCCTTTTGCAGCAAGCAGAAGTGCTTTTGCTCAAGATTTCCTCCAATTTGGCGGCACCGGCTGACATTCTGAGAGTGTTGTAGTTTTCCATGTCTGCAGTAGCAACAGCTGGCTATTTCCTAATTTTCCATTTCAGAGCTTTACACAAGTCAAAGCCCAGTTTTCAGAGAGAAGGTTGCTTGCTGGTAGTAGCCAGGGTGGACTACTGAATTCGGAGTCATGTGCACGTCTGTTCAGTCAGCCCGTCCTCACTGGACGGGAGTGAATTAGAGTCCCATTGCTATGAGAGTTGATGATTTTGCCTTAGTGGAGCAACTTGTAGTGCTGAAGAGAAATAACTTTAGGAATGATAGGCAATGGCCTGTCCCTGATGCTTCTCTCTGTCCACAGAGCCCTGAACCGATAACAGACTCTGAAGTGACTACCTCAATTCCTGGAGACGAGGCCAAAGAAGTGCAAAAGGACTGCAAGCCTCTGGCTGCAGTCACAGAAGAAGCTGAGCATTCTGAGCCGGTAAGTGCCAGTTGTGGCTGGTGCTGTATTTAGTGCGAGACAGAGCTGCAAGATCCTGACCAGCCAGCACTTGGTGTTGCTGGCTGAGGATGCTGAGTGCTGGAATGCTGCCAGGAGCTAGCAATCCCCCCAGCCAGTGAGCGCTGGAGAATAGGCTTTGACCTGTGCCGTTTAGGTCTCAGCTTACTGGGATTCTGATAGGGGTCGGCCTGAAGCATGAAGGCTTCCCGGCCCCAGAGGAGGGAGCATGTCCAAGACACTGAGCTCAGCCGTGTTGGAAACGTAGGGGCCAGTGTGGTCTGAAGAGACCGGTCCCATTCCAGAGTCTGGTCAAGGGGCTGCAGGCAGAGAAAGGTGTGATCTGACCCCAGAGGCTCTTTGGGGTGCTTGGTCCCCACGAGCTTCTGGGCCGTGCTTACTTGGGAGTATTTCTGAGACACTGTGGAGTTGCCGCTAGAAGTGAGAGATTTGGTGCCTTTCTTGCCAAGTCCTTCCTTTGCCTCTTCTGGAAGAGCACTCAGTAGTAGAGTCTAGTCTGAGTGCACCTGTCTTTTGATAAGCTGCAACGAGTTGATTGTGTTGTTCACGAGTCCTTGTGGGCCTACTCCTTTCCGGTGCGGCAAAAGTACTGCATAGTTCTGGACCCATTTGTGAGGCAAAACCCAGAGGCTGCATGTGTCTCTTGATACTTTCTGTTGTGTGGTCTGCCTTGATAAGTGCCCTTGAAAATGTGCATTGCAGCCTGGAGAGGGGAGAAGGCGGAAAGACTTGGATTGCTTTCTTGTGTTGCTAAGAACAGGAAAGGCATCTCGGAATTGCGGATGCTGCATCCTAAATCCAAGGTGCAACTCTGCACTAGGGGAGCCACCTGGGAGAAAAAGGAGCCAGGGCTTGCGGTCAACAGCAGCTGAACATGAGGCGGTGTGATCCCAGCTGGCCAAGAAGGCTAAGGGCATGGTGGCCTGTGTCAGCAGTAGTGGGGTAGCAGGAGCAGGGCAGGGACCTGTGCCCTGTACTGGGCATTGGTGCTGTGGCCGCAGCTGGAGTGCTGTGAGCAGTTCTGGGCCCATCTGAAGCAGAAAGACATTGAGGGGCTGGAGCGTGTCCACAGAAGGACACGGCAGATGGGGACAGGTGGGAGCACAAGCCCAATGAGGGGGTGCTGCGGGAGCTTTAGGCAGGGGAAAGGGAGGCTCATCAGCAACCTTGCAGGCTCACTTCCAGAAATGCCTACATGACAGTGCTCCCCGCAGGGGCCGTTCTCATTCCAAAAATGCCCTCACTGCATCCAGATGCTTTACACACTGGAGTAGGGGGCACTTGGATCCTTTGCTTGGTGGGCTCCTTCCTTTGCCATTCGGAGAAGCCCCGCACATTTTGTCTTTTTGCAGCAAGCGGAAGTGCTTTTGCTGAAGACTTCCTCCACTTTGGCAGCACCGGCTGACATTCTGAGAGTGTTTTAGTTTTCCATGTCTGCAGCAGCAACAGCTGGCTATTTCCTAATTTTCCATTTCAGAGCTTTACACAAGTCAAAGCCCAGTTTTCAGAGAGAAGGTTGCTTGCTGGTAGTAGCCAGGGTGGACTACTGAATTGGGAGCCATGTGCACGTCTGTTCAGTCAGCCCGTCCTCACTGGACTGGAGTGACTTCAGAGTCCCATTGCTATGACAGTTGATGATTTTGCCTTAGTGGAGCAACTTGTAGAGCTGAAGAGAAATAAGGTTAGGAATGATAGGCAATGGACTGTCCCTGATGCTTCTCTCTGTCCACAGAGCCCTGAACCGATTACAGACTCTGAAGTGACTACCTCAATTCCTGGAGACGAGGCAAAAGAGGCGCAAAAGGACCAGAAGCCTCCTGTGGCAATTAGCGAAGAAGCTGAGCATTCTGAGCCCGTAAGTGCCAGTTGTGGCTGGTGCCGTCTTTAGTGCGGGACAGAGCTGCAAGATCCTGACCAGCCAGCACTTGGTGTTGCTGGCTGAGGATGCTGAGTGCTGGAATACTGCCAGGAGCTAGCAATCCCCCCAGCCAGTAAGAGCTGGAGAATGGGCTTTGACCTGTGCCGTTTAGGTCCCTGCCTGCTGGGATTCTGATAGGGACAGGCCTGAAGCATGAAGGCTTCCCGGCCCCAGAGGAGGGAGCATGTCCAAGACACTGAGCTCAGCCGTGTTGGATATGTAGGGGCCAGTGTGGTCTGAAGAGACCGGTCCCTCCCCAGAGTCTGGTCAAGGGGCTGCAGGCAGAGAAAGGTGTGATCTGACCCCAGAGGCTCTTTGGGGTGCTTGGTCCCCATGAGCTTCTGGGCCGTGCTTACTTGGGAGCATTTCCGAGACACACTGTGGAGTTGCCGCTAGAAGTGAGAGATTTGGTGCCTTTCTTGCCAAGTCCTTCCTTTGCCTCTTCTGGCAGAGCGCTCAGTAGCAGCATCCACTCTGAGTCCTCCTGTCATTTGATAAGCTGCAATGAGTCGATTGTGTTGTTCACGAGTCCTTGTGGGCCTGGTCCTGTCCAGTGTGGCAAAAGAAATGCATAGTTCCGCACCCATTTGTGAGGCAATACGCAGCGGCAACATGTGTCTCTTGATACTTTCTGTTGTGTGGTCTGCCTTGATAACTGCCCTTGAAAATGCGCATTGCAGCCTGGAGAGGGGAGAAGGCGGAAAGACTTGGACTGCTTTCTTGTGTTGCTAAGAACAGGAAAGGCATCTCGCAATTGCGGATGCTGCATCCTAAATCCAAGGTGCAACTCTGCACTGGGGGAGACACCTGGGAGAAAAAGGAGTCAGGGCTTGTGGTCAACAGCAGCTGAACATGAGGCGGTGTGATCCCAGCTGGCCGAGAAGGCCAAGGGCATGGTGGCCTGTGTCAGCAGTAGTGGGGCAGCAGGAGCAGGGCAGTGCCCTGTGCCCTGTGCTGGGCATCGGTGCTGTGGCCGCAGCTGGAGTGCTGTGAGCAGTTCTGGGCCCATCTGAAGCAGAAAGACATTGAGGGGCTGGAGCGTGTCCAGAGAAGGACACGGCAGCTGGGGACAGGTGGGAGCACAAGCCCAATGAGGAGGTGCTGCGGGAGCTTTAGGCAGGGGAAAGGGAGGCTCATCAGCAACCTTGCAGGCTCACTTCCAGAAATGCCTACATGACAGTGCTCCCCGCAAGGGCCGTTCTCATTCCAAGAATGCCCTCACTGCATCCAGATGCTTTAGACACTGGAGTAGGGGGCACTTGGATCCTTTGCTTGGTGGGCTCCTTCCTTTGCCAGTCGGAGAAGCCCCGCTCATTTTGTCTTTTTGCAGCAAGCAGAAGTGCTTTTGCTGAAGACTTCCTCCCCTTTGGCAGCACCGGCTGACATTCTGAGAGTGTTTTAGTTTTCCATGTCTGCAGCAGCAACAGCTGGCTATTTCCTAATTTTCCATTTCAGAGCTTTACACAAGTCAAAGCCCAGTTTTCAGAGAGAAGGTTGCTTGCTGGTAGTAGCCAGGGTGGACTACTGAATTGGGAGCCATGTGCACGTCTGTTCAGTCAGCCCGTCCTCACTGGACTGGAGTGACTTCAGAGTCCCATTCCTATGAGAGTTGATGATTTTGCCTTAGTGGAGCAACTTGTAGAGCTGAAGAGAAATAAGGTTAGGAATGATAGGCAATGGCCTTTCCCTGATGCTTCTCTCTGTCCACAGAGCCCTGAACCGATAACAGACTCTGAAGTGACTCTTTCAATTCCCGGTAACGTGGCCAAAATGGCGCAAAAGGACCAGAAGCCTCCTGTGGCAATCAGCGAAGAAGCTGAACATTCTGAGCCGGTAAGTGCCACTTGTGGCTGGTGTCATCTTTAGTGCGAGACAGAGCTGCAAGATCCTGACCAGCCAGCACTTGGTGTTGCTGGCTGAGGATGCTGAGTGCTGGAATGCTGCCAGGAGCTAGCAATGCCCCAGCCAGTGAGAGCTGGAGAATAGGCTTTGACCTGTGCCGTTTAGGTCTCAGCTTGCTGGGATTCTGATAGGGGTCGGCCTGAAGCATGAAGGCTTCCCGGCCCCAGAGGAGGGAGCATGTCCAAGACACTGAGCTCAGCCGTGTTGGATACGTAGGGGCCAGTGTGGTCTGAAGAGACCGGTCCCTCTCCAGAATGTGGTCAAGGAGTTGGAGGCACAGAAAGGCTTGATCTGACCCCAGAGGCTCTTTGGGGTGCTTGGTCCCCACGAGCTTCTGGCCCGTGCTTACTTGGGAGCATTTCCGAGACACACTGTGGAGTTGCCGCTAGAAGTGAGAGATTTGGTGCCTTTCTTGCCAAGTCCTTCCTTTGCCTCTTCTGGCAGAGCACTCAGTAGCAGCGTCCACTCTGAGTCCTCCTGTCATTTGATAAGCTGCAACGAGTTGATTGTGTTGTTCACGAGTCCTTGTGGGCCTGGTTCTGTCCGGTGTGGCAAAAGAACTGCATAGTTCTGGACCCATTTGTGAGGCAAAACCCAGAGGCTGCATGTGTCTCTTGATACTTTCTGTTGTGTGGTCTGCCTTGATAAGTGCCCTTGAAAATGTGCATTGCAGCCTGGAGAGGGGAGAAGGCGGAAAGACTTGGACTGCTTTCTTGTTTTGCTCAGAACAGGAAAGGCATCTCGCAATTGCGGATGCTGCATCCTAAATCCAAGGTGCTACTCTACACTGGGGGAGCTGCCTGGGACAAAAAGGAGCCAGGGCTTGCGGTCAACAGCAGCTGAACATGAGGCGGTGTGATCCCAGCTGGCCGAGAAGGCCAAGGGCATTGTGGCCTGTGTCAGCAGTAGTGGGGCAGCAGGAGCAGGGCAGTGCCCTGTGCCCTGTGCTGGGCATCGGTGCTGTGGCCGCAGCTGGAGTGCTGTGAGCAGTTCTGGGCCCATCTGAAGCAGAAAGACATTGAGGGGCTGGAGCGTGTCCAGAGAAGGACACGGCAGCTGGGGACAGGTGGGAGCACAAGCCCAATGAGGAGGTGCTGCGGGAGCTTTAGGCAGGGGAAAGGGAGGCTCGTCAGCAACCTTGCAGGCTCACTTCCAGAAATGCCTACATGACAGTGCTCCCCGCAAGGGCCGTTCTCATTCCAAGAATGCCCTCACTGCATCCAGATGCTTTAGACACTGGAGTAGGGGGCACTTGGATCCTTTGCTTGGTGGGCTCCTTCCTTTGCCATTCGGAGAAGCCCCGCTCATTTTGTCTTTTTGCAGCAAGCAAAAGTTCTTTTTCTCAAGATTTCCTCCACTTTGGCGGCACCTGCTGACATTCTGAGAGTGTTTTAGTTTTCCATGTCTGCAGCAGCAACAGCTGGCTATTTCCTAATTTTCCATTTCAGAGCTTTACACAAGTCAAAGCCCAGTTTTCAGAGAGAAAGTTGCTTGCTGGTAGTAGCCAGGGTGGACTACTGAATTCGGGGTCATGTGCACGTCTGTTCAGTCAGCCCGTCCTCACTGGACGGGAGTGAATTAGAGTCCCATTGCTATGAGAGTTGATGATTTTGCCTTAGTGGAGCAACTTGTAGAGCTGAAGAGAAATAACTTTAGGAATGATAGGCAATGGCCTTTCCCTGATGCTTCTCTCTGTCCACAGAGCCCTGAACTGATAACAGACTCTGAAGTGACTCTCTCAGTTCCTGGAGACGAGGCCAAAGAAGTGCAAAAGGACTGCAAGTCTCTGGCTGCAGTCACAGAAGAAGCTGAGCATTCTGAGCCGGTAAGTGCCAGTTGTGGCTGGTGCCGTATTTAGTGCGAGACAGAGCTGCAAGATCCTGACCAGCCAGCACTTGGTGTTGCTGGCTGAGGATGCTGAGTGCTGGAATGCTGCCAGGAGCTAGCAATCCCCCCAGCCAGTGAGCGCTGGAGAATAGGCTTTGACCTGTGCCGTTTAGGTCTCAGCTTGCTGGGATTCTGATAGGGGCCGGCCTGAAGCATGAAGGCTTCCCGGCCCCAGAGGAGGGAGCATGTCCAAGACACTGAGCTCAGCCGTGTTGGATACGTAGGGGCCAGTGTGGTCTGAAGCGACCGGTCCCTCTCCAGAGTCTGGTCAAGGAGTTGGAGGCACAGAAAGGCTTGATCTGACCCCAGAGGCTCTTTGGGGTGCTTGGTCCCCACGAGCTTCTGGGCCGTGCTTACTTGGGAGCATTTCCGAGACACACTGTGGAGTTGCCGCTAGAAGTGAGAGATTTGGTGCCTTTCTTGCCAAGTCCTTCCTTTGCCTCTTCTGGCAGAGTGCTCCGTAGCAGCGTCCACTCTGAGTCCTCCTGTCATTTGATAAGCTGCAACGAGTTGATTGTGTTGTTCACGAGTCCTTGTGGGCCTGGTCCTGTCTGGTGTGCAAAAAAGAGACAGAAATGGCATAGTTCTGGACCCATTTTTGAGGCAATACGCAGCGGCAACATGTGTCTCTTGATACTTTCTGTTGTGTGGTCTGCCTTGATAAGTGCCCTTGAAAATGCGCATTGCAGCCTGGAGAGGGGAGAAGGCGGAAAGACTTGGATTGGTTTCTTGTGTTGCTAAGAGCAGGAAAGATATCTCGCAATTCCTGATGCCGGATCCTAAATCCAAGGTGCAACTTTGCACCTGGGGAGCTGCCTGGGACAAAAAGGAGCCAGGGCTTGCGGTCAATAGCAGCTGACCATGAGGCGCCGTGTGCCCTGGTGGCCAAGAAGGCCAAGGGCATGGTGGCCTGTGTCAGCAGTAGTGGGGCAGCAGGAGCAGGGCAGTGACCTGTGCCCTGTTCCCTGTTCCATGTTCCCTGTTCCCTGTGCCCTCAGCCCTGTGCTGTTTGTCCTGTGCTGGGCATCGGTGCTGTGGCCGCAGCTGGAGTGCTGTGAGCAGTTCTGGGCCCATCTGAAGCAGAAAGACATTGAGGGGCTGGAGCGTGTCCAGAGAAGGACACGGCAGCTGGGGACAGGTGGGAGCACAAGCCCAATGAGGAGGTGCTGTGGGAGCTTTAGGCAGGGGAAAGGGAGGCTCATCAGCAACCTTGCAGGCTCACTTCCAGAAATGCCTACATGACAGTGCTCCCCGCAAGGGCCGTTCTCATTCCAAGAATGCCCTCACTGCATCCAGATGCTTTAGACACTGGAGTAGGTGGCACTTGGATCCTTTGCTTGGTGGGCTCCTTCCTTTGCCATTCGGAGAAGCCCCGCTCATTTTGTCTTTTTGCAGCAAGCAGAAGTGCTTTTGCTGAAGACTTCCTCCCCTTTGGCAGCACCGGCTGACATTCTGAGAGTGTTTTAGTTTTCCATGTCTGCAGCAGCAACAGCTGGCTATTTCCTAATTTTCCATTTCAGAGCTTTACACAAGTCAAAGCCCAGTTTTCAGAGAGAAGGTTGCTTGCTGGTAGTAGCCAGGGTGGACTACTGAATTGGGAGCCATGTGCACGTCTGTTCAGTCAGCCCATCCTCACTGGACTGGAGTGACTTCAGAGTCCCATTGCTATGAGAGTTGATGATTTTGCCTTAGTGGAGCAACTTGTAGAGCTGAAGAGAAATAAGGTTAGGAATGATAGGCAATGGCCTGTCCCTGATGCTTCTCTCTGTCCACAGAGCCCTGAACCGATAACAGACTCTGAAGTGACTCTCTCAATTCCTGGAGATGAGGCCAAAGAAGTGCAAAAGGACTGCAAGCCTCCTGTGGCAATCAGTGAAGAAGCTGAGCATTCTGAGCCGGTAAGTGCCAGTTGTGGCTGGTGCCGTCTTTAGTGCGAGACAGAGCTGCAAGATCCTGACCAGCCAGCACTTGGTGTTGCTGGCTGAGGATGCTGAGTGCTGGAATGCTGCCAGGAGCTAGCAATCCCCCCAGCCAGTGAGCGCTGGAGAATAGGCTTTGACCTGTGCCGTTTAGGTCTCAGCTTGCTGGGATTCTGATAGGGGCCGGCCTGAAGCATGAAGGCTTCCTGGCCCCAGAGGAGGGAGCATGTCCAAGACACTGAGCTCAGCCGTGTTGGATACGTAGGGGCCAGTGTGGTCTGAAGAGACCGGTCCCTTTCCAGGGTGTGGTCAAGGAGTTGGAGGCACAGAAAGGCTTGATCTGACCCCAGAGGCTCTTTGGGGTGCTTGGTCCCCATGAGCTTCTGGGCCGTGCTTACTTGGGAGGGTTTCCGAGACACTGTGGAGTTGCCGGTAGAAGTGAGAGATTTGGTGCCTTTCTTGCCAAGTCCTTCCTTTGCCTCTTCTGGCAGAGCACTCAGTAGTAGAGTCTAGTCTGAGTGCACCTGTCTTTTGATAAGCTGCAAAGAGTTGATTGTGTTGTTCACGAGTCCTTGTGGGCCTACTTCTGTCCGGTGTGGCAAAAGAATTGCATAGTTCTGGACCCATTTGTGAGGCAAAACCCAGCGGCTGCATGTGTCTCTTGATACTTTCTGTTGTGTGGTCTGCCTTGATAAGTGCCCTTGAAAATGTGCATTGCAGCCTGGAGAGGGGAGAAGGCAGAAAGACTTGGACTGCTTTCTTGTGTTGCTAAGAACAGGAAAGGCATCTCGGAATTGCGGATGCTGCATCCTAAATCCAAGGTGCAACTCTGCACTGGGGGAGCCGCCTGGGAGAAAAAGGAGCCAGGGCTTGCGGTCAACAGCAGCTGAACATGAGGCGGTGTGATCCCAGCTGGCCGAGAAGGCCAAGGGCATGGTGGCCTGTGTCAGCAGTAGTGGGGCAGCAGGAGCAGGGCAGTGCCCTGTGCCCTGTGCTGGGCATCGGTGCTGTGGCCGCAGCTGGAGTGCTGTGAGCAGTTCTGGGCCCATCTGAAGCAGAAAGACATTGAGGGGCTGGAGCGTGTCCAGAGAAGGACACGGCAGCTGGGGACAGGTGGGAGCACAAGCCCAATGAGGAGGTGCTGCGGGAGCTTTAGGCAGGGGAAAGGGAGGCTCATCAGCAACCTTGCAGGCTCATTTCCAGAAATGCCTACATGACAATGCTCCCCGCAAGGGCTGATCTCATTCCAAGAATGCCCTCACTGTATCCAGATGATTTACACACTGGAGTAGGGGGCACTTGGATCCTTTGCTTGGTGGGCTCCTTCCTTTGCCATTCGGAGAATCCCCGCTCATTCTGTCTTTTAGCAACAAGCAAAAGATCTTTTGCTCAAGATTTCCTCCACTTTGGCGGCACCGGCTGACATTCTGAGAGTGTTTTAGTTTTCCATGTCTGCAGCAGCAACAGCTGGCTATTTCCTAATTTTCCATTTCAGAGCTTTACACAAGTCAAAGCCCAGTTTTCAGAGAGAAGGTTGCTTGCTGGTAGTAGCCAGGGTGGACTACTGAATTGGGAGCCATGTGCACGTCTGTTCAGTCAGCCCGTCCTCACTGGACTGGAGTGACTTCAGAGTCCCATTGCTATGACAGTTGATGATTTTGCCTTAGTGGAGCAACTTGTAGTGCTGAAGGGAAATAAGGTTAGGAGTGATAGGCAATGGCCTGTCCCTGATGCTTCTCTCTGTCCACAGAGCCCTGAACCGATAACAGACTCTGCAGTGACTCATTCAGTTCCTGGAGACGAGGCCAAAGAGGTGCAAAAGTATCGCAAGCCTCTGGCTGCAGTCACAGAAGAAGCTGAGCATTCTGAGCCCGTAAGTGCCAGTTGTGGCTGGTGCCGTCTTTAGTGCAAGACAGAGCTGCAAGATCCTGACCAGCCAGCACTTGGTGTTGCTGGCTGAGGATGCTGAGTGCTGGAATGCTGCCAGGAGCTAGCAATCCCCCCAGCCAGTGAGCGCTGGAGAATAGGCTTTGACCTGTGCCGTTTAGGTCTCAGCTTGCGGGGATTCTGATAGGTGCCGGCCTGAAGCATGAAGGCTTCCCGGCCCCAGTGGAGGGAGCATGTCCAAGACACTGAGCTCAGCCGTGTTGGATACGTAGGGGCCAGTGTGGTCTGAAGAGACCGGTCCCTCTCCAGAGTGTGGTCAAGGAGTTGGAGGCACAGAAAGGCTTGATCTGACCCCAGAGGCTCTTTGGGGTGCTTGGTCCCCATGAGCTTCTGGGCCGTGCTTACTTGGGAGCATTTCCGAGACACACTGTGGAGTTGCTGCTAGAAGTGAGAGATTTGGTGCCTTTCTTGCCAAGTCCTTCCTTTGCCTCTTCTGGCAGAGCGCTCAGTAGCAGCGTCCACTCTGAGTCCTCCTGTCATTTGATAAGCTGCAACGAGTTGATTGTGTTGTTCACGAGTCCTTGTGGGCCTACACCTTTCCGGTGCGGCAAAAGAACTGCATAGTTCTGGACCCATTTGTGAGGCAAAACCCAGAGGCTGCATGTGTCTCTTGATACTTTCTGTTGTGTGGTCTGCCTTGACAAGTGCCCTTGAAAATGTGCATTGCAGCCTGTAGAGGGGAGAAGGCGGAAAGACTTGGATTGCTTTCTTGTGTTGCTGAGAGCAGGAAAGATATCTCATAATTCCGGATGCCGGATCCTAAATCCAAGGTGCAACTCTGCACTGGGGGAGCCGCCTGGGAGAAAAAGGAGCCAGGGCTTGCGGTCAACAGCAGCTGAACATGAGGCGGTGTGATCCCAGCTGGCCGAGAAGGCCAAGGGCATGGTGGCCTGTGTCAGCAGTAGTGGGGCAGCAGGAGCAGGGCAGTGCCCTGTGCCCTGTGCTGGGCATCGGTGCTGTGGCCGCAGCTGGAGTGCTGTGAGCAGTTCTGGGCCCATCTGAAGCAGAAAGACATTGAGGGGCTGGAGCGTGTCCAGAGAAGGACACGGCAGCTGGGGACAGGTGGGAGCACAAGCCCAATGAGGAGGTGCTGCGGGAGCTTTAGGCAGGGGAAAGGGAGGTTCATCAGCAACCTTGCAGGCTCACTTCCAGAAATGCCTACATGACAGTGCTCCCCGCAGGGGCTGTTCTCATTCCAAGAATGCCCTCACTGCATCCAGATGCTTTAGACACTGGAGTAGAGGGCACTTGGATCCTTTGCTTGGTGGGCTCCTTCCTTTGCCAGTCGGAGAAGCCCCGCTCATTTTGTCTTTTTGCAGCAAGCAGAAGTGCTTTTGCTGAAGACTTCCTCCCCTTTGGCAGCACCGGCTGACATTCTGAGAGTGTTTTAGTTTTCCATGTCTGCAGCAGCAACAGCTGGCTATTTCCTAATTTTCCATTTCAGAGCTTTACACAAGTCAAAGCCCAGTTTTCAGAGAGAAGGTTGCTTGCTGGTAGTAGCCAGGGTGGACTACTGAATTGGGAGCCATGTGCACGTCTGTTCAGTCAGCCCGTCCTCACTGGACTGGAGTGACTTCAGAGTCCCATTGCTATGAGAGTTGATGATTTTGCCTTAGTGGAGCAACTTGTAGAGCTAAAGGGAAATAAGGTTAGGAATGATAGGCAATGACCTGTCCCTGATGCTTCTCTCTGTCCACAGAGCCCTGAACCGATAACAGACTCTGAAGTGACTCACTCAGTTCCTGGAGACGAGGCTAAAGAGGTGCAAAAGGACTGCAAGCCTCTGGCTGCAGTCACGGAAGAAGCTGAGCATTCTGAGCTGGTAAGTGCCAGTTGTGGCTGGTGCCGTCTTTAGTGCGAGACAGAGCTGCAAGATCCTGACCAGCCAGCACTTGGTGTTGCTGGCTGAGGATGCTGAGTGCTGGAATACTGCCAGGAGCTAGCAATCCCCCCAGCCAGTGAGCGCTGGAGAATAGGCTTTGACCTGTGCCGTTTAGGTCTCAGCTTGCTGGGATTCTGATAGGGGTCGGCCTGAAGCATGAAGGCTTCCCGGCCCCAGAGGAGGGAGCATGTCCAAGACACTGAGCTCAGCCGTGTTGGATACGTAGGGGCAAGTGTGGTCTGAAGAGACCGGTCCCTCTCCAGAGTCTGGTCAAGGGGCTGCAGGCAGAGAAAGGTGTGATCTGACCCCAGAGGCTCTTTGGGGTGCTTGGTCCCCACGAGCTTCTGGGCCGTGCTTACTTGGGAGTATTTCTGAGACACTGTGGAGTTGCCGCTAGAAGTGAGAGATTTGGTGCCTTTCTTGCCAAGTCCTTCCTTTGCCTCTTCTGGAAGAGCACTCAGTAGTAGAGTCTAGTCTGAGTGCACCTGTCTTTTGATAAGCTGCAACGAGTTGATTGTGTTGTTCACGAGTCCTTGTGGGCCTACTCCTTTCCGGTGCGGCAAAAGTACTGCATAGTTCTGGACCCATTTGTGAGGCAAAACCCAGAGGCTGCATGTGTCTCTTGATACTTTCTGTTGTGTGGTCTGCCTTGATAAGTGCCCTTGAAAATGTGCATTGCAGCCTGGAGAGGGGAGAAGGCGGAAAGACTTGGATTGCTTTCTTGTGTTGCTAAGAACAGGAAAGGCATCTCGGAATTGCGGATGCTGCATCCTAAATCCAAGGTGCAACTCTGCACTAGGGGAGCCACCTGGGAGAAAAAGGAGCCAGGGCTTGCGGTCAACAGCAGCTGAACATGAGGCGGTGTGATCCCAGCTGGCCAAGAAGGCTAAGGGCATGGTGGCCTGTGTCAGCAGTAGTGGGGTAGCAGGAGCAGGGCAGGGACCTGTGCCCTGTACTGGGCATTGGTGCTGTGGCCGCAGCTGGAGTGCTGTGAGCAGTTCTGGGCCCATCTGAAGCAGAAAGACATTGAGGGGCTGGAGCGTGTCCACAGAAGGACACGGCAGATGGGGACAGGTGGGAGCACAAGCCCAATGAGGGGGTGCTGCGGGAGCTTTAGGCAGGGGAAAGGGAGGCTCATCAGCAACCTTGCAGGCTCACTTCCAGAAATGCCTACATGACAGTGCTCCCCGCAGGGGCCGTTCTCATTCCAAAAATGCCCTCACTGCATCCAGATGCTTTACACACTGGAGTAGGGGGCACTTGGATCCTTTGCTTGGTGGGCTCCTTCCTTTGCCATTCGGAGAAGCCCCGCACATTTTGTCTTTTTGCAGCAAGCGGAAGTGCTTTTGCTGAAGACTTCCTCCACTTTGGCAGCACCGGCTGACATTCTGAGAGTGTTTTAGTTTTCCATGTCTGCAGCAGCAACAGCTGGCTATTTCCTAATTTTCCATTTCAGAGCTTTACACAAGTCAAAGCCCAGTTTTCAGAGAGAAGGTTGCTTGCTGGTAGTAGCCAGGGTGGACTACTGAATTGGGAGCCATGTGCACGTCTGTTCAGTCAGCCCGTCCTCACTGGACTGGAGTGACTTCAGAGTCCCATTGCTATGACAGTTGATGATTTTGCCTTAGTGGAGCAACTTGTAGAGCTGAAGGGAAATAAGGTTAGGAGTGATAGGCAATGGCCTGTCCCTGATGCTTCTCTCTGTCCACAGAGCCCTGAACCGATAACAGACTCTGCAGTGACTCATTCAGTTCCTGGAGACGAGGCCAAAGAGGTGCAAAAGTATCGCAAGCCTCTGGCTGCAGTCACAGAAGAAGCTGAGCATTCTGAGCCCGTAAGTGCCAGTTGTGGCTGGTGCCGTCTTTAGTGCAAGACAGAGCTGCAAGATCCTGACCAGCCAGCACTTGGTGTTGCTGGCTGAGGATGCTGAGTGCTGGAATGCTGCCAGGAGCTAGCAATCCCCCCAGCCAGTGAGCGCTGGAGAATAGGCTTTGACCTGTGCCGTTTAGGTCTCAGCTTGCGGGGATTCTGATAGGTGCCGGCCTGAAGCATGAAGGCTTCCCGGCCCCAGTGGAGGGAGCATGTCCAAGACACTGAGCTCAGCCGTGTTGGATACGTAGGGGCCAGTGTGGTCTGAAGAGACCGGTCCCTCTCCAGAGTGTGGTCAAGGAGTTGGAGGCACAGAAAGGCTTGATCTGACCCCAGAGGCTCTTTGGGGTGCTTGGTCCCCATGAGCTTCTGGGCCGTGCTTACTTGGGAGCATTTCCGAGACACACTGTGGAGTTGCTGCTAGAAGTGAGAGATTTGGTGCCTTTCTTGCCAAGTCCTTCCTTTGCCTCTTCTGGCAGAGCGCTCAGTAGCAGCGTCCACTCTGAGTCCTCCTGTCATTTGATAAGCTGCAACGAGTTGATTGTGTTGTTCACGAGTCCTTGTGGGCCTACACCTTTCCGGTGCGGCAAAAGAACTGCATAGTTCTGGACCCATTTGTGAGGCAAAACCCAGAGGCTGCATGTGTCTCTTGATACTTTCTGTTGTGTGGTCTGCCTTGACAAGTGCCCTTGAAAATGTGCATTGCAGCCTGTAGAGGGGAGAAGGCGGAAAGACTTGGATTGCTTTCTTGTGTTGCTCAGAACAGGAAAGATATCTCATAATTCCGGATGCCGGATCCTAAATCCAAGGTGCAACTCTGCACTGGGGGAGCCGCCTGGGAGAAAAAGGAGCCAGGGCTTGCGGTCAACAGCAGCTGAACATGAGGCGGTGTGATCCCAGCTGGCCGAGAAGGCCAAGGGCATGGTGGCCTGTGTCAGCAGTAGTGGGGCAGCAGGAGCAGGGCAGTGCCCTGTGCCCTGTGCTGGGCATCAGTGCTGTGGCCGCAGCTGGAGTGCTGTGAGCAGTTCTGGGCCCATCTGAAGCAGAAAGACATTGAGGGGCTGGAGCGTGTCCAGAGAAGGACACGGCAGCTGGGGACAGGTGGGAGCACAAGCCCAATGAGGAGGTGCTGCGGGAGCTTTAGGCAGGGGAAAGGGAGGCTCATCAGCAACCTTGCAGGCTCACTTCCAGAAATGCCTACATGACAGTGCTCCCCGCAGGGGCTGTTCTCATTCCAAGAATGCCCTCACTGCATCCAGATGCTTTAGACACTGGAGTAGAGGGCACTTGGATCCTTTGCTTGGTGGGCTCCTTCCTTTGCCAGTCGGAGAAGCCCCGCTCATTTTGTCTTTTTGCAGCAAGCAGAAGTGCTTTTGCTGAAGACTTCCTCCCCTTTGGCAGCACCGGCTGACATTCTGAGAGTGTTTTAGTTTTCCATGTCTGCAGCAGCAACAGCTGGCTATTTCCTAATTTTCCATTTCAGAGCTTTACACAAGTCAAAGCCCAGTTTTCAGAGAGAAGGTTGCTTGCTGGTAGTAGCCAGGGTGGACTACTGAATTGGGAGCCATGTGCACGTCTGTTCAGTCAGCCCGTCCTCACTGGACTGGAGTGACTTCAGAGTCCCATTGCTATGAGAGTTGATGATTTTGCCTTAGTGGAGCAACTTGTAGAGCTGAAGAGAAATAAGGTTAGGAATGATAGGCAATGACCTGTCCCTGATGCTTCTCTCTGTCCACAGAGCCCTGAACCGATAACAGACTCTGAAGTGACTCACTCAGTTCCTGGAGACGAGGCTAAAGAGGTGCAAAAGGACTGCAAGCCTCTGGCTGCAGTCACCGAAGAAGCTGAGCATTCTGAGCTGGTAAGTGCCAGTTGTGGCTGGTGCCGTCTTTAGTGCGAGACAGAGCTGCAAGATCCTGACCAGCCAGCACTTGGTGTTGCTGGCTGAGGATGCTGAGTGCTGGAATACTGCCAGGAGCTAGCAATCCCCCCAGCCAGTGAGCGCTGGAGAATAGGCTTTGACCTGTGCCGTTTAGGTCTCAGCTTGCTGGGATTCTGATAGGGGTCGGCCTGAAGCATGAAGGCTTCCCGGCCCCAGAGGAGGGAGCATGTCCAAGACACTGAGCTCAGCCGTGTTGGATACGTAGGGGCAAGTGTGGTCTGAAGAGACCGGTCCCTCTCCAGAGTCTGGTCAAGGGGCTGCAGGCAGAGAAAGGTGTGATCTGACCCCAGAGGCTCTTTGGGGTGCTTGGTCCCCACGAGCTTCTGGGCCGTGCTTACTTGGGAGCATTTCCGAGACACACTGTGGAGTTGCCGCTAGAAGTGAGAGATTTGGTGCCTTTCTTGCCAAGTCCTTCCTTTGCCTCTTCTGGAAGAGCACTCAGTAGTAGAGTCTAGTCTGAGTGCACCTGTCTTTTGATAAGCTGCAACGAGTTGATTGTGTTGTTCACGAGTCCTTGTGGGCCTACTCCTTTCCGGTGCGGCAAAAGTACTGCATAGTTCTGGACCCATTTGTGAGGCAAAACCCAGAGGCTGCATGTGTCTCTTGATACTTTCTGTTGTGTGGTCTGCCTTGATAAGTGCCCTTGAAAATGTGCATTGCAGCCTGGAGAGGGGAGAAGGCGGAAAGACTTGGATTGCTTTCTTGTGTTGCTAAGAACAGGAAAGGCATCTCGGAATTGCGGATGCTGCATCCTAAATCCAAGGTGCAACTCTGCACTAGGGGAGCCACCTGGGAGAAAAAGGAGCCAGGGCTTGCGGTCAACAGCAGCTGAACATGAGGCGGTGTGATCCCAGCTGGCCAAGAAGGCTAAGGGCATGGTGGCCTGTGTCAGCAGTAGTGGGGTAGCAGGAGCAGGGCAGGGACCTGTGCCCTGTACTGGGCATTGGTGCTGTGGCCGCAGCTGGAGTGCTGTGAGCAGTTCTGGGCCCATCTGAAGCAGAAAGACATTGAGGGGCTGGAGCGTGTCCACAGAAGGACACGGCAGATGGGGACAGGTGGGAGCACAAGCCCAATGAGGGGGTGCTGCGGGAGCTTTAGGCAGGGGAAAGGGAGGCTCATCAGCAACCTTGCAGGCTCACTTCCAGAAATGCCTACATGACAGTGCTCCCCGCAGGGGCCGTTCTCATTCCAAAAATGCCCTCACTGCATCCAGATGCTTTACACACTGGAGTAGGGGGCACTTGGATCCTTTGCTTGGTGGGCTCCTTCCTTTGCCATTCGGAGAAGCCCCGCACATTTTGTCTTTTTGCAGCAAGCGGAAGTGCTTTTGCTGAAGACTTCCTCCACTTTGGCAGCACCGGCTGACATTCTGAGAGTGTTTTAGTTTTCCATGTCTGCAGCAGCAACAGCTGGCTATTTCCTAATTTTCCATTTCAGAGCTTTACACAAGTCAAAGCCCAGTTTTCAGAGAGAAGGTTGCTTGCTGGTAGTAGCCAGGGTGGACTACTGAATTGGGAGCCATGTGCACGTCTGTTCAGTCAGCCCGTCCTCACTGGACTGGAGTGACTTCAGAGTCCCATTGCTATGACAGTTGATGATTTTGCCTTAGTGGAGCAACTTGTAGAGCTGAAGAGAAATAAGGTTAGGAATGATAGGCAATGGACTGTCCCTGATGCTTCTCTCTGTCCACAGAGCCCTGAACCGATTACAGACTCTGAAGTGACTACCTCAATTCCTGGAGACGAGGCAAAAGAGGCGCAAAAGGACCAGAAGCCTCCTGTGGCAATTAGCGAAGAAGCTGAGCATTCTGAGCCCGTAAGTGCCAGTTGTGGCTGGTGCCGTCTTTAGTGCGGGACAGAGCTGCAAGATCCTGACCAGCCAGCACTTGGTGTTGCTGGCTGAGGATGCTGAGTGCTGGAATACTGCCAGGAGCTAGCAATCCCCCCAGCCAGTAAGAGCTGGAGAATGGGCTTTGACCTGTGCCGTTTAGGTCCCTGCCTGCTGGGATTCTGATAGGGACAGGCCTGAAGCATGAAGGCTTCCCGGCCCCAGAGGAGGGAGCATGTCCAAGACACTGAGCTCAGCCGTGTTGGATATGTAGGGGCCAGTGTGGTCTGAAGAGACCGGTCCCTCCCCAGAGTCTGGTCAAGGGGCTGCAGGCAGAGAAAGGTGTGATCTGACCCCAGAGGCTCTTTGGGGTGCTTGGTCCCCATGAGCTTCTGGGCCGTGCTTACTTGGGAGCATTTCCGAGACACACTGTGGAGTTGCCGCTAGAAGTGAGAGATTTGGTGCCTTTCTTGCCAAGTCCTTCCTTTGCCTCTTCTGGCAGAGCGCTCAGTAGCAGCATCCACTCTGAGTCCTCCTGTCATTTGATAAGCTGCAATGAGTCGATTGTGTTGTTCACGAGTCCTTGTGGGCCTGGTCCTGTCCAGTGTGGCAAAAGAAATGCATAGTTCCGCACCCATTTGTGAGGCAATACGCAGCGGCAACATGTGTCTCTTGATACTTTCTGTTGTGTGGTCTGCCTTGATAACTGCCCTTGAAAATGCGCATTGCAGCCTGGAGAGGGGAGAAGGCGGAAAGACTTGGACTGCTTTCTTGTGTTGCTAAGAACAGGAAAGGCATCTCGCAATTGCGGATGCTGCATCCTAAATCCAAGGTGCAACTCTGCACTGGGGGAGACACCTGGGAGAAAAAGGAGTCAGGGCTTGTGGTCAACAGCAGCTGAACATGAGGCGGTGTGATCCCAGCTGGCCGAGAAGGCCAAGGGCATGGTGGCCTGTGTCAGCAGTAGTGGGGCAGCAGGAGCAGGGCAGTGCCCTGTGCCCTGTGCTGGGCATCGGTGCTGTGGCCGCAGCTGGAGTGCTGTGAGCAGTTCTGGGCCCATCTGAAGCAGAAAGACATTGAGGGGCTGGAGCGTGTCCAGAGAAGGACACGGCAGCTGGGGACAGGTGGGAGCACAAGCCCAATGAGGAGGTGCTGCGGGAGCTTTAGGCAGGGGAAAGGGAGGCTCGTCAGCAACCTTGCAGGCTCACTTCCAGAAATGCCTACATGACAGTGCTCCCCGCAAGGGCCGTTCTCATTCCAAGAATGCCCTCACTGCATCCAGATGCTTTAGACACTGGAGTAGGGGGCACTTGGATCCTTTGCTTGGTGGGCTCCTTCCTTTGCCATTCGGAGAAGCCCCGCTCATTTTGTCTTTTTGCAGCAAGCAAAAGTTCTTTTTCTCAAGATTTCCTCCACTTTGGCGGCACCTGCTGACATTCTGAGAGTGTTTTAGTTTTCCATGTCTGCAGCAGCAACAGCTGGCTATTTCCTAATTTTCCATTTCAGAGCTTTACACAAGTCAAAGCCCAGTTTTCAGAGAGAAAGTTGCTTGCTGGTAGTAGCCAGGGTGGACTACTGAATTCGGGGTCATGTGCACGTCTGTTCAGTCAGCCCGTCCTCACTGGACGGGAGTGAATTAGAGTCCCATTGCTATGAGAGTTGATGATTTTGCCTTAGTGGAGCAACTTGTAGAGCTGAAGAGAAATAACTTTAGGAATGATAGGCAATGGCCTTTCCCTGATGCTTCTCTCTGTCCACAGAGCCCTGAACTGATAACAGACTCTGAAGTGACTCTCTCAGTTCCTGGAGACGAGGCCAAAGAAGTGCAAAAGGACTGCAAGTCTCTGGCTGCAGTCACAGAAGAAGCTGAGCATTCTGAGCCCGTAAGTGCCAGTTGTGGCTGGTGCCGTCTTTAGTGCGAGACAGAGCTGCAAGATCCTGACCAGCCAGCACTTGGTGTTGCTGGCTGAGGATGCTGAGTGCTGGAATGCTGCCAGGAGCTAGCAATCCCCCCAGCCAGTGAGCGCTGGAGAATAGGCTTTGACCTGTGCCGTTTAGGTCTCAGCTTGCTGGGATTCTGATAGGGGCCGGCCTGAAGCATGAAGGCTTCCCGGCCCCAGAGGAGGGAGCATGTCCAAGACACTGAGCTCAGCCGTGTTGGATACGTAGGGGCCAGTGTGGTCTGAAGCGACCGGTCCCTCTCCAGAGTCTGGTCAAGGAGTTGGAGGCACAGAAAGGCTTGATCTGACCCCAGAGGCTCTTTGGGGTGCTTGGTCCCCACGAGCTTCTGGGCCGTGCTTACTTGGGAGCATTTCCGAGACACACTGTGGAGTTGCCGCTAGAAGTGAGAGATTTGGTGCCTTTCTTGCCAAGTCCTTCCTTTGCCTCTTCTGGCAGAGTGCTCCGTAGCAGCGTCCACTCTGAGTCCTCCTGTCATTTGATAAGCTGCAACGAGTTGATTGTGTTGTTCACGAGTCCTTGTGGGCCTGGTCCTGTCTGGTGTGCAAAAAAGAGACAGAAATGGCATAGTTCTGGACCCATTTTTGAGGCAATACGCAGCGGCAACATGTGTCTCTTGATACTTTCTGTTGTGTGGTCTGCCTTGATAAGTGCCCTTGAAAATGCGCATTGCAGCCTGGAGAGGGGAGAAGGCGGAAAGACTTGGATTGGTTTCTTGTGTTGCTAAGAGCAGGAAAGATATCTCGCAATTCCTGATGCCGGATCCTAAATCCAAGGTGCAACTTTGCACCTGGGGAGCCACCTGGGACAAAAAGGAGCCAGGGCTTGCGGTCAATAGCAGCTGACCATGAGGCGCCGTGTGCCCTGGTGGCCAAGAAGGCCAAGGGCATGGTGGCCTGTGTCAGCAGTAGTGGGGCAGCAGGAGCAGGGCAGTGACCTGTGCCCTGTTCCCTGTTCCATGTTCCCTGTTCCCTGTGCCCTCAGCCCTGTGCTGTTTGTCCTGTGCTGGGCATCGGTGCTGTGGCCGCAGCTGGAGTGCTGTGAGCAGTTCTGGGCCCATCTGAAGCAGAAAGACATTGAGGGGCTGGAGCGTGTCCAGAGAAGGACACGGCAGCTGGGGACAGGTGGGAGCACAAGCCCAATGAGGAGGTGCTGTGGGAGCTTTAGGCAGGGGAAAGGGAGGCTCATCAGCAACCTTGCAGGCTCACTTCCAGAAATGCCTACATGACAGTGCTCCCCGCAAGGGCCGTTCTCATTCCAAGAATGCCCTCACTGCATCCAGATGCTTTAGACACTGGAGTAGGTGGCACTTGGATCCTTTGCTTGGTGGGCTCCTTCCTTTGCCATTCGGAGAAGCCCCGCTCATTTTGTCTTTTTGCAGCAAGCAGAAGTGCTTTTGCTGAAGACTTCCTCCCCTTTGGCAGCACCGGCTGACATTCTGAGAGTGTTTTAGTTTTCCATGTCTGCAGCAGCAACAGCTGGCTATTTCCTAATTTTCCATTTCAGAGCTTTACACAAGTCAAAGCCCAGTTTTCAGAGAGAAGGTTGCTTGCTGGTAGTAGCCAGGGTGGACTACTGAATTGGGAGCCATGTGCACGTCTGTTCAGTCAGCCCATCCTCACTGGACTGGAGTGACTTCAGAGTCCCATTGCTATGAGAGTTGATGATTTTGCCTTAGTGGAGCAACTTGTAGAGCTGAAGAGAAATAAGGTTAGGAATGATAGGCAATGGCCTGTCCCTGATGCTTCTCTCTGTCCACAGAGCCCTGAACCGATAACAGACTCTGAAGTGACTCTCTCAATTCCTGGAGATGAGGCCAAAGAAGTGCAAAAGGACTGCAAGCCTCCTGTGGCAATCAGTGAAGAAGCTGAGCATTCTGAGCCGGTAAGTGCCAGTTGTGGCTGGTGCCGTCTTTAGTGCGAGACAGAGCTGCAAGATCCTGACCAGCCAGCACTTGGTGTTGCTGGCTGAGGATGCTGAGTGCTGGAATGCTGCCAGGAGCTAGCAATCCCCCCAGCCAGTGAGCGCTGGAGAATAGGCTTTGACCTGTGCCGTTTAGGTCTCAGCTTGCTGGGATTCTGATAGGGGCCGGCCTGAAGCATGAAGGCTTCCTGGCCCCAGAGGAGGGAGCATGTCCAAGACACTGAGCTCAGCCGTGTTGGATACGTAGGGGCCAGTGTGGTCTGAAGAGACCGGTCCCTCTCCAGAATGTGGTCAAGGAGTTGGAGGCACAGAAAGGCTTGATCTGACCCCAGAGGCTCTTTGGGGTGCTTGGTCCCCATGAGCTTCTGGGCCGTGCTTACTTGGGAGGGTTTCCGAGACACTGTGGAGTTGCCGGTAGAAGTGAGAGATTTGGTGCCTTTCTTGCCAAGTCCTTCCTTTGCCTCTTCTGGCAGAGCACTCAGTAGTAGAGTCTAGTCTGAGTGCACCTGTCTTTTGATAAGCTGCAAAGAGTTGATTGTGTTGTTCACGAGTCCTTGTGGGCCTACTTCTGTCCGGTGTGGCAAAAGAACTGCATAGTTCTGGACCCATTTGTGAGGCAAAACCCAGAGGCTGCATGTGTCTCTTGATACTTTCTGTTGTGTGGTCTGCCTTGATAAGTGCCCTTGAAAATGTGCATTGCAGCCTGGAGAGGGGAGAAGGCAGAAAGACTTGGACTGCTTTCTTGTGTTGCTAAGAACAGGAAAGGCATCTCGGAATTGCGGATGCTGCATCCTAAATCCAAGGTGCAACTCTGCAGTGGGGGAGCCGCCTGGGAGAAAAAGGAGCCAGGGCTTGCGGTCAACAGCAGCTGAACATGAGGCGGTGTGATCCCAGCTGGCCGAGAAGGCCAAGGGCATGGTGGCCTGTGTCAGCAGTAGTGGGGCAGCAGGAGCAGGGCAGTGCCCTGTGCCCTGTGCTGGGCATCGGTGCTGTGGCCGCAGCTGGAGTGCTGTGAGCAGTTCTGGGCCCATCTGAAGCAGAAAGACATTGAGGGGCTGGAGCGTGTCCAGAGAAGGACACGGCAGCTGGGGACAGGTGGGAGCACAAGCCCAATGAGGAGGTGCTGCGGGAGCTTTAGGCAGGGGAAAGGGAGGCTCATCAGCAACCTTGCAGGCTCATTTCCAGAAATGCCTACATGACAATGCTCCCCGCAAGGGCTGATCTCATTCCAAGAATGCCCTCACTGTATCCAGATGCTTTACACACTGGAGTAGGGGGCACTTGGATCCTTTGCTTGGTGGGCTCCTTCCTTTGCCATTCGGAGAATCCCCGCTCATTCTGTCTTTTAGCAACAAGCAAAAGATCTTTTGCTCAAGATTTCCTCCACTTTGGCGGCACCGGCTGACATTCTGAGAGTGTTTTAGTTTTCCATGTCTGCAGCAGCAACAGCTGGCTATTTCCTAATTTTCCATTTCAGAGCTTTACACAAGTCAAAGCCCAGTTTTCAGAGAGAAGGTTGCTTGCTGGTAGTAGCCAGGGTGGACTACTGAATTGGGAGCCATGTGCACGTCTGTTCAGTCAGCCCGTCCTCACTGGACTGGAGTGACTTCAGAGTCCCATTGCTATGACAGTTGATGATTTTGCCTTAGTGGAGCAACTTGTAGAGCTGAAGAGAAATAAGGTTAGGAATGATAGGCAATAGCCTGTCCCTGATGCTTCTCTCTGTCCACAGAGCCCTGAACCGATAACAGACTCTGCAGTGACTCACTCAGTTCCTGGAGACGAGGCCAAAGAGGTGCAAAAGGACTGCAAGCCTCTGGCTGCTGTCACGGAAGAAGCGGAGCATTCTGAGCCCGTAAGTGCCAGTTGTGGCTGGTGCCGTCTTTAGTGCGAGACAGAGCTGCAAGATCCTGACCAGCCAGCACTTGGTGTTGCTGGCTGAGGATGCTGAGTGCTGGAATGTTGCCAGGAGCTAGCAATCCCCCCAGCCAGTGAGCGCTGGAGAATAGGCTTTGACCTGTGCCGTTTAGGTCTCAGCTTGCTGGGATTCTGATAGTGGTCGGCCTGAAGCATGAAGGCTTCCCGGCCCCAGAGGAGGGAGCATGTCCAAGACACTGAGCTCAGCCGTGTTGGATACGTAGGGGCCAGTGTGGTCTGAAGAGACCGGTCCCTCTCCAGAATGTGGTCAAGGAGTTGGAGGCACAGAAAGGCTTGATCTGACCCCAGAGGCTCTTTGGGGTGCTTGGTCCCCATGAGCTTCTGGGCCGTGCTTACTTGGGAGCATTTCCGAGACACACTGTGGAGTTGCTGCTAGAAGTGAGAGATTTGGTGCCTTTCTTGCCAAGTCCTTCCTTTGCCTCTTCTGGCAGAGTGCTAAGTAGTAGAGTCTAATCTCAGTGCACCTGTCTTTTGATAAGCTGCAACGAGTTGATTGTGTTGTTCACGAGTCCTTGTGGGCCTACTCCTTTCCGGTGCGGCAAAAGTACTGCATAGTTCTGGACCCATTTGTGAGGCAAAACCCAGAGGCTGCATGTGTCTCTTGATACTTTCTGTTGTGTGGTCTGCCTTGATAAGTGCCCTTGAAAATGTGCATTGCAGCCTGGAGAGGGGAGGAGGCGGAAAGACTTGGATTGCTTTCTTGTGTTGCTAAGAACAGGAAAGACATCTCGCAATTACGGATGCCGGATCCTAAATCCAAGGTGCAACGTAGCACCTGGGGAGCTGCCTGGGAGAAAAAGGAGCCAGGGCTTGTGGTCAATAGCAGCTGACCATGAGGCGCCGTGTGCCCTGGTGGCCGAGAAGGCCAAGGGCATGGTGGCCTGTGTCAGCAGTAGTGGGGCAGCAGGAGCAGGGCAGTGCCCTGTGCCCTGTGCTGGGCATCGGTGCTGTGGCCGCAGCTGGAGTGCTGTGAGCAGTTCTGGGCCCATCTGAAGCAGAAAGACATTGAGGGGCTGGAGCGTGTCCAGAGAAGGACACGGCAGCTGGGGACAGGTGGGAGCACAAGCCCAATGAGGAGGTGCTGCGGGAGCTTTAGGCAGGGGAAAGGGAGGCTCGTCAGCAACCTTGCAGGCTCACTTCCAGAAATGCCTACACGACAGTGCTCCCCGCAAGGGCCGTTCTCATTCCAAGAATGCCCTCACTGCATCCAGATGCTTTAGACACTGGAGTAGGGGGCACTTGGATCCTTTGCTTGGTGGGCTCCTTCCTTTGCCATTCGGAGAATCCCCTCTCATTTTGTCTTTTTGTCTTCAAGCAGAAGTGCTTTTGCTGAAGACTTCCTCCCCTTTGGCAGCACCGGCTGACATTCTGAGAGTGTTTTAGTTTTCCATGTCTGCAGCAGCAACAGCTGGCTATTTCCTAATTTTCCATTTCAGAGCTTTACACAAGTCAAAGCCCAGTTTTCAGAGAGAAGGTTGCTTGCTGGTAGTAGCCAGGGTGGACTACTGAATTGGGAGCCATGTGCACGTCTGTTCAGTCAGCCCGTCCTCACTGGACTGGAGTGACTTCAGAGTCCCATTGCTATGACAGTTGATGATTTTGCCTTAGTGGAGCAACTTGTAGAGCTGAAGAGAAATAAGGTTAGGAATGATAGGCAATAGCCTGTCCCTGATGCTTCTCTCTGTCCACAGAGCCCTGAACCGATAACAGACTCTGCAGTGACTCATTCAGTTCCTGGAGACGAGGCCAAAGAGGTGCAAAAGGATCGCAAGCCTCTGGCTGCAGTCACAGAAGAAGCTGAGCATTCTGAGCCCGTAAGTGCCAGTTGTGGCTGGTGCCGTCTTTAGTGCAAGACAGAGCTGCAAGATCCTGACCAGCCAGCACTTGGTGTTGCTGGCTGAGGATGCTGAGTGCTGGAATGCTGCCAGGAGCTAGCAATCCCCCCAGCCAGTGAGCGCTGGAGAATAGGCTTTGACCTGTGCCGTTTAGGTCTCAGCTTGCGGGGATTCTGATAGGTGCCGGCCTGAAGCATGAAGGCTTCCCGGCCCCAGTGGAGGGAGCATGTCCAAGACACTGAGCTCAGCCGTGTTGGATACGTAGGGGCCAGTGTGGTCTGAAGAGACCGGTCCCTCTCCAGAGTGTGGTCAAGGAGTTGGAGGCACAGAAAGGCTTGATCTGACCCCAGAGGCTCTTTGGGGTGCTTGGTCCCCATGAGCTTCTGGGCCGTGCTTACTTGGGAGCATTTCCGAGACACACTGTGGAGTTGCTGCTAGAAGTGAGAGATTTGGTGCCTTTCTTGCCAAGTCCTTCCTTTGCCTCTTCTGGCAGAGCGCTCAGTAGCAGCGTCCACTCTGAGTCCTCCTGTCATTTGATAAGCTGCAACGAGTTGATTGTGTTGTTCACGAGTCCTTGTGGGCCTACACCTTTCCGGTGCGGCAAAAGAACTGCATAGTTCTGGACCCATTTGTGAGGCAAAACCCAGAGGCTGCATGTGTCTCTTGATACTTTCTGTTGTGTGGTCTGCCTTGACAAGTGCCCTTGAAAATGTGCATTGCAGCCTGTAGAGGGGAGAAGGCGGAAAGACTTGGATTGCTTTCTTGTGTTGCTAAGAGCAGGAAAGATATCTCATAATTCCGGATGCCGGATCCTAAATCCAAGGTGCAACTCTGCACTGGGGGAGCCGCCTGGGAGAAAAAGGAGCCAGGGCTTGCGGTCAACAGCAGCTGAACATGAGGCGGTGTGATCCCAGCTGGCCGAGAAGGCCAAGGGCATGGTGGCCTGTGTCAGCAGTAGTGGGGCAGCAGGAGCAGGGCAGTGCCCTGTGCCCTGTGCTGGGCATCGGTGCTGTGGCCGCAGCTGGAGTGCTGTGAGCAGTTCTGGGCCCATCTGAAGCAGAAAGACATTGAGGGGCTGGAGCGTGTCCAGAGAAGGACACGGCAGCTGGGGACAGGTGGGAGCACAAGCCCAATGAGGAGGTGCTGCGGGAGCTTTAGGCAGGGGAAAGGGAGGTTCATCAGCAACCTTGCAGGCTCACTTCCAGAAATGCCTACATGACAGTGCTCCCCGCAGGGGCTGTTCTCATTCCAAGAATGCCCTCACTGCATCCAGATGCTTTAGACACTGGAGTAGAGGGCACTTGGATCCTTTGCTTGGTGGGCTCCTTCCTTTGCCAGTCGGAGAAGCCCCGCTCATTTTGTCTTTTTGCAGCAAGCAGAAGTGCTTTTGCTGAAGACTTCCTCCCCTTTGGCAGCACCGGCTGACATTCTGAGAGTGTTTTAGTTTTCCATGTCTGCAGCAGCAACAGCTGGCTATTTCCTAATTTTCCATTTCAGAGCTTTACACAAGTCAAAGCCCAGTTTTCAGAGAGAAGGTTGCTTGCTGGTAGTAGCCAGGGTGGACTACTGAATTGGGAGCCATGTGCACGTCTGTTCAGTCAGCCCGTCCTCACTGGACTGGAGTGACTTCAGAGTCCCATTGCTATGAGAGTTGATGATTTTGCCTTAGTGGAGCAACTTGTAGAGCTAAAGGGAAATAAGGTTAGGAATGATAGGCAATGACCTGTCCCTGATGCTTCTCTCTGTCCACAGAGCCCTGAACCGATAACAGACTCTGAAGTGACTCACTCAGTTCCTGGAGACGAGGCTAAAGAGGTGCAAAAGTACTGCAAGCCTCTGGCTGCAGTCACCGAAGAAGCTGAGCATTCTGAGCTGGTAAGTGCCAGTTGTGGCTGGTGCCGTCTTTAGTGCGAGACAGAGCTGCAAGATCCTGACCAGCCAGCACTTGGTGTTGCTGGCTGAGGATGCTGAGTGCTGGAATACTGCCAGGAGCTAGCAATCCCCCCAGCCAGTGAGCGCTGGAGAATAGGCTTTGACCTGTGCCGTTTAGGTCTCAGCTTGCTGGGATTCTGATAGGGGTCGGCCTGAAGCATGAAGGCTTCCCGGCCCCAGAGGAGGGAGCATGTCCAAGACACTGAGCTCAGCCGTGTTGGATACGTAGGGGCAAGTGTGGTCTGAAGAGACCGGTCCCTCTCCAGAGTGTGGTCAAGGAGTTGGAGGCACAGAAAGGCTTGATCTGACCCCAGAGGCTCTTTGGGGTGCTTGGTCCCCACGAGCTTCTGGGCCGTGCTTACTTGGGAGCATTTCCGAGACACACTGTGGAGTTGCCGCTAGAAGTGAGAGATTTGGTGCCTTTCTTGCCAAGTCCTTCCTTTGCCTCTTCTGGCAGAGCGCTCAGTAGTAGAGTCTAGTCTCAGTGCACCTGTCTTTTGATAAGCTGCAACGAGTTGATTGTGTTGTTCACGAGTCCTTGTGGGCCTGGTCCTGTCCAGTGTGGCAAAAGAACTGCATAGTTCTGGACCCATTTGTGAGGCAAAACCCAGCGGCAACATGTGTCTCTTGATACTTTCTGTTGTGTGGTCTGCCTTGATAAGTGCCCTTGAAAATGTGCATTGCAGCCTGGAGAGGGGAGAAGGCGGAAAGGCTTGGATTGCTTTCTTGTGTTGCTAAGAACAGGAAAGGCATCTCGGAATTGCCTATGCTGCATCCTAAATCCAAGGTGCAACTCTGCACTGGGGGAGCTGCCTGGGAGAAAAAGGAGCCAGGGCTTGCGGTCAACAGCAGCTGAACATGAGGCGGTGTGATCCCAGCTGGCCGAGAAGGCCAAGGGCATGGTGGCCTGTGTCAGCAGTAGTGGGGCAGCAGGAGCAGGGCAGTGCCCTGTGCCCTGTGCTGGGCATCGGTGCTGTGGCCGCAGCTGGAGTGCTGTGAGCAGTTCTGGGCCCATCTGAAGCAGAAAGACATTGAGGGGCTGGAGCGTGTCCAGAGAAGGACACGGCAGCTGGGGACAGGTGGGAGCACAAGCCCAATGAGGAGGTGCTGCGGGAGCTTTAGGCAGGGGAAAGGGAGGCTCATCAGCAACCTTGCAGGCTCACTTCCAGAAATGCCTACATGACAGTGCTCCCCGCAAGGGCCGTTCTCATTCCAAGAATGCCCTCACTGCATCCAGATGCTTTAGACACTGGAGTAGGTGGCACTTGGATCCTTTGCTTGGTGGGCTCCTTCCTTTGCCAGTCGGAGAAGCCCCGCTCATTTTGTCTTTTTGCAGCAAGCAGAAGTGCTTTTGCTGAAGACTTCCTCCCCTTTGGCAGCACCGGCTGACATTCTGAGAGTGTTTTAGTTTTCCATGTCTGCAGCAGCAACAGCTGGCTATTTCCTAATTTTCCATTTCAGAGCTTTACACAAGTCAAAGCTCAGTTTTCAGAGAGAAGGTTGCTTGCTGGTAGTAGCCAGGGTGGACTACTGAATTCGGAGTCATGTGCACGTCTGTTCAGTCAGCCCGTCCTCACTGGACGGGAGTGAATTAGAGTCCCATTGCTATGAGAGTTGATGATTTTGCCTTAGTGGAGCAACTTGTAGTGCTGAAGAGAAATAACTTTAGGAATGATAGGCAATGGCCTGTCCCTGATGCTTCTCTCTGTCCACAGAGCCCTGAACCGATAACAGACTCTGAAGTGACTACCTCAATTCCTGGAGACGAGGCCAAAGAAGTGCAAAAGGACTGCAAGCCTCTGGCTGCAGTCACAGAAGAAGCTGAGCATTCTGAGCCCGTAAGTGCCAGTTGTGGCTGGTGCCGTCTTTAGTGCGAGACAGAGCTGCAAGATCCTGACCAGCCAGCACTTGGTGTTGCTGGCTGAGGATGCTGAGTGCTGGAATGCTGCCAGGAGCTAGCAATCCCCCCAGACAGTGAGCGCTGGAGAATGGGCTTTGACCTGTGCCGTTTAGGTCTCAGCTTGCTGGGATTCTGATAGGGGTCGGCCTGAAGCATGAAGGCTTCCCGGCCCCAGAGGAGGGAGCATGTCCAAGACACTGAGCTCAGCCGTGTTGGATACGTAGGGGCCAGTGTGGTCTGAAAAGACCGGTCCCTCTCCAGAGTCGGGTCAAGGGGCTGCAGGCAGAGAAAGGTGTGATCTGACCCCAGAGGCTCTTTGGGGTGCTTGGTGCCCACGAGCTTCTGGGCCGTGCTTACTTGGGAGTATTTCTGAGACACTGTGGAGTTGCCGCTAGAAGTGAGAGATTTGGTGCCTTCTTGCCAAGTCCTTCCTTTGCCTCTTCTGGCAGAGCACTCAGTAGTAGAGTCTAGTCTGAGTGCACCTGTCTTTTGATAAGCTGCAACGAGTTGATTGTGTTGTTCACGAGTCCTTGTGGGCCTACTTCTGTCCAGTGTGGCAAAAGAACTGCATAGTTCTGGACCCATTTGTGAGGCAAAACCCAGCGGCAACATGTGTCTCTTGATACTTTCTGTTGTGTGGTCTGCCTTGATAACTGCCCTTGAAAATGTGCATTGCAGCCTGGAGAGGGGAGAAGGCGGAAAGGCTTGGATTGCTTTCTTGTGTTGCTAAGAACAGGAAAGGCATCTCGGAATTGCGGATGCTGCATCCTAAATCCAAGGTGCAACTTTGCACTGGGGGAGCCACCTGGGAGAAAAAGGAGCCAGGGCTTGCGGTCAACAGCAGCTGAACATGAGGCGGTGTGATCCCAGCTGGCCGAGAAGGCCAAGGGCATGGTGGCCTGTGTCAGCAGTAGTGGGGCAGCAGGAGCAGGGCAGTGACCTGTGCCCTGTGCTGGGCATTGGTGCTGTGGCCGCAGCTGGAGTGCTGTGAGCAGTTCTGGGCCCATCTGAAGCAGAAAGACATTGAGGGGCTGGAGCGTGTCCAGAGAAGGACACGGCAGCTGGGGACAGGTGGGAGCACAAGCCCAATGAGGAGGTGCTGCGGGAGCTTTAGGCAGGGGAAAGGGAGGCTCATCAGCAACCTTGCAGGCTCACTTCCAGAAATGCCTACATGACAGTGTTCCCCGCAAGGGCCGCTCTCATTCCAAGAATGCCCTCACTGCATCCAGATGCTTTAGACACTGGAGTAGGGGGCACTTGGATCCTTTGCTCTCTTGGGTTATTGCTTCTATGGTTTTAGAAGGCCTTTTTATTTTCTTCCTGCTGCTAGCATATGTACTATTCCTGAACTGGTTTTTTCATGAGAAGATGCAGTTTGGCCAGGGATTTGGGTGTTGAATGTCCTTTTCTCTTGCCAGGTCGGCCATTAGGACCTTGCACATCTGTGTCCTTTTAACAGTGCCTTTTCCTTCTGGCAAGCTTGCAGATCTAGAATTGCCCAATTATAGAATCAGGTTTTCAATCTGGGAATTGAGCATTAAATCATCTCCTTTGCATTCCAGCTGGTCCTAAGATGTCAGATTAGTTTGGAGGGGCTCGGCTTGATTCTGATTACAGGCACTTTAGCACCATCCGTGTGGCTGTGACATACAGTAGATCTTGCCCCAGCGCAGATGCATAATGAGTGCAGTTCCAAGGGCCATGCTCTGGGTCTGATGTCATTCCATAAGCTGCTACACCCTCCAGATTCCTCGAGAGTGTGGTTCGCTGAAGCAACAAGACAGCAAGTTCAAGATTGCTGCTGAATGGGGCACTGGCTTTCCAAGAGTTGATGTGTGTCATAACAGAAAGTATAGTAAGAGAATATATATAAGTGAGATCGATCTGTCTATCTATTTATCTATCTATCTATCTATCTATCTATCTATCTATCTATCTATCTATCTATTTATCTATCCATCTATCTAACTTTTCCATAAGTGATTCTTCCCAGGTCTGGTTAGAGGCAGGTGGAGGTGCAAAGCTCACCCTTAAGGCATCCCTTCAGCAGAAGAGGAGAGGCATGTTCTATCAACTGATCCCGAGCAGTCAGAGATGTCTCCCCTCCAGAGATGGTTGTTTTCCCCCCTCAGAGTTGTTTTCCTCCTCCTGCCTCTTCTGCCCTGAAGCCCCATTTTATTCTTTAAATTTCTCCCTTTCCTAGTGATGTGGAACGATTCCATGTTTTAGGTGGTGTTTGGTGACTCTTGTCATACATCCATTACATGGCACATGATTTTCTTCATTGGAACCCCTGAGGGTGTGTAAGTTCATTTGTTGATGGGGGTTTCTGTTGAGAAACCCCCATCTTTCTTATGAGGGTTTCTGTTACCACTGGTGTGAATTCTCAGGTGACAAATGAGCAAGAATGAATGCCTTGGTCCTCCTCCATATACTGAGGTGGCTGTAGAGGCTCTCTGGCCTCCATCAGAGGAGTTGTGCATGCATCCTTATCTCCTGAATGAGCAGGATTTCTAACAAGAGTGTAGATGTCAGAAAGGCAGGAGACTAGTGGTGTGGCCTGAAGAAAACATGAACTCCAGAAGTGTCTCTCACAAGAAGTGAGCCCACAATGGAAGCAGAGCCAGGATGGAGCCGTGGGACAGGGCGGGGTGTCAGTCACAAAGGAAAGACAAACGGGACACAGCAGAAGTGGAGGGAGGTCCTCACCAGACCCTTGAGAAATGCCACACCTTCCCTGTCAGCTGCCTGAGAGGCTCTAGGAACTTCAGTCCCAGATGGACCCTGATTGTACTGCCAGTGTCACTTTGGAATCTGTGCCTCCCCATGGGCAGAGAATGATGCAAGAGAGCAGCAGCACAGTGCTTTGGGAACATGTGAGCCCATCCGGCTTAGAGACTTGGCCCACAAGTGTTGTATGAGAAGTTGAAACGCATCTTCTTTTGCTTTCTGTGCAGGCCCTTCTAGAGAAAGAGCGTGAGCAGATTGCTTTATCAGAGGTGCCATGGCAGACTCAGGAAGAGGTGTTCCCAGCCCCAGAGCAGGAAGAGCAGCTCAGGCAGCAGGTGGAAGAGCTACAGGAGAATGGCCAGGTAAGCCTGGCTCACCAGATGACAGACTGAAGGGCAGAAGCAGGAGCAAAAAACAGAGCTCCTGGGACTGAGGAGGCCAGGAGTCCCACAGGCACTGAAAGCACAGAGCCTTGTAATCTGCAGAGATCAGCACTGGGATGGGAGGGTTAAAATGGAAGCACAGGTGGGTAGGGAAGCAGAAAGAAGTGGCTGAATGAATTTGATTTTGAGGCTGAAAGAGGAAAAGCTGAGCTGGTGACAGCTTCCTGTGACTTGCTCTGCATTTGTGTCTACAGAACATCAAGGCAGAGCCACAAGTAGAGCTGCCTGAAGATCAGATTGCCATCATGGCAGTGAAGAGGAGGAACAAGGAAGACATGAGAAGTGTCCAAGAGGAGATGAATCTCCATCAGCAGAGAGGCGATCAACAAAACCAGGTTAGTGCAAAAGTGACACACACTCCACTCAAGAAACATTTCACTTCTTTTTTACAGAACCTCAAGGACAACATCAGTGCAGAGCTGAAGGAAATTGAGGTTAGGATGAAGGCAAGAGAGAAGAGGCTGGAGGAAGAAATAAAAATGATCAGAGAGAAACATAATCCCCTGCTTCAGGCTGTACAAAAGCAAGTGAGTGAAAAAAGCAATAGCCAATGCAGTCACCAGACTAGTGGTTTCTGCCCTTCTTGCCTTTCCAGTGTAGAGTAGCAGGGGGTGGGGTGGTGCCTCTGAGTGCCATCCTGCTGTAGGGTCCATCACAGCCACTCTGAAGGACATTTTCTGGTGTGCTGAATCACAACATCTGCCCTGGAGAGTGAGGCTAGTCCTTTGGCCTTTTGGCTAACAGTCATTCAAATGGATTCCTGCTGGCCTGTTCCTGCACTCCTTCTTTCTTGAGGTATTTTTTACAGTGGGACATGGTGACCCAGACGGAGGATTGAAACAAGCTGTCTGTAGTCTTGTAAATCTGTTCTCTCCCTTTCCTCACAGTCAATGACTCTTGGCTGACAGGGACAAGCTGTAGTCTCTGACTGCTTTGTTCTGTTTGACTTGAGGTGGAAGCCTTGACATCTCACCTGCCAGCCCGCAAAGACTTCCAGCAAATGACTGGAAAGAAAAAGCCCCGTTGTCAGCGTGAGGCACAAGAGCTGTCCCAACCGGAGATGCTGCAGGTTGGGCATGTCCTGAAGATGGGCCAGGAAAAGAGGACTCAGTGGAAGGAGGTAAAGCATTTGAACAAGCATGTCTGCAGCCCTTGGAGAGGGAAAGGAATCCCTGGGGAGGAAGTGGAATGGTCATTGTGGCAGCCATCCTTCAGAAAATCCATGAGAATGGAACATGAATCTGGCTCTGAACTCGAGTAAAACCAGCCTTTGATACTGACCCACCAGTTTGAGAAGGGGCCATCCAAATAATCCATTTTAAGAGCCCTGCATGTGGCTGACAACATCTTCCTGTGGGCTTGCATTTGAGAAGGGATCTTAAATTAAAACTTTGCCAGCCACCTTTCTAACACAAACTCTTTACTTGTCTCAGATCTACACAGGCAGTGTTACTGAACCTGCTGCAGCAGCAGCCTTGTCTAGTGGAGCCTTTGCTCCCCAGCCTGAGAAGTGGAGCCTGGGCAGTTTGTTCATCTCCAGCACTGACACAGCTGCTGCTCAGCCAAAGGAGACTAAGAAGTACTTGCAGCTACTGAGTACGTCTGGTGTATTTCTTGTCTGAGGGACAGTGTGTTGTGTGCATGTGTCAGTAGAGCTGTACCAAATGTTCCTCCTCAGTTTGGTGGCACAGGGACATTTAGGATTCCCTGTAGGAACTGCTGTAGAAAATCACTCTCTGTGTTGGCCATCTGTGCTACAGAGTTATCTGTCTGGTTATTGTTGTTGTTCCTCAGCCAACCACAAAGGGTTCAGAGACCCACCCAGTGGGGCTGCCTTTTTTATCTTCTGGAAGCTGAGATCTCTGCTTTAAAGTGAGCACCTTGCATTTTGTTTCCCTCAGGGAAAATAGTGAACATGAAAAATCCTGCAACAAAGTACAATGAACTGGAAAACATTGGCAGCGGGTGAGTCCAACCACAGTTACTTCTACACAACCATGGGCAGGTGATTTGCTGGTAGAATGTCTATCAAGTGTGAAGTCAGGCAAGCTGCAAACATATTCAGACACTGAGGTTAGATTGCTCAACCTCTCAGTACTGGCCAGAATTTGTGAGCAAGGTCAAAAGGCATTGTCAAAGACATCTCCATGCTTCTAAGGTCTTGCCTGCAGCAAGAAACAGGACCTGGAAGATCTCCTTGTCTCTACAGTGTGGGACAGCTCTGTGTTATTTTCCTTAGCACTTTTTAATATCTCCAGATCATACAGCCAGAGTAATGAAAGGAGAAGAATCTTGCTTGCCTGAAAAAGCAAACTACCCACTAGGATAGCTGTCAGATTACGGTTCTCAGGAACATTTCTTTCCAAGAGTTTGCTGAAGCACATACTCCAAGGTCAGGAGAAGAACTGCAACAGTTTAGAAACTGCAGCCTGAGATGAAAGAATAAGCTCTGTCTTTGAGCTAAGGCAGTAAACCCCAACACTCCAGGAACAGGCCCAGTGCCCATGCACTTGAGAGGAAAATGCATCAGCTGCCTTCCGGCAGACCCTTCCTGCATCCTGCAGATTTTAGGCACTTCCTGGGCTGGCTTTCACTCCACGATCTAAATGGCTTCTCCTTTCCTTGCTTTGTTTTGTTTCTAGGACTTTTGGAGAGGTTTGTAGGGCACTTGACAAGGCAGCAGGAAGAGAGGTAAATGTCAACAGCCCCTGCAGACTCTGCAGCTCTTGAGGGCTTTCCCCTCTGGTGTCAGCTGTGGCTGGAGCTTTGGGTGGAGCTGTGCAGTAAAGGCACAAGAAGCACAGACTGGCACCAGCCTGCAAACTGTATTTGGGCCATTCTTTGTCCTTCTCAGCTGCCAGAAGGAAGGTGAGGAGGGCAGCGGTTCCTTTCAGAGAAGGACGCGCTCGCTCGCTCTCAATTGCTAAAACAAAGGTGGTGCCTTAGAACATCTCACTGCTCTTTGCGGCTACAGCTTCAGAGCTGTATTCTCATTTCTGGCTGCCAGCAAATACTTCTGAATGTTACTGGCAGTTCCTTAGCCATCTGCAGGGCTGCACCTGGGAACTGCACATAGGGAGAGACCTGCAAGGCATCCCTAAAAGCCCGAAGCCCCGCTTGCAGCCCAGGATGTATCCACCGAGTACCAAGGCAGGCATTACTTTTGAATCCCAGGAAGGAATGCGGTCAGAGCCTTGTGGGTTATGGTTAAGACATCTTTGCTACCAGGTGGACATTGTAAAATGTCGGTGGCCACACATCCTGAAACTGGCCTCCAAGGGAGCAGAGAAATGGGCTGTTGGAATGACAGTTCCTAATTATTCCAATGTCTAATCACAAGGTGCTTTGGCTCAGCTTGGCTGTGTCATTCCAAAATCACTCACTCCGTGTGTGTTGTGGTCTCGTGCCACCAACTTCTGAAGTTACTGAATTTCAATGTCATTTTAGGTGGCCATAAAGAAAATAAATCTCCACAGACTGAAAGAGAAGGAACTACTAGTCAATGAACTCATGCTCATGAATAAGCATAAGAATCCCAACCTGGTTAACTGTTTAGACTGGTGAGTCATGCTTTTGTCCCATGACTGTTTGTTTACTACTGCAAATATGCAAGGTAAAAACCCACTTTGGTCCCTGGCAGAAAACAGAGCTGTTAATTATTACTTCTTATTGTTCTTCTCATCTCCAATGGATGGGAAGAGAGTGCATCTTGTCTGCATGAGTTTTCCCTGGCACACGTAGTTTGAAAATTGTTCAAAAACCTGGATCACCCATATCTTACCAAATCGTAAGTTCATCATGAATCGTAAGCCTGTAAGTTCACTGCCACCATGTTGTTCTGGGGCTTGATTTATTTCAAGTGTCCTCTTACATGCGGATCAACTAACAAGGATTTCCCTTGATTGTGTTCCCTCTTTTCTATTGCTTTGCATGCCAGGAAGACTAGGTGCTTTTTTTTCCAGAAACACATAGTGTGAGAGGCTTTTTATCTGTTACTAAACTGCATTTTTCACTTGCTGGTCATCTAACACATCTCTTTTTCATAGCTGTACCTTTCTCCTTGAGACGACATAGACTGCAAACACTGCACGGCATAGAGGGAATGTCTACTCCTTTCATTCTGTCCTTGTCAGAAAGGGACCCGGAAACAAGAATCAACCCTTGTCGTTTCCAAACAGCAACGTAGCCATGCACGTTCATATCCACGCCCTTGTTTCCTTCTTTCAGCTACCTTGTGGATGAGGAACTCTGGCTGGTTATGGAGTACATGGATGGAGGCACTCTGAGAGATATCATCAGCAAGACCTACCTATCTGAAGATGAGATGGCAGCTGTCAGTCGGGAGGTCAGGGATCCCACCTGGGCTTCCAAGGGCTTGGGCAGGATTGTCTGGGAAACTGGGGCTCAGAACTGGAGAGATTTCATGTGCCAAGCTTTGTTTCTGTATTACTAGAATGCTATGGGCAAGCAAGAGCCTTTCAAGTGAATTGCGTGGCAGTGTGCCTGCATTCACTGTACTCTGTTCTTATACTCTGATCTCCTGCTGTTAAATCCTTGCTCTGTCTCTTGTGTTTGTATTTTCTATGCTCCACTTCGCCTCTCTAAATGCTTACCTCGAGCCTGTCTGCGCTGCATTCATCGCCTGTAAAAGCAAAGGTGCTTGTGGTAGGATTTGAAATTAATAGCAAAGAAAGAGCAACTCGTTTCTCACAGGTCTCAAAAAGCACAGTAGTGCACCCAGGATGACGTTTGCTTCTGAAAGGTGACTGATGTGATGTTTCCAAGTCTGTGCTGAGGCCAACAATAAATCCTTTGTCATGCAGCCTCCCACCTCAAAGTAACCCACTTCACACCAAAGGGAGGGATGTTTTCTTTCTTGGCAAACCCTTGTTTGTCCTCTGCATGGAGGGCACATCCACTGCGGGAGCAGTCATTCTGGCTGGTTTGCGGGGGGCCAGTCTACAACAGCAGTTGCTGTTGCTCTTTCAAAAGCTGACATGCCTCTCCTTAGAAAGGTCCTGCTCTGCTAGTGTTGGAGCAGCAAGCTCTTCCTCTCAATGGCACCGTGTGTTCTGCCATTACTCCCCATTCCCCTGGAAGGGGAATCATTTAGAGTTGTTTCCCGTCTTGTGTGATGAACTCCCATCACTAATTTTTGCCCTCCTGTTTCTGTTTTCCTTCCCAGTGCCTGCAAGGACTGGATTTTCTTCACAGAAACCGTGTGATCCATCGAAATGTGAAGAGCCGCAACATCCTTCTCAGCACCGATGGCTCTGTCAAGCTGGGTCAGTATATTCCTGGTCAGGAGCAGTATTCCAGGGATGTGGGGTGTGGGTCTTCTTTGAGTGACTGCCAGCTCTCCAAAAATGGTGCTGGTGGGAGTGCAAGGGCCCAGGCTGCAAGCTGAAGGCTTGAAGTTGCAATGTGCACAGAGGTACAATAAGGAACCAAAAGCAGACAAGAGTGGCGTTGGTCTGCATGTGTCCCTTCCGGAGGGAGGGAGGCACAATCTAAACCTTCAGGGGAATAAAGGCTACTGCTGTGAGCTGCGTTTAAAAACCTCGGTTTTTCTGGAAGTGGCCAGTTTCCTACTTCCTTGGCTAAAGCCCCAGGGAAACGGAGCATGGACAGTTCTCCAGGAGATTCATCAACAGCACATTCTTAGACTGAGAGTGTGGAATTCTTTTGCTTGCTTTCATAATTTGAGCTGGCTTTTATGGTGTGTTGTTTTCTCCACAGCTGATTTTGGCCTCTTTGCTCAGCTCACCCCTGAGCAGAGTAGATGGAGCTCAGTGACCAGCACTTCTGAGTGGATGGCACCTGAAGTCATGACAGGTCAACCATATGGCCCCAAAGCAGACATATGGTCTTTTGGAATCATGGGCATTGAAATGGTGGAACAAGAAGTTCCTTGCCAGAGGCAAACTCCTGTCTGGGTAAGGTGCAAACACTTACTGATCTCACTGCCCTTCTCACCTGTCCCATGTTCTGTGTGCCACTGGACAAAATCCCATTGCCATGTGCTGGCACCACTTCCACCAATGTCCCTTTCTAAATATGTCCCTGCAGCACATTGGCATCTGCTGTAGAGTTTTGGTTGCATCAGAAGGGAAGTGGCAGGTAACCAGTTCAGCAGCCTGCCATTTTTGCCTCCAGCCATGCCTGACATTTCTCATTTGCTTTTTGAACACTGTTGGAGCTTTGTTTCGGGAGGAAAGGAATTATTTAATGAAATGGTTAGATATGTGATAAAAATCCTTCAAAATGGAGGTTGAATCTTCTGAGGTTCAATTTTATAGAAAAAGTAAGAAAAAAGGATAAAAAAGAAAATGAAAAATAGATCAAAAACAACCACCAAAGCAGTGCCCAAGCAATTCTGCTAGCTTTTTCATTTTCTAACCACAGCACATCAATTTTCCTGCATACTGTAGCACATTTTCCAAATCCTGTGTGTCTTTGGAGCTTCCAGTCTTTCAAATAATTTGTACATTCTTCTGTCATGTCTCTGGGTGGCCTGGATAGCTTTAGGATGCATTTTTCTCTGACTGCAGTTAGAATTGCACTCCAAACCCTTGGCTGTTTCTTGGTACTTTAACAAGTTGATGAGCTGCAGTCAGGTGCCTGTGGCTGGGATCCAAGGTGTGGGGTTGATGCGGGTGCTGTGTTCCTTTACTGCAGGAGCAGGGTCATTCCCTGACTTGCACAGTTCTAATGACAGTGAGGATTTCAGCTCCCCACCATGTCTAGTGGCTGAGCTCAGCTGCAGAGGGACAGGATAAAACCCCCTTTGTGACCTCTGGCGGTATGGGAAAAGGAAAGAAAGCTGCCATAATTATTTTTACTCAAGGGGAGTGTGTTTGCTTTTTTAGGCTTGGAAATTTCCCTCTGGGTTGAAGAGGATAATAACAGAGTCTCTTTGGTCACCATCTATTTCAGTGCCACCAGCACTGAGCTGTTGGTATTGTGATGGACATTTTTATGAAGACCAGGCTGGAGCCTGGTATCATGGAGAGCTTGCCCAAACCTCGCATTTCTTGCCTGGCACTTTCTAAGATGGCATACCATTAATGCATCAACTAGAGCATCCAAATGAGCAGAGGGGAACCATAGGGGTAGCCCTTCTCCTTCTTCTGATTTGCCCATGAAAAGGTTTCCTCTTGCCACATAAAGAAGATGAAACTTGCAGACTGCTGAGAAAAAGAGCTGCAGGTGTTTCCCGTTTGTGTGCCCAAACAAGCATTTTCATCCCAATATATTTGTGCATGCATCTTAATGTGTCTGTGTTGAATAAGAGATTCCAGATGTTTGTTTCCTTACCTGAGGAATACCTGGTGGATTTCCCTTTTTTTTTTTCTTCCAATTACCATTGTTTTCCAGAACAGGAGAGAAAGCTTGATGAGTTTCGGTTTGTGGCAGCTGTACTTAAGGGACCAACAATCCCTGCAGAAATGCCTTTCTTGTAATAATTCTTTGAAACAGAGTTAATGTAACTAAATCCCTCTCCCAAAAAGCTTGTCAAGCTGTGTGAATCCTCAAGGAACCAAACACGCTTTTGGTGATGTAATTTCCCCTAACCAGGTCAGTCCATGAAATCAGCTGCCAAGGCATCCATTTCCTGGATGTCGGAAGAGCTGTGGCCGCTTTGCAGATGGTGTTTCTTGGTACAGGAGAGTCATCTCTGCCTCTCTGCCAGGACAAAAACTGCCACTGCAGAGTGGAGGTTCAACAACGGGGTCTGGGAGAGCAGTTACAGATGTGAAAGAAGCAGGCCTAGCCTCGTGTTTCCTTTTTCTCCAGCCTCAACTCCAGATAGCCAAAGGAGGGAGACCAAAGCTGCAGCAGCCCAACCTCTTCTCGCTTCAGCTGCGGGACTTCCTGAGCTGCTGCCTGCAGACTGACGAGGCTCGGCGCTGGTCTGCCATGGAGCTCCTGCAGGTAAAATGTGAAAGGGCTGCAGGTGAAACAGTGTCCAAGGGATGGGCTCCTCCTCCTCTGAAGTCCAAGGCATCAGATAAGCCCCGCTCCTCCCCACCTCCAATCTTGGTGCTGCTAAAATGAAAATGGGTGAGGAATCCTGGACTGGGCTGGGCTGGGCTGGCAGGGAGCTCTATATGTCATGTGGTCCAAGTGGCCTGCAACGAGCAGGGACATCTTTAAGGAGATCAGGTTGCTCTGAGCCCTGTGCCACCTGATCTGGGACGGTTCCAGGGATGGGGCACCTACCAGCTCTCAGGGTATCTTGTGCCAGTGTTGCACCATGCTCCTAGTAAACAAGTTCTTCCTCAGACCTACTGTAACTCGATTCCCTTTTTGTTTAAAAATGGTAGCCCACATCCTATTGTAACTGGACCTGTTAAAAAAAGGTGTCTTGCACTCCCTCAGAGACCACATTGAAGGTTTGGAAGGTGTCAATAAAGTCTCCCCGGGACCTATTCTTCTCCAGGCTGAATAACTCCAGGTCTCTCAGTCTGTCCTAAGAGGAGAGGTGCTCTGTCCTCTGACTGTTTCTGTCACATTACAATTGTGTAATTTGGTGGTGTGTTCAGTTTTATCTAATGGCAAAAGACTTGAAGTAGAGCAGTGCAGGGTCCAGAGGCATGAAATGGTGGTGGAAGAACCCAAGGAAGCCAGTCCCGGCCGAGCAGTCAGAGATTTGGCTGTGGGAAAGAGCGGCTGTGGCAGGCTCACTGTGAGCCTCTGAGGGGCCCTGCTTTGTGCCCCCCACCCCACTCTTAGAGGTTTCTGCCACACAAACAGAAGCAGCTGAAAGAGACTTTTCCCAGCCCCATCTGCTGCCTGGCATGGTCAAGCAGACAGGAACTGCCCCAGGGTTACTGCCAGGTTGTGTGGCAGAGAGGGAACTGCAGGACCCAGTGCCACTCGGCTGTCCCTGCTGGGAAGGAAAGAAGGAAAGGAGCCATCCTGTGCCATCCAGCACAGGAGGGGCAGGGCATGGAAAGGTAGACACTGCTCTCTCACTTTGTGGAAATTAGCATGATGCCCGTCTTTCAAAGAGAGGCACCTATGTGAGTCTTTGGAGTTTCCTGAAAGGAAGAAACCCCAAGGACAGAAAGCACCATTTCCAGAGCCCTGGCAGGGCAAAAATCCTAGCAAGATGAAGACACCAGAACAGAGATGAGTGGGATTCTGGGCCAGGTTTGCCTGTGATGGCAAGGTCCTGCACATGAAGGTTGAGGTGCAAATGGCCCCGTTGGTCCTCTTGCTGCATCTTTCATGCACCAGAGGAATCCTGATTGAGCCTATAAAGCACTGTACTTGGAAAATCATGATTCATTGTTTGTTCGTTTGTTTGTTTTTCCTGTCGACAGCATCCATTTGTTACATCAGCCAAGCCAGCATCAACTCTGGCACCACTCATCATTTCAATGAAGAGGAAGGTGGAGACAAGAATGTAACAATCACATCAAGACATTAGCTTCACAACCAGCACAGAGCAAGATTGTAGATTAGGACTGTACAATAGGATTTTAAATAAATAAAGTTTCTCAAACCTCAACTCACTTGGAAGATTCCCCACCTTCTGAATCATTCAGAAAATTCAACATTTCCTTCTGGATTGCCAGTTGTTTCTTAATGGTGCTAAGTCACACTTATGGCCTGTTGTTTTTTTTTTTGCTGTGGTTTCTATGTGGGGAAGGTTCTTCTTCATTTATCTTCACCAGAATACACTGCCTTTGGAATATGGCCCACTGGCCTGTTTGGTTTTGTTTTTTTTTTTTTTTTGCCCAGCCAAGGAGCTTCTCTTTGAGGCAGAAAGGGCAATGGCATTTGCAGGCAAAACCAAAGGAGGAGGCAGCAGCCAAGCCATCCTGTGTGGATGCAGGCCTTCCATGATGGCTAACATCTGGCCTGGAGGCTTCACAGTCAGAGATACCGTAATTATATATCCACCAGTCTGTGCCATTAGGGAAAAGATGTAAACATCCCTAGGAGGAAGGCATTTGAAAGCTGGGAGATTTAAATACAAACAACGCCAGCCAATCCCTGGCAAGCGTGGACACAGGAAGCTCTTGGCCACTGAGCTGGGTGGTGGTAACCACATTCAGCCAGTTAGGAGAGCAACCGCGCAGGTTTTTGACAACCGTATAAAAAAGAACTGCACTCAGTAAAATTGGCTGTTGTTGTGGGAACTACGGAGTGTTGTGTCTTGTACATCTCAACTGTGACAGCCTTCGGTCGTGACTCAAGAGCATTTGGGTTCCTGCCACTTGGATTTGCATCCCTCAGTGCAATCTCTTTGGCTGGAGGAGAGTCTTGCTCAACTGAGAAAGCAGGAAGACCGGTGAGGGTGCTCTGAAAGGTCTCCAGGATCTGGTGCAGAGCTGACAGCGACTGCGAGGTGAGAGTGAGCCCAGCCTTGTCCAGGGTGGAGCCCCAGCAGAGCCCTGGCAGAGCCCGGAGCAGCCTCAGCCCGGGCAGAGGCAGGCTTGAAGGAGGCCCTTGTAGCTGCAAGAGGCAGCAGCCCGGCTCTGGGTGCCTCCTCCTGGCACCGGGCATATCCTCTGCTCTCAGAGCCGAACTGGCAGCTGGCTGGTCCCATGGGGAAGCGCAGCCGTGCTGGGCACAGCACAGACTGCTGGCATTGGCCGTCTGGAGTGTGGCCAGGAGGAGAGAAAGGCAAAGAGCAGCCGAGGGCTAGCTCCCTGGCTGAGGATTGCTACTCTTGTGCCAGGTGCCCTGTAACTCCTGGGAAAGGTCAGCGGTGTGTGCAGCACTCTGGGCACAGGGGGAGGGAGCCCGGCTGCTGCGCAGGCTCCAGCCCAGGGCAGCATCCTTCAGGCACGGCAGTTCTGCCAGGGAAACCAAGGCCAGCGGGAGGCGCTGTCAGCTCGGCAGGTCACATCTGCAGGACACACTGCCTCCCACAGCTCTGGGAGGAAGCGCCTGCAGTCCTGGAGTTGTGCACTGAGCCAGAGCAAAGGTAGGAAATGCAGAGTGTTTTGCAGAAATATTCAGGGGCAGCAGGCCAGCCTGCTTTGTGCTCTCAGGAGCACAGCAAGCACTGTGCAATGCAGCTCTGAACTGCTGGGAGAGAGGGAATATGGGGATGTGCCTGAAAATTGTGCTTGAGTAGTGAACTGATTTCGGTAGGCAATCTGTACTTTCTTTATTCCTTTCTGAAAGACAGATACAATGTGGCTTCATTCAGCAAAAACACAGATTTGGTTTTTGGGTTTTTCGTGGGGTTTTTTTCTGTATTTTAGGACAACTACTCAGGCAAGACCTTCAAAGCAGCAATTGTAGCAATTCCTGCCCAGTGAGCAAAAAAAATACCAAAACCCCCTACATCTTTCTAATGTAGATCTTGACTTTTTGGGCTGGTCCTGCAAACAGTTAAGTGGCCTTTAAGGTGTGAAGCGCCTTCTCGTGTTGCCAGCAGGGACATGGATGCTTGGCCTGTTCTGGGATCAGGCCATGAGCTTGTTTGGTTTTGCTGCAGCCCCTCTGCAAGCTGACCAAGCCTTGCTTACTCTGTCCATCTCAGTGCTTCTGGCAGAGGCAGCAGATGGAAGCCTCTTCTGCTGCAAAGGGAACCTATTTGGAATGGTGCAGTGATCCCAAAGTCCACACAATGCCGCACTGAAAGATTAGACCCCTCACTCGTCAGTACCTTCTAACTGATCCTGCCTAAGGATCGCCTAATAACCTAAGGTGGTTCTAGTGAATATCAGCCGCCTCACACCTCTGTTGCAGGGCTGTTCTTCCTCTCAGTAATAATGGCTCAGCTGTCTCCTGCTGACATATTGCTGACCCAAGGCCAGTCTCTTGCCTGTTCCCTATAGAAGGACTTTACCTTAGATCCTCAAATTTTGCATGCATGCATGTAAAAAAGCCAACACAAACCCTTAGGAAAATCAAGACAGAAAAGCAGATTTATCAAGCCCAAAGCAACTGCATTAAAATGTAGGTCTATAAGCCTTTCTTCAGAATTTTCTTAATCATGGCTCCAGAGTCATTTTTGAGAGATAACTAGGCTGCCCCTAACAAGTCCAGATTAGTTGGCAAGCGGCAATTAGTCATCCGTAAAGCTATCCAGCAGTTGTGCAGCATTTTATCCAGATAACTGCTCCGTGGACATTGCAACCAGCTCCTGATTTATGTCTCCCCACTTCTTTTCCATGTTCTGAGCCAAGAGCGGTAGTATCTTTGTGAGGGCATCCTAACGCATTCCACGGGGACACCTCACTCCTATTCCATGTATTCTTCCATGGAAGATTCCTTGCTCTTTTTTCCCTGTCACCAGTGGGGATCAGCAGTCCCTTCCTGGCCCTGCTCGTTGTGCGTTCTCAAGACAGAGGCGATGCTCTGGCGCACCTGGCGCAGGTGACCCTTGGGCCCGAGGAGGGACCAATGCTCTGAGCTGCCGCGGATACGGCGGCGAACCCGAGCGGTGCCATCGCCTCACTGGGAACCCGAGCGGTGCCCATGGCGCTGCCTCCCCGGGCAGGGCTGTGCTCTCAGTGCCGCCGGGGCTGCCGAGCAGTGGCTTTCCACGTGTTCCGGCTCCGGCTCCGTCCCCGCAGCCGCGCTCTCCCGAACGCACTGACCCGCGCCCATTCCCGGTCCGGCTGCAGGAGCCCCCGCTCCTGGGCTCCCGCCGCTGGGCTGTCCTCTCCCAGAGCTTTCCCAGACTCTCTCCGCTCTACCAGGCTCCCACCTCTCTCGGGCTCTTCCCCCGTTCCCAGGTTCTGCCCCGTGTCCCGGGCTCTCCCCCCTCTCTCGGGTTTCCCCCGGTCGCGAGCTACTCCTTGTTCCAGGTTCCATCCTTTCCCGGGCTGTAGCCAGTGGTTTTCTTCCTCTCCCGGCATCTCTCCCAATCACTCCTCCCTCTCCCACGATCTCCCCTCTCTCCTAGGCCTCTCTCCCCTCCCCCGGCTTGTCCGTCGGTTCCCAGCCCGCCCCATCCCCGGCCCGGAGCGCAGCTTGGAGCTCGGAGAGCACCGGGGCCACACCGGTCCATTTTGTACAGACATTAGCACACAGCTTTCCTCTCACCCAGAAATACCCTTCTTGTTTAGGCGACCCGTTTCAACATCTGCCAAAAGAAACAAAACAGGAAATAAAACTTTTAATCTAAAGCAGCATCACCTCCTTTGTACACTGCGATTCCTGTTAAAAGATGCAACAAAGGCAGCAGGAGCGACAGCAAGATCCACAGGAAAGGAAAACAGAGCAGCCAAGTGTGAACCAGAAAATACAAAGCAACACAAGACATAACTGCTAATGCTTTCCAGATAATGAAACCCATGACTGAATACATCTAGAAAAGTGGCTACTCTGGAACAATCACTACAGCATCATTTCACAAAAGGAAAAGTTGGAATTGGTGGCTGCAAAAACCAGTCTTAATTCACTTTAAAGATAAAGTGTCTGGGGATAACTATGGACTAATCCAACCACAACCCCCAAGCAGGGGCTTGGAATGAGATAACCTTTAAGGTCCATTCCAACACAAACCATTGCGTGATTCTGTATTTTAAGAAATAACTACATGTATAATTATATACATATAAAAATATACATGCAAAGTAAGAAGTGTGAGAGAGTTCAGCCAGATTCACAAATTATACTACCACGACAAAACAAAGTCTTTTGCTTTAAAAAGAAATGTTAAAAAAAGTTTCAGAGCAGAACTTCTTGCTTTTAAGAGTAGGGATCATTATATCTTTCAAACAATTTTGTAACTAGGGACAGGTTTTTTGCCATTTTGCCTTGCTCCATCTAGAGAAAGGACTGATTGAAACAATGGAAAAATGAATCAACTCCAATTCTATCAGCTGATTAGAAGAGTATTTTCTAAAGCTGAAGTATTAAATGCCCATGCTGCTTTTAAAGTACTAACAACTAGGAAAAAGACATTTTTAAAAGCTGTGATAGATTTTAGTGCTCTTTTTTGTGAACTGTAAGTTCAAAGTGATTTTACCTTTTTATACTGAGACTGACCAAGAACAGAGGTAGGATGAAATCGCACTTTCTTCTCCTTTGGTTCAGTCAACACCAGGCTTTCTCTGTCTATATGAACAAGATTGGGATACATGCCAGCCACTAAGGCAGCTTTAATTACAGCCCAGTTCTCAGAGTTAGTATTGACATCTCTAATATCAGCTCCTCCTCTGGCTCTCACAAAACCTGACAAAAGAACAGGACAAAACAGTCCCATGTGAGTTTGCATTTGTTTCCCAAAAGGAGTTTGAAAATAAAGGCAAAATGAACAACTTACTTGTTGCATTTTTCACTACTGCCAACCTCAACAGCACCAAGAAGAAACCATTACACTGAAATCCTTCCTGATAAGGGGTTTCATACTAACACAGAATACAATTCTTTTCTACAATACAAACGTATTTCCTATGGGAATAATTTATTAAAACATCAAGATCCAAAGAAATTAACAGTGAAATGCAGTGGCATGTAGAGATGAGGGTGCTCTCAGTTAGATCAGCCACACTTCCACATCTACACCATACCCTGAATGCACACATGAAGGCGTGTTTCAAATTAAGTGAAGAAGATTACAACGGCGAACATGGCTTTTTACAATTCCTATTAGCTTGACTTTAAAATAAGGTCAACATTTTTTCCAAGTTCTTTACCTGAGGCTCTAAGCTGGCCAAGCAACTGTGTTCTCATTCCTACGATGATTTCCATTGTGGCTTGGGATAGGAAGTTCTTTTCACAGAAGGTTCTCTCCCAGCCGTCACTGCGTGCCTTCTGCCAAGCCTGAAAATGTTTTTACATTTGCCTATTAATTTTATAAACTACTACTAAAAACTGCATTTTTAAAGACAATTTACATTTATGTCAATAAAATTTACACAAAATCCACTCTAAAGTAAATGCATCAAACTAGATTATTTGTTTCTGTTCAAGAATTAGATTCTCTTTTCCCATTCACTGCAATAGCCATTATGTCAAGTCAGAATGATTAATTTAATAAATTAATCATATTAATTATTGAATAATAATTTAATAAATTCATCTAATTTAATAAATATCATTACATTAAGATGGTTATTTGAAGGTCTCATTGTAGTAGGATGTAAAGAGCAGCTTGTTGGAACATTCATAATTTTGTAAGGCTTGAAAATACAAACAAAACATACCACAAAAAGTGTTCCTTCACGAATTTAGGAGTCCAATAAACAGGAAAGCCACTAGGCAAAAATGAACTCTTCTCCAAGGACTTAATCACAGTCCACCACTCTATATTCAAGTAGACTGGTACGTTATTTGCCTCAATTGGGTGATCTACTGTGATTAGTTCTCTCTGAAATGAAATATTACCTGGAAAGCCCTGAGCAGGGCCATGTGGTCACTGAACGTCCCTGCAGCAAAACGCTTCCTGCACAGCATGGCTGCACGCTTTTGGGAGGCCAGCATGGGCAGCACAAAAGGGTCTTGGCAGGCAAGAGCACAGGCAATGGTCAGAACAGGATCCAGGCACTTCAGAACTACAGCATACAACACCATTTTACCGAGGTGTGGCTCTACAGGTAATTCAGTGAGATGATAACCAAGCTCAGTGAGATCTTCCCAAGGGTCCATGGCATCTATGGTCTGTTTATAAACAAACAAACAAAGAAACAAACAAAGGCGAGGGGGTTGGGGACAGTGGACAAAATAAATTTACAGTGAAAGCAAAAAGAATGTGACTACTGGACATTAATTAGACTTGTTCCCAAACTCTTAAAAAACAAGTCAAATTAACAGAGACAAGACTTTGAAGCACTCTCTTCCCTTGATATGGAAGAACACATCCCCCCACACAAAATGAAAACAGACAATAAACAAAAAATCAAAACATCCTTAAGTAATTGAAAACAGCTCCAGTACAAACTGAAGCCAGTAAGATAGACTGCTGCTACATCACAATACCCATATAAACCTATTCCATTTCTGACCTTAAGCATATGTACAGCATTTCTCACAGTTACAGCAGGTGGAGGATCAGGAGCTCTCATAAGAAAGTCTATAACTGGACAATTAGTTGGAGCCAGAAGTTTTGTGTACAAACAAATCTCCTGCAAGTTAAAAGGTGGAACATAAAATATTACCAGGAGTTGGAAATAACCCCAAAAACCCACAATTTGTTGCATTTAATAGTATGGTTTGATAACATTACATTTTTTAAAGTTATTATTTCTAACTGAACATTCACCTGAAGTGGAATTCTTAGAAGCTCTGGAGACTGAAATTCTAACATATTCTGAAATCGGAGCCTGCTGAAGAGACGAAAACAGACTCCAGGCTGACAGCGCCCAGCCCTTGAAAATAAAATACAGGAAGTTATGAAAATCAGGATTTCTTTCTGAAAACAAAACTAAAAGCCAACAAACAGACACAGAAACTTAGAATGGAAAAGTAGAAGCTGTTCTGAAGAAAGAGTTGTTAAGTGTAAGTCACACACAAAGCGAGAGTTTTCCAATCATGGATTATTTTTGAGAGTCTGGCAATTTTTTACTGTAATTTTAACTCAAGACTGAGAAATGTGGAGAAGGAAAAACAAGGCTTATCTAAGTGAAGTGCTGTTTTTGCTAACCTAAGACCAGTCCAAATCTCAATCATCCCTTGCTGTAAGGAATTTAAGTTCCAAACTTCATTTTTTCCCCTCACATCCCCCAAACAGAAGTGACCCTTGGAGTAAAAGGTAAAATAAAGATTAAATAACTTGTGAGTGAATGGACAGAGACAGCAAATTTTCACATTCATGCACATATACCTGTATCTTAATGCCAATTTGGTTGATTAAACAGACATTTGTTGCTAAATAAAACTCTGAGCCCTCACCCACAGTGTTAGGAAGAATATGATCATGGCCTGTTAAGTCATGGATAGTTTGGACAAAGTGAAATATGCAGTCCTCTGCACACAGACTGCTGTTGCTACATGGGAGAAAGAGGAAGGAGAGCGAATTAATGGAGGGAAAATAACCTAGAACTTTGGGAAATGTCTCAGCATTACTTTTCTACAATTTGGGAAATGAATCCAAGGAAATACATACTGACCCCTACTCGTCTGCAGTGTTGGCCACTGTCCATGCTACTAGACTAGGCTAGAAACAGTTATTATGTTGTGTGCCTTTATTCTTAACATACAGGATGCTGGTTATCTGCAAAATGAAAACCAGTATGAGGCATTACCTTCCTTTCCTCTGGATAGCGCTGGCTTTTGAAATCCACCCCATTTTTAGCATTGTAACACGACTCCGTGGATCAAAAGACATCTATAAAAACAAAGAAAGGAAAATAAACCCCAGACTGAATAGGGTACACGAAATAAAAGTTACAGTTAGTTATTTGGATTACCAACAGAACTAAAAAGTATGAAACAGTAATATACACAGCAGCTCCTGGCACAAAGGTATCTTCTCAGTTTCAAGCGAATTTATGATGGTTTCTACTTTGCCGTGTCTTTGTGCTACACAGTTTTTGAAATTAATTTTTTTCTAGTCAATAGGTAACTGCAAGTCAGTAAATGATATGTCAGATCTGTGTTCTGAGACATTACAAAGCAAGCAAAAATACATTATTGTACTGAATCAAGTTTTCCTTTTTGTCTCACTTGGAAATTACCTACTTATTTTCTTAGACTGATGTAAAATTACAAAAAAAGAGTTTGATTTATTGAAATTCAGAAATTTGGTGTGCATACCACCCCTGAAATCCAATTTTATTTTTGAAGCCATTCACTAGATCTTAAATTGCCTTAAAATCATTATGGTGTCTCACTTTGCTTGAACAAATAATGTAGGAGCACTCAACACATCAAAAAAGTGCGCAAAAATTTAATGGATTATTTTTGGACTTGATACAATAGTAGGACAAAAAGAACTCCCAGTGGTCTCAGGAAGGTGGTGGCCTAAACTGAAGACTTGTTTTAAAAATCCAAGAGAAATACTAAATTAGAAAAAGACAAAGATACTTCAACACATCAACCTACATTAGCTTTTACAGGTTTTTTATACCAGTTTAAGTAGACAGCTATTCACAGTATTTGTCTTAAAACTAATGGATGTTGAAAGTTTTCAGTGAGGTCTGTTGCCTGACAGGCACCAGCTCTCAGCCTACTGTAAAGCTGAAAAACCAGAAGTGCTCCAAAATTTACGCACCATGTGTTTTAGAATCATCCTAGGAAAAACTAAGGCAATCATACCTCTTTCACCTTGCCTGAGTCAATGACAAACACAACATCACTGACCGTTATGCTTGTTTCTGCAATATTAGTAGAAAGAATCTGCAATGAAAGAAAATCAAAACCAAAACTATAGTAACTGTAAAAGCAAAGGCAAAACAGATCATTGTAGCATCTGACAAAGTCCTCTGCTACTTGCAATTTTGCGGATGCCAGAAGGTGGAGTTTCAAGCACTTTCTTCTGATCCAAAGTCTGCACACTTGAATGAAGCAAGAAAACTCGGTATCTAACGCAAGACAAAAAGCACATTTTGAGGATCCTTAAAAGAAGCAATGAAAAGCCACAGAAATGAAAGGTTTTACCTGTGAGCATTATCAGCAAATTTTTTGTCATCAAAAAGAATGCGATCCCTCAGGCTCACTATCTCATCGTATCCAGGAAGAAATATTAAAATTGCTCCTAAAAAATGGAAGTGGGTTTGCAACGTTAAACAGAAAATTCAAGCGTATGTCATACCATGTAGACTAGCACTAACTCAGAAGGTCCTAACTTTTGGGGATTTCTGAAAACAGAGCATGATTCATCAGAAGCCTAACCCACAATTCACTGGGAGTGTGGGTATTTACCCACCTGCACCACAACTATGACAGATGGTGTGAAGTAAGTGCATTATCAGATCCAGATCCACTTTTTCATCATCAAAACTGTGATGATAAGCTGTCAGTAGCTCTCTGTCCTCTGCTCTAAGGTCACTACCGCTGTTTTGGACCAGGGAACTTTCATCCAGATTTCCAAATCCGAATGAAGCACTGTAATAGAAAAAAACACAGAGCAGAGTCAAGGCTGCCCTCTTCGGGTTTGCATTCAGCCATCAGCTCAAACTTAGACCAAGACCAACATGACTATTGGCCACAAATTCTAATTTTTAAGTGTAGCAGAAGAGAAATCACCACACTATTGCTGTTCACTGATTTAAATGTTAACATAACAAAGCATGCCACTTCATTTTTTTAGTGTTAACTTTAGTTTTCTTAAACTTTATTGAAACACAACCATAAGCAAATGAAAGTATAAAGATACTTCTCATTTTTAATCCGTTCAAGAAAAATTTTTTAACAGATACATATTCCCCAAAAATTTCCCACTTGCAAAAACTACACCAACAGAAATTATAATAAATATAATCTTTACAAAGATTATTTACCTCAACTGTGATAACTGTAAGTTAAGAAAAAAATCATTCTTTAATAGCCTAATGTACCTGTTACTTCTAAGAATTTTCTTTAATATTTCTATAGTGTATAAACAATATACAGATAAAAACATGACATATTTGTTTCCAAAGTACACATGTGAAAATAAATGGTACACAGTACAGAATCTGCAAGTTGTGCAAACACAAGCAATGATACTGAGTACAAACTTTTTTGCTGTTTGTTTTTGAAATGCTCCTATTCTCAAAAAAAAAAAGGTATTGCTATTTAGTCCAGATTTTACAGCATGAAAAACTAAAACCTGTTCTGATTAAACGAATACAAAACTCAAATTTCCCTTCACCATGCTATACAATTCTTTCTGCAAAGTAGTTACAGCTTACCTGTAGGATTCCAATAGATCAATAACCTCTGTTTGTCCAAAATGCCTAGCCCAGTCCACAGCCATCCTGAAGAGAGTTGCACAGGTATTTTTATTAGATTTTTCACTTCAGAAGATGAATATGCATAGCACATCAGCCGAGGAGACAACTGACACCAGACTTTTGTATCCATTTCTGTACTGTTATCAGTACTGCTACTGATGGATATACAACTTCCCATATGAATGGGCTTGAATAGGTATTAACAGCTATCTGATTTTTAGATAACTGCAGTTCTTTACCACAAAAGAATGTTAGTTTTATACACGAGTACCTGCAAACATGCACAAAGAAATGAGGAGGGAAAATGTGCCACTCTTAAAAAGCCCGCAAGTGCAGAGATCAGACCTGCCAGTTTGCAGCACCCTTCAAGTCATTCCCCAAAAGGCACACCCCAGTGTTCTTCATCAAAATGTGGGAAACCATTGGGCTGTTTCATGTCTTTCAGAAGCTATCCTGCTCACAATGCATTCACAGTTTCACCTTTAAACCGCATTCCTTCCTAAGTTTTTCAAGTGTTAGTACACCAAATATCAGACCCCTGGTATCCTGATTCTCATCCTTCCATATGACAATTATTTACTTCTTTTAATTATTATTTAATTATTTCCCCTGTTTATAGGAAGACATACTTCACAATCACAAAACTTGAGTTTTTACAGATTCACAAATATTTTTACATGCTACAACATATTTAGAAATATAACACAAAGATCTTCTGATATAGGTTAACTCCATGAAAATAAGAATTGCCAAACATTTTGGTTCAATTCAGCAGATTACAGTATTTCTGCTGACCAGTGTCTTTAATAAAACCTATTGAAACAAGGTTTATAGCCCATAATCAAGACCATGTACAGAAAACAGTGTGATTAACAGGAGCTACAAACTCTTTGGGCTGTCAAAATCTATAGGTCTTACAGCAGTGTGATAAGTTAGCAAATTAACTTAGATGTTATAGAAGTTTAGTTCGTTCTCCTATATTGACAAATAAATGTATCTTTTGGATTTTCTGTTTGTTTTTACCAGCCATTGGATGATTTGAAGTGGATACTTGCTCCCATGCTGATCAGCTGTTCTATTTGACTCAAAAAGCCTCTCCCTGAAGAAATCATCAGAGCAGTTGCACCGGTTTCACTGTGCCTATAATCAACTGAGATGTAAAAAAAAAAATTAAAAAAAAAAAATCAGCAAACCAAATAGAAATGTTATTTCTTCATCTAAGTATAGTACAAATATCGCTTTAAAATTCCAGCCCACAGGGAATTTGTTTCCTCACTTTATCTCTGCAGTCAGTTCATGTGAATTCCACACTGTTTTAGAAACACACTTCTGTCAATATTTCAAAACTAACTAAACAATTTTTTAATTCTGCTAGCCTATTCATTTTTTCAGTAGGCATCAAAAAGCAAAGGTAACAACATCTGAAACTGGAGATAAAAGTAGCCATAAATTTGAAGTTCCTTGTTTTCTTGCGTAATAACACAGGAAACTTACCACTGACATTTTCAGTTAAAATAAGATGGAACACGTGAGCAAAGGAATCAATATCTTTATGTAACCAGATGTCAGAAAGACAGGAATCCATTTCTTTTACTATCCATGGTTCAAGGCAATTCACATCTTTCTCCATCTGAAGACAGAAAACAATATTGAAAGATTAATCTCTTCCAAGAGTTTTCTTTATTCTCATACATTACCCACAAAGAATTTGAATGGTTAGTTTTCCCAGCAGCAATCAGAAATCCAGCACTCAGGTATCAGTTAATACACTGATTGAGTCATATGCAAGTACTCCCACAATGGCAGTCAAGCCATTTGATCTAAGAAAATGTTGTGTACAACGACCATAATTAAAAAGCACACTTCAGCTAGAGCAGTTCATCCTAATAAAGTAATCTTTATAATACGTTAATATTCTGAGAGACTCTACTGCACTGTCTTTAGAAAACAGATTCTAGCAATACAACGCAAATATAAACATCTCTTCGAACAAAAAGAAAAACTTACGAGTTGATTAAATACTGTGTCACCACCATCATCCAACCATTTGTACTCTTCATTTGCCTTTGGAATCAATTTTTGTCTCCGAGATGCCAGTTTGTGAGTGTTTTCTTCAGCTGAACACCACTCAGCGAGAGTGTTCTTCTGCTTCTCTTCTAGAATGCAAAGTATTTCCCAAGAAAGTTTTGCGTCATTTTTATTATCCATTGTTTTCTACTAAAAAAAATAGTTACAGCAGGTAAAGTTTAACCTATTTAACCTCTTCTATTTAATCTAGAAAGCTACTACCACTCCAACGTAAATGGTATGTGTAAAGGTACCCAAAGTGCACCACTGCAAACAAGGGCTCTACGAACAAGGCAAAACCCACCATTTTGGTGGGTTCATTCAAGCTTCCATTATTCCAAACTACTGCATTCAAAGGAGCAATCTCAGCTCAGAACTTTCTCTAGAAGTGAAAGGCTGAAGACAAGGGATACACTCCCTGCACGTAACAACGCTTTTTTGTACACTAGTGGAAGAAACAGTAGAAAACACCAGCATCTTAACTGAACTTTTCTGTCCCCAGTGATCAGAGCTGAGCACTGTGATAAATATCCAGTTAGGATTGTATGTTATAGCTTTGGGGTTTGCGTTTTTTAAAAAAAATTTCCTTAAATAATCATGGGATCATTGTTTACATTGCTTATCATTGCCAGGAAAACTTCTGAAGTAGTATCTTCCTAATCAACTGAAAACCAATTATGTTGAGCTCAAGAGTGTTAAGACTTATAAAAAATACATCCATGCCTGAAGAATGCAGTGAAAGATATTACTGAAGTGTATAAAATCCTGCCTGCTTTAATAGCTGCACTTCAATTCACACCCAAAGGTACAGTGTTTATGTGGGCAGATACCCCAATTACATGTAACTGCACACCATAGTAATTAATAAAAAATATGACATTTATTAACTGAAAGCAAAAAGAATGCAACCACTGGATCAAAGTGACTTTTTTTCTTTAATTGCATAAACTATTTCAATCATGTAAATACTGAGAGTTTAAAGATACTTGCTGTCATCTAATCACATCTCATTTAACCTCCTGACTTGAGAATTTTAACAGAAAATAATCCTGTTAATTGTTTGTTCAATCAATGATTCTCACTGCCAACTCTTACAATTAAGAAGTCCACCAACCTTGGTGCTTCTCATTTTTGTACTTTACCATCTCTTTGTTTGTATACCCAGTGCTTCGTAAAATGTCCTCCAGAAACATCTCTTTAACTTCAAAAGCTCTTCCTTGGACTAAAAGTATAAAAAAATCCATCAAAGATTATATATTCACTAGCTTCACTTACAGCATTTATTTTTTTTTTCAATTATCTTTGCTGGAGTTTATTTTTCTGAAAATTATACAAAACAAAACATTTCCAAAGTAAAAAGTCACCTTGTTTCTCATCAACCTCTTCAATTTTATCATGTGCTAGAGCAAGAGATGTTCACAAGATTTACCATTATTAACTCCAAAATTTTTTCAATTAGAAAACAGCCGTTTTTGTTTAGGGTTATAAACAAGAACTCACCATGTAAGGTTGCCACCTGGATTTAAAATGCAATTAATTAATAAGCAATGAATATAGCTTTGTGCAAGGTTGCACAAGGAGACAGTACATCTTTGTACTGAACTACTTTCTTTTCATGAGAAGTATGTGACGATATTGATTTATCTCAACTACCTCAACTAATTTAGCAAAGCTGGGCTTTCTTTACCGAATACTTCTTGACAGATGAGACATCCCAGTGGTCTTCAGCTTCTAATAATTTATCCTGACTTATTTTTCAACACGACTCTTTTCTAGACCCTATCTGTGTATATTAAAGGATACTTTTTGCATGAACAATTAAAATCCCTACCTTTTTTTTTCTAGTCTCTTAAGATGACTTTAGATCACTCAGGATTTTCCTTCAGAAAGAACAATCCTCAATTCACATACTTTTAAAAACTGTCACAGAGGAACTCCTCCAACAATGATCACAAACTCTGTGAACTACAGGAATCCACAACCACAAAATGTTGGTTTCTGTGGTCAGGATTTTGTCAGCCATATTGCTGGAGGAGAATCAAACCTTTTTGTTACATTAATAGACAAAGCCACTTCTTTTAATTCTTAAATTCCCAAGGAAAAAAAAAAAAAAAAGGAAAAAATCCCATCAAAAATCCCATCATTTCAATTGCTATTGGCCTGTCACATTAGCAGCATAAGCACTGTGGTAAACTGGAGAGATTGCCATCCGAATTTCCAACACAAATATCCTGATCTAAAAGAACAGGAAGCTACAGAAAGAGTAAAACTGGAAGGCCACACAACAATTACACCTGAGGCTGCCCCTTGCAAAAAAAATTCAGAGAATATGGGATCATGTGCAATTTCCAGATTCCTGTCTCCAACAAGATGCAAGCCTTAATTTTACTATGCAGAAATTCAAAGCTGGGGACTAGAAATAAACACTTCTATCTGTAAAAAAAAAAACGGAAAAAGAGGTTTCCTTCTCCAAACATTTGCTAAAACAACCCAGTAAGCAATCCCACCCATTTCCTAAAACTGTTGAGATGCTTTTAAAACAGGCTGATACTCAGAGAATCCACCCAATTGTCAAATAAAGCATTTATCTTAAAAGCTACTTTCCAAAACACATTAAACTTGGACATCGTTGTTGAAAAAGTAAGAGGATGCCAAGGTGCCAGAGGAGTTCACCTATACAGAAAACCTGCAACCCAGGATGGGGAAAAAAAAGAAAACAACACAAACAAAACCCCCATCTCCCACACATCTATATTTTGCCTCTACGAAAGATTAGTCAAATTAAATTAAAAGAGCAATAATGGTAACTTCTTTGCATCTGAATGTAATCTAACTGCAGGAAATAAGCCTGAACATAAACTAAGAGAAATAGTTTTGAATGGCTACTGATTTCCTTTACATCTAAGAATCATGTGATTCAAGCATGAAAGCCAATCTGCCTAGGCCTGTATTTCTGAACTGAAGAGGTACAGTTTTACAGTCTGTGTTTTATTCAGTAACAACCTTCATGAGGCCTCAAGACTTAGAATCTACTGGAATGTATTAACATGTATCACACTCATGTAGCTCAGAAGTCCTGTATCAGCATGAAGACAGCACTTCAATAACCTTATCCTACCTCTTGAATTAACAGTGGAAAGAGGCAGGACATAACCTGCATTTACAGAACACTCCTAGTGATTGAAACACTTCACTCTGAAGTAGGTGCAAACTTAGGTGCAAAAAGCAGTTGCAAACAAGAAACTTCAAAAAACAACGAACAGGATTCCTGTAACTCTCAGTGTACTTATTCATCATGTGCCTTTACTCAGAATAGTTTGCTACAGTTTAGTAAGTCTCAGGACAGGTAGACTCAGATTTAAGAGTGAAGATAAATACTTACTATGTATTACTGGGCAGCTTCCAAAATATCTAATAAAGAGATTTGCATCTAGAGCAGCACTAGAAATAATTAGCTTTAAATTAGGCTGGTTTTGCAGCACATCTCTCAGTTTTATTAGCAAGAAGTCGCTAAACCTATCCCTCTCATGTACTTCATCCTATAACAAAAGGGAAAATAGATTCAAAATCAAAACTTCTGACAAACACAAACTACTTTTTAAAATAAAATATATTGTTAGGTGGCACACTAGAGAAGCCTTAAAATGTCTAAGAATAGTTTAAGTAATAGAGTTTTTTTAAAAAACTATCCATAAGCAAAAATAAACTTCAGAAGGCTTTTATCAGAGCTGAGTGCACTGCAGTGCTGAATCTGTGCACACCTCAACTTCAGAGGCCAAAATGAATATCTGAAACCTCGCTAATTTTTTATTTGAAGCCCACTTTCAAGAAAAGGGCACAAGCCACAAATCCTACAAACCTTATTTTAGTGAATTCTCACTTCACCACTGACAACATTTAATGAAATGTATGACACCACACAATCAGAAAAAAACATAGATTGCTGAGACAAGTCATACGCAAAGCCTATAAATTAAGGTACATAATTGATTAATCATCTGTCATTCTTCTGTTTTCTTTTCTACTACGAATGAACGAAGCAAGGACTCATCTACAAGGTTTGCAGTTTGACATCATAAATGCACAGATCATTCCCATGTTTTTTAACTTTGATAAACAGCTAGACACCTAAACTTGCCATGATTTATTTTAATCCTCACTACTTAAATCTTGCCATAAACATTCTAGCTCCCCTTACTCATTAAATTCACAATTGGACTGTTAACATGAACACACCTGGATCATTTGCTAGCAATTAGACTGCACATTATCTTGAAAACACTGGGCAAACAAATGGACTGAAAACCTGGTATTGGTAAAACAATGGTAACAGAAATTCTCACATGATCCCACTGAAGCACATCAATGTAAGCCTCCCTAAGGCTTTTCTGATGACAGGGGAAGTTCAGAAAAACTTACACTCCTGTCCTCCTCAACTCCTCCCGATTCCACAACTGGCATGAAAATTAAATAAGATATTTTTACAGGAAAAAAAAAACAAAAACACACAGAAAAACACCAAAATCCACAAAACATGCATGCTACTCTAAAGACTCAGAAAGTCTTTAAAACCGATTCAGTGTCTACCAAACAAAACCACCTAAAATGCTCAGCAAATTTAAATAAAACAAGCAAGGACCTCATTTTCCAAAGCAATACTCCAAAGTATTGCTCCAACCCACATGAAAGCCACAGGATGCTCACCACAATAACATGAGTCACGGTGGAGAGGGTGCTGTCTCCTGCCATCAGCGTGCCAAGGAGCATGTCATTAGTGCAGAATGTTACCAGTGTCTTTGGAGAAACCCTGTGGAACAAATCACAGAGACAGCTCAGGACTTTTGCACCATTTAAAGGCTGCTAGCTTTCCACAGCTCAAAAATTACTACAGCTGCTCACCAGAAGAGGAATTACAGTTGTCTCCCCAAAAGATTCATGCACACCACTTATTCTTAAACTACGCCTTTTCTCAGAAATTTCCTAACAATTCTTAATGTTTGCACCCCAACGGATTAATTGAAAAAATAAGATTCAGATTGTAATAAATAAGGAAGTTAAACAGAACTGTGAGAAACTCTGCATGTCATTTAATTTACTAGAAAATTCCATATGGAAAAACAGGTTCCAATTCCTCAGCATATGCTTGGATATAGCCTTTTTATTTGCCTACATGGGGTGGGATGATCCTGGTAGGATGCCAAGTACCTACCCAGCCACTCCATCTGTCCTCTCCATGAGCAAGGGAGTGGAAACACAACAGGGTCAAGAGAAGGACAAGAAGAGATATGGGTCTCTCCCATGGGCGACAGTCCTTCGTGAGCTTCTCCAGTGTGAGTCCTTCCCATGGCCTGCAGTTCTTCATGAAGTGCTGCAGCACAGGTCCCTTTCCACAGGGTGCAGTGCTTCAGGAACAGCCTGCTTCAGCATGGGACCCTGACAGGGTCACAATCCTGACGGCAAACCTGGCTTTGTGTGGGCTACCTCCATGGGGTCACAGGTTCTGCCAGGAGCCCGTTTCAGCACAGACTTCCCAGACCACAGCCTCCTTCAAGTATCCACCTGCTCCAACACGGAGTACTGCACAGGGGTGTCCCTGCTGCACCGTGGACCTCCACAGGCTGCAGGGGCACAACTGCCTTACCATGGGCTGCACCATGAGCTGCACCATGGGCTGCTCTGGCATTTGGGGCACCTCCTCCCCTCCTGCACTGACTTTCCTGTCTGCTCCTTTCACATGCCCTCACTGCTCTCCTTGAACTGCTGCCTCCATTGTGCAGGTTTTTCTCCCCTGCTTCCCACTATCCGAGAGGCACTACCACCATCACAGATGGGCTCAGCCTCAGCTAGAGGCAGGTCTGTCTTGGCTAGCACCAGCTCTATCAGACATGGGAGAGGCTTCTGGCATCTTCTCACAGAAGCCTCCCCACAGCTCCCAAAGCCTTGCCCTGCAAACCCAATAGAGTACAGCTGAGTAAAACACAGAGTAATCAGCTGATCCTCTGATTTTTCAGGAGGTGAAAATGGACTGAAATGCAACTATTCTATACCTGGGGCAGAGTTAGCTGTCCTAGTAAAAGCAGCAATTCTACTTCTACAAGTCACTACTTCCTCCCATACTGCCATCCTAAAGGAGCTGAAAAGTTCCTTTGTACTGTACTCTACAGCTCTTCTCTGGAAGACAGTTTAGAAAGCTTTAAACATTAGACTTCTGTGTTACTATAAACACTTCTAAACATCTCCACTCCAGGTCTTTTTTGTCCACAGCTCAAAATACTGTCATCTCTCCCTTTCAGTGTTTCTCTGGAGTAAATGTCTTGATTCTTCTCAAGAAAAAGATTTCGGATTTTCTGCACTACTTCCAGTAGTTCTTCCATTTTTATCTGACCTCGTTCTTCTGCCAGTATAGTACTTCCACACATTAATCATCCATCTTATTTGTGGTGCATCTTCACTAGCTCTTCTAATCCCTTAGAGCCTTGTGAGCTTTCATACAGACATCTGAATTCTTATTGCGACTTTGTTGTTCAAGTGCATTCCTTTTCATCAGCTATATTCTATCTCTGTTCATTCAAGCAACACAACCTTTTGCCATCTTCTGGTCACTCATATCTCAGCCATTGCTCCTTACCTGAAATGTCACTGGCTACACAGTGCAAAGATGTTAAAACCCCCACACAATCCATTCATGCTCTGCTTTGATCTCATCAAGGGATATCAAAATCTCTACTTTCACATCACTTCATGTTTTAAACACAAAAGCTGAAGCAGAGTAAATTTAGCCCAAAACTAGACTGGTAAATAATGCTCAGCTTCATCAGCCACTTTCCAATTTTGTTGTTTTCCCTTTTAAGACTCCTATCAACTCGCACTACATAACATTTGTTATAGCATGCTGGTCTTCTCACCTACCTTCAAAGCTTGGAGAACTTTTGGATCCACACAAGTTAAGAGGAAAGAGGCGAGGGGGGAAAGAGAGGAAAGTGCAGATTTGATCTGAAAATCACACAAGGATTTACACGCACACACTCTGCAGAGGAAATCAATAGAAAGCACTTGAAATTCAGTTCGAGAAGACAACCTGCTACATGTTCCTGCGAAACACAAGAAGAAAGTCATCCTGTTCGTTCTTAAGTATTCCTTACCTGCAATAACATAGCCACCTATAATTTATGGGCTGCATACCAAAGATGTTGCAGTTCAAATGTACTCAAGATTCACAATACCAGCACAAGATCAACACTTAGAAATACCATTAGTACCTGCTTTCTAAGCGGATCTGGTAACCAATCGTCTGGCCAATCTTCTCTTTTCTTTCTGCTGCAACCCTTTCAGCCGCAGCAACAGCTGCTAAACGTCTTGGCTGGGTACAAAACACACGACAGGGAGTTCCATTCTTGCAGCAGTCATCAAGGATAAACTGAGGGATCTGTAAAGAAGGGGTTCAAATTCACTTTTTGAGAAAGTTACAGCTTTCTTAGCACAGGGAAACAATTTCATTTCATCCCAGTATTACACATTGCAAAAGACTTTTCATTAGAACTATCCCTGCAAACACACCTGAATCGGCAGAAAATAAATTTCTAAGTATAACCTCTTTAGGTTTGTTTTAGAGAAAAAACCTGCAGTGTCTCTCCTGCTTCAGCGAAATCTATTTTAAAAAAAGCCCTACAGATAATCAAATAATCTCTCATTTGAACACAAAAAATATGTTACTCTGGGTACTAAGAACAGATCTAGCCTTAGAAGTATATATATATATATATATATATATATATATGTATATATATATACATACATATGTATGTACAAACATCACAGCACCTTCCCTTCCATATTTTGCATTATTTTAATGAAAAAATTGTATCCATCAGAAAATCATGAGGAACCATTTAAGCTTTTAGTGTCTATCTGCTGGCTTAGTGGTTCAAAAGCAAGAAAGTTAATTGGAACACGAGATTTCCAATCATACAGGAAAAGAAAAGCCTTAAAATGTCATAAAAATATCCCTTTATCACAAATGTTACATAACTGCCATTAGTTTAGTATGAATACAGTTATCTTTTTTATTTCATTGAAGAAACATACTTGAGTAGTTTTTCCTGATCCAGTCTCTCCTATAATCAAAACGATTTTATTGTCCTTTATTATTTGGACGATTTCTTCCTGTTTTTCAAAAACTGGTAGTGATTGCCTGAAGGAATCAAACTCTGATTCCCCTCTTTTCACTGGGATCTGGGGGATACCATCATTAAGTCGACAACTTCTCTTGTTCACTTCTTTGTTTTCTGTGAAGAGAAGTTAAAAGTTTATTTATACAGATACAGAGGAAGGTCGTATAAAATCACTGCTCAAAAACTGCTCTTCAGAATTAATGTTGCTGACTTTTATGCATCCCTGTGGGTAAAGTGACAAGCCCATCACACATTTAGAAGTCATACTTATAGCAACACATCCTCCTGAAGTATTTCAAATAGACATTTTCCAAAATGGTTATTACTTTCATAGGTATTTTGAACAAAACCAGAGTCTTCCAGAGCATTGTCAAAAAAGTCAAAAAAGCCTACCAAGAGCAAAAGGAGAAAGAGAAACTAAACCAGTGAAAAACAGCCTGGTGTATTTTGATGGCCTTTTTATCAGCATCCATGCTTTACATCTGTACTTTTCCCTAGAAAACACACTTACAGAGTTAAACCTATAAGCTATTCCACGAAGTTGCCTGAAATCATACTCATTCAAGCATGCTATATCCAGAGTCCTGAACCCCACATAATAGTGTGATGTGTTAGAAAGCAGGTCATAAGTAGCTGAAAAACATGCACCTCTCCTGAGCCAGAGACTTCAACTGCAGCCCTGGAAGTGCAACTCTGTAATTCCTTGATAATTACTTTCCAGAAGAATGAAAAGCTTGCTGTAAGCTCAATTATACGTATTTAATGTGATTAGCAGTTTCCTGTACTAAACTACAAGCTCTGTTGTACCAAGACAAACACAGACTAAGAGATCAGGAGAACTAAAAACACATTCTTGAGAAACAGAGAAAGACAAATGTTAGACTGTTCATTAACTTACCCCTTCCATTCCTAAGACATTGTGTTTCAGTACCTTTATTATAGCTTCCCTGTGCTCACTAAACAATCCCATTAAACAACTGAAAAAAATAGCAAAGGAAGCACTTAAAGAACACACATCATGTATCAGAAATATGCAATTAAAGAAGGCATATTGGTACAAGTGTTTTCTGCTCACTATATCCACCTCTGCACACAGAAACACAGCGTAACTCTTCCACTTGTAGCTGCTAAAGCAGTAATTTAGATGAAAGCGTTGCATTTAAAAAAACCCCAACATTTTATTAGGAGTTTGTCTTTCAGTGTTTATCTTTCATTTGAACTCTTTCATATTCTAGAAATCAAGATGTCTGGACAGTAGTCTCTTAAGGACCAAATCTATTTTGCAGAGATGAAGAAACAAAAACCAAACTTCCCAATTTATCAAGGACACGAACTTCTATAAGCAGAACCGCCAACCTCATTTTCTCATTAGGGTGTTCTTATGGCATCATGGTAACACCCTGACTCTTCAGTCCCACCTCACAGCACTTGTATGAAGCCACATTTCACAAATGTGCTTCCAAAAAGATTTGCCTGGAACTGGCTCAAAGGTTCTAAATTAACTCAGCACAAGGTAAGATATTGCAATATGCATGATATGACTGCCCAAGTTCCTCACAACACCAGTTATAGAAGACCTTAAAAGCAAGGAAAAATCATGTTTGTTTCAAGGTGTCCGTCAGGACATGAGAAGGGACAGAACAGAAGGAGGTTTATTTTTTCCCTGGGCTGCAGGTTGTTTTTTCCACTGGCATTGATGGACAAGTCCAAATCAGAAGACATACCAAACATACCAGATTCAACAGCACAGGTATTTCCTCGCTCTGACCTTGGCAGGAGTTCTGTGTGTTCCTTATTTGTGACAGGAAAGCTCTCAATTACACTCCAAACAATGTGTCTTGTACGGAGAGCCAAGTCACAAGTCATGACTGCATGCGTCAGTTCTGACACATCCTTCTTCCTTGCAGTCAGGTATCGATTGGCTCCTTTTCTGTGAGGGAGGAAAACATATCTTAGGAATAAGTAACTTAACTCTAGGTTAATTTTTATCTGTCAAGGTATGGGATTCTATGCAAAACCTTTGAAAAACAAACAGAGATCACTTTGATCACTTTGAAAGGTTTTTGAGAAGCTTCTTTAATGGACCCATTAAATCCATGAAGTATAAAAACAAGCTATCCCAAAATGCATGTTACAAGTTTTTCCAATGAAGCATGCAGCAATGAAAAAAGATACTTATTTCTATGTCTACTTTTACACTTTTTTCTCTAATACTATTCCTTGCTACACAGTAGGGTATGTTGAAAACTTCAATCAGGTTATCAGTAGGCATGAAATTCCATTCATCTGCACCAAAAAATGCAAAGCTGTACCCCAACTCACCCTTTGCTTTTAGGTACCAGTCCAAGAGACTGACAGCGCCGGCGAACAAATGCTCTTTCAGTACTAGTGAAACTAGAAGGAAATTCCAACTCTAGAACAAGAAATAATCATAAAAAACCCAGTATCAATGCAACAGGCGGTAATCTTGGCATCTTATCTTAATGTTACAGAATCGCTGAATTGTTAGGATTGGAAGGGAGATCCCCCAGTGCAACCCCCCCTGCCAAGGCAGAGTCACCTGGAGCAGATGGGTTTGGGATGTCTCCAGAGGGGGAAATTCAACACTCTCCCTGGGCTGTGGTTCCAGTGCTCTGCCACCCTCAGTGGAAAGAATTTCTCCCTCGTGTTGAGATGGAACTTCTTGTGCTTTAATTTACACCATTGCTTCTTGTCCTGTCACCAAGAAGTCCACACTGCCCTCCTGGCATTCATCTTGGATATATTTATGCATTAATTATATTAATAATTAATATATTTATGCATTAATGAGATCTCCTCGCAGTCTTATCTAGGCTGAACAGGCCCAGCTCCCACACCTCCCCTGATAAGAAATGCTCCGGACCCCTCATCTCATCTCATTGTAATAAAAACAACATAAAAATTGTTCATTAAAATAGAAGGACTACCAAGAGTTCGATAAAATAACCAAGAATAGAACCAGATCTGAGAGGGCACAAGTCATGCACCCGTAGTCCACAAGAATGTCTTGATTAGTTTGAGCTGAGTTAATTAACCATACTTAAGTATCCATTGTTCAACGTGTAAAAAGGATCTACTGATAAGGCAGAGGTTCTGCCGGGAAGAGGAGTCTTCTTCATTCCAACGACCACCGGAGAGCAGAGTACGACCCCTATCAACAGGCAGTGCCAGCGCAGACACGATTGCAAAAGGGACACGTATACCAGAAACAAGGGGTATAAAACCCAAAGGACTGAGAGAGGAAAGTGCGCGCCGTTGGTGGAGTGCTAACTCCCGGCCACCCAGCGCTGCTTTTGCTTGCTACCGCTTGCTTAATAAATCCCCCTTGTTGATGTTCAATTGGCTCTGAGTCAGTGTGTGTGACAAACACTTATAACATCATCTCAGTGGTCCCTGCTGGACTCCCTCCTGTGGGTCCCTCTCTCTGTCTGAGGAGCCCAGAACTGACACAGCACCACAGCTGTGCCGCACCAGGGCCGGGCAGAGGGGACAGGATCCCCACCCTGCCCCACTATCAGCGCCCGTCCAACACCCGCAGGTTCCCCCCAGGCCGGGCTGTGCCACGCACCCGCCTCGTCCCCGCTCCGGAACCGCTCCAGGGCGAGCTGCACCGCAATCTCCACCTCCTCGTCCACGACGACCTCCCTGAGGGCCTCGGCCCGGGCGCGCACCGCGGCGGAGGCAGCCGAGCCCCCCCTGGCCCCGCTGGGCTGCCGGCACGAGACCCGCCTGTGTCGCGACATGGCCTCCACACGGCCTCGACACCGGCACGGATACGGGCCCGTTGCTCCTCGGCCCGCGGGGCGATGCTGGCGGCAGGGCGGGGCGCGTCTGGGGTCACCCACAGCCGGAATCGCCCCCGGACGGAAGGAAATGGGCCCTTTTTCCCGCGTTAGGGTGTTAAAGCCTGCCTGACGTATGTGTATGGCCGTGACCAAAGAGTGGCAATGGTACCCTGTCTGGTCATAAATTACGTGATTTAATTGAATGGCATTCAACATAGGTGTGGCGGGGGTCATCTCGGCCCTCAGCGCCTCCAACCTGTGAAGTGCTACTTGCTCTTGATTTTGGATCGTCTTTTCCTGCTGTTTGACTCCACGCTGAGAACATGAGATAGAAATTAAACCCAAATCTCTTGGGCATGGCACAGGGCGCGGTATTGAGGGCTGCTGCTTTGGAAACAACATTAAGTCAGGAGGAGAGTACTTGGAAGAAGAGCTACTCAGCTGGGGAGAATTAAATGTACAGAAAAGAAACAGTAACTGATGTAGCTGGCTGGAAAATAGCTCTTAAGAGACCCATACCAAAGCTGTGTACAAAGCTCATTTCCGCATAATTCTGCACTGAGAGGTCACACTGGAGCTGAACAATTCATCTATTCTAATGATGGGGGTTTTTTTTCCGGTTTTCCAGTACAGGTATCTGCCTATGTATCGTCAACCAAAGAGCTGTTCCTATGACATTCAGTACTGCCACCTTAGAGCACATCACAGTTATGGCAAATTAAACACTTAAGCTGAATAAAATGAGGATTACTCTTATCATCCTTGGTATCAACAATAAAAACTGAGAGCTCATAATTCATTTGAAAAAGTCACATCAGAAATCCTTATTTAAGAATTCAGATCTCTTAACAGTTTCTGTCTCTTAACAGCATCATCTTGCCTTCATATAGAAAAAAGCACCATTATTCTCAAAAGTTATACCTCAGGTTGAATTCTGCTATTGGTTTGCAATCCTGTAAATACAGTAACTAACTATCTGTTAGGTTAGGTCTCATCTATATGGCCAAGAGTGGGGTGAAGCTTGAGTATGTCCTGCATAACAAATGCCTTAATACATGCCTTTCTTCTTTCACTGCTTTTTTGAATCTCTGATGCTATTAGAAGGGTGAAAAATAGGAGAATGTCACCCATGTGCTGCCTCCTGCAGCCCTGCTAAAGACAAAATTGCAGTCTGCACTCAAGACATGAAAAAACATGAGCAAAGACAGAATTGTGCTTACCCAAGCTCTTAGACATGGAGGTTTTATTTATATATATTCTCTTAATAAAAACTTCTAGATGTGGATTTTCATACTAGAATTAGCAACCTGTAAGTCTTTAAAAATTCTGTTTTCGTGATTAGCCTCAGAAATACCTTCTGGCTGATGTTTACTCAAAAACAAAAACAAAAACAAAAACAAAAACAAAAACAAAAACAAAAACAAAAACAAACCCTGGAATACGAATGAGTTCCTTCTATTAACATATGTCCAAATGTCCATGTATGTTTTAATAAGAAGAATCAAGAGGCTGCACAGTTTTATGCAAAAACACATCTGCATGTTTAAATACAATTAAGTATTCTTATTTTACCCTCCCTAGAGGCACTTCTGCTGACTTCTTTTAATTTTGTGGAATATTTTCTCTCTTGTAAACACTCTTATTTTCCAAAAAAGGTGCCAGTTCTGAGAAAAAGACCTGCAATGGGAGTTGGTGAAACAGTATTATCTATTATGTACTGTGTTAGATTGTGTCAGATTTCACTGCAAAATAGTCTTTCTGGTTTTTGTTTGTTTGGGATTTTTTAAAGATTTTTAAGTGCTGTAAAACTTATTAGCTGTTGAAATATAAGGATCACTGGTGAGCCAGTTCTTCAAGATCAAGTTAATGAAAAAGCACAAGATTTATTCATCTTTTCAGTTCCTTGGTTATAAAAACAAACAAACAAAACAAAACAAGACCCAAAAAATCCAATAGATAGGGTTTTTTTAAGCATTACAGTAAATTTGTAAGCAGACAGTTGTTGGCCGCTGTGATTATTAATGATCCCATCAAATAAGTTATGTATTTACACACATTGAGGAAAGTAAGACTGATGTGAAATTATATTGAGAGATATTTGTTTAATAAATTAACTGCAGTGAAAATGGGCTTCTTTTGCTTTACTGCACACTACTGTATACAATGATAGTTCCCCAGACCTTTGGCTGCTGATGTGGGCTTTATTTGGGTCATTGCCTCCATCCCATTTCTATAACCTCTCCTGTCATCTACTAACACATAATTTCTTATTTATCTGTCTTTTTCCACTTCCTTTACTCAAATTTTGGTGGTTTTTTTAGACATAATGGAAAAAGCCTTTCAATCACTTCTACCCCTGTAAAACAACCTCTCTCAGGTCCTCACTTGCCACAGTTCAGAGCTTGGGCTGTTGAACATCCAGGGAAAACTGGAACCCTTCAGTGGAGCTCAGGGCATCCATAGAGTTCAGGAGGGAATCCAGAATGAAGGCTGAGAAAGAGTATGATTCCCAACAGGGTCAAATATGCCCCGGCTCTTCTCACAGCTTTCTTCACTACTCCTCACTCCTAAATTGAGAAACTCCAGTTTCCAGGGTGAGCAAATGACTGAAGTCAGGAGGGAGAATGGAATGATCCTCTGCTAACAGATCTTCCTGTGTCTACATATAAAGGCAGGAGTTTAGGAGTAGACTGAAGGCAGAATGATTTCATGTGGTTGTGTGATTCATGTGGTTGTGTCTTTGCTGAAACTGGAACTGAGTGGAACTGATGGGCTCCTGATGGGAGCTGGGAAACTGATGGGGATTTATTTATCCAGAATATAATCTCCTGTTAGAATACTGTCTCACTGAAATATTTTGACTAAAATGATACCTATGTTGCAGAAATTTTCTGGAGCACAAAACACGTTTAACTATTCCAGTCATCAGTAGCCTGCAGAAAAAAGTTATTGAAGTTACCTCATAGTCACAGTCTACAAAAAGTCCATTTATTTTTACATGTGCCCCCATTTTTTTTTTACCAAAGTAGTATTTATTAAAGAGAGCTTTTTTAAGCTTCAAATAACATACTTTGATAAAAAATAGTGGAAATATTCAATATTGGGTTTAGATGTATATACAAGAAATGAGGAAATTAACTTCTAACTTCCTGTATCCAAATTGTGGATCCTTATGTAAGATCCAGGAGTAGGAAGCTGTTTGAGTAGGAGAATAGTTTAGGATATTTTTGGAACAAGGAGCAAACCTGTCTCATTTCTATTCATCATCACAAAAAAGTACTCTTTTTAGAACAGTTTTACAAAGTGGTTGAGCATTTATAAAGGTGAAGAATGAGTAGGAAGCTTATCAAAAGAGGCATTAATAATCCATATAAAATTAATACTCTATCTAAAATATTTTCACTCCTAGATAAAATATCTCAGTTTTGCAGATTACTCTTGGGAGCAGGAGGAGAAAAATTGGAAAAATTTGCCTTCCAAAAAAAAAAAAAAAATCTTTTGAATATACTGTTTTGAGAATTTCCAAATAGTTCTATTGCAAAGAATTCCACAGTAAGGGCTGCACAAGACTTTTATTTCTAAATGCAACTTGAAATCTAAAGTCTGTGATGAGAACAAAGTAAGCCTAAGCAAAGTAATGTGAAGAAAGTAATACAGTAACTTCAAACCCAAGATTTTGATGAGAATTTAACTAGCAATTTCCTAGCTAAACCATGGCTCTGTTAGCAGCAGAGGCTACACAATGATGTTTTAAATAACATTAATTTGAACTCATATGTCTGCTACTTTAAATTTTGCTACTATGAAGATCAAAAAGCAAAGATGGTCTTTATCTGAAGCCAACTGAAACACAGAATAATCCCTCCTTTGATAGCTCCAGGCATTGCTTTTGATCATAGTGCACATCAAAATCTTCAGTCTGAATACCTAAGCAGGAGCAGCAATTAGAATAGCTAATTCCCCCATCTATCTTACAGCAACATCAAAAATATGCATTTTTTAACTTACATCATAGAAAATAAAGTATGTTTTTAATTTCACTTCCTTAATGAGGAAAAGAAAAATATTACATAGGAAGTAACTTTTACTTAGCCCTTTTATTACCTGGGCATGGTTTATATAGGCTAGGCACAAATTTACATCTGAGCATATTTGCATCTTAGTAGCTTGGTGTCCATGTGCAAAGTCATGTTATGTGAGTGCTGGTGGCCAAGCTAGCTCCACTCTGGTGCCATGTCCCAGCCTGGCCTGCAGCCCAGGGAGGTGTCTAATATCCTGGCTGACCTGGCTGGGATGGCTGGGTGAGTCCTGGTTGCCAGGTCCTGCCATGCCATCCCAGGCAGTCTCTGCAACCTCTGGCTTCCCAGCCCCTCGAGATTTCGATTGTAATGCTGATACTACAAGCCGTGGATTGGGATCTGACCCGAGTGCAGAGGATCCAGGTGATTAGAAATTATAAGTTAAGTTGTATTATAAATTCCCTACCATCCTAGTTACAGACTGTACTATGTTGACTCTGCTCATAGAAATCTGTACCATTCTAATAATAAATTCTCTTCTATATCAATCATAACATTTTGTTAAGAAAACAGAGTTTTAATTGTATCTATGGTTTATGCTCATGCTCGCTCTACCAATATCACCAAGAGAAGCCACCTGTGCTGGACGACAGTGCCACTCAAGATAACAGTGACATGTCTATTAACCAAGAACCTCATGGAGCAACAGGGAACTTTTCAGCAAATATGTGAGAAGGGCTGGATGTAGTATTTAGGAAACTGAAAGAGATGGTGTTCTGGGCAGTTGGACTCTGGATACTCAGAAAGTTCTGTATTGCACACCCCTGGCTGCCTTGCTCAAAGGACTGTTACTAAATTAAACTTCCTGCTTGCAAATTAAGTTAGTGTTTCTTTTGTTGGTGGGTTTTGAAAGAGATTAGTAGAAAAATGCAACAGCTGAATGTTATCTAGAGGAAAGTTTTTATCTTTTTCTAGTCATTTGATTTTGGTCATTTGGCAGCTTTTTATGCAGCGACTTAAGTTGTTTTCTACTGCAAAACCATTTATGCCGGACTTCCCCTGGTCTTTCTGACCTGCCTCGGCCAGCTGGGGTCAGAGAGATAGGGGATTTTTATCCAGCATGGACAAAGGCAAAAGATTAGAGGAGGTTCTCCTTCCCGGGATGATTCAAGTTTATTGTCCTGAAGAGTTCCAGGGAGAAGAGGGGGCGAGCATGGGAAACGCGGGGTATTTTCTATCCCAAGTCAGGGGGCAGAGGAACCCTGTGTCACAGCCACTCAGGGCTGGCCAGGGGGAAAAGGGAGGGGTTAAGGGAAGGGGAGAACCACGCTACAAACCGAGAGGGGAAACAGAACAAACCATCCTCAGTGCAACACAAAACCATAAACGTGCATTACAACACATTTTTAGTTAAATTTAGAGTGGTTTACAGTGCTTTTCTTTTCCTGTTGTTCAACACCTAATTTGAGCTAGACTTGACTTTCAAAGATCACATGAGCCTAAGTGTCCTGTTGATTTGATGGAAAGTCTGAGAAGTCCAGCATCTCTGGAAATCAGTCGTCTCCTACCCATCTTACAGAGATGTCAGATTTTGGGTATATAAATGTTGGAGATTAAGAGCAGCTAATTGTGCTACAGCATTGTTATTAATGTTTGCATTGACTGTCTGGTGTCTGCTTATTTGCATTTAGAATTCAGGTCATTATGGAAAATTAATATTGTAGAATATAGATTAATATTGAAAAACTACAGATTTATTTAATTTACATAGAAGACAAGCAAACAAATACCCAACGATTGACAGATAAAACCCACAGTCTTAAAGATAAAACTTACAAACTATTAAAAGATTTCTTTTGAGAAATATCAAGCCTATTTTCCTACTCACAGCAGTACGGAACTCTCACTCCTTGCCCTCCTTCCTTGCTCTCTCTTTACAACTTTCTAGGTGCCATACACCCCGTGCACCTGGGATATTTCAGGCAGAATTGTACTTTCTGCTACACAGCATTCTTTGGTTTTAAATGTAGGGGGTTTGCCATCTGAAATTCACATTCTTGGCTGTAGGAGTGATCTGCCACATAATTCACAGCAGGCACAGCAGGAATGTGGTGAACTGCAGCTTATGGTATTGCATCTGATGTGATGCATCTTTTAAAAAATGCAGATGGGCATCACTATACAAGCCAGCAAGCTCAGCTGGTTTTACAGTCTTGCATGCCATACCACAGCTAGGATATCAGCTGTTCCTATCAGCAAGGAGGAACTGGTATCAGGGAAAGTCAGAAACCACTGCACCAGGCTTTTTATGGGACTGGTGCAAATGCAAAAAAGTCAACTACAGCTGATCCCCCAAAACGGAAAAGACAGCAGGAAAAATTCAATTCAATGGGCTCCAAAATTGTTCACAATGAGCAGGGAGAAAATAAGGAATGGGTGAATTTCTGACCCACAAAGAAAGCTACTGTGTGAATCCTGCAGCTAAGATCAAAACAAAAGATTAAATGTTATCTATATTAGGGGAGAAGTGGGAGACTAGTTAAAAAGAAGGTGAGAACTGGCCAACTGTGAGGCTTGGCAGATAGCATCAGGATGGAGAGAGATTGTTTTTGGAGATTCTCATTGGAATATTTTGGATCCATCTTGCTCAGTTGATATTGGTGGCCTGGTCAGGAAACACTGTTTTAGGACTCTGTAAAGAATCACAGAATCAAGAGAATATCACAAGATGAAAGGGATGCACACATATACATTGGGTCCCTGCGGTTAAGAATTTTCATAATTAGTAAGAAGCAGTGCATGCTATATTTGCAGAATGTGTGCAGGGATTCTTGTGTGTGGTACTGAACAGCTCGTCTACGATATCTGGCTGAAGAAAATGGTTTTGTGACTTCACCTCTCCTCCAGTCCTCAGTGTAAACAAGCAGCTGCAGTAATCAACTGATATCACACATGAGCAACATCCTGCCTACGACTGAAAAAGCATGTGGTCAAGACTAAGAGCCAAACAACTGGAGGTCAGGAGATGGAACACCTGAAGGGTAGTTGCAATATTCTCTGGTTTCAGTGCCTTGAAACAGTATGGAACTGTCTTGACTCCGTATTACAGTGCCCTGGTCATGCAGCAAGAATTAATGTGAGCAATGTAATTTGGAAACCTGCAGAGACCAAGACGAGAGTGAGTGTATGAACGCTTACACTTGCAAGTAGCTTTAGTTAAAAAAATGCTAGAGGGACTTTTTACCTTGTAATGGCTTACATAATCAAGGTGCAATAAATACTAACAACTAGAACTGTTGCCATGAGTTAATGTATTTAAAAGGCACTGTGCAAGAAGTGTGATAACTTTGCTGAATTTATATATTCATTAATCCTTGTCAGCATGTTCTAGTTTGAAAGACAGGTGTTTGCTAAGGAAAGCAGAAACCTCCCTTTGGACTGAAAAATGTGATCCTTCCTTCCTACAGATTATTATGAATTTCAAATTAAGGGAACTCTCAGGCCAAGGTATGGGGGTAGGAATAACTGTTCTTTACTAGCTTATCTAACAAGGCAAACAAGAACAACAGCTATGAAATTAGCCACAAACAGAACAATAACTCAGTCCCAGTCCTTTCTGGCTGCAGGCACCTTTTCCCTGAGCTGCAGTTCCCGGTGCTGGGGGCAGGCAGGTCCCGCAGAGCTGCAGGAGGGCTGGGGGTGATGGCAGCGCTGTCCCAGGGGGAGAGAGAGATGGAGAGAGCCCTCCGCTCACGGTGTCGGTCCTGGTGCTCAGCAGAGTGCTGGATGGTGGCAGGTTACAGCGAGAAGGCAGCAGGGCAGGGTCCGACAGCAGTGAGGATGGCTCCTGGTACTGATTGGCAGGGATGAGGCCCAGGCGGCGATCGTCCTTCCAGTCTGAACTCCACGGGGGAAATAGGCCGAGCCAGAGCCTTCTGTCTGCTCTTCTGGATGTTTGGATATCGAGGGGTTTCCCTCTTCCCTCCCCTCCCCCTTGCCACCATGGCCCAGTCAACAGGTATCTTAGCATGACAATGGGGAAAATTCCACAGAGGGAAAAGGTAAAGAACCAACCCCCAACACAGCAAGAAGGAAGACCAAGATGTTTTGTGGCAGGAACTGGATATCTCCAAAGACTTAATTAATAGGAGGATTATATACTATATACTTACTAGATACTATGAGAGAAATGTATGTCCTTAATAACAATGTCTTTTTTTTGTTTTGTTTTGTTTTGCTTTCCAAATACAGAAACAGGTTAGGAAAAAAAATAGTTGACCCAAATTAGTCACAGGATGATGGAGTAAGAAAGATAATGTGTATGTAAACTGAAATGGAGTTCTAGACTGTTTCAGACTGCTTCCAGTAGAGATAAAACAGATCGGTGCTGGTGCTGTATCACTTCTTTTTGCAAGAAGAAGAATAAAAAGCACTGAATAAAACTCAATTATGTATTTAGAAAGGTGGCAAAGAGTTAAAGGAAATTAAGAAGCTGTACTATCCAGGCACAATTTTATTTTTTTTTTCATCTGGCCACAAGATAACTACAAAGAAAACTACTTTTCTTTAAATGAAAAAGAGACTAACCGATAGGGATGGGTATAGGCCACAACCATGTTCAGGGACAGAAAATCGAATTACTGACTTCGCAGGAAAATTTTCTTCGCAGTGAAAAGGAACTGGACCAGTCAAGAGGGGTTGGTGCTCTGCACCTTAAAGTGCTTTTACCTGACCAGTACCCCATCAGTCTGGAGTGTAAACGCAGGGCCACAGAAAACGCTGAGGTTTGTTGGCATCCACAGAGCAGCCAAAGCCGCAGCCAAAGCAGCATGCCCGGAGCAGGGAGCCGGCCCTGCCCGGCTCAAGGAAAATAAGAGACACTCGGGGCGGGTTTGAGTCGCCCCGCACTCAGCGGCTCCCCGCAAAGAGGGCAGCTGGACCCAGGCTGGCGACACCACCCGCTCGCTCCCGGTGGATCCCGCCGCGATCCCGGCGCCGGGCGATGCAGTGCGCGGGCGAGAGCTCCGAGCCTCAGCGCCCTATCCCCGCCCCGAGTGCCGGCGGGGTTGCGGCCTGGGCGTCACTCCGCGGGTAGTGAGTGCCGGGTCGGCAGAGCCTCCCGCCCCACCTTTGTGCTGCCGCACGCACTTTACAGGAGTGGCGGGACTGGGAATCCCGAGCTCCCGAGGCAGCCTTGCCTCCTCCTCCTCCTTTCCCCTTCCTCCTTTTCCTCCTCCGCCGGAGCGGGGCTCATGATGGCGGCAGCTGCAGTAGCGGAGGTGAGCAGTGCCGGCGGCAGCAGCAGCAGCGATACATCCAGCACGGGCGAGGAGGAGAGGATGAGGTGCCTCTTCCAGACCTGCGACGGCGATGGGGATGGCTTCATCAGCAGGTAGCGACAGCGGGAGGCGGTTCTTTGCTGGTACGGAGCCGTCCCGTCCTTCCCCTCCGCCCCGCGTTTTCCGACGCTCAACTTGTGGGCGAGTTGGGGGCTTCAGCGGGGCCTCGGCACCGAGAGCTTCCCGGGACAGCGGGCGAAGCCTGCCCGCAGCACTTCCACCTCTGCTGGGGCTGAAAGGTGATGTCTCCGACCCCGGATTTCATCACCTCGTGTCCCGGGCAGGTGGTCTTTGCAAGTAAACACACAAAAATCCGGTCGTGAGGGATCTAGGAGAAAACTCACACTGTTGTCCCAGAACATATAATTTTGTTTTGTCAGTGCGTTTTAATCAATGTTCTTGTTACACAGTTTCGTTTAAATTCCTCTGCTGGTCCTCAGAGTTTGTGGTGTGTCACCCAGGCTGATGAATTTCGGTGGGGAAGGGTGAGTTCGTGTATTTGTAGTAGATACCCCGAAGTAAGCCATAGTGCAGTGTTTATGGGTCTGGAAGCACTGGCAGTGCGTTTCGGTCAGGGGTTGTTTTTGTGGCAATAAGCTCTCACGGCATAATTGAAAAAAATACTGAACTTCAAAAGGTGGCATTTGCCAGAGGCTGTGGAAACTTGCATTTTCTAAATGAAACTTTTGCTATTGCTTGTAATTAGTAAGAGCCTCTAGAAAACTGGGACAGTGAGGGAATTTCTTAAGTCTGCCATTTAACCTTTAAGCTAAGAATATGACCCCACAGAAAGGCTAAGTAGACTTGAATCGCCACTGCCATTCCTTTGGAGCCAGAAAGTTGTTGAAAATCTGTAAAAACTGGCAGTCACTTTAAAAATAAAGTTCGAGGGTTATGATAATTTTTATCTAAACGGCTCCTTGAACACTTTCCCCCCCCCTCAGTCTAATGATTATTTCGACAGTTGTGTTTTTGATACATAAACTTTGAAAATGTGTACTTTCCAACCAGTGTGATAAGAGTGATTATTTTTCCATTCGTTTATGGTCTTCATGGAATTTATTCTGATGTCTGAAAACTTGTGATGTTCACATAAAGTGTGCACTGTCTCCTCAGAGCACGCTTGTTCTTCTGTACTGTCATGTTCTTCTGGAACGTAAACTCTGAATTTCAGGACCTTACTCGAAGAATGTTAAGGTTTTAACGTTTCATAGGTTGAGAGATGTTATCATGACACAAGTTCCTCATTTCTGATTGACTAATCCACATTCCCTAAGTTTTGTCCTAGATTTGTATTCTGTGTTCTTCAAAGTAGGTTTTTTCAGACTGTTGCTTGAACTACAGTGTCAAAAACGCCAGGATGTGTCTGAGTAGGGACGTTGGATTTTATGGAAATGGCAGTAAGGCTCAGGGCCTGGGTGGTGGTTGAAAGTCCCTCAGGAGATGGTTGGTTAATTTTTGAAGGTTGCTAATACTTTGCTTCAAGGCAGAACTGGTGTGGCCTTTGTCAGAGAATATGGTATTCTAAATTACTGTCTTCCTTTACATCTCTGTATGTGTGACAAAGTAGTGAAGGAATATTTAAGAAATTATCTTTAACATGACTTTACTTCACTAGCTGGTCTGGATGATGAGTTGTATAAATGGAATGCCTTTCTTGCTTTCTGCAGTTACTCAGTTTTGCTTCCAATCTGTTTTATGGCAGTGGCTTACGCAGGAGGAGACTTGTCCAGTTGGATTTGGATGTCTTTATAGTATGTACCACCATAGTATTATAGACAGCTCTGTCATGTTTATGGACTCAGGGTATCCCTGTTAAAAGTATAGCACCTGGGGGTTTGTTGTTGTTTAGAGCCCTAGTGTTTAGGTAATTGCATCTTTTTTAATGTCATAAATTAAAAGAAAGGCAAAAAAGTTACAGCTGCTTTTATACTAAATTTCATATTGCCATTTTCTGCATGCTGTTTGTTTGTTTGTTTGTGGGGTTTGTGTTCACGGGCCAGTTGCTTGTCTTTCCTGTTCCTTCTCGGCCTGCTTATTTGCACTTCTCTTTGCTCATCCTGTGGCCAACAATTTTTTGCCTTTCTTGCAGAACAGTGGAGATTGAAGGCTGACTTCTGCATGTTGTGGTGTCTCTCACAGCAGGTCAAAAATGGCCATAAATGCCCATGCATCTCTGTAAAGAGCTGAAAACACAGAAGCTAGCACTAGAAAATCATCACCTTCCTTGTGTAGTAGAACTAGAGCTGGCTATGATCTGTAATCTATTACTGGTACTAAAAAGAAGCTATTAGTGAGCTTCTTTTTCAAAAACTAGCTTGTTTTCACTGCAACGTTGCTGAAATTTGCAGCTTTGCAGCTGCTACTGAGTATAAATTTTATCTTTGGGAATTAGTATCTCTTCTATTTTCAGGCCTGAAGTTTGGTCAGTCATTTCTTTGCCTTGCATATGCAGCTGTTTGTTTGTAAGGTTTCTTTTTTTTTTTTCCAGCTCCATAGCTGTTAAGGAAAATAAGATATTTATACTTGCAGCAAGAGCAGACATTTTGTGTGTGTGTGTTTATTTAGTTCATATTGCGTGGGGAAAAGAGGTGTTTGCATTCCTAATGAAATAACATGGTGTCTTAGCTGTGGAAGTGCTTTATTGTGCATCAAACTGCAATAAACCTCTTCAAATAGTAGCAGGGAAGTACAGGCACAGATGGTGAGGAGGAGCATGTCCTAAGATACTGATTAATTTTCAGGCTCTCACCTGAGATGTTGATTAATTTTCAGGCTCTAAACAAGATGATATCAAAACAATAAAGCATAATTAAGGATGTACCATTGGTGGGTATAATCCTGAAGACACTGAACTATGGGATATGAAATGCTGAAAGCTCTGAGTTTTGCATTGATATGTGCATATTGAAATTTTACTGCATCCAGATAGAGAAAAGTACTGAGAAAACACCAGAGCTTTAACTTTGTGGCTTGTACTGAAGCAGCTTTTGAGTCCTTTGGGGTTAATATTTATTACTTAATTATTTTAACATCTTGCAAATGTTTGGCTTTTTTCTGATACTTATACAATAAGAGGTAGTTTCACAAAAAATAACTAACCAACCAACCAACCAACCAACCAACAAACCAACCAAGCAAGCAAAAAGTACCCCACCACCAACTCACTTGTAAAGCAGTCGACAATTAAAGCGGGGTTCTGAATGCTTGAGGCCAGCTGGATGAGCATTGCTGAGAGCAGATCACAGCACTAGACACTGTTTACAGCAGAGCTTCAGTTTTGCAGCTGTAGCTGGATTGTGTTGTAATTAACAAAAAGTTGTTAACTGAAAAAACAGTGATTGCATTCCTTTGTTTTATTCTGTTTGCTTTGAAAAGCTTCAGAATCTGATGTCACAGTTCTAAACATTTCCAGTTTCAGTTTCAGAGGGTTGGTGAATTGTGGAGGACATGTGTGCTTTTTTACTTATTTTTGGTTTTGATGCTGTCTGCATATGTAGCCTGGAGTGCTGGGTTTTTATGGGTGACAGGCTAGATTAATGTCTTCTTCAGAAACTTAATTGCCTTGTAGCTTTATTAGATGTGGATTGTACTGAAATTCCACTTAGCACATAGTGAATTTCATCCTCACTGCAGAAGTCACTGAGTTTTGGATTACTCTATTGTAACACTGCCAAGTGTAAAGCTAACTTTAAATCTGCAGGAAGTACTTTTGCTTTAAAAAAATGAAGGTGTGAGCTGTGGAAATAATCAGGAAAGAAAAAAATAATTTCATTATTAAGCTACCAATATGCTAGCCTTCCAAATTTAGCTTTTAAGTGTGGATAAATAATTTTAGGATTGTAAAGAAAAAAGTAAAGCTAGTATTTAATTCAGCTAGAACTTTGTCATTAGATTAACATGTTAACAATAATGGAATTTATTTACAAACAAAAGAAAGTTTTGTTTATAGAGTGTTTGAAAACGGTATTGTCTGTGTACACATATTTTTTTGCACTGGGTCAAGGTCTTACAGAAAGTCTTGGTTAAAGTAGAGTAAGGTGTTAAAAACCCAGTAAGCCTACTAATTTTGTAATGAGCTTATACAGCATGTTAAGAGGACATGCTGAATGACTCTGCCTTCTCTAGCCCTGCACAGCAGCAGTTAAAAGGAATTATTTGGATTTGATTTGTTACCTGAGGGGTTTTAGTGGTCTGTGGCTTTGGGAGCTCAAAACCTTTGCAAATACAGACTGATCCTTCCCTTTTTAATGCATTGTCACAGTAGTAGAACATTTACAGCTTTCTTGCTGGGTGTATTTTGGCACCCCTTCAGTGTTTCTACATCCAGGGGCTACGCTATTAGAGGAGAAAACCCAGTGTTTTTCAAAAAGACAAAGTATTATTTGTCTTCTTAAGAGAGGGGATTTATTCTTCTATGGTCTCTGTTACTCTCCACAGCAGACATTACCATTTAATTTAACTTTTTTTCCAAGTTTGATTCTGCTAATGTGCTTCAACTTCATTGCTTAACATTTCAAGAGATACCTGTTGAAGCACATAAGGACTGATAAAATGAAGCAGCAAAATCAGTGTAGGTTGTCTGTGACCAGTCAAGTTACCACAGTTGGTAAAACATGTGTTTAATCCATAAGGTGACCATTTATGAAGTCATGGAAACATGTTCAGTTAGGATCTCTGAAAACTTACTTTGGGCATGAGTTAATATTCTGCATGTAGAGGCTTTCTAGTCTCTGCAGGGTATTCTGGTACTGGTGGAAAGCAGTATCAGGAGCAAGCTGTTGTGAGTGCTTCTCAAATGTCAGCAGAGTAGGGAGTGGAAAAGCCATTTATCGTAAAGCAAAAGGTTTATAAAAGGTCAACTGTAACAGAACAGGTGGAAATAGAAAACTGCCTTTGAAGTCTTGTGAGAGATATAATATTTATTCTGCTAGTTTTGCAGCTACTGGGATTTCAGATTTCAAAAAAAGTTTGATCCCGGTACTGTACAGTCCTAAGTCTGACTTCAATCCAGCTGTCTAACAAGAAGACATCATTTAAAAGCAGTCTGCAAAATGTCAGCAAGACTGGGACTAAGCTTTGGTTAGACCTTGCCTTCAGTCTGGCTCTTCACATAGCAGGGCTGTTCTTACCATGAAGCTAAAAAATTTAAGACCTCAATACAGGATTTTATTCTCACTTGAGCTCTGGACTATTTGCTCTGTGTTTTCTTTAAACCAGCCCAGTTTGAGAAATTCCAGGGGAAAAAAATCCCAAATCTCCAAAACCCCAAAACCTTGGCAAAATAATTTGTCCATGCACTACTGCTTTAGTTTGTCTTGAAAACAGTTTCAGCTTCCAGATTCTCTTCCTAAACTTAATTGTAGTCTTTATCCATCTCCATTAGGAGGCTGTCACAAGATCTGTGATCCGTGTAACTGAAGGATTGCTTTTATATGGATACAGCACAATACTTCCTGTATGCCAAGTAAAATGGTGACTGGGAGCACTGTTTCTCACATAATTGTCGTCTGTTTTTTCTGTTTCTCCTGGGACTTGCCTTAGTCAATGATTCCACAGTTGTATAGAATTTGGTGGGGTTTTAGTCCAACTTTGTCTTCTACAGGTCCTCTTGGAGAATCATAACCAAAAAAAGAATAAGTTACAGGGAAAGCCAGGAGGGTGGATGTGTACGGAAAGCCAGAGAGATACGCTTAGTTTGAGATGAAGAAAGAGGTATCTCCTTTGTTAAATAATGTGTCTATAAAATACACCAAGAGTCAACATTCATTAAGGGATTATGTATTTCAAAGTCTGTATTTCTTACAGCTGGTACACAGTCAAAGAAATATGCTCAAACTTGAATTTTATGAACATACTGTATTTTTAATTGGTCAGCAGCCCAGTTCTTATGTAAACATCAGACACTTGAAGAGTGTTCTAGCTGGAGTTGTTAACATTTTAAACTCAGTGAAGTTAGTTGGTGTGTTTTATATATTGCTTTTTTCGTTCCTCATTGGCACTATTAGTCTGGTAAAAGGGACTAAGGAGTATATATCAGGCGTATTGTTACATGATATTACAGTATTTTCTTTCTTGGGACCTTGTTGTTCAGGTAGAATGTACTGTGGGAAAACTGTCCAAACAGTAGTTCACTTGAAAATATATATATGCCATATTTTTTGATCCCTTTGACAGTTGCCTTCCAGCTGGCTTCTAAGCAGTGAAGTTATTTTTCTTTTTAGTTTCCTTTATTCATTTTAGTAATTAATATAATAATTTTATAATTAGTAATATTTATTAATTTTGTTATTGGTTTTATTTTGTTTTATTGAACTTGTTGCAAATACCATGTTAGTTGGGTTATTACGGGAAGTTAATGACTTTTCAAAGTCAGTAATTTCCCTTTTGTGATTAAAAAAAAAAAAAAAAGTTAAGCTGGGAATATTTTTGCCTTGTGTTTTCTTGGGTTTCTTGATGGCAATTCTGAAAGATTAACTTCACAAATATACAGTGTTACTTTCTTCCAAAGGGTGATAGGGAGCTCGGCCCTCATGAGATCCTTTGGTGCTTGGTCTTTCTAGCAAATCCATAGCCCTGGGTTTATAACCACTGGTGGCTTTTCTAGCAGTATGACTGGGACTATGGTAAATACTTGGTTTTATTTAGCTCATGTGTGATTGCATTTTCCATTTACAGCAGGCGAGTCAGTTAGCGTCCTCCTTAATCACTGATGGTTAGCTTGTGTTCCTAGGGAGCAACTTTCTGTATCTTTTCCAAGTGAATTTGTCAAAACCTAGAGTTTGAAATTCATGGATAGGTTGACTGTGTTGGGAGGCACTTGAATGTGAGAAGAGTTCTTCCAGTTCTGTTTCTTTGTATTTATTGTTTGAGGGTGGTATGTGCAAATACTTTGCTGGTAGTTGGGGCTGGATTCTAAAATTATCTTAAAATCCTCTTTGTCTCTGATTGCTAGGGTAGGCCAGAGATTACCTGGCATTGATTGAAGCAGCAGGTCATACATGTTTTGATTGGGAGTAAGGAACCTCAAAAAATACTTTGGCACCTGGCCTTTTTTTTCAGATATACACCTCTAAGTTGTGCACCTGCACTCCTTACAGAATGGACTGTGAATAGCTAGTAGAGGGTTTAAGGTTTTTTTAAGTCAGCCTGTTTTCTGCCAGGTGATGTTTGGCTGTGCATGGTCCTGGAGTTTTACTCTGTCTGCCCTTGGTTCCAAGAATCACCTTAGCTGCACACTAGCTCAGTAAGAAATACTTCTTTGCAGCATGGTCAGTTTATAGTTGTGACTTTTTATCTGTCTGTGTGACTTTTAATTTTGGCACAAGATGATAGAAGGGGGTAAGAAATGAGCTTGGGGGTTATTTGTGATCCCTCTGATAATGTCTGCTTGACTTTTAAACATGCTGCACTCAAAATGATCTGAGCTAAGAAATCCCACTAAAAGTTAATTCATTTTCAGAAGTGTAAAAGGACAACAGAGATTTTATTGAGACTCTGGTATCTGAGCTTGTAGATGAAAGATATTAACAAGGCTGGTGTTGTGCCTAATTGAGTGTTGTCCAAAGGATGGGCTTCAAATGGCATCTGAAAGAAAAGTTACGCTGTGGATACATGGCTTTTCAAATCCGCTGTATTTTTACTGTGAATGTTCACATGCATCTTTTAGAATAAATAGTCCATATGTGGAATATGTGGAATTCATCCTAGCGCAGGGGTTCTTGCTTTCATTGACCTGTGTTAATTAACATCACCTTAATGCTTAATTGAAATCCGCACATTCCATTTCTCCTTTCTTCTGAGAGATTTTCTGTTGCAGTTCCTTTTTAAATTTAATAGAAAAGAACAGTATTTATGTAGTATTAGTGGTTATTAGATGAAATCGGTGCTCCTAACCACATGGAAGAGTCTGTAGGTTGAATTGTTACTGTGTATTAGCAACATATTTGAAGCCAGTGAACAGCACAAAAGAAAGCGTAGAATGGCAGAGATTCTATTGACAAACTCTGCTTCTCTGTTGACAGATGGACCTTTGTTTGCCTGCAACAGTTCAGTCCCCAGAAATGAGACCCTTAGCCAAAAAGGTCCTGTCCTCTCAGGTGATGTGGTTTGTGCTAGTGTAGGTGATCAGAGCACAAAGTTTAAGCTATTTCTAGTGAGTAGAATATGCATTTGTTGTGACATCTGTAAAATACATTTCTGTTCTGAGAAGTACCTGCTGCAGGCTGTCTGTCTTGCACGTATCTAGCGTGAAATGGGGAAGAGACGCACACACAGAAACACGGTGGTGGGGAGGGAACCAGCCCCTGCTTCCCCAGAGGAAGGAGTGGTGTCTTGCATGCTTGGAATAGTATGGTGAGAGGCAGCCAAGCCAGGAGACAGAGCTGGGAAGTAGAAGTTCAAGTGGCTGAATGATGAATAAAGAATGCAGGGCTTTGGGGCTGGCTGATTGTTAACCTTGTCTTTTCCCTGATGATGCTCAGTGTTGTGGATCTAGATCAAGTTGCAGATTAGTTGTGAACAGGCACTGGAACATGCAGAAATTGAAACTAGCAGGGAATTTGAAGAGTAAAATTGTTCCACACTATGGAAACAGTTTTGAAAAAGTGACAGAAAAACCAGAGAAAGAGTACCCAAGAGAGGGAGTCAGTGAGCTGCTGATGACACTAAGAAGTGTGAGATTTTTGGTTTTGTTTTCCTTTCTACATTGAAAATAACACATGTAGTGAGATTGTTCATGCAAATAGGACTGGTAACAAATACCTTAGATAGGAGAAGGAAGAAAGAAGTTGAAGAGTGCTTGGATTTGTTTTAATTAGTTGTACTTGGAGATTTTGATGTAATAATCCTAAAGATGTAACCTCAGAATTATTTTCCATTCTTTTTTTCTGACTTCTTCTGAAAAATAGAAGTAACAGGAAATGGGGAAAGATAAAATATGCTGCTTTTCTTTAAATGTATGTTGAGATGGGGGTCAGTCAACAGACAACTTGCTGTGTACGGATTTGTTAAGAAAAAGGTCGAAGCCATCTAATCTAAGATCTAGTGTCAGCAGTTTGTTAAGAAAAAGGTCGAAGCCATCTAATCTAAGATCTAGTGTCAGCAGTTTGCGGTGGGAGTGAAACAAGAGATGCCCTTTATGTTGTCTATTTTAATTAAGGCTTTCGATGTTGTTTTATGATACTCGTAGGCAAGCCAAGGAGCTAGACTAAGAGAGTTGTTTTTTTGTTTTTTTTTTTTTTTTGAGCTGTGCTTGGAGCTCATTTAGACACTTGTGCTTTGTTTGACACACACAATACTGTATCAAATTGAAATCAAAAGGATGGCCTGGTCCAGATCAGCGTTATTAGGGATTAATGATCTGGATGACATGATAATGGGTAAACTTTCTAAAATCTGAGGTGACATCAAGCTGAGGAAAACTGGAGGCTTGATGTGGAATGAGGGTCACAATTGGTGCTGACCGATGAAGGTATTGCTTGAAAAAAACCCCAAGTAATATAAAGTAGAGATAAGCAGAGAATAATAGCACATTTGGTGATATACATACAGGATGTGTGCCTGATGAAAAACTTTATGAGATTTATAGTGGTTCTCAAGTTAAACTTGAATTAACAGAATTGGGCTGTTGCAGAACAAGACTTATACTTTCAACTTTTAGTCTCTTTTCAGACTGTGCTTTAAGCTGGTATGTAGTTCTGTGTGCTGTCATCCATTCAGTTGGTGGATCATTTAGAGAAAGACAAGAATAGTTTATGGAAGGTGATGGGAGATACAAAAAATGGGGTTCCTTACTTAAAAGAAGGAGAAACATCTGGTTATGGGCTTTAAATATGTAAAGACTATTTTTCTTATCCACTGTGATGGCAGAAAATAGGGTGTTAACTTCTTTTTTGAAGTAGCAAGCTGAATTGTATCTGGGAAAATTAAGATTAGGAGACTTGCAGAAGACAACAGTGAAGTACTAAGACATAGTACACATGGAGGTTGTGGCTTTCTTAAAAAGCAGCTTAGACGCCCATCCATGAGTGATGACACTTTTTTGAGTCTGGCATGTTGTCCTGGTTTACAATACAAGATATATATTCTATTACCATCGGAGAAGGGTGATCATCCTTATCTCTGTGGGAAGTATCTTCTGTTAATGGGCCATTGACTCCTACTGTATAACTGATAAGATTACATCATCCCATTGGGAGATGCTCCAGCCAGGAGGACCAGCCAAGCCTTTCCTACCTAGATAAAAACTGAGGTTTAGAACGCCAAAGGCAGCCTTTTTCCACTGGATTCCAGAGGAAGAACCAGATTTTTTCCACATCATCACTGGACCCTTTGGAGGAAAACTGCACCAACCCCCTGACTGACAGGGTATGGGGTTGTATTCTGACTCTGTCAGTGGTTTTATTTTTTATTATTGCATGTATTTCATTCTTCCTTTTTCTCTTCCCTATTAAAAATTGTATTACTGACTTGAAGTCTGACTGGTTTTGCTTTTCAAACCAGTACATATGTTTTCTACACTGGTAGGACTTCCTTGCCTGTCTTCCTCTGTTTAAGAGTTTGTCTGCTGAGTTACGCAGTTTGTCTCTTGTGCTTATAATCAGGCAGATGTGCAAGATCCTGTATAGTGCTATATAGACTTGTACTATACAGAACTCAGTAGTTACAGAATAAGTACCTTTTATGGAAATGCAGTCTGGTCTAGTGACCTTTTTCCCCCCATTTCTTTCAACATTACATTTACACTTTGCTTTAATTCCTTCATATTTGGGACAAATATAGAAAAAAAGTCCTATCAAATATCAAAGCTCTTACGTCCTCCTAAGTTTTCATGTAGCGTGACAAAACCTGTCTGCATGATTCCTGATCACAACGAGGTGTTAAAAATGAAGCTTCAGTGTGAGGTTTCAGATCCCAGTATCAACAGTATCGCTGCTCAGCATTTTAAGCAAGCATGTCCAGCTGATGTGCCTGTTCTCCATCCCATCCTGCCTCACATTATTCATGCCTTGCCAAACAAATCAACCTCACTGAAAATGGCTCATTTACAACTATTGTCTGGTGCTGACAATGTACTTGATACACAAATTATAGGGAGCATTGGGACAGCCATAAGGAAACGGAACTTTACCTTAAACATAAACAAAATGGGTGTTACTGCATGTTGTATACTTAAATTTTAAAAAGGGTTGATTAATACTACTACATACTCTGGCACTAGGAAGTAAACCCAAATAAAAGACTCTTGAAGCAAAATGCATTTTGTTTAGCAATGCGAAGAGTATTCCAAACATACATGTAAAAATTGCTTACACATCATTTTATCAGTTGTTTCGTGTATGAATAGCAATGTTGGTAATGAATGCAGTTTATTAAACTGAGATGAGAACTTCAGGCCTTTATTTTCTAACCATAACTTTCAAGTAGATACATTGTTGCAGGAAACCTTTCTTCATTCTTTGCCCTTTTCTAAGGAGATCTAGTTTGCTGCAGGTGGAAAATACCAGCAGTTCTAAAGCTGTCTGTTATTCCTTCAGAAGCTGTAACTGCAGTCTTGCCTTGCCACTTCCTTTAAAAGATAATGTGGAAATTAGTCTTTATTTAATTGGTCTTTATTGGATTTAGTCTTATCAGGATGACCCCTACCTGATAAATTAATAGCTTCTTCTATATTGTTAAACCATCAAAAATTTTCATAATTGAGGAAATTGGAGAGTAAAAAATAACCTCTTAAAGTATTTTCATGTTAAAATGTTTGTGGAGATGTAATTGGTGAGATTATGACAAAGGTAATGAAATCTATTTCCGAGTCTAAATTTATTAGATGGACAGATTTTTTTTTTTTTTGTGGCTGTTGCTGCTTCTAGAAATTATTTCTTCAAGAAAATATACTAAATAAGAACTGCTGTGAGTGTTTGTCCTCTTTCCTAGTCTGCCTGCTCTATCTGCTTGTGAACTTCTTGAACAGTTTTCTTCTCTTCTGTTAAGTCAAGAGGTTTGTGAGGCCTTGGGTAGACCACAAAACTGTGTAAATTCTCCATCCAGCACCCTATGAAGGTGAGGACATTGTTTTTATTCATGTTTTGCTGACAGCAGTGGACATTGTATTTTAGTCTGGTAACCTTCCAAAGTTCTCTCTGTAGCTGGGTGCTAACCTTTAGATGTTTTTTTTTGCCAAAGATCATAGTGTCATAGAGGGCTTCTGTTACACTCTCTGTGATTTCTGCTTTTGTGGTATTTCAGGTGACTTTGGAATTATTGTGGGTTACTTGTTCATCCAGATTAAGAAATAAGCATTTTGATACAGCCTGCCTGGTGATGCTTGGAGGCTCTTTCCCCATCTAAAGCTCTGTTAGAAGTTTTTTCAGAAGAAAAGGTGCCACGCTGTGACCTTTTTGGAAGACTTCTGTCTGCAGATGAGCACAGTTCTGGGATTGCTGCTAGGATTGTTTGCCTGCAGTTGCTCATAGAAAAATCAAAGATGGAGAACTGATGTGATTCTGTGCTTTAGAGCAGTCAGGGGCTTGACTTGCTGTGAGACTCAGAGCAAATGGAGCAGCGGGTCCAGGATGCTCTGGAGATTGATGGGTGCACCAGGGACCAAAACAAAACACCCTCCTACCAAGAACAAAAGTGATCCGGAATGATTTTAGTACATCTTTTAGATCAGCAACGTCTTATTGTCTCTGAGTGCTCTTCTAGTCAGTCCTTTTTAGCTAAGACCTTTAAAAATTAATGTTTCAAATAGATTAGACTTTAGCTACAGTATTGATATAGAAGTGACTTATGACACAGCTGCATGGAACAGGTTTTCTTACACTGTTTATTTACTCTGTTTGCCTCTAGGGAACTTGGCCACATTTATAATTTTTACTGCCCTCCTTAAAAGCGTGCGCCTAGAACTGCAAGTTTCCATCAGCAAAGATTAAATGTTTCTGGAAAAATGATGATACCTTTTTGCTATCTGAAAATTTAAGTAGTTTTAAGAAAACACATGGTTTGTCTTTGGTGTTATGTAGTGGAACAATCTTTGCCAGATTTGCTTTATAAAGCAATTTGCATTTGTGTAACACTTTTAGACTATAGGGAATCAGAACTGGGTTTGGACATGTTCCTGTGAGCTGTAGTGAAATAGAAGTTTTGCAGCTGTCATGAACAGGGCTATGTAAGGTGTACTACCAGTGCCACAGCCTTGTCCTGCCCCAGTATAACAGATTAATTCTTCTGCAGCCAGGGCAACAGACTGGAATCCCTGTCCTGGAATGCCATGGCAAAATAACCCTGCACTGCTTCTCCTGGTGCTCATTTTAAAATTAGCACACCTCGGCAGAATCCCTCAATCTGATGCTATGTCTGATCTGTTCCAAGAGACATAGCTGCGTTATATCTGTCACTCCCCATGTAAGAATTTGAATATGCTGTCATCCTTATTTTTCTTTGCAACACCCTTGTGAGATTGTATTTGTACTGTTTATTTTTTAAAAACAAGGAACTGAGCCATGGAGATTATTTGTTAATTGATCAGATTCAAATCTAAGAGCAAAACTCTGAGCAAAAATTGAATTGCAAGTAATGGTACCTTGTATTTGGCCTATGAGATTAATTCTTCTGTAATAAAGTTATTTCTTGTCATAAGTAGAGATTTGCTTGCTTTCTGTTATTTTTGTAGGGGTTCGTTTGTTTTTAAACTACATGTTCATGTTATCATCATCATTATTATCATAATCATTAGTATTGTAATTATTATTGTTCTCATCATCATTACTGTTATTTTGTTACTATGGTCATCATTATCCAGTTTTATTGCAAACAACTCTGACAAGAGTTCTGTTTCTGCAGCTCTGGAATTCCTGCATAGAAGAGATTTACAGAGCTGCACCCAACATACAAGTTCTTTCTGTAGAATAGAATGGGCCTCAGTACCTCAGTGAAACTGTTCATGCAAGAACTTTGAATTGTCAATGTTTCATGTTTTCATAGAAACCTTCTGAAACCTGCCCTGATACTAGTAATGAAAAAAAAAAAAAAAACAACTAAATCTGCTAATAATTCATGTAATAGTAATATTGCCCATTTCCTTTGCCTTCCTTCTACAGAAAGATTTTGTACAACACAGAAATAAGCAATATACTTTTAAGTTTCTTAAAAGAAGCCATAGCATAGAAACATACTCATGCTATTTGTGATATAAATTGGTATGGTAGTGCTATGCAATCCAATTCAAAAAGTGCTTAAGAGAAGGATGGCAGGAAAGAAGCAGTTAAGTGTGAGATAGTAAAGTAGAGGTAATTTAAAAAAATAATAATCAGGGAGAATGGACACCCAGAAGATTTTGATCAGCAGCTGTTGTTTCAGATCTGGCTGAATTGGTTTGCCCACATTTTATTTAGAATGTGATTATTTGTCATTTGATAAATGATTTGATAAATATTTGATAAATATGCATCTTCATCCTTCAGATGCTGGAGAAATTGTTTCAAGATTTTGTTTGCATTAATGTATATCCAGATTAGACAGGGCTAGTATTCCTTTTCTTCTAAACTAAGTCGTTGGGGTTTTTTTTGTTTGTTTGTTGGTTTGTTTTTTTTTTTTCTCTCTATTCCCACTTTTCCAATCTTCCTCTGCCCCCATTTCCCTCTAAAAATATCTTCAGGAATGACTTGCTGATGCTGTGCCACCAGCTGAATATGGAGGCGTCTGTTGCAGAGATCATGTGCCAGCTGGGAGCAGATGAAAATGGAAAAATTTCCTTCCAGGATTTTAGTCAGTGCCACATGGAACTGGTACAGGAAATGAAGAAGGAGGAAGTGGAGCTTTCTGTGAAATCGGATGACTCTTGTAAAAAGAAAAAGTTAAGGGATAGAGTAGCTTCCTGGCCAACTAGCAGCAATAACAGTTTAGGTAGGTATGACTTTTAAATGTGCTGTTGGTGTAATTTAACAAAAGTAAACTGTGGGATGTTTGTTACTGATTTTACTGGCATGAGGGTTGCCCCTAAAGGGCTTTGTGAATCTCCCTTGGCATAATTTCATCACGTGTTAGAGTGCAGTTTTAATGGATGCAGGCTTGTCATCAGAATCTAAACTAGAATGTATGCAGAGCATCCTTTTCTAAAAACAGAAATTGCACAAGAGAACAGACTTCCTGGGACTGGAAGACTTCCTTGTCCCTGGAAGGGACAAGGGCTGGTAACTAAAGATCCAGGGAGTTCTCTGTACAAGCCCAGGCAGGTTTGTAGGTAAGTAAAACTGAAAAAGGAGGGGAGACTTAATCTTGGTTCCAGTCATAACACACTGTAAGAACTAATGTTTTAAAAATTGTTCCACTTAGTGGGAGATCTGAATGCTGGAAGAGCCCTGTGGTTTAGAGAATACAAAAATACTCCTCCATCGGGTTAGAAACCAAGCCAAAAACAGCCAAAATCCAAACCAGGACCAACCAAATCAAAAGAAACCAACAAGAAAAACAAACCACAAGCCCCTCAAAAACTGCAAACCAACAAACACAAAAATGTGCTATTCCATCCCCAGGAAAATGGGATGTAGGAAGGGATTACCTGTGTCATTGAGCCCAGACCTTGATAGCACTGTGACCAGTCAGCATTGGGTCAGAAATGTTAACACCTGCAGAATGCTTCCTTTCACTTTGTAAAAAATGGAAGAGTCTAAAGGACACAGTTTCTGGGGTCAAAAATGGTGAAGTGTGGTTTCTTGTGGAAAAAGCTGAGGATGCTGTCCCTTCCCCAGCTCCCTACAACAGATGCATGCTGGCTGTGCATGACTGCTGGCTGGTGACATGGAACTGACCTGAGTCCGTGCTTCACAAAAACACCATCAACCTCTGATGGTGTTTAGTTGAAGCTGTGTTTCCTCAACCTTTTATTTAGGCTATATGAGCCTACATGTTTTAAAACACTTTTTAAACTAGAAATCTTCCATTATTCTTCCCAATAGCTTTCCTTTGAAATGTCTTAAATTAAGTTGGGAATGTTTTTTACTGTTGGATCTGCTTCATACATCTTCTAGAGAGTTGCGTTATTCCAGCTTCTTATGTAATAATGTGACCTGTTGTCAGGTGTAATGTTTAACATGAAATTTATTTATTTATTTGAAGGTAGTTGATGGTACGTGGGATTTCTGTTTTAGCAGCATGATGCAAAGCATACTGAAAACACAATACAGATACAAGTCACACACAGCAGAAGAGAGCAATTGCAGGGCACAGCTCAACCAGTGTGACTGAGCTGTGTATACAAGTACCCCACACTGGCCTGGCTAGTTCAGGGAGACATTCACACTCTTAATGAACTCGGGGAAATACAGCACCAGTTGATTCTCTCAGCTGTTTATAGTTTATCTAAAGCAAAACCCACCCTCAGGCGTTGAGATCAAGCCAGCTTTTCTGCAGCAGCTGTGATCAGTTCCAGCCCACATTCTTCCTGAGCTTCATGGGCACATCACCTTGGCCCGTCTCGGATCCTGCTCCCATGGCAGGGCTTTGCTGCTCAGTCACACCTGTGTTTATCTCATCAGTAGTCAGTTTCACAGAAAGTGAAGCTGGTCATATGTTGATTTTGGTGGTTTGGTCTATCTATTCATTTACTTATTTGCTTTGGAGCTATGGGGTTAGCATGTTCTGTCTTCTAGTCACTTTGCACATTTTTTGGCTGTCATCTCAGAAATTCAAATTTCCCTTGTTTACTTTGTATCCTTGGTGAACTCCTTATCTTTTTGGTTTTTGAATGGACTGTACTAGTCCCTTGTCATCCCATCATCTCATGCTTCTTGGCTTTTCATTTTGGCTTTTCAGCATAACAAATCAGTTTCACAACTCTGTTAAACTTCCATCCCATATTTTATGGTTTCGTAGTCATATTTTGTTACAGAGGTAGTTTGTTCATTCACTGCTAGCATTTCTTTTGTTTTGCCTTCTTTCATACATATTCTGGAATTGCAAAACTCTAGTTTCTATGCCCATTTCTCCCATCACATGCTCAATTGATTTTCAGCCTGTGAATCTCTTTCTGGAGATGTCAGACAATATTTTGAAGCCAAGATTGTGCTTTATTTCTTTAAGGATATTGTGTGCTCCCTTGCTCATATGATTATCTTCCATTGCCTGCTTTTTTGGATCTGACACAGTTGTATTTTTCTGCAAAACAGAGTTGTTGTACTACCCTCAGATGGCTATAGAAAGTTTCCCTGTTTGCTGACCAGATTTCTGGGGTTTAAAATCTTATTTCTCAGACAAAGCAGCCAAGTAATTATGATTTGTAGTAATCAGAGGTGAAAGACATCTCCTAAACTTCATAAGTGAAAGGCCAACATAATAGTCTTAAAATTTATCCCACAAAGAAAACTTACAAATTGCTGCCAAAAAAGTATTCATAGATGAACTTCCAAATTTATTAGTGTATAGAATTCAATCCCAACTGCTTTTTCCCCCTATTCCCCAATTGCTGCTAAGTTTTACAAGAATAATTTAATGCATTTTTCAAGTTGGTGATTGTGCCCATTCTTCTTTTCCTGTTTTTTCTTTTTTTTTTTTTCTGAAAAGTTAAGTCCAGAAGACATTTGAATTTCCTACCTTGATGTATTTTGCTCTGCTGATCAAGTGTGACTACCTTCATGCACTGCACTTTTAGAGCTATGGGGAATTACGGGATTTTTTACACTGCACATTGATGTGCAGTTGCGCAGAGATTACCAGTCAGGCAGCATTTTGTGCTGCCTTTTCTTGGAACTGTTCCAAATTCTTAAAAAAAATAAAAGCAAGACCTTTTATCTAAATACAACATTAGCTTTGCTGCCTGCAATTTTTGCTTTTCATTATGAGGAAAATAACTCGAAAAGAAGTTTCAAGAAGTAATTGCATCTAATTTGCTATTGAACTTTATCTCATTCATCTTTTTTATCATTGATAAGGTTATTTGCATAATTTTGCCCAACTTTGCTCAACAAATGTTCATGCCTGTGTTTCCAGGTAGGATGCAGAAGTGAGGAAATTGGTTTACTATTTTAATCAAGGCACAGGACTCAGGTTTATTATTACTGACTCATGTATGTCCTCAGTAAGCCAAAACCTGCATCATATTTACCACCCTGTTGAGCAAATAAATGTATAGATTTAAAAGCTTAATGTTTTATTCAAGTGCACAAAAAAGGAAGCTTTCTAAGTCAGTAGAATTAAGTTTTTTGATATTTAGTAAGTGAAGCACTGATCTTGGCTTTAACGGGTAAAACCCTAAAACAACCAAGGGTCTCCTTAGTAAATCATGTAGGTGTGTGCGAGCAAGAGCTAAGTCTTCTCCTGGTGTGCACAAGCAGGAATTGGGAGCTAGACAAAACCAACTGGAGCTGATCCTGATCATAGATGAATGAATGAATGAATGAATGAATGAATGAATGAATGAATGAATGAATAACTTTGTTACTGTTGCAGAAACTCCCTCTGGCTTCTGACATTACTGATCCTGTGATGAGCAAGAAGAGGCGAATTGGTCAGCAGCAATTCACCAGTCACGTCCAGCCAGCAGCTGCAGGCCTCTCTTCTTCCGGGGTGCCACCTTCCACATCCCTTTCTACTTTGAACGTGTCTCCAAGTGTCGTCTCCATTTCCCCCTGCACCCGTGAGGTGCACCAGGAAGAAAATTTCCAGAGTTCTCGTGTCCCAGAGCTTGGCATGGTGCAGAAGGAGGTCCCCAGTTCAAATGGGAAGAGAAATGAACTGAGAAGGCTGAAGCAGTCCCATCCTTTGGATTTCGATGAAGGTATTAATATGCTGCTTCTCCTAAGTCCTCTCTGGAGAACTGTGGTGGAAAGATTTGGTTATTTAGAGAAGCTTCTGCCCGAATTAGAGCACAAGTGAGATCCTTTTCAACTGTGCAGATGTTATTAAGAATAAATGTGAAGTAGGGAGCTAGAAAAGAATAAGAGAAGAGAGGTGGGGCTTGGGGAAGAGAGAGATGTTAAGTATGAAGATATCAGCACCACATGGATTCTCTGTCATCCAGCCAGTCTTTCTTCAGCCTTGGTCTTGTTGGTGATGGGGGTCCCCAAATCCCTCAGGAGGTACCACCTTTTATACTGCCCAAGATTGGAGTACCTGCAGGTACAGATGGTCACAGATGTTCTTAGGTCTTGGCCTGCAAGGGATGTAAGCTGTCATTTCCTTACCCACAGTCTCTCCAGCAGAATTTCTGTCTGGTATCCCAGTTCAAGTCTTCACCTCTGTTAGGTCAAGGCTTAGTGCATTTCTTCATGCCATCTGAGCTTTTTTTAAATTCTTGTTCTGATGGCTTATCTTAGGGGAACATCCTTCTTTGACTGTGCTCTGAAACAGTTAATTGTATTCTTGCACTGTGTGAAAAGGGAGCTTTGAAACCCGGGACTGAAGACATGAAGGCATTGCTCTCTAGTACTGCTCTACATTATCCCTCATGCACCGTCCTGAAAAATCAAGACTTTGTTTTCTGCCATTGCATTACATTGGAAGTCTTGTTGTTTAAAAGACAACAAGAGCAAAGCCCAGAATCTGTGCTGCTGGAACCTTATCTAAGACGTCATTCAATTTTAGAAATTCTCCCTCTGTATTGCAAAACCAATCAAGAAGAAAGAAATGTGACCCATGGATTAATGCTGGGGAAACCTGGTAATAATGAAGAGCCAGGACCTAGGAAGCTACAGAGAATGGATGTTTTCTTTTAGTTTGATTTCTAGTAAAAGTAACGGTTGATTGAGGCACCACTTTTTCCACCAGCAGGTTTTCAAGTCTGCATGTTGGAGACAGAAACCCATTACACATTTATTGCAGGCTAATTTGCTGAAATATGTAAATCAAATCTCAATGATTTCATCATTGTTCATTGAACTCAGCCTTTTCATGGAAACTCCAAAAGCTACCAAACCTGGGCTGGAGTTCCTGCAGTTGTAGTTTGGGCTTTGCCATGAGCTCCTCTGTATCTTAGCTGCAGAATTTCTTTCTTGAAAAGCTTTACAAGACTGAAGATGACATTGAAAAACTAAACAGAATGGCACAAAGAACACTTGATTTCTGATGCCAGGGACACACCCAGTAGGGCAGAGTTCAGTTGCTTTCTCTGTGTGCTGTCTCCTTTGGAAGTTGAATTTGCAAATCACTAGTTGGGTTTAGCCTGGAGGCATGTTCAGAGTGTGCAGATGCCTCTTGAGAGTGGTGGTGTGCTTGTAGACTCAGGTGCTTTCAGATGGTCTTTTCACATTTCTTCTGGACATACACACAGTACCAACAAACCTTGGGATGACTTTGGAAGGACTCCTGCTTGAATCTATAAACATGTGAGCACTGGTCTTCAGGAGCCAGTTACAAAACCCTGAGCAGCTGGTGCGGGAAAATTCTGGACTGTGTTTCAAATTGGCTGAAGCTTTTGTGTGGACTGAGCCATGAGAGCAAATGCACTTTTGGGAATGAAATGCTCCCAGCAAAGCTCTTCTTACAAGTTGTATTGAATATACTGTGACTTTCCTGCAGACAAAAGTGCAGAAACTTTGCATCCACACTTTGTTTCATCGAAACTGCGGGCTGCTGGAATGGGCAAGGAAATGGCAGCAAAACCATTGGATGTGAAGAACTCCAGCTTTTTTCTCTATTTCTTGTTAGAATCTCAATGTTGGTCTCTCCCTTTCACCCTCTCAAGCTGTTGTCTTTTGTGAAGCTGCATCTGTTGCTGCAAGTTGTGCAGATGCCACCTCATGCCCTCAAAAGAGAAGAGCTGAGCTGGACTTTATCCTGTGGTAGTGCAGAACCTGTAGAATAAAGTGGCCATGCCTTCTGTCTAAAGCTCGGAACTGGCTACTATAGAGAATGTTATGTCTGCCCCATTATTAAGTTTTGTAGGGTTTCCTGAATAACTTCCTGTGAGAACAAAGCTCTGAAGGACTTTTTCAAGGCCATCCAGTAGGTCTGGTTTTGCTTTTTAAAGATCTCCTGGTGAAGAGTGTCCAAATTCTGCTTTTCCACAGGAGAGAGAAAAGAGACTTCCATTGTGTCCACATGGTCTGCAACAAACAACCAAGCAGACTACTTGAGGTGAGTGAAATAACAATTAAGGCTTGCTGCTGGCAGTGGGGTGCCACGTGAAGCTGTTTACAGTATTGAAAGGATGATTTGGAGAAGGTTATGCTGTATCTCCCAGGCTAAGTGCTGAGATGGACCCCGAGGTGGGTTTGTCCCGGACGGGCCCTCCCTTCCTGCAGTGCAGTTGCACAAGGTCAGCTGCAGCTCTGGTGCTGCATCCCCCCCTGGGATTTGCAGAGCAGGAGGGCAGGGAGAAGAGTGTCTGTCTGTGTGTCTGTGTGTGTCTGTGTGTGTGTGGTATCAAAGGCTGGGAATGGCTCAGAGCTTCTGTCAGAGCAGTGATGGTGGCAAGGGCAGTCAGGCCTCCTGCAACCCTTGGGCTCTGGGGCAGCTGTGGCCTTTGGAGAAGGCGTGGCAGGGCCCTGGGTCACACTGGATACAGCCAGGGATGCTCTGTGGGAAGGCTCAGGGCAAGGCTGGCCCTGCGGGGGAGCAGCCAAGGGAGGCCTGTGCTAGGGTTCTTGCTAGGAAATGGCACTGGGCACATGGCACAAGTCCAGGCTATTTCTTCCCTGGTACCTGCCAAAACCTGGAAAGACATCTGTACTTTCCTTTCCAGAACACACCAGCATACCAGGCAGGTGCATCTGGCCTGGGATGCATCCCTGGCACAAGCTGTTTTCTCTCTTGGTACTGAATTTTTGACTTGTTAAATTAATTAATTTAACAATTAATTAATCTCAGGAGGCTTTGGAGGATTCATTTCCATGTGGAGGGAGTTTTTGTCATCCAAGACAACCAGGTGTTCAGGCCCAGAGGAGCAGAAGCATTGGTGTGTCAGTGCTGGGAAGTGGTGTCTATCATTCCCATTGTAGCTTTGTCTTGGATTTATATCATGAGCTTTATAAACCTCACTCATATTAATTTGAGGGGGGAAGAGAATGAAGAAAGTTTTTCTCCCTGCAGGATCTTGAAGCATTAATCGGTTTTGCCCTCCTTAGCAGCTGATGTGATTTGGGATTTTGTAGTTGTAATTTCAGACTTGTTTAGAGTGGGTTTTTTTTTAATGGCTGAATTACAAGGGCCTCAGCTTAAAGCTCAGTGTTGTAACAGCTGTCTGCTAGAAGAATCAAGTATTTTTATTAACTCTGCTTTGCTGTTAGACAAACAGACATAAATATAGCTCAGAAGTCCAACTCTGTGTAGCCAAATCCATAAGTGCAGTTCCTGCCAAAAAATGAGTTACAAATGGAATTTCAAAAGGAAATGTAAACTTAAAAGCATTTCCTATATAGAAAGAGAATATAATTTAGCAATGTTTCTTCTCTTCTGAGGCTATGGTCATTGCTGGTCCTTTGACATTTGAAATGAGTGCCAATGTTTTCTAAATGTGTTCCACTTGCTAATGAAGAAAACTCCTACAATGTAAACTCTTGGTAATTAAGTGTCATAGAAAAGTGGCAGATTTCTAGAGTTACCTGACTACATTCTCTTCAAGCACATGAACTTGCACGTAGAAAGAGTCAGAGCCAGAGCAACTGACTCGGAGCTTGGGGGTCGGTGTTTGACATTTGCCACGTGCTTGATGTAAAACGACACATGTGCTTGATGGAATAGGAACACATTAGAATATTCACTTGGAGTTCATTCATAGAAAAATGATCTTATTTTTTCCATTAGAAAATACATAGCCATAGTCTCCTTGGAGCAACGCCAGCACTACAAGGATGACTTCAATGCAGTGTATGAGGAATACCAGAAATTACATACTCAGATCGACAAGATCAACAACAATTTCAGACGGTTTCATGAACAATGGTTTCATGAACCTCTGAATTGAGGCTCCAAAGCCTACCAAGTAAAGAAGGATAAAGCTGTGAAGGCTGTGCTTCATCACAGCACTGTTTTGGATTCCCTGGAGCTGCTCAGTGGGACAAATGGAAACTGCAGAATTGCCACCTGTGCTCAGCCACTGCTTGGGCTGGGTCTGATTTTTGCAAGACGCAGCCCCAAACCCCCTGTTTGAGGTGTCTATGAACAAACAGGAAGGTGAGATGTGTCCCAAGCAGAGTCTTAGAGCATGTGCTCCTTGTGTTCCCTATTGAGAGGCTTAATTGTAGATTTTGGGTGATGCTGGGAGTTGGGGATTTGTTTTTGCAAACATCCCAGGAGAGTGGTGGCTCACAGAGATGAAAATCTCTAGAGTCAAACAGAGAATAGTTTTAGTGTTTACCTAGGTTTGCATTTCATGGTGGTAGCGAAACATTCTTTATGGTTTTTTCTTGAAGATGCTGCTTCATCAAATCCTGGCAGATTATCAGCAGTTACAACAGGTATGTGTGAGACCAGACCTGCAGGGCCATGGTTACTGCTGAGTCTGGCTCAAGGCATTTTTAAAGCAAAGGACATCAGTTTCTAAACTCGACAGAGATGCTTGCATTCCCTAATTTTCTTTTCTTTCTCCTTCACAGGGTAGCCCCAGCTACTCTGAAATGAAGAGCAGGTGCCAGTTCCTGCACGAAAAGCTGTCCCATATTCAGAGCCAAATATCTGAATTTGACAAACAAGAATTGGAGTCCTGGCACCAGACATCTGCTTCAGCCTTATAAATCAGTCACCTCTGGATTTTTATTTGAAATAGGCTTTTAGGATTATTTAATTTAGCACTGAACAGTTAAGATATGTTAGCACATAGCACTGAGCAGATGATTATTTGTTAAAAATGTAGGATTAGTTCAAAGAAGTTTAGGAAGTTTTAGATGTTGAAGGAAGTTAGTTTTGAACTTCTACAATAAAGAAATTTCACAGTTGATAACTCTATCTCTCATTGTTGATACATTATTTGGAGTGGCTTTCTTGTGGTCAATTCTTTGCTTCAAGCCTTAGGTTTATCCATGGAAATAAATTTTTTCAGTAGAGGGTAGAAGCCCAGTACCTCTACTATGAGGCTATGCACATGTTAAGAGGACATTGTGGAAAATTGAAATTCTTTATGATAGGTATAGGGGTGTTTTTTGATCTGTCTTGTAATTTTAACTCTTTACCTTATTCTGTAAAAGGTATAAAAGTTTGGGCAAAGCCCTTCCCCAAATCACCTTATTTTGGATGGTTACACAGGAATTCCTATGGGCTGCACCAAGATGTCAGCTGAAGCACCTCCTCCTTGTAGACCTTGGTTTGACCTTTTCAGTGAGCCAAGGAATATGGAGATCTTGGCAAATGTTTTGTAAAGCACATTTACAAGTGTTGCAGAGAAGATACTTCAGCAGGTTTTAAAGAGAAACCAGGTGAATGTGTCAATATGGAGACACTGTTTAATAGTTCTTTCAAAAAAAGTCTGTCACGACTAGATTTTCCAGAGAAGCACAGCCATTGTTTCCTGCACAGACCTATGGGGACTCTGAAGTCCAGCCATTTTCCTAATTCTCCTGTTGTTAAGATATTCAGCTGACACTGTGGAGTTTTGACCAGCAATGCCATAACATTCTTCTGGGCAAGGATAGAAAAATGACTGAGGGAAGAAAATATTTGATAAGAGTCAAATGGGGCCGTGAATGCCCCTTTCTTCCTTGGAGAGTATTTTAGAACTTCCTCAGTTGTCTCCATGCCAACACAGTTAAGTCCCCATAACTGAGATATCTTGCTGCATTGTGTGATTGAACAGCTGAGCTGTTGCTGCCCTTTGTTCTCCTTCAAGTGAAGTTCAAGAGAATGTCACCTCTTAAATCCGGAGATTTGCATCCTTTTTTGCCTGGGGCAGGGGCTGCTCCTATACCTCTAGAGTGCAGCAGCACAAGGAATTCTGCCACGGGGGGCCTTGGGGTGAATTCTGTTGGGGTGCCTGCCCTTGGCCTGCTGACTGCTGCTGCTTGGAACCACAAGCAAGAGTGCTGCTGTCAAGAGTGGGATGGGACTGAGGATTTTTCATGGTTACCCCTTCATGACTTCTCTTTCCTTACATGGCAATTTTTCTAACATTCTATACAGCATAAAGGAGTCATATTTTCATGCTTTTACAAGTGTAAGCTTCAAATTCTCATTTGACTTTATTTTCCCACCTAGATCTTCATGTGTTGTGGCTGGCTTCCTTTGTGGAAGTTGTATCAATGCACTAATCCCATCCCCTTTTATTGCAGCAGGAGTGCTTAGGAGTACTTGAAATGGTCATTTCCACTTTAAGTGCCTTGTTGCTCTGCTTTCTGACATAGACACAGTCACCAGGTTGACGAGGTATGTACCTGACATCCAAAGTCATCAGGGATGCTCACACCAGAAAGCTGTTCAAAGGTGAGAGTAGTTTTCCCAAAGGTGATGCACGCAGACTGAAATTATCATTTCCAATCACATGGTTGTCTCTAGAAAGGATTGTAACTTGGGAAGGTCTTCCACTGAGCATTTCATATGGGCTTACCTTTTTCTTTAGAAGCCACTTGAATTCTGATCCTCAATAGTGCAAGGGAAAGTGCTTTTGGCCACATCCCAGTGGTTTCCTTGCAAATTTTATTCATGTGTCTTTTCAGACTCTGATTTGTTCTCTCATCTTGCTGCTGGGCTAAGACCTCCATAGGTTATGTCCCATGGAACTGGGAGTGTTCTGTATAGATTTTGTCCAATTTCAGCTATGAAATGACAATCTCCACCTGCTGACATTCCGAGCTGTGTGTGTGGCAATGTAAGCTAACGAAGACTATAAAGGATCCTGTGGTCTTGAAACTTGCCACAAAACCCCAAATGGAAAGCAGAGAGAGATTCCCAAGATCCTCAGTGTTCCTTCCCGTTTCAGCTGATTTTTCCTTATGCCAGCTCTTTTTATTTTCATAATTCTTTAACATTTCTTTGAAAAGATAGCTTTGAGCTTATGTGTGCAGAGTTTCCCAGATGCCTTTGAAAAGAGCCAAAGAGCAATTCACAAGTGCATGGCTCTTTCCAACCCAATCTTGTCATTTTAATGAGGAGCTTTGTGTGCAGGTTATTGGAGCCTTGGTGCCAGTAACCCCTGTAGAATGGAATTGGTTTTCCTTCTGACAAGTGCAGAAACTCATGCAAACTTTGTGCCTCTCGATTCAGACTTTATGAGCCCTGTGATGAGCAAGTGTCCTGGGTTGACTTTATGATGCTTGTATCCCCAACTGTTTGTTCTCTTTGGGTTGGCTATTAAGTTCTGCAACTTGAAGACTGGTTCCAAGAGTGAAGGGGGAGAGAAGAGGTGCACAGTTTGTCATCAGGGACTGCACTTGCTCCCCCACATTCCTACACGCCGACTGTGTTATCTGCAGTGGACAGCAGGAGAGGGCTCTCCTTTACTTTTACTTTGTTTTTGACTAGCTGAGGCAGAGAAATTCCCTGGTCTGTGGTTCTTTTCCATTTTCTTGGAATTGTTTGAAGCTGCTCTGGACTGACAAAGCCAGAAGAGCAGCAGGATCTGGCACCTTTGGCACACCATGCCTGGCCTGGGCCGTGGCATTTCCCAGCTCTGGAGGGACTGAGAACAGCCTGAATGAGCCGAGCTGCAACCCACGAAAGGGACTCTGTTGAATTTGTCATCTCGTCAAAGCAGAGAGATGTTTTGTTGTTTAGTATTGCTCATTTTTGTGCTGGGGACTGCTTTGCCTGTTAAATCAACAGATTTTTTCCACTTCATTCTTTTCCCAAACCAGTTGTGGGAGGGGCCATACCAAAACTTTGTCAATCTTACTGAAACCTCTCTTTCTCCTTCTGTATTAACATTGACAGTACTTTGACTAACAGAATGGAGGTGACATGAGAATTCATTATAACCTGTAAACAAATTTCCATGGGGTTTTTATTAGACTTTTTTTTTTTTGTTAGTTATGGTGTTATAGTTTGGTTTGGGGTTTTTGTATTTCTGCGAGTCTTAAGTGTGTCCAATTCTTGTGCATTCAGGAGGCTGTACGGTGCCTTTCGTGGGAATTTGCTTGGCTATACGCAAGCTCAGAGACCAGCGTGTGGCAACTCAGGCTGAGCACAAAGCAAGCACAGGAGGAGTCTGCAAGGTGCTCAGTAACAATAGGTACTTTTAGCTGTTATCCAGTGTGTAAGAACTACATACCCTCTGCTTCAGATTCTCCTCATAATGCACACTGTTCTTGTTTTGTATGATGCAGCTCTCTTCAATTCTCTTACACGGTGCATTCATGAGCACTCACATGTTGTTCGCTAAAAAATTCTGCCCCAGCTGAAGAGCACAGGGTACGCTATGCCCTGAGCAATAGCAGTAGAGAAATGGATATACACAGACTTCAGGGGCAGAAATGGCACTAAATCTGTGACGATATGTAGGAGTGAAAACACAGAAATCCACAAATAGTTGCACAGCCCACACATCTCCACTAGGTTCTGCAGAATGGCATCAAATAATGCACAGGGATCCAGACCACGAACTGGTGCTGCACTTGTCAGTGGGCAGAGCTGTGGGAGGCAGGAATTAAAGGTGATTTTGGACCAGGAAGAAGAGAGGGAAAGACAGCTTCCAGCTGGAGATAGATTGGAACTGCTCTGCTGACCCAAGCAGAACAGGGAACAAGTTGCAAATTAGTTGGATGAAAGAGATTTGCCAAAGGAAACCATGCTATCTAGGCATTAGTGTTCTTTCCACAGCACACAGAGTTTAGAGCAGGAAGATACATCAGATAAAAATATTCCTGCAAAGTCTTAGAAAAAATCCTTTACCAATAGTTATTTCACAAATATGTCCATGTAGGAATGAAAAAACCTGCACAACTACCTGTGTCATTAAGAAGGATACTCTGTAGATTCGCACATTAACATTTGCATAATTATCTCTGATACTTGCCAACATTTAAAGCTTTTTTTCTCCTTTTGCCTTTTCAAAACATACAAAATGTAATGAAATTCTCTCTTTAAACTGAAGACTTCTGCATGCCAAAGCAAGCCATGATTTGCTTGCTCATAATCATCTTTTCCCTGTCTCTTAGAGGCACTGCTGCATTAATTGTTTATCCAAACTTGAAACAGTTCATGAGTGACTCTGAAGATAAAAGTATTGAGCCAATCTCAATGGAATTCATGTCCTATGCCTCTTAAAGCTGAAAGAATGTACTTATTACATGTGAGAATTAAGTCTTGATACCTAGTAAATGGGAATAAATGAAATATACTGTCTAGAGCATCATGTGTCAAGGGATGATTGCATTTTAGTCTTATTTGAGCAAATCCGTGATCCAAGAGAGAAAGGACTGCTCAATTATAGCAGAGAAAGTAGTGGTGCAGTTGGAGTCAAACATTAAGTACGTGGGTTTTGAAGTTGGGAAGTGATTCTGTATCAGATGACTTTAACACAACATTACTAAATGCATGATCTTCAAACACATTGGCAACAAATAGCATGATATAAGAAATGTTGGTATTCCTTACATTGAAGGCTGGACGGGGAGAAGGAAGGCATGGAGTTTTCAGGAGTTTGCAAATCAAGCACATCATTCTAGATCACAATGAAATCTCCATTAAGCAAAAATACTAAGTGGAGGGCTCTTCATCCATTCAATATTTTACTAAAATTCAGTGAAACGTACTATTTTGGTGTGTAAAAAACTTTCATGTAGAAAACAGGAGTGTGCTGAGAGATTTTTAAGTCTGGCCCAAAGAGTGGCCAGATTTTCAAGTCAGGCCCCCTGTTAAACAAAAATCAGAGTCTAAAACTTTTCAAATTAAATGACCCTGGATGAGGTAGGAAACACAAGTCCTTCCCTTGAACCTTTAATGGCTTGTTCTAGCTCATTCCTGAAAATGGTAGGCAAAGAGGACCCCACATAAATCAATGGAGCATCAGGGTGCATCTCTAAAAGGCAGCTGTAGCTCTGCAATAACTTGGGAATTAGAGAGACATCAGTGAGCCAATTTTGAGTCAAACTGTTAGTGAGGAACCCTGTCCCAGAGAACTGACAGCTTTTCTCAAGGAAGTTGAGCAGCAGGATATCACGGCACATGTGGCTGGCAGGTATAAAGGAGACAAGGTGGGAAGTTGGTGGAAATTCACCCTGAGATTCACTGATCACAGCAGGATGAAGAACCCGTTTTATCAGACTCTGGGTCTCAGTAAGAAATGAAGAAGCCTCTGTTTATTATATTAGGTCCAGCTGGCCACTGTCAGGTGGTAGCAGCTGCTCAGCAGAAGGCTCTGCTTTAACTTCAGCTCATCACACCTGGAGGCAGCCCTAGAAGTGCTCCACACCTCAGCTGGTGCCAGAGCACAGGGATACCGGACACCCTCTTTCGACCCTTGTGTGCCATTAACTAAAGGCATCTCCCCAAACCAAGCTATCCCATTCAGCACTTAGCACAGAATATGTCACTGCCAGGGAAGTCAGCATGTAAGAATACAGAGAAAAATGCAATCATGAAACATATTGGGGATTCAATATAATACAGGATAAATTCAAGTTTTGGTACTTCCTTCATAAATGAGCATATATACTAGCTGTTTTCTCTGGAGTGTAGTTCAAGAATGTGCACTTTCCATAGCAGTAAAATTCTTCACTTCATGCATTCACAGCTAGCAGAGCTCTCACTCAACTTGTTTTTTCTCTTCAGTGTAAGGAAGGACTTAGTTCAAATGAACCGTGCTACTTCCTCTGAAAGATACCAAATTATGGCAATAATACATGCAAAGTCAAAGGTTCTTTAAGGCGGGCCACTGGTATCTAAAATAAGGATGGTTTACATGTAGCATCATATGCACATAAGATAACAATCAAACAATTTTCTTATGTTTATGAAAAATATGTTTTGTGCTCCCAGAAATTACACGGTCAAATACAGCCAAACTCGGATACAAATGCTTTCCTCACCATGAAAATGTCCAAACAAAGAATAGCTGCCAGTGATACATTTCCTACAGTCCTGTTTGCCCCAGGTGTGGATAAAACGGGCGTCTGAGCTGCTCAGGTCATTCCGGCCTGTTGATCCGAGCCTGCTCCAGAGTGTCACCAACAAGGGCATGGAAGTTCAGCATCCTGTGCTCTACGTTGTGTGCTCTGGTCAGGGCTCCTGAGAGCTCCTCCAGGGACGGGATAAACCCCCACCAGTGGGGACCAGCTCCTGCTGTGTCACCAGGCAGCCTCGGATGGTGCTGGGGAAGCAGCCCATGCAGGGCTCGCTCAGCCCCGGGCACTGTGGGCAGTGCTGCATTCTCAGCAAAGCTCTGCTGCAGGCTTTGCAGAAGTGTGGGTGTTCTGTTGGATAGATCTCTGCAATCCCCAAATTCAGAGCCCGCAGGAAAGTCCAGCTGGGTGTGAGTGATCTTCCCATTTGTCCCGTGGCCTTTTCGGGAATGCTGCCAAGGAGCCTGATGTCTCTTCTCCCCACCTGGAGGCATCAGCACATGCCAGGGAGCTGTCAGTGAGACCAGGGGTAATCACACTTCGTAGACTACTGCAAACAGGGTGGTGTCAAAACTTCCATTCGCTAATGCCTCTGTGCTAATGCCTGTGCCCAGCAGGAAGAGTCCAACATCTGTGAAAAGCTCCTGCACATCCACAGCAGCCTCAGTATCTGTGTTTGTAGAAGCATTGCAGAAAAGTGTGCTTGTCAAGTCTCAGCCAGTCTCATAAGCATTTCAAGGGTTTCTACAACCAATCGCTTGCTCAATCAATCAATCAATCAATCAGTCACTGTTTTTAAGGTTTAAAAAAAGGAAATTAGAATAAGAACTTGAAACAGTTATATTATGACATCTTACATATATCCCAAATGAATTTTAGCAGTAGAATTTTGGAGGAGACAAACTCCTCACAAACTAGGACAGCTCTTTTCTCTATAGAGAAACACCTTCCAAGTAATGTTACAACACAATCAATAATTCATGTTTTCTTTGCAGGTTGCATTAAACACAGCCTACAAATATGTGTAACAGGAAATCATTGTAGGCAGAGTTCTTAGGTTACCAACTGCAGCAAAGGGCCTGTTGTACCTGTCTCTGTAGCTCTCTTACCTCATGACTCATTCTGCAAGTTGCAATAAACAGCTGAATGCTCCCAGTAACTCCAAGTCGTTCCTCTTACCATCCTGAATGGATGGGCAAAAGTAGCGTTAAACAATATCAGCAACTCTTCAATTCTATCAGAACTTAATGCTTCAAGTTTTGATTTTGTGTCTTGCAGGGCAAGCAGATGTACCAAACACACAGGAGAACATGATTTTAGATGGTGCTGTTTAGTTTGGTATGCTCAAGAGCTGCTTTCCTCAGGAACTAATGGATAATCGCTCTCTAAGCCTCAAGCACTGCAGAGTGAGTAAAGCCTGAATGGACAAACTCGCACTTCACGTGGTTCATGGTAATCCTTACATACTCGGAGTAGTGTTGGATAAAGCAGGTAAAGGATACTGGAAAAACATCCTCCCCTGACATGATCTGTGATTCACAGGTAAGAAAAAACGTCAGTTTTCAAAACAGAAAAAGAATGTTTATACTGAGGAATTCCCTAGACCTGCCTGAGAAGGTTGCCTTTCAGAGAAGGCAATGAAGCAGTAGATGGATCAAAAAGAAACTTAGCTTAGAGTTGAGAATAAAATCACAGAAACATGTATTGCAAATATTAACCCATTTCATAGACTTAATGGCTACAACTCAGTAACTTTTTATTGAAGCTGTACAAGTTTTCATGCATTTTTTTCACATTTCCTTTAAAAAAGACTGTACAAATAATGTAAGGAAAAGCATGAAGTACAGTTAATACTGACTAAAGCATGATGTTAAGCATAGGCAGAATCAAATAGTGTCAAACCATGTCAAGCATTTCCTGAGGCAATCTGAAGTCTGCTGAGAAGTCGCTGACTGAAAGGAATAGTAGCAAAAACCAGAATAAATGTAGAAAAGATAGGGCTGGTATAGGGGTGTGGAACAGAGAGCAGAGTTGGTCGAGATATTCTGGCCTTGGTCGGGTACAGACCATGGAATAAGAAAGCACAGATATGAAGCAAAGAGCTTCATGTGCAGCTATCAGATTTTTTGGAACCATGTCTTTTTGTAAGGCTGCCAAGTAATGCAAACAATAGGCTGATTCTGTAACTGAGGGAACATTCTGGCTTGGGGATGTGGCTGCTTGGGGCTGCAACAGTATATAAAGTTGACCTGAGAGAACAAGAAATTACTTCAGTGACTTCAGTGACTTCAAGAACTTCAAGAACTTCAATGACTTCAACTCTGATTTCAACTCCAACTTCAACTCCGACTTCTTTTTGCTTGGGCTTTGGCTTCTGCCTTGGATTCCTTTTTGTACCCCTTCTTTGAAGTCCCGTCACTCAGTAGCATGGCAGACAGGCTCTCACATCTTTAATAAGTATCCATGTAGAAGTGCCTTATATTATGATCAAAAGTTTGTTCAGTTGAGGTGAGTGAAAGTATTCTTGCTGACTGCAATGGGTTGGAAACCACATACTTTGGGAAAAGATGACAGAGAAAACATTCAAGTGATCAGCATATCCTTTGTATTCAGTCTCTGTTTTCTCCAGTCTAAATGAGATACGTACTCATAAATCACAACCAATCTTCTGTTCTCTTTAAGTCTTAGTTTGGTATTCCAGATGGCTCTTGAAATTAAATTGGCTTTCTGGAAAGCAATTTGCTATTCTTCTAGCAGTCACACAAGTAAGGACAACAAGTGTTGACAACTCAGAGTAAAGAGTCAAAAAGCAAATTTGCATGGGTTATTTTGTGTTTTTTTTATTGCTACATCACATACATATGTGAACTCCTCCTAATGTGAGTCTCACTATCATCATTCATAAATATCACAGTGATTCAGCAAAGGGATTAATTTATTTCCAAAGTCAGACTTCTAAAGTCAGTGCCCTTCAAGAAGCTGTGTTCTCACCAATGGAGACCTCAACAAAGCTTCTTGGATTTCTCCTGGGAGTTAACAGCAGATGTGTCAGCTGAGCACCTCTGCAGCTCCAAATATCTCCTGCAGCCCCTTATGCCTCAGTGCTGAGCTAGATTTATTTATATACATATTTTATAGGAATTGATTTCTATATTTATTTCTCTATTTCTATTTCTATTTCTACAGAAAGAATATGAGCAGCTCATCTCAACCTCAACTTCAGCAGCTCATCTCCTGTACCCAAGACACTTGCCCTGCACCCCATGTCTGTAGGGGTGCAGGTGTGTATGGGAGACCCATTTCCTTCTGGAGCAGCAAATGAGGCACAACAGATCCCACAGGGAAGATTAAATGGATCAAAAGGCCCACTTTAAGGCACCTGAATCAAGGATGAGATCTCCACCAGCCCTACAGGCAGTTTGGACACCCAGCTCCCCTGGAGGCACAGGTACGTGGGAAACTAAAGGACAGCCCTGAATGATGAACTATCTAACTCTAGTACACCTCATTTTTTTCCCTGGGGAAATAAGGAATGCAAAGAACATGCAGTCCTACTAGAGAAACTTCATGGAGCTGTCTGAGAGTGTTTGATAGCATTTTTAAAGGTAGATGCCATTTTTTATTTGCCTATCCAGAAGGGCTTGTGTGTTCCGCAGCTTTTGTGTCATATCCGTAGGTTCTTTATGGACATTTTGTATTTTAAACGGTTCTAGATAGCTGTGCTGAGACCATGGAATTAAATTCTAGATATCTGGTTATCACAGACTTGACAAGCCTTCATATACAACCGTGGAGGAGCCCAGAAGAGCAAAGACAAAAATTGAAGTCAAAGTGATTCTGGGTTTAGATGGCTTAAAATAATAAGAGGGGAAGAAGATGAAAGCTTTTTTTATTATTACTTTTCCTAGATGGTAAGCATAAATTCTGGGATTTAAAATGTCTCTTGCAATCCACAGCTGCACTGTCCTATTACCAAGACCACAAATATTAGCTGGTAGAATAAGTGGTGCCGCACATGGATAATCAAGAAATTTTATAATGTGGTCTAGACAAGAACCAATCTTCAAGACTGAATTACATTGCTGCTGTCTCAGCAACTGCCAGATGAATGAGTACAATAATCAACTACGTCAGAAACTGACTTTTTCTGCCTTTCAAAACAGGATACAATGATACTGGCCACTTGTGTTTATAATTCTGCATCATGTGGTTTAATTGTCATTTTATGATTTCTTACAATATCTGTCAATCAGGTTTTTTTCTACTGGCCTATTTTCTGCTTTATAGCCATGGCTATTTCTGAGATTTGTTTTGCTCTCAGCAAATCTGCTGGCAGACAGCAAATCAGACCTGTGTTTACTTGCAATGTTCAAGAGCTCCTGGGAATACCTTAGACTGGCAATCTCTGTCATTCACAACACTTTCTGACACTTCAGTGCCAAATCAAGCGACACTGCTTCAATACTGCAAGCTGCAGCAATGAGTTTGTCTTTTAAATCTGTGGGCTGAGACTAAGATGATCAGCGTGAATTATTCAGCAACATAAAAGAAGTGATGAGTTTTCGATCACTATAAATCTAATCCATATAAAGCACATTTTAAGTATAACTAAGATGAGCTAGATAAGCTCTTTTTATTGTTATCAAATGATTTTTTCATCTTTGGCACCAGGGTCTCTTATCTCTGTCATTTATGAGATCTTCATATTAACTGCTATACAATATCCCAAAGATACTTTGTGCAACCCTTCTGTTAATAATGTCTATTGTTTACCACTCACAAAGTGTCAATTTTGTTTCTCTTCATCAAGAGAGAATTAAAATTATTATTTGAATAATCCTAAATCAAACTTCATCAAACTTGCCAATTTTTTAACCAATTAATTTTGGAAAGGACAGTAGTATTTCTCTTCCTGATTTTACTAAGAAAGAACAAAACATGGGGCTAGCAAAAACTGTAGATGAGATCTTGTTTATGTAGAGCATTTCTTCAGCTGATACTTCATACCTGTACATATATACATTGTATTTAGTGTAGTGTATTTACCTAAGGGCTTACAAACTGATGTAAAATAACTATCAGGTCATTGCTTTAGAAGATTTGCTCTCTTCCCTTCCTTTAACAGTTGTGTTCCTGAGAACCATGGGTAATTGTAAATGATAAAGAAGTTGCATGGTATCAATTAGTCCAGTGGGTTACTGGCATTAAAATCAAAACTCAAAAAATATACATACGCCTTGTTTACTAGGAAGAAAGGGAACAAAAGAGAAATTGATATTTTGATTCCTGGACATTAATCGGATTTAATGGAAATACCGCACAGATTGAAATAGAATTTGGATTCAATTCTAAACCAGCCCTGCAATTCTCACCCTTAATTGCTTTAGCAAAGTGTCTTGATACGATAGGTTCCTTAGAAAATAATTTGAACTAAAGTTCTATGGAACCATGCTGTTGTAAACCAGCTACTCTTTCTTAAATTTGCCCTTTCTTCACAGAGAAGCATGAATGTTCTAGAAATCTGCTAAAGGAGAGAATACATGGTTCTAAATGCTGAGCACTACCTTTTGAAACACCCAGGGTACTTAATGCAGAGATAGTCTAGAAAGTAAAAAGTCAGTATTAACAGTGGGGCAACAAGCGCTGAAGTCTTATCATTGATACCGTTTATAATCAGGTCTGCTCTTGGCAGTGGATTTGAGCTCCAAAAGCCAAGCAAAGCCTGCAGGACGGGGAACTGATCTGTAACGGCAGTTCCAGGAGGGGTCCCGTTGGCAGCTCAGGAACAGCTCCCTTGTCCATCAGCAATGTGCCCGCTCCTGCTGCGTGCTGCCAGTCCTTCCCTTGCAGTGCCAGCAGGAGCTGCTCCCTGCCACCAGCCAGCTCCTTAGCCTGGAGTCCCTTCCAGTGCTGGCAGTCCAAGCTCCCTCTTGCCTTGAGCCAAACACATGCCTGCACCTTGGGCTGGCTTTGCCAGGTCACTTTTTCCAAGCGTCTGACTCCCAGGCTTCTTCCCCAGCCCAAGGACATTGGTTATTTCCATCACCAGGTAGTTTTACACCATGAACCATTTCGGTTTTCACCAGGAGGTGAATCATTACGATTCTGGTGCTTTCTTGTACCCAATGTCCTGTTAAGTCCAAGAATGAGCTGTTCCCACAGCTTAGTTTGTGGCTCTTCCTACACCATTTTATTCCACACTGCATGACTAAAGAAAAGCTATCCTTTTCCTTCCTATGTTCCAGCTCTCTAAGTACTTCCTACATGTATATATATATATATATATATATATATATATATATATATATATACATATATATTTGTATATATGGATGTTTGCATATAAAGAGCCAAGCATCAATGGAATGATCTGAAAATCCACAGAGCACAAGTTCTGTGCTCAGTGGAGTCCCGGAGTTTCCTCAGCAGGCTTTGCAGGGCGTTCTTAGCGAACGTGTGCCTCTGCTGCCAATCCCAAATCTGCCCTTTCCTTGCCCAGCCTGAGTGCACGTGGGACATGTGCTGGGCATGGCTGGAGATTTTCACAATCAAAATCCTCCAGCGCCATTGCCTTTACATCTGCTCCTTTACATCTGCTTTGGATAGCGCAAATCACACAACACCCATCTCAGCTGACAAATGTCATTTCTTGCAGATTGCTACAGCCACACTGCTGATGGACAAACACACAAGAATATTGATTTCAGCTGAAAAGTAGAATTTGTTACAAATTGTGACACCCGTGCTGACAATACAGAATGACACAAATCTCTGTTAAGGTTAAAAAAAGGAATTTATTACATTAGTACAACAATGCTATGGAAATTTATACAAACACTAACTCCAGTTAACAAAAGGATTAATTTATTGCCAACATCTACAACAACTCAGTATACACAAAGATCAATTAAGTGTTTAACAACCTAATTTATTACATACTACTACAAGTGTACAGTCCATATAGAAATACTAAAATATGCATTCCCACTCTAAATAGATAAAACTATATCATTCTACAACTCCATACACATTGAAATAGAACTAAATTAATACATATATACATATATGTATAAATACATATGAACATATAGCGATACACACTTGTAAACATAGATTAAATATTACATATTAAATACAATATAGATAAACAGATATATAAAAAACCCTATCTATAAATTTAAAAATATCCCTGTGCCAAGCTAAATATCCATATAACTGCGTCAGTACAAATGTAGAGCTATTCAATTGGATACAAATGTGAATAGAATGACATCCAGAAATTGATTGTTATACATATAAAAACATGTAGACCTATGCAAATAACAGTTTAAAGAGCCTGTTTAAAGAGCCATCTACCTATAACTGCATCAAAACAAATAGATACATATGTAGAGAAAAATGTATACAGAGGAAACAGAACTAAAAGTAGATAGAACAACATACAGGTCTACTTAGATACATATATGCGTAGCATAGGTCCATAAATATAACAACACACGTATAAAAATAATGCTAGACAAATAGCAATCCACATATGCATATAATATAATATAATATTTCCATATAATTATCGCTGCCTATGTGCAAGTCCATCTATCTTGAAGGAGAACGCTGAGCAGAGGGATTCCAGCAGCCCCATCTCCAAAGCCTCTCCCTCGGTCTCCTCGTCCCGTGCAGAGCAGCTCTCCAGGACAGGGACAGCACATGGCACATCTGGGAAGCAAAGGGAACACGCAGTCAGGATCAGGCCTTTTCCCTAGGCAGCACCTGCCCTTCCATCAGGGAAGCGAAGAGAAAACCTCAGCACCTCCCCAGGAGGGTTGGAAGAAAAAGCAGGCCCAGCGGGCCACGCTGTGGTGAGCGCAGCCGCAGCGGGACTGTCCCGCAGTCCCCGGCAGCCCGGCACAGCCGGCACAGCTCCCGGGCCCTGCCGGCACAGCTGCCTTGCCCAAGGACGACAGCCCCTGTGCCGGCCGGGGCAGCTGCGCTGAGCAGCCCCAGCACGGGCAGGGCCCGCTCCTGCCCCGCCGGGCAGTGCCCACGGCCACAGCCCACGACACCCTCACCCCCACCCTGCCTCCCCGACCCTGTGCCCTCACCCAGCCTCTGGCGGGGCAGCAGCAGCTCGCTGCTCACTGCTCTTGCTCGTGGCCTTCAGCTTCTCCCTGCTGCCTCCTGTCAGTTCTGCTGTCTTCAAGGTCTTCAGTGCAGCTGTGGCACAAGTGAAGGCTCAGAAACTGGTTCCAAGGCCTGTCAGAGCCACAGATCCCAGACCCTTCTGTGCTCGCTGCTGGCCCCCTCCATCCCCTCAGCCCTGCCATGCTCTCAGCAAACGCCGAGTCCCCTTCGGTTTCTTCAGACTCCCGCAGTCCTCTCACCTCCCTCAGTCCCTTCTGACCCACCCCGTCTCCTTAGACCCACCACTCGCCACCCCCCTCAGCCTGTGCCACTTCCCTGTCACCTCAGTGCCACCATTGCCCTCTGCTGCCCCACAGCCTCAGCCCCAGCAGCACCTCCAGGTCACCCTCCCTTCAGTGTCACCACCTCCTCAGCCCCCTCAGTCTCACTGTCTCTCAGCAGCTGCTCAGGGGACAGTGCCTGGGGCCATCGGCAGCTGCCACCGCTCCAGGGACACCCGGGGCTGGAACTGCTGCTCTGCCCAGCCTGTCTGCCAGCTCGGACCCAGCACAGGAAGTGGGGACAGAGGGGGTACAGGGGGAAAAACAAGAGGTGGAAAAAGCCATCCGAGGAGGGAAGGAGGTAAAAATGCAGCCTAGGCCTACACAAACATCAGTCTATCCATCTAAACATCCATATAACTCTAACTATGAACTATGCAGATTTATAAATGTAACTTGATATATGTATAAATATTACTCTATACATATACAACTGTACTCTGCAAATCTATAAATGTAACTGCATATATTTAAATGTAATTCTATCTGATCTATAACTATATATATATTTAACTATAAAGATCTAGAAATAGATAGATGCATAAACACAACTCCATAAATTTATAAATTTAAATATAGGCATTTATAAATCTACATATAAACAGAGGGATTCCACCTGCCCAATGGTCACAGGCTCTCCCTTGGTCTCTCCTTTGCACACAGGGCAGCCCTCCTGGCAAGGTAGATCAGATGGATATCTGGGAAGCAAAGGGAACACTGAGTCAATATTGGCCTCTGTGCAGCTTTCCCTTTGGAAGTAACTGTCCTTCTATCAAAGACTGTAAAAGATGGCCTGAAAGGCAGACTCTCGCTTGGGAATTGGAAGCCTTCTCTTTAAACAACAGGGATCCATCCAAGTATTCAAAATGTTTAAAGCACTGAAGTATTTCATTAAAGTTTCAGCACTCACAGTGCAAATGGCACCCATGAGATCCTGAAACACAGAGAGTCTCTGCTCCCACAAAGAAGCCCAGCCTTGTTCTTTCTTTGTGCTGACAGAGAGACCTCAGTACTCACTGAAATGGCTGAAGCTGAAGGGTGCTGTGAGCTGAGTTATGAAACCAAATTGGGACACCCAGCTTAGTGACACAACTCCCACAAGATCAGGTTTACTCCTGGCTCTCTTGCCACAGCAGAGGACTCGGTGTCAGAGCCTCTGGAGAAGCGTGGAGGGCAGGGCTCGGGGAGGTTGTGTCAGTGCAGGATTTGAACTAAAGGCACCGAGAAGCACCAACCCTGCAGACAAGAACTCAACTCTTCTGATCTCCTTTCCTGTCACAGGCAGGCTCAGAGCAGCCGTCTCACACCTCTCTAATACAATGTGGGCTCTGTCCTTACCAAGCTCCTCGGGTTCCTGAGAACTGTTCCCACAGCTCTTGGTGCCAGGCAAAGCTCCCTTTACTGCAGCCTTAGTCACAGGCTCCCCTCCTGAAGACTCAGGAGCAACATTATTATTCCCCTTGAAAGAGAAACAGAAAGAAATAACCCCTTCTTACCAGTTACACGAGACATCTGGTCCAACAACTCTGTGGCTCACATGCTTGATCTCTTGTTACTAACAAGAAGTCTAGGCCCCAAAGGCCTTCAAAAGTCAAAAAGATTTGACTTCTCCGACATGGTCCAAAAGCTGTCAAAGCTGACAGTGTTGAGTGTTGGGGTGACACTGAACACATGGAGTGGATGCTAAGGAAGGAGTCCTGCCACCTCCTGGCACAGGGATGTGCTCCTCCCTCCACAGCCCTGTGCAGAACAGTCTCATCAAGGCTGCAGCTTTGTAGGGACTGCATAGGAACACACATCTCTTCCCACACAGATGCCCAACAGCAAGGTGACTGAGCTCTGGAACATGGAAAGCAAGACTGGCCAGTTTACCCAGTGGATGATTTCCCAGATGGAAACTGGACTGCAGGCACCAGGTTACTGAGAGGACAAGAAAGCTGCAGCTCCAGCCCATCCCCACACACAGCTCTGGGAGTGCCTACATGCATGGGAGGGCTCACACAGCAGCGGCAGCCCAGCCCTTGCCTTGCCTTTGGCCTTCCAACACAAAAGAGGCAGAGCCCACATCTACTGCTGGAACAGAGGCATCTCTCACATGCCCCTCGCTGCACAGGACACTTTGCCTTCAGTGGCATTCTCCGAACACTCCTCTCTTCTTTCCCATCAAACAAAGCCTGGTACAATGCACAAAGCTTCCACTTCCTCAGCAGAAATGCCCCTGCAGAAGGGATTCTTCCCAGGAAAAGGAGCACCCAAACTTGGCCAACACAGGCTCACCCCTCTCGTCCTCACTGAGGGGGGGGACTTTTTCATTCCTCTTCTCTTAGAAACCTTACTTTACCAAGCGAATCCTTCCCTGTCCATTCACAGCTGAATTCAAGAAGCCTTCGCTTCTCAGCCATGTAACAACTTTCAAAAGCTCTCCCTTTCATCCTTGTTCAGTGGAGTTACATGAGCAGAGGGAGAGAGACCTTTCAGGTGAGGAGGACGAAAACATCTCCTCCAGTGTCTCAAGCACCAGATCCAGATCCAGCAGTGGCAATTCCTTTTCCTCAGGAGTATTCCAGAGTCAGCTGGGGGCTGTCCATGGTGCATAACCAGCACAGCCAGCTAGAGCACTGGGGGCTGAAGTGCCTTGACTGGCTGCAACCATTCAAACGCATTGGTCAGGCTCCAGAATGTGGCTTTGGGACACAGAGCTCTCTGCTGGCATGGATCAAACATCAAAGGAAGCACACAGCAACCTCAATTCCAGAAACATCCCAGGGAAATGGAAGAGCAAGTTCTTCCTCATAAAAAGTCCTTATTCTAAATGCAGCCTCAATTCCAGAAACATCCCAGGGAAATGGAAGAGCAAGTTCTTCCTCATAAAAAGTCTTTATTCTAAATGATGTGTAGGTATATTAAAGGATGGATTCTAAAATTGATCTACACATACACAAAAACACTTTATAATCACTGCCTTTTCTATCTCCCCATTAGCTTTTGGATTTGGTGGCTTCGCAGTTTCTCATCACAACAAACCACAGAAAGTGGATTCACCCAGGAAGAGCCCAGATCTGCAGACACACATGCTGAAATTAAACTGCGAGTTTATTCTAAAAAGCAACCTTGTGGGTGAGGCTGTATTCTGCAGCTGCAGCTGTTCTGGGGACACAAAAACCTCATTGAATTTTAATATCATTATTTGAAGGAAAGACAACCAGTAAATTCTGCAATATCCTATCAGGCTCCTAGCTTGCCTTCATTCTAAGAAAGATGGGATTTTACCTGACACTGACCAGTTGTGGACAAAGATTTTTTTGCCTTGCCCTTGCCCCCCTACAGAGAGGCTCTCTGGAAAATTCCCAGAACCCCCTCCAAATCTGCAGCAAGGACAAAAAAAGCAGACAGAGAATCTTTCTGTTTTCAAGGTCCTTCTTCCAAGGCAACTTGACACTTTCTACCTGATTCTCACTTGAGATCAACCCATGACAGAGCACTGCAGGAAAATATTTGCAACAGTTAATTTTCATGATCATTCTGAAAAGCAAGGGTAGAAACTCTTTCCCTACCTGATGGGCAGTAGGCTGGCCAGTGCTGGTCAGATGTGCAGCTGCTCCTCTCTGGAACTGTCACCAAAGTGCTTTGATGGTCCATGGGAACGGGTGGAATGATAAGCTCAGGCTGGAGTTGAAATCTGTACGTGCCTGGCTCCACTGACCTGGACTCCCCAAGAAGTCCAGAGGTGACAAACACTTTCTCGGGAGGTGCTGGGGAAGCCTGATGCTCTTGAGTACCTGCACTTGTCCTGGAGGGGCCTGGAGGCAGCTCTGAATCCTCAGGTGAGGCAGCACTGTTGTCTGGGGTGTGCTGCCCCAAAGATGTGCAGCTGCTGCTCTCTTGAAGGGTCCTGCAGGTAACTTCAGGGTCTATGGGAACCAGTGGAATGGTGAGCTTGCGGAGATTAAATTTGTGGATGAGCTCCCTTGATTGTTCCACTGGTGAAGCCCCAAAAGTCCAGAGGGGGCACAAACTTTCTTGGCAGGTGGTGGGGAAGCCTCAAACTCCTGAGCACCTGCACATCCCTTGGAAGGGCCTGGAAGCAGCTCTGCATCTTCACGTGATGCAGCAGCAAGGTTCTGACATGAGGGAGTTGTGCAGCAGTGAGGGAAGAAGAAAGGAAGCAAAGGGAAGCCTGGGTCACTATTGTTCTTTGTGTGTGTTTCCCTTGGCAGCAAGTGCACTTCTGTCAGGGAAGATAAAAGCTCCCATCCTCCCAAGTGAAGTGAGAAAGAAAAAAAATCCCCATTCAGCATCCAGTTCCTTGACTACTTAGCCCTCCCCCAACTTGTTCATCCATCTGGGAAAACTGTCCTGCTGCCATTCCCTGGCAGGAGTCAACAGGCAGAAACTCAGCTGCCAGGTCTCTTCCCCTCTGCCCCAGAGGACCAGGAGCTCAGTCCCGCTGGGCCTGACCACACCGAGCCCTTGGCTCACACGCACTCACAGAGAGCTCCCCAAGCATCCCAGGCCGGGCAAGGAGCAGCAGCAGCCACGGCGCAGGGCCGGGCCAGCTACAGACCGAGCAGGCCAGGCTGTGGTGAGTGCAGCCACGACGGGACTGTCCCACAGCCCCCAGCAGCCCGGCACAGCCGGCACAGGGCCCGGGCAGTGGGGATGGGGCCCTGCTTGGGTAACTTTCATTGTAGTCACTTCTGTGGAAAGGTGAAAATTAAATCTTTTCCAGCCGTTCCCTCAGGGTTACCTTTATTAGGACCCAAACCTCTGTACCGCAGGTAGCCTGGGTGTGTGCAGAGCAACACAGCCCCACAAACCCTTCGGCTTTCCCACAGGTCATCCTTACCTGTTCCCAGGTGTGCCCAGCTCTGGCAGCAGAAAGAGCCCACCGTGCAGTGGGCGCCATGCCCTGCCCAGCCGGGGCTCTCTGCCACAGAGCAGCAGCAGCGCCAGCACCTTTCAACTCACTCCTGCCTTGGCTTCACCTGGGAGACGGAAGCCTCTGGAAATCAGCACCGCCAGTCATGTTCCCAGCTTGGAGCAGCTTCTGCAGGCAGGCAAATCCTGCCTGACTGCTTCCAAATAGGAATAAAGGCAGAGGTAGACACATACATACACAGAAGCCCTGGGCCTGTCCAAATAGGCAGATGTATAGGGGAATGCGTTAGGAATAGCTGTTATGCCAATACTGCCTTCTCTCCTGCCCTTTTCTCTCTTCACATTTCCACCTGTTCCCACTCACAACTCTCACAGTTTTCTGGTCATGTTTCCCTCCCAAATTTCACTCATTTCCCCCACCCTTTTCAGCTCCGTTTCCTCACACTTTTCATCTCACATTTCCACACCATCCCATTCGTTTCCTGTTCTTTTCCTTCCCTCGTGTTTCTCACAGATTTTCTCTCACATATCCTGTCCTTTTGTGCCCTCATGTTTGTCTCCTTTTCTCAGTCATGTTTCTCAGTTTTCTCCTCACATTTCTCACTTTTCCCGTCATGTTTTTCACCCTTTTCCCTCTCACAGTTCTCACACCTTCCCCCTTCATATTTATCATTCTTTCCGCCCAACTTCCTTGCAGTTTCTCTCTCACAGTTTGTGCCCTTGTTTCACTCATGTTTTCTGCTTTTTTCTGCCCTCAGGTTTCTCACTCTTTCCCCCTCAGTATTCTCTCAATGTTCCCCTCACATTTTCTGCCCGTTTCTCTCTCTTTGCCAGTAAAGTTTCTCATTCTCTTCCCCTCACATTTCCCTCCATTTTCTCTGATATTTCTCACCCTTCTCTGCTCATGTTTCTCAGAATTTTCCCATCCTATTTCCTGCCCTTTTCTCCTCTAACCTTCCTCTCCTATTTTCACTCATATTTCTCAGCATTTTTCACCTCAGTTTTCTCTCCCTTTCCCACTCAGGTTTCCTACCCTTTTCTTCCTCCCGCTTCTCTCCTACTTCCACTCACATTTCTCATACTTGTCACCTCACATTTTCTGCCTTTTTCCCCCTCACATTTCTTCACCCACTGGTTCCTGTCAGTGACTGTTTCTCTTCAGTAGTTGATGGGCTTCTACTCTTTTATTCCTGCAATCCCCTACTCAAACTAATGGCTGCCAGAGCAGTGGTCCAAGAAGGCCCTGCCTGTGCATCTGCTGAAGAGAAAGTCTGTGCTCCACCTGAAGAATCTCATTAAGAACAACCTAAAGCACAGATTTGGTTTGCATTTCAATTCTACAGAGTCTTCGTACTGTTCTAAATTAATAGGTACCCTGAGGGATACACATTCCAGGTGAGCACCCGCTGCTCTAGTAGTCTGCTTCAAGTAGATGCCATCTCCGTCTTCATCACCTCACAGTCACTATGGCTCCAGCATGGAGAAAAACAGTCTGTGATGCCTCCTTGTGCCAAATACTGTCCATTTGCACAGGAGATGCTTTTGGCACTCTTTTGGGGGGAAAAAAAAATATTGAAACCCTGGAGTTTCTTCCTATTTTCACCTACTTGAACTGCCTTGACATCAAAATACTGCCAGCCAATATTACAAACTGTCTGGTGCATGTTTGTGTGCACAGACCAAAGGTGCCACACTGTGTCTGCCCCCAGGTGACTGTTAATGTCCATTTAAACAGAGGGCTGAAAGGGGGGGGCTCTGCCCACCCTGCGCTGCTCCGGGGTCAGGGCTGGGCCAGCAGAGGCTGCAGAGCACGAAGGGAGCGATAGCCTCAGCCCTGGCCACCATCTTGTGTGTGGCTGCTTCAGCCCTGGCCACCATCTGGTGCCTCCACCAAGTCCAACTCTGAAGGGAGTGGGTTGCTGATTGGCCAGCAGGCAGCATCAGTAGCAAAGTCACCACCAGCAGCTTATGGAATAAGTGTCGTTTAATGAAGTGCAAAGCAGCAAAGAAATACAAATGGATAAGCTCAGCAATGAACCTGATTATTACTACAAAAAACTTGCCTATAGGGATTAAGAAAGATACATCACCAGTTACCCTAATACCTGCCCATCGTCCTGACCCACACGTCACCTGGGGAGCCCCTGTCATAGCAAAGGATTGCAGAGGCACTCCCAGTAACTGGGAGTTCCTGTGCGGTTTGCCCACCTGCAGGTGAGGCTGCCAAAGTTGCTGTAAGAGGGCCCAGATTTTATACTGTTGAATAAACAAGCCACCGTAACTTCTAGTGTGGGAACATCTGGTTTCATCCTCCTCTTGGCCTGGGCTCAGGGAGGAACCAAAGGAGTTTACTTTGACCATATAACTTCCAACAAAACCAAATAGAGGTATCTGATTTTGTGGCCTTGTCTGGCTTCTAAGTGTAGGAAGGTAAACACCTGTTTCACTAACAAGTGGATTCATATATATACTGGTAATGACCATGCATATTTTGTTAATGAGTGAATATAAATATAATGTTTGGTTGGAAAGTTCATCTGGAAGCCAGCTTTGGCTTAGGCCTTGTTGTTCAGGCCTTAGTACTTCACTGGAATTGTCCTTTTACAAGCAGTGATCCTGTCCCCTCAGCTGCAGTGGAATCCTCAGCTGGTCCCACAGGGATTGCTCAAGATCTGGTTGTGCTGAGCTCCTTGTGAGTGGAGTCATCAGTCTCTTGGAGAAGCAGATTCTCTGTCACAGGTTCTAGAATTTTTCCCAGGGATCCAGCAAGGTAAGAGGAAAGGTCTCTGCAGCTCTGACGTGGAAATTGTCCTGCTGGGTGGCCTTGGCTGTGAGTCTGAAACACAGGAGCTCTCTGGCCATATGGTGCTGCTGGCAGAGCTGGCTGTTGCCTACTCAAGGCTCAGGTAGGCACCTGAGCTGCCTTGCTGCGCTGCAAAAACCATCTCAGTGCTCAGCGGCACCTCCCGACACCTCGTCTCAGTGGGGATCCCGTTGGCAGTGTCAGAGCAGTGGCTCGTTAGGATCGGTGCTACTCGTGCTCTCTATCCACCCTGGCCCTGGCAGTCCTGGCCCTGCAGCTATGCCCTCACAGTGAATGGGAACTGCTGCCTGATGTTTTTTGAGCTGCGCCACTGCTGCTGCTGCTGCTGCTGCTGACGCCTTGATGAATGAATTAGTGGGATTATGGGCCATACTGGCCTGTGATAGCAAGGTCATGAAGGCAGAGGTGCAGATGGTCCTGTCAGTCCTATTTCTGCATTTTTCTGGAAACCAAGGAATCTCTTTTGATCCTGTGAGGCACTGAGTTTGCAAAGTCATGGTTCCTTTGTTGTTGTTGTTGTTGTTTCCCTTTGGAAAGCATGCCTATTTGAGATGGCATCCCTGTTTGGAGCCAGCTGAGCTTCTCTCCCATGATATCTGATCATTTCAGTGAATCAATGGAGAGGGTTCAGGAGGTGGTGATGACCATTTCAGGATGGCTCTCTCCAGTTCAAGTCCTGAGTGGGACTCAGAATTCAAACTATATCAAACTATATCAACTCCGTTGGAAGGTTCCCTTCCTTGTCATCCTGTGAATAAGCTCTACATTAACTTCCTGGATTGTTCAGTGCTTTTTTTCAAGATGGAAAGTCCTGTTTGTGGTGGCTTTTGTATGGTTAGGAATTGGGGGTCTCCTTCTGATGCCAAAATTAGTTTTGCTATTTTATTTCCTTCATATATATTCACAGATGACTATTGTTGTAGAGTTACAGAGTTCCTATGTTCAGTTCAGTACTTTTTCTCCTCTGATAGGCAGAAAGACAAAACACATTCCAAAGGCTCCTATCCTATCTTGCCTCCTCTGGCAACCAAGGGTAAAACACGTTCTCAGGAGACTTTCTCATAAAGTAGGTGTAGCCTGTACAGTTAGTAGCAAGAAAGAGGGACTCCAGAGAAGGTGGAATGAAAAGGGGGAGATTTCCTCCTTATTGTGCTTACAGTTGGGAATTCTTGTCAATTATGCTACTTTTCCAAATTTAGAAAACCCAATTTGCCCTATGTGGGGGGGACATTTTTCCATATCTGCCCCTGGAGGCCTCCAGTTAGACCAGATTTGATATTACTTCCTATACTAATATTGTCCCAAAAGTGTGTTTTGTTTCTCACTCATTCGGGCATTGCTTCCTCCACACTGCAGTGCCTTTGGAATGCAGCCCATTGCCCAACTTTTTCGCAACCTTGATGCTTCTCCATGAGACAGAAAGTGCAATTGCATTTCCAAATGCCAAAACCAATGAGCCAGAGCATCCCGTGCAGATACAGGCCTGCAGCTGTTTCTGAAGAACATTTTGGTTCCTGCCCAGGGCAGCGGATGCATCCCCTCTGTGACTGCTGCTCCTTCCCTGGTGCCCATGGGTAGTCGGTACAGAGTTCTGCCAGGGGAATGGAAAAGGCTGGGGATGTCTGCTGACAGTAGATTGCAGTGGAAAATGTTGGGAAAATGTTTGACTGTAGCAAACTGTGAATTCCTTTACCTATAATAGACAGTGCTTAGTCCTGTATTCTTCCGTTGCGGTGATTAAAGTGTGCAAGTGGCTGTCTTTGCCTTGAGAATAAAGAGAGTGGTTCTGTTAAGATGGTAGCTGGAATGCATTCAAGGGGATGAAAGTGATTTTAGGAGGCTCTTGACCACCAAAGGAGAATTTGAGGAATGGGATGGTCCGCACACAATTGTTTCAGGGACCAGAGTCGTGACTGAGGCCCTGCCATATTTGATCCATGTTTCAGCAGGTTGACAAGACAATGAAGAAAACGGTATTGTTTAATACTGGGAAGTTGTCCTTGAAAGAGAAGCAATGTATTGTTCAGTCAGTGGTCAGTTCACCTTTGAAAAAGGAACAATGCATGATGGAGCCATTGTTGGCATGCAGTCAGTCGAGGTCTCATCTCACGTGATAGCCATGTGTGAGCTGATGCTGGCACTGGGAAAATTCCACTCCTGGCTCGGGGGTGGAGGGGTGAGAAGGATGAGATGCACACTGATTTGATCCAGGGCATGTCCTGAAATTTCACTGCCTACCTGGCAGATCTTGACAGTTTGACTGCTTCCAAAGTGGAATAAAGGAAGAGGTGTACATACACAGGAGCCCTGGGCATGTCCAATAAACGTGGAGTTACGTGGAGACATTTGTTAGGAATTATTTCAACAATATTATTTTATGCCAACAGTGTCTTCTCTCCTAGTTCCGTGCAATGGTTAGGGCCATTTTCTTGGTCTGGTTTCCTTCCATTTGGTGCCATCTGAGTGCTTAGTTCAGGTATAGGCTGTGGGTGCTTGGGGCACTATTGGAGTTGCTCTTGGATCCCTTGAACAACAGGGTTTGTCTCACAAGGGGACTTTGTTCTGCTTTGAGAACTTCCCATGCTAATTTGTGTTCGCTGTGTGGAAGGTTGGGCTGCTTTGCATAAATTCACAGACCAATGCAGAACGTTTGCTTTGTGATGTCAGGGCATGGTTGCCATGTTGATGTGGTGACATCAGAAGGTTGCTTTGGTGTGCAGAAGGCCTCAGTGCCAGAGCCGCCCTTGGGTGTGCTCAGCATAGGAGCATCCTCCTGATTGTCAGTGGGCAGCTGCCTACTGACAAGAGCCTTGTTTTTTCTTGTGTTTCAGCACAGTCTGCAAACTTGCACAGCAGTGCTACAATGATTGAGCAACTTGTTGCTGCAGTTTGCACTGTGTATGGTATCTCTTATTCGGCCTATTACCTGACTAACCTGGCATGTAAGTAGAGATTTTCCCAGGGTGTAACCTAACCTGGCTTTTGTATGTCTTCCTGCTCTTTGTTAGTGACTGGGTTGATTTTGAAACAGAAAGAGCATTAGGATGCCACTGGCAAAGCTCCTGTCAACATGTACTGCTGAAAACAAGGAGCCTGTAGCCAGGGGGCTGCAGGCAGAAAAACAGCTGTCCTGCTTCGCTGCCAACAGAACTTCCACAGCTCAGAGGGATTTTGGGCAAGATTTTCTGGCCAACTCTTTTCACCAAGTCAATGAGAATTAGTGGATGCAACTAATTAAAAAAACCAAAAGTACCTGAAGGAGAGCATAAAAAAGGCTGCTTTAGATATAGGGCAGAAAAGAAGCATTGAGTGTTAAAGAACTATATCCATTATAGTGGTCAAAATTGCATAAATATGCTGGCAAGATAAGCCAAAGCATAATTAGAGCAAAGAATATTGCACTGTTCTCTTGATGGCAGTGTGAAAGATATCTCCTTAACCATCATCTCTTTATCCACCATCTCCTCATCTATGTCATTCGCATCCTCTCTCTCATCCACCACCTGGATGCTTGTGGTGAATGAAAAAATGCTCTCCGATAGGGTTGACTGGCTCTGTGGGATTCATCAGTTCAGACATTTGTCTAAAAGAGACTTCTTCAATTTCCTTGCCCACTCCAGGTCACCTCAGACATATCTACATAGCTGCCAAATCTGAGGTGAGTGACAAAAGAACGTTTGATGATCCAAGTGTTTAAGAAATGACAAGAAAACAGTAATCTTAGCCCATGGCAGGAGAGCGTGGAGGTTAACCTGGGAGGAGTGAAAGCCAAAACATATCCATGCCTGCAGCAGCAACAGCTGGCGATTTCCTAATTTTCCATTTCAGAGCTTTACACAAGTCAAAGCTCAGTTTTCAGAGGGAACGTTGCTTGCTGATAGTAACCAGGGTGGACTATTGAATTAGGAGCAAGGTGCAATTCTGTTCAATCAGCCCGTCCTCACTGGACTGGAGTGACTTTAGAGTCCTATTGCTATGAGAGTTGATGATTTTGCCTTAGTGGAGCAACTTGTAGTGCTGAAGAGAAATAACTTTAGGAATGATAGGCAATGGCCTGTCCCTGATGCTTCTCTCTGTCCACAGAGCCCTGAACCGATAACAGACTCTGAAGTGACTACCTCAATTCCTGGGGACGAGGCCAAAGAAGTGCAAAAGGACTGCAAGCCTCTGGCTGCAGTCACAGAAGAAGCTGAGCATTCTGAGCCGGTAAGTGCCAGTTGTGGCTGGTGCCGTCTTTAGTGCGAGACAGAGCTGCAAGATCCTGACCAGCCAGCACTTGGTGTTGCTGGCTGAGGATGCTGAGTGCTGGAATGCTGCCAGGAGCTAGCAATCCCCCCAGCCAGTGAGCGCTGGAGAATGGGCTTTGACCTGTGCCGTTTAGGTCTCAGCTTGCTGGGATTCTGATAGGGGTCGGCCTGAAGCATGAAGGCTTCCCGGCCCCAGAGGAGGGAGCATGTCCAAGACACTGAGCTCAGCCGTGTTGGATACGTAGGGGCCAGTGTGGTCTGAAGAGACCGGTCCCTCTCCAGAGTCTGGTCAAGGGGCTGCAGGCAGAGAAAGGTGTGATCTGACCCCAGAGGCTCTTTGGGGTGCTTGGTGCCCACGAGCTTCTGGGCCGTGCTTACTTGGGAGTATTTCTGAGACACTGTGGAGTTGCCGCTAGAAGTGAGAGATTTGGTGCCTTTCTTGCCAAGTCCTTCCTTTGCCTCTTCTGGAAGAGCACTCAGTAGTAGAGTCTAGACTTAGTGCACCTGTCTTTTGATAAGCTGCAACGAGTTGATTGTGTTGTTCACGAGTCCTTGTGGGCCTACTCCTGTCCGGTGTGGCAAAAGAACTGCATAGTTCTGGATCCATTTGTGAGGCAAAACCCAGAGGCTGCATGTGTCTCTTGATACTTTCTGTTGTGTGGTCTGCCTTGATAAGTGCCCTTGAAAATGTGCATTGCAGCCTGGAGAGGGGAGAAGGCGGAAAGACTTGGATTGCTTTCTTGTGTTGCTAAGAACAGGAAAGGCATCTCGCAATTGCGGATGCTGCATCCTAAATCCAAGGTGCAACTCTGCACTGGGGGAGCCGCCTGGGAGATAAAGGAGCCAGGGCTTGCGGTCAACAGCAGCTGAACATGAGGCGGTGTGATCCCAGCTGGCCGAGAAGGCCAAGGGCATGGTGGCCTGTGTCAGCAGTGGTGGGGCAGCAGGAGCAGGGCAGTGCCCTGTGCCCTGTGCTGGGCATCGGTGCTGTGGCCGCAGCTGGAGTGCTGTGAGCAGTTCTGGGCCCATCTGAAGCAGAAAGACATTGAGGGGCTGGAGCGTGTCCAGAGAAGGACACGGCAGCTGGGGACAGGTGGGAGCACAAGCCCAATGAGGAGGTGCTGCGGGAGCTTTAGGCAGGGGAAAGGGAGGCTCATCAGCAACCTTGCAGGCTCACTTCCAGAAATGCCTACATGGCAGTGCTCCCCGCAAGGGCCGATCTCATTCCAAGAATGCCCTCACTGCATCCAGATGCTTTAGACACTGGAGTAGGGGGCACTTGGATCCTTTGCTTGGTGGGCTCCTTCCTTTGCCAGTCGGAGAAGCCCCGCTCATTTTGTCTTTTTGCAGCAAGCAGAAGTTCTTTTGCTCAAGATTTCCTCCACTTTTGCGGCACCGGCTGACATTCTGAGAGTGTTTTAGTTTTCCATGTCTGCAGTAGCAACAGCTGGCTATTTCCTAATTTTCCATTTCAGAGCTTTACACAAGTGAAAGCCCAGTTTTCAGAGAGAAGGTTGCTTGCTGGTAGTAGCCAGGGTGGACTACTGAATTGGGAGCCATGTGCACGTCTGTTCAGTCAGCCCGTCCTCACTGGACTGGAGTGACTTTAGAGTCCTATTGCTATGAGAGTTGATGATTTTGCCTTAGTGGAGCAACTTGTAGTGCTGAAGAGAAATAACTTTAGGAATGATAGGCAATGGCCTGTCCCTGATGCTTCTCTCTGTCCACAGAGCCCTGAACCGATAACAGACTCTGAAGTGACTACCTCAATTCCTGGGGACGAGGCCAAAGAAGTGCAAAAGGACTGCAAGCCTCTGGCTGCAGTCACAGAAGAAGCTGAGCATTCTGAGCCGGTAAGTGCCAGTTGTGGCTGGTGCCGTCTTTAGTGCGAGACAGAGCTGCAAGATCCTGACCAGCCAGCACTTGGTGTTGCTGGCTGAGGATGCTGAGTGCTGGAATGCTGCCAGGAGCTAGCAATCCCCCCAGCCAGTGAGCGCTGGAGAATGGGCTTTGACCTGTGCCGTTTAGGTCTCAGCTTGCTGAGATTCTGATAGGGGTCGGCCTGAAGCATGAAGGCTTCCCGGCCCCAGAGGAGGGAGCATGTCCAAGACACTGAGCTCAGCCGTGTTGGATACGTAGGGGTCAGTGTGGTCTGAAGAGACCGGTCCCTCTCCAGAGTCTGGTCAAGGGGCTGCAGGCAGAGAAAGGTGTGATCTGACCCCAGAGGCTCTTTGGGGTGCTTGGTGCCCACGAGCTTCTGGGCCGTGCTTACTTGGGAGTATTTCTGAGACACTGTGGAGTTGCCGCTAGAAGTGAGAGATTTGGTGCCTTTCTTGCCAAGTCCTTCCTTTGCCTCTTCTGGAAGAGCACTCAGTAGTAGAGTCTAGACTTAGTGCACCTGTCTTTTGATAAGCTGCAACGAGTTGATTGTGTTGTTCACGAGTCCTTGTGGGCCTACTCCTGTCCGGTGTGGCAAAAGAACTGCATAGTTCTGGATCCATTTGTGAGGCAAAACCCAGAGGCTGCATGTGTCTCTTGATACTTTGTGTTGTGTGGTCTGCCTTGATAAGTGCCCTTGAAAATGTGCATTGCAGCCTGGAGAGGGGAGAAGGCGGAAAGACTTGGATTGCTTTCTTGTGTTGCTAAGAACAGGAAAGGCATCTCGCAATTGCGGATGCTGCATCCTAAATCCAAGGTGCAACTCTGCACTGGGGGAGCCGCCTGGGAGATAAAGGAGCCAGGGCTTGCGGTCAACAGCAGCTGAACATGAGGCGGTGTGATCCCAGCTGGCCGAGAAGGCCAAGGGCATGGTGGCCTGTGTCAGCAGTAGTGGGGCAGCAGGAGCAGGGCAGTGCCCTGTGCCCTGTGCTGGGCATCGGTGCTGTGGCCGCAGCTGGAGTGCTGTGAGCAGTTCTGGGCCCATCTGAAGCAGAAAGACATTGAGGGGCTGGAGCGTGTCCAGAGAAGGACACGGCAGCTGGGGACAGGTGGGAGCACAAGCCCAATGAGGAGGTGCTGCGGGAGCTTTAGGCAGGGGAAAGGGAGGCTCATCAGCAACCTTGCAGGCTCACTTCCAGAAATGCCTACATGGCAGTGCTCCCCGCAAGGGCCGATCTCATTCCAAGAATGCCCTCACTGCATCCAGATGCTTTAGACACTGGAGTAGGGGGCACTTGGATCCTTTGCTTGGTGGGCTCCTTCCTTTGCCAGTCGGAGAAGCCCCGCTCATTTTGTCTTTTTGCAGCAAGCAGAAGTTCTTTTGCTCAAGATTTCCTCCACTTTTGCGGCACCGGCTGACATTCTGAGAGTGTTTTAGTTTTCCATGTCTGCAGTAGCAACAGCTGGCTATTTCCTAATTTTCCATTTCAGAGCTTTACACAAGTGAAAGCCCAGTTTTCAGAGAGAAGGTTGCTTGCTGGTAGTAGCCAGGGTGGACTACTGAATTGGGAGCCATGTGCACGTCTGTTCAGTCAGCCCGTCCTCACTGGACTGGAGTGACTTTAGAGTCCTATTGCTATGAGAGTTGATGATTTTGCCTTAGTGGAGCAACTTGTAGTGCTGAAGAGAAATAACTTTAGGAATGATAGGCAATGGCCTGTCCCTGATGCTTCTCTCTGTCCACAGAGCCCTGAACCGATAACAGACTCTGAAGTGACTACCTCAATTCCTGGGGACGAGGCCAAAGAAGTGCAAAAGGACTGCAAGCCTCTGGCTGCAGTCACAGAAGAAGCTGAGCATTCTGAGCCGGTAAGTGCCAGTTGTGGCTGGTGCCGTCTTTAGTGCGAGACAGAGCTGCAAGATCCTGACCAGCCAGCACTTGGTGTTGCTGGCTGAGGATGCTGAGTGCTGGAATGCTGCCAGGAGCTAGCAATCCCCCCAGCCAGTGAGCGCTGGAGAATGGGCTTTGACCTGTGCCGTTTAGGTCTCAGCTTGCTGGGATTCTGATAGGGGTCGGCCTGAAGCATGAAGGCTTCCCGGCCCCAGAGGAGGGAGCATGTCCAAGACACTGAGCTCAGCCGTGTTGGATACGTAGGGGTCAGTGTGGTCTGAAGAGACCGGTCCCTCTCCAGAGTCTGGTCAAGGGGCTGCAGGCAGAGAAAGGTGTGATCTGACCCCAGAGGCTCTTTGGGGTGCTTGGTGCCCACGAGCTTCTGGGCCGTGCTTACTTGGGAGTATTTCTGAGACACTGTGGAGTTGCCGCTAGAAGTGAGAGATTTGGTGCCTTTCTTGCCAAGTCCTTCCTTTGCCTCTTCTGGAAGAGCACTCAGTAGTAGAGTCTAGACTTAGTGCACCTGTCTTTTGATAAGCTGCAACGAGTTGATTGTGTTGTTCACGAGTCCTTGTGGGCCTACTCCTGTCCGGTGTGGCAAAAGAACTGCATAGTTCTGGATCCATTTGTGAGGCAAAACCCAGAGGCTGCATGTGTCTCTTGATACTTTGTGTTGTGTGGTCTGCCTTGATAAGTGCCCTTGAAAATGTGCATTGCAGCCTGGAGAGGGGAGAAGGCGGAAAGACTTGGATTGCTTTCTTGTGTTGCTAAGAACAGGAAAGGCATCTCGCAATTGCGGATGCTGCATCCTAAATCCAAGGTGCAACTCTGCACTGGGGGAGCCGCCTGGGAGATAAAGGAGCCAGGGCTTGCGGTCAACAGCAGCTGAACATGAGGCGGTGTGATCCCAGCTGGCCGAGAAGGCCAAGGGCATGGTGGCCTGTGTCAGCAGTAGTGGGGCAGCAGGAGCAGGGCAGTGCCCTGTGCCCTGTGCTGGGCATCGGTGCTGTGGCCGCAGCTGGAGTGCTGTGAGCAGTTCTGGGCCCATCTGAAGCAGAAAGACATTGAGGGGCTGGAGCGTGTCCAGAGAAGGACACGGCAGCTGGGGACAGGTGGGAGCACAAGCCCAATGAGGAGGTGCTGCGGGAGCTTTAGGCAGGGGAAAGGGAGGCTCATCAGCAACCTTGCAGGCTCACTTCCAGAAATGCCTACATGACAGTGCTCCCCGCAAGGGCCGATCTCATTCCAATAATGCCCTCACTGTATCCAGATGCTTTAGACACTGGAGTAGGGGGCACTTGGATCCTTTGCTTGGTGGGCTCCTTCCTTTGCCATTCAGAGAAGCCCCGTTCATTTGGTCTTTTAGCATCAAGCAAAAGTTCTTTTGCTCAAGATTTCCTCCACTTTTGCGGCACCGGCTGACATTCTGAGAGTGTTTTAGTTTTCCATGTCTGCAGTAGCAACAGCTGGCTATTTCCTAATTTTCCATTTCAGAGCTTTACACAAGTGAAAGCCCAGTTTTCAGAGAGAAGGTTGCTTGCTGGTAGTAGCCAGGGTGGACTACTGAATTGGGAGTCATGTGCACGTCTGTTCAGTCAGCCCGTCCTCACTGGACGGGAGTGAATTAGAGTCCCATTGCTATGAGAGTTGATGATTTTGCCTTAGTGGAGCAACTTGTAGTGCTGAAGAGAAATAACTTTAGGAATGATAGGCAATGGCCTGTCCCTGATGCTTCTCTCTGTCCACAGAGCCCTGAACCGATAACAGACTCTGAAGTGACTACCTCAATTCCTGGAGACGAGGCCAAAGAAGTGCAAAAGGACTGCAAGCCTCTGGCTGCAGTCACAGAAGAAGCTGAGCATTCTGAGCCGGTAAGTGCCAGTTGTGGCTGGTGCCGTCTTTAGTGCGAGACAGAGCTGCAAGATCCTGACCAGCCAGCACTTGGTGTTGCTGGCTGAGGATGCTGAGTGCTGGAATGCTGCCAGGAGCTAGCAATCCCCCCAGCCAGTGAGCGCTGGAGAATGGGCTTTGACCTGTGCCGTTTAGGTCTCAGCTTGCTGGGATTCTGATAGGGGTCGGCCTGAAGCATGAAGGCTTCCCGGCCCCAGAGGAGGGAGCATGTCCAAGACACTGAGCTCAGCCGTGTTGGATACGTAGGGGCCAGTGTGGTCTGAAGAGACCGGTCCCTCTCCAGAGTCTGGTCAAGGGGCTGCAGGCAGAGAAAGGTGTGATCTGACCCCAGAGGCTCTTTGGGGTGCTTGGTGCCCACGAGCTTCTGGGCCGTGCTTACTTGGGAGTATTTCTGAGACACTGTGGAGTTGCCGCTAGAAGTGAGAGATTTGGTGCCTTTCTTGCCAAGTCCTTCCTTTGCCTCTTCTGGAAGAGCACTCAGTAGTAGAGTCTAGACTTAGTGCACCTGTCTTTTGATAAGCTGCAACGAGTTGATTGTGTTGTTCACGAGTCCTTGTGGGCCTACTCCTGTCCGGTGTGGCAAAAGAACTGCATAGTTCTGGATCCATTTGTGAGGCAAAACCCAGAGGCTGCATGTGTCTCTTGATACTTTCTGTTGTGTGGTCTGCCTTGATAAGTGCCCTTGAAAATGTGCATTGCAGCCTGGAGAGGGGAGAAGGCGGAAAGACTTGGATTGCTTTCTTGTGTTGCTAAGAACAGGAAAGGCATCTCGCAATTGCGGATGCTGCATCCTAAATCCAAGGTGCAACTTTGCACTGGGGGAGCCACCTGGGAGAAAAAGGAGCCAGGGCTTGCGGTCAACAGCAGCTGAACATGAGGCGGTGTGATCCCAGCTGGCCGAGAAGGCCAAGGGCATGGTGGCCTGTGTCAGCAGTAGTGGGGCAGCAGGAGCAGGGCAGTGCCCTGTGCCCTGTGCTGGGCATCGGTGCTGTGGCTGCAGCTGGAGTGCTGTGAGCAGTTCTGGGCCCACCTGAAGCAGAAAGACATTGAGGGGCTGGAGCGTGTCCAGAGAAGGACACGGCAGCTGGGGACAGGTGGGAGCACAAGCCCAATGAGGAGGTGCTGCGGGAGCTTTAGGCAGGGGAAAGGGAGGCTCATCAGCAACCTTGCAGGCTCACTTCCAGAAATGCCTACATGACAATGCTCCCCGCAAGGGCCGATCTCATTCCAAGAATGCCCTCACTGCATCCAGATGCTTTAGACACTGGAGTAGGGGGCACTTGGATCCTTTGCTTGGTGGGCTCTTTCCTTTGCCAGTCGGAGAAGCCCCGCTCATTTTGTCTTTTTGCAGCAAGCAGAAGTGCTTTTGCTGAAGACTTCCTCCCCTTTGGCAGCACCGGCTGACATTCTGAGAGTGTTTTAGTTTTCCATGTCTGCAGCAGCAACAGCTGGCTATTTCCTAATTTTCCATTTCAGAGCTTTACACAAGTCAAAGCTCAGTTTTCAGAGAGAAGGTTGCTTGCTGGTAGTAGCCAGGGTGGACTACTGAATTGGGAGCCATGTGCACGTCTGTTCAGTCAGCCCGTCCTCACTGGACTGGAGTGACTTTAGAGTCCTATTGCTATGAGAGTTGATGATTTTGCCTTAGTGGAGCAACTTGTAGAGCTGAAGAGAAATAAGGTTAGGAATGATAGGCAATGGCCTGTCCCTGATGCTTCTCTCTGTCCACAGAGCCCTGAACCGATAACAGACTCTGAAGTGACTACCTCAATTCCTGGAGACGAGGCCAAAGAAGTGCAAAAGGACTGCAAGCCTCTGGCTGCAGTCACAGAAGAAGCTGAGCATTCTGAGCCGGTAAGTGCCAGTTGTGGCTGGTGCCGTCTTTAGTGCGAGACAGAGCTGCAAGATCCTGACCAGCCAGCACTTGGTGTTGCTGGCTGAGGATGCTGAGTGCTGGAATGCTGCCAGGAGCTAGCAATCCCCCCAGCCAGTGAGCGCTGGAGAATGGGCTTTGACCTGTGCCGTTTAGGTCTCAGCTTGCTGGGATTCTGATAGGGGTCGGCCTGAAGCATGAAGGCTTCCCGGCCCCAGAGGAGGGAGCATGTCCAAGACACTGAGCTCAGCCGTGTTGGATACGTAGGGGCCAGTGTGGTCTGAAGAGACCGGTCCCTCTCCAGAGTCTGGTCAAGGGACTGCAGGCAGAGAAAGGTGTGATCTGACCCCAGAGGCTCTTTGGGGTGCTTGGTGCCCACGAGCTTCTGGGCCGTGCTTACTTGGGAGTATTTCTGAGACACTGTGGAGTTGCCGCTAGAAGTGAGAGATTTGGTGCCTTTCTTGCCAAGTCCTTCCTTTGCCTCTTCTGGAAGAGCACTCAGTAGTAGAGTCTAGACTTAGTGCACCTGTCTTTTGATAAGCTGCAACGAGTTGATTGTGTTGTTCACGAGTCCTTGTGGGCCTACTCCTGTCCGGTGTGGCAAAAGAACTGCATAGTTCTGGATCCATTTGTGAGGCAAAACCCAGAGGCTGCATGTGTCTCTTGATACTTTCTGTTGTGTGGTCTGCCTTGATAAGTGCCCTTGAAAATGTGCATTGCAGCCTGGAGAGGGGAGAAGGCGGAAAGACTTGGATTGCTTTCTTGTGTTGCTAAGAACAGGAAAGGCATCTCGCAATTGCGGATGCTGCATCCTAAATCCAAGGTGCAACTTTGCACTGGGGGAGCCACCTGGGAGAAAAAGGAGCCAGGGCTTGCGGTCAACAGCAGCTGAACATGAGGCGGTGTGATCCCAGCTGGCCGAGAAGGCCAAGGGCATGGTGGCCTGTGTCAGCAGTAGTGGGGCAGCAGGAGCAGGGCAGTGCCCTGTGCCCTGTGCTGGGCATCGGTGCTGTGGCTGCAGCTGGAGTGCTGTGAGCAGTTCTGGGCCCACCTGAAGCAGAAAGACATTGAGGGGCTGGAGCGTGTCCAGAGAAGGACACGGCAGCTGGGGACAGGTGGGAGCACAAGCCCAATGAGGAGGTGCTGCGGGAGCTTTAGGCAGGGGAAAGGGAGGCTCATCAGCAACCTTGCAGGCTCACTTCCAGAAATGCCTACATGACAATGCTCCCCGCAAGGGCCGATCTCATTCCAAGAATGCCCTCACTGCATCCAGATGCTTTAGACATTGGAGTAGGGGGCACTTGGATCCTTTGCTTGGTGGGCTCTTTCCTTTGCCAGTCGGAGAAGCCCCGCTCATTTTGTCTTTTTGCAGCAAGCAGAAGTGCTTTTGCTGAAGACTTCCTCCCCTTTGGCAGCACCGGCTGACATTCTGAGAGTGTTTTAGTTTTCCATGTCTGCAGCAGCAACAGCTGGCTATTTCCTAATTTTCCATTTCAGAGCTTTACACAAGTCAAAGCTCAGTTTTCAGAGAGAAGGTTGCTTGCTGGTAGTAGCCAGGGTGGACTACTGAATTGGGAGCCATGTGCACGTCTGTTCAGTCAGCCCGTCCTCACTGGACTGGAGTGACTTTAGAGTCCTATTGCTATGAGAGTTGATGATTTTGCCTTAGTGGAGCAACTTGTAGAGCTGAAGAGAAATAAGGTTAGGAATGATAGGCAATGGCCTGTCCCTGATGCTTCTCTCTGTCCACAGAGCCCTGAACCGATAACAGACTCTGAAGTGACTCACTCAGTTCCTGGAGACGAGGCCAAAGAGGTGCAGAAGGATCGCAAGCCTATGGCTGCTGTCACGGAAGAAGCTGAGCATTCTGAGCCGGTAAGTGCCAGTTGTGGCTGGTGCTGTATTTAGTGCGAGACAGAGCTGCAAGATCCTGACCAGCCAGCACTTGGTGTTGCTGGCTGAGGATGCTGAGTGCTGGAATGTTGCCAGGAGCTAGCAATCCCCCCAGCCAGTGAGCGCTGGAGAATAGGCTTTGACCTGTGCCGTTTAGGTCTCAGCTTGCTGGGATTCTGATAGGGGTCGGCCTGAAGCATGAAGGCTTCCCGGCCCCAGAGGAGGGAGCATGTCCAAGACACTGAGCTCAGCCGTGTTGGATACGTAGGGGCCAGTGTGGTCTGAAGAGACCGGTCCCTCTCCAGAGTCTGGTCAAGGGGCTGCAGGCAGAGAAAGGTGTGATCTGACCCCAGAGGCTCTTTGGGGTGCTTGGTGCCCACGAGCTTCTGGGCCGTGCTTACTTGGGAGTATTTCTGAGACACTGTGGAGTTGCCGCTAGAAGTGAGAGATTTGGTGCCTTTCTTGCCAAGTCCTTCCTTTGCCTCTTCTGGAAGAGCACTCAGTAGTAGAGTCTAGACTTAGTGCACCTGTCTTTTGATAAGCTGCAACGAGTTGATTGTGTTGTTCACGAGTCCTTGTGGGCCTACTCCTGTCCGGTGTGGCAAAAGAACTGCATAGTTCTGGATCCATTTGTGAGGCAAAACCCAGAGGCTGCATGTGTCTCTTGATACTTTCTGTTGTGTGGTCTGCCTTGATAAGTGCCCTTGAAAATGTGCATTGCAGCCTGGAGAGGGGAGAAGGCGGAAAGACTTGGATTGCTTTCTTGTGTTGCTAAGAACAGGAAAGGCATCTCGGAATTGCGGATGCTGCATCCTAAATCCAAGGTGCAACTTTGCACTGGGGGAGCCACCTGGGAGAAAAAGGAGCCAGGGCTTGCGGTCAACAGCAGCTGAACATGAGGCGGTGTGATCCCAGCTGGCCGAGAAGGCCAAGGGCATGGTGGCCTGTGTCAGCAGTAGTGGGGCAGCAGGAGCAGGGCAGTGCCCTGTGCCCTGTGCTGGGCATCGGTGCTGTGGCTGCAGCTGGAGTGCTGTGAGCAGTTCTGGGCCCACCTGAAGCAGAAAGACATTGAGGGGCTGGAGCGTGTCCAGAGAAGGACACGGCAGCTGGGGACAGGTGGGAGCACAAGCCCAATGAGGAGGTGCTGCGGGAGCTTTAGGCAGGGGAAAGGGAGGCTCATCAGCAACCTTGCAGGCTCACTTCCAGAAATGCCTACATGACAATGCTCCCCGCAAGGGCCGATCTCATTCCAAGAATGCCCTCACTGCATCCAGATGCTTTAGACACTGGAGTAGGGGGCACTTGGATCCTTTGCTTGGTGGGCTCTTTCCTTTGCCAGTCGGAGAAGCCCCGCTCATTTTGTCTTTTTGCAGCAAGCAGAAGTGCTTTTGCTGAAGACTTCCTCCCCTTTGGCAGCACCGGCTGACATTCTGAGAGTGTTTTAGTTTTCCATGTCTGCAGCAGCAACAGCTGGCTATTTCCTAATTTTCCATTTCAGAGCTTTACACAAGTCAAAGCTCAGTTTTCAGAGAGAAGGTTGCTTGCTGGTAGTAGCCAGGGTGGACTACTGAATTGGGAGCCATGTGCACGTCTGTTCAGTCAGCCCGTCCTCACTGTACTGGAGTGACTTTAGAGTCCTATTGCTATGAGAGTTGATGATTTTGCCTTAGTGGAGCAACTTGTAGAGCTGAAGAGAAATAAGGTTAGGAATGATAGGCAATGGCCTGTCCCTGATGCTTCTCTCTGTCCACAGAGCCCTGAACCGATAACAGACTCTGAAGTGACTACCTCAATTCCTGGAGACGAGGCCAAAGAAGTGCAAAAGGACTGCAAGCCTCTGGCTGCAGTCACAGAAGAAGCTGAGCATTCTGAGCCGGTAAGTGCCAGTTGTGGCTGGTGCCGTCTTTAGTGCGAGACAGAGCTGCAAGATCCTGACCAGCCAGCACTTGGTGTTGCTGGCTGAGGATGCTGAGTGCTGGAATGCTGCCAGGAGCTAGCAATCCCCCCAGCCAGTGAGCGCTGGAGAATGGGCTTTGACCTGTGCCGTTTAGGTCTCAGCTTGCTGGGATTCTGATAGGGGTCGGCCTGAAGCATGAAGGCTTCCCGGCCCCAGAGGAGGGAGCATGTCCAAGACACTGAGCTCAGCCGTGTTGGATACGTAGGGGCCAGTGTGGTCTGAAGAGACCGGTCCCTCTCCAGAGTCTGGTCAAGGGGCTGCAGGCAGAGAAAGGTGTGATCTGACCCCAGAGGCTCTTTGGGGTGCTTGGTGCCCACGAGCTTCTGGGCCGTGCTTACTTGGGAGTATTTCTGAGACACTGTGGAGTTGCCGCTAGAAGTGAGAGATTTGGTGCCTTTCTTGCCAAGTCCTTCCTTTGCCTCTTCTGGAAGAGCACTCAGTAGTAGAGTCTAGACTTAGTGCACCTGTCTTTTGATAAGCTGCAACGAGTTGATTGTGTTGTTCACGAGTCCTTGTGGGCCTACTCCTGTCCGGTGTGGCAAAAGAACTGCATAGTTCTGGATCCATTTGTGAGGCAAAACCCAGAGGCTGCATGTGTCTCTTGATACTTTCTGTTGTGTGGTCTGCCTTGATAAGTGCCCTTGAAAATGTGCATTGCAGCCTGGAGAGGGGAGAAGGCGGAAAGACTTGGATTGCTTTCTTGTGTTGCTAAGAACAGGAAAGGCATCTCGGAATTGCGGATGCTGCATCCTAAATCCAAGGTGCAACTTTGCACTGGGGGAGCCACCTGGGAGAAAAAGGAGCCAGGGCTTGCGGTCAACAGCAGCTGAACATGAGGCGGTGTGATCCCAGCTGGCCGAGAAGGCCAAGGGCATGGTGGCCTGTGTCAGCAGTAGTGGGGCAGCAGGAGCAGGGCAGTGCCCTGTGCCCTGTGCCCTGTGCTGGGCATCGGTGCTGTGGCCGCAGCTGGAGTGCTGTGAGCAGTTCTGGGCCCATCTGAAGCAGAAAGACATTGAGGGGCTGGAGCGTGTCCAGAGAAGGACACGGCAGCTGGGGACAGGTGGGAGCACAAGCCCAATGAGGAGGTGCTGCGGGAGCTTTAGGCAGGGGAAAGGGAGGCTCATCAGCAACCTTGCAGGCTCACTTCCAGAAATGCCTACATGACAGTGCTCCCCGCAAGGGCCGTTCTCATTCCAAGAATGCCCTCACTGCATCCAGATGCTTTAGACACTGGAGTAGGTGGCACTTGGATCCTTTGCTTGGTGGGCTCCTTCCTTTGCCAGTCGGAGAAGCCCCGCTCATTTTGTCTTTTTGCAGCAAGCAGAAGTGCTTTTGCTGAAGACTTCCTCCCCTTTGGCAGCACCGGCTGACATTCTGAGAGTGTTTTAGTTTTCCATGTCTGCAGCAGCAACAGCTGGCTATTTCCTAATTTTCCATTTCAGAGCTTTACACAAGTCAAAGCCCAGTTTTCAGAGAGAAGGTTGCTTGCTGGTAGTAGCCAGGGTGGACTACTGAATTGGGAGCCATGTGCACGTCTGTTCAGTCAGCCCGTCCTCACTGGACTGGAGTGACTTTAGAGTCCTATTGCTATGAGAGTTGATGATTTTGCCTTAGTGGAGCAACTTGTAGAGCTGAAGAGAAATAAGGTTAGGAATGATAGGCAATGGCCTGTCCCTGATGCTTCTCTCTGTCCACAGAGCCCTGAACCGATAACAGACTCTGAAGTGACTACCTCAATTCCTGGAGACGAGGCCAAAGAAGTGCAAAAGGACTGCAAGCCTCTGGCTGCAGTCACAGAAGAAGCTGAGCATTCTGAGCCGGTAAGTGCCAGTTGTGGCTGGTGCCGTCTTTAGTGCGAGACAGAGCTGCAAGATCCTGACCAGCCAGCACTTGGTGTTGCTGGCTGAGGATGCTGAGTGCTGGAATGCTGCCAGGAGCTAGCAATCCCCCCAACCAGTGAGCGCTGGAGAATAGGCTTTGACCTGTGCCATTTAGGTCTCAGCTTGCTGGGATTCTGATAGGGGCCGGCCTGAAGCATGAAGGCTTCCCGGCCCCAGAGGAGGGAGCATGTCCAAGACACTGAGCTCAGCCGTGTTGGATACGTAGGGGCCAGTGTGGTCTGAAGAGACCGGTCCCTCTCCAGAGTCTGGTCAAGGAGTTGGAGGCACAGAAAGGCTTGATCTGACCCCAGAGGCTCTTTGGGGTGCTTGGTCCCCATGAGCTTCTGGGCCGTGCTTACTTGGGAGCATTTCCGAGACATACCGTGGAGTTGCCGCTAGAAGTGAGAGATTTGGTGCCTTCTTGCCAAGTGCTTCCTTTGCCTCTTCTGGCAGAGCACTCAGTAGTAGAGTCTCGTCTGAGTGCACCTGTCTTTTGATAAGCTGCAAAGAGTTGATTGTGTTGTTCACGAGTCCTTGTGGGCCTACTTCTGTCCGGTGTGGCAAAAGAACTGCATAGTTCTGGACCCATTTGTGAGGCAAAACCCAGAGGCTGCATGTGTCTCTTGATACTTTCTGTTGTGTGGTCTGCCTTGATAACTGCCCTTGAAAATGTGCATTGCAGCCTGGAGAGGGGAGAAGGCGGAAAGACTTGGATTGCTTTCTTGTGTTGCTAAGAACAGGAAAGGCATCTCGCAATTGCGGATGCTGCATCCTAAATCCAAGGTGCAACTTTGCACTGGGGGAGGCACCTGGGAGAAAAAGGAGCCAGGGCTTGCGGTCAACAGCAGCTGAAAATGAGGCGGTGTGATCCCAGCTGGCCGAGAAGGCCAAGGGCATGGTGGCCTGTGTCAGCAGTAGTGGGGCAGCAGGAGCAGGGCAGTGCCCTGTGCCCTGTGCTGGGCATCGGTGCTGTGGCCGCAGCTGGAGTGCTGTGAGCAGTTCTGGGCCCATCTGAAGCAGAAAGACATTGAGGGGCTGGAGCGTGTCCAGAGAAGGACACGGCAGCTGGGGACAGGTGGGAGCACAAGCCCAATGAGGAGGTGCTGCGGGAGCTTTAGGCAGGGGAAAGGGAGGCTCATCAGCAGCCTTGCAGGCTCATTTCCAGAAATGCCTACATGACAGTGCTCCCCGCAAGGGCCGTTCTCATTCCAAGAATGCCCTCACTGCATCCAGATGCTTTAGACACTGGAGTAGGTGGCACTTGGATCCTTTGCTTGGTGGGCTCCTTCCTTTGCCAGTCGGAGAAGCCCCGCTCATTTTGTCTTTTTGCAGCAAGCAGAAGTGCTTTTGCTGAAGACTTCCTCCCCTTTGGCAGCACCGGCTGACATTCTGAGAGTGTTTTAGTTTTCCATGTCTGCAGCAGCAACAGCTGCCTATTTCCTAATTTTCCATTTCAGAGCTTTACACAAGTCAAAGCCCAGTTTTCAGAGAGAAGGTTGCTTGCTGGTAGTAGCCAGGGTGGACTACTGAATTGGGAGCCATGTGCATGTCTGTTCAGTCAGCCCGTCCTCACTGGACTGGAGTGACTTTAGAGTCCTATTGCTATGAGAGTTGATGATTTTGCCTTAGTGGAGCAACTTGTAGTGCTGAAGAGAAATAACTTTAGGAATGATAGGCAATGGCCTGTCCCTGATGCTTCTCTCTGTCCACAGAGCCCTGAACCGATAACAGACTCTGAAGTGACTACCTCAATTCCTGGAGACGAGGCCAAAGAAGTGCAAAAGGACTGCAAGCCTCTGGCTGCAGTCACAGAAGAAGCTGAGCATTCTGAGCCGGTAAGTGCCAGTTGTGGCTGGTGCCGTCTTTAGTGCGAGACAGAGCTGCAAGATCCTGACCAGCCAGCACTTGGTGTTGCTGGCTGAGGATGCTGAGTGCTGGAATGCTGCCAGGAGCTAGCAATCCCCCCAACCAGTGAGCGCTGGAGAATAGGCTTTGACCTGTGCCGTTTAGGTCTCAGCTTGCTGGGATTCTGATAGGGGCCGGCCTGAAGCATGAAGGCTTCCCGGCCCCAGAGGAGGGAGCATGTCCAAGACACTGAGCTCAGCCGTGTTGGATACGTAGGGGCCAGTGTGGTCTGAAGAGACCGGTCCCTCTCCAGAGTCTGGTCAAGGAGTTGGAGGCACAGAAAGGCTTGATCTGACCCCAGAGGCTCTTTGGGGTGCTTGGTCCCCATGAGCTTCTGGGCCGTGCTTACTTGGGAGCATTTCCGAGACATACCGTGGAGTTGCCGCTAGAAGTGAGAGATTTGGTGCCTTCTTGCCAAGTGCTTCCTTTGCCTCTTCTGGCAGAGCACTCAGTAGTAGAGTCTCGTCTGAGTGCACCTGTCTTTTGATAAGCTGCAAAGAGTTGATTGTGTTGTTCACGAGTCCTTGTGGGCCTACTTCTGTCCGGTGTGGCAAAAGAACTGCATAGTTCTGGACCCATTTGTGAGGCAAAACCCAGAGGCTGCATGTGTCTCTTGATACTTTCTGTTGTGTGGTCTGCCTTGATAACTGCCCTTGAAAATGTGCATTGCAGCCTGGAGAGGGGAGAAGGCGGAAAGACTTGGATTGCTTTCTTGTGTTGCTAAGAACAGGAAAGGCATCTCGCAATTGCGGATGCTGCATCCTAAATCCAAGGTGCAACTTTGCACTGGGGGAGCCGCCTGGGAGAAAAAGGAGCCAGGGCTTGCGGTCAACAGCAGCTGAACGTGAGGCGGTGTGATCCCAGCTGGCCGAGAAGGCCAAGGGCATGGTGGCCTGTGTCAGCAGTAGTGGGGCAGCAGGAGCAGGGCAGTGCCCTGTGCCCTGTGCTGGGCATCGGTGCTGTGGCCGCAGCTGGAGTGCTGTGAGCAGTTCTGGGCCCATCTGAAGCAGAAAGACATTGAGGGGCTGGAGCGTGTCCAGAGAAGGACACGGCAGCTGGGGACAGGTGGGAGCACAAGCCCAATGAGGAGGTGCTGCGGGAGCTTTAGGCAGGGGAAAGGGAGGCTCATCAGCAACCTTGCAGGCTCACTTCCAGAAATGCCTACATGACAGTGCTCCCCGCAAGGGCCGATCTCATTCCAAGAATGCCCTCACTGCATCCAGATGCTTTAGACACTGGAGTAGGGGGCACTTGGATCCTTTGCTCTCTTGGGTTATTGCTTCTATGGTTTTAGAAGGCCTTTTTATTTTCTTCCTGCTGCTAGCATATGTACCATTCCTGAACTGTTTTTTTCACGAGAAGATGCAGTTTGGCCAGGGATTTGGGTGTTGAATGTCCTTTTCTCTTGCCAGGTCGGCCATTAGGACCTTGCACATCTGTGTCCTTTTAACAGTGCCTTTTCCTTCTGGCAAGCTTGCAGATCTAGAATTGCCCAATTATGGAATCAGGTTTTCAATCTGGGAATTGAGCATTAAATCGTCTCCTTTGCATTCCAGCTGGTCCTAAGATGTCAGATTAGTTTGGAGGGGCTCGGCTTGATTCTGATTACAGGCACTTTAGCACCATCCGTGTGGCTGTGACATACAGTAGATCTTGCCCCAGCGCAGATGCGTAAAGAGTGCAGTTCCAAGGGCCATGCTCTGGGTCTGATGTCATTCCATAAGCTGCTACACCCTCCAGATTCCTCGAGAGTGTGGTTCGCTGAAGCAACAAGACAGCAAGTTCAAGATTGCTGCTGAATGGGGCACTGGCTTTCCAAGAGTTGATGTGTGTCATAACAGAAAGTATAGTAAGAGAATATGTATAAGTGAGATCGATCTATCTATCTATCTATCTATCTATCTATCTATCTATCTATCTATCTATCTATTTATCTATCCATCTATCTAACTTTTCCATAAGTGATTCTTCCCAGCTCTGGTTAGAGGCAGGTGGAGGTGCAAAGCTCACCCTTAAGGCATCCCTTCAGCAGAAGAGGAGAGGCATGTTCTATCAACTGATCCCGAGCAGTCAGAGATGTCTCCCCTCCAGAGATGGTTGTTTTCCCCCCTCAGAGTTGTTTTCCTCCTCCTGCCTCTTCTGCCCTGAAGCCCCATTTTATTCTTTAAATTTCTCCCTTTCCTAGTGATGTGGAACGATTCCATGTTTTAGGTGGTGTTTGGTGACTCTTGTCATACATCCATTACATGGCACATGATTTTCTTCATTGGAACCCCTGAGGGTGTGTAAGTTCATTTGTTGATGGGGGTTTCTGTTGAGAAACCCCCATCTTTCTTATGAGGGTTTCTGTTACCACTGGTGTGAATTCTCAGGTGACAAATGAGCAAGAATGAATGCCTTGGTCCTCCTCCATATACTGAGGTGGCTGTAGAGGCTCTCTGGCCTCCATCAGAGGAGTTGTGCATGCATCCTTATCTCCTGAATGAGCAGGATTTCTAACAAGAGTGTAGATGTCAGAAAGGCAGGAGACTAGTGGTGTGGCCTGAAGAAAACATGAACTCCAGAAGTGTCTCTCACAAGAAGTGAGCCCACAATGGAAGCAGAGCCAGGATGGAGCCGTGGGACAGGGCGGGGTGTCAGTCACAAAGGAAAGACAAACGGGACACAGCAGAAGTGGAGGGAGGTCCTCACCAGACCCTTGAGAAATGCCACACCTTCCCTGTCAGCTGCCTGAGAGGCTCTTGGAGCTTCAGTCCCAGATGGACCCTGATTGTACTGCCAGTGTCACTTTGGAATCTGTGCCTCCCCATGGGCAGAGAATGATGCAAGAGAGCAGCAGCACAGTGCTTTGGGAACATGTGAGCCCATCCGGCTTAGAGACTTGGCCCACAAGTGTTGTATGAGAAGTTGAAACGCATCTTCTTTTGCTTTCTGTGCAGGCCCTTCTAGAGAAAGAGCGTGAGCAGATTGCTTTATCAGAGGTGCCATGGCAGACTCAGGAAGAGGTGTTCCCAGCCCCAGAGCAGGAAGAGCAGCTCAGGCAGCAGGTGGAAGAGCTACAGGAGAATGGCCAGGTAAGCCTGGCTCACCAGATGACAGACTGAAGGGCAGAAGCAGGAGCAAAAAACAGAGCTCCTGGGACTGAGGAGGCCAGGAGTCCCACAGGCACTGAAAGCACAGAGCCTTGTAATCTGCAGAGATCAGCACTGGGATGGGAGGGTTAAAATGGAAGCACAGGTGGGTAGGGAAGCAGAAAGAAGTGGCTGAATGAATTTGATTTTGAGGCTGAAAGAGGAAAAGCTGAGCTGGTGACAGCTTCCTGTGACTTGCTCTGCATTTGTGTCTACAGAACATCAAGGCAGAGCCACAAGTAGAGCTGCCTGAAGATCAGATTGCCATCATGGCAGTGAAGAGGAGGAACAAGGAAGACATGAGAAGTGTCCAAGAGGAGATGAATCTCCATCAGCAGAGAGGCGATCAACAAAACCAGGTTAGTGCAAAAGTGACACACACTCCACTCAAGAAACATTTCACTTCTTTTTTACAGAACCTCAAGGACAACATCAGTGCAGAGCTGAAGGAAATTGAGGTTAGGATGAAGGCAAGAGAGAAGAGGCTGGAGGAAGAAATAAAAATGATCAGAGAGAAACATAATCCCCTGCTTCAGGCTGTACAAAAGCAAGTGAGTGAAAAAAGCAATAGCCAATGCAGTCACCAGACTAGTGGTTTCTGCCCTTCTTGCCTTTCCAGTGTAGAGTAGCAGGGGGTGGGGTGGTGCCTCTGAGTGCCATCCTGCTGTAGGGTCCATCACAGCCACTCTGAAGGACATTTTCTGGTGTGCTGAATCACAACATCTGCCCTGGAGAGTGAGGCTAGTCCTTTGGCCTTTTGGCTAACAGTCATTCAAATGGATTCCTGCTGGCCTGTTCCTGCACTCCTTCTTTCTTGAGGTATTTTTTACAGTGGGACATGGTGACCCAGACGGAGGATTGAAACAAGCTGTCTGTAGTCTTGTAAATCTGTTCTCTCCCTTTCCTCACAGTCAATGACTCTTGGCTGACAGGGACAAGCTGTAGTCTCTGACTGCTTTGTTCTGTTTGACTTGAGGTGGAAGCCTTGACATCTCACCTGCCAGCCCGCAAAGACTTCCAGCAAATGACTGGAAAGAAAAAGCCCCGTTGTCAGCGTGAGGCACAAGAGCTGTCCCAACCGGAGATGCTGCAGGTTGGGCATGTCCTGAAGATGGGCCAGGAAAAGAGGACTCAGTGGAAGGAGGTAAAGCATTTGAACAAGCATGTCTGCAGCCCTTGGAGAGGGAAAGGAATCCCTGGGGAGGAAGTGGAATGGTCATTGTGGCAGCCATCCTTCAGAAAATCCATGAGAATGGAACATGAATCTGGCTCTGAACTCGAGTAAAACCAGCCTTTGATACTGACCCACCAGTTTGAGAAGGGGCCATCCAAATAATCCATTTTAAGAGCCCTGCATGTGGCTGACAACATCTTCCTGTGGGCTTGCATTTGAGAAGGGATCTTAAATTAAACTTTGCCAGCCACCTTTCTAACACAAACTCTTTACTTGTCTCAGATCTACACAGGCAGTGTTACTGAACCTGCTGCAGCAGCAGCCTTGTCTAGTGGAGCCTTTGCTCCCCAGCCTGAGAAGTGGAGCCTGGGCAGTTTGTTCATCTCCAGCACTGACACAGCTGCTGCTCGGCCAAAGGAGACTAAGAAGTACTTGCAGCTACTGAGTACGTCTGGTGTATTTCTTGTCTGAGGGACAGTGTGTTGTGTGCATGTGTCAGTAGAGCTGTACCAAATGTTCCTCCTCAGTTTGGTGGCACAGGGACATTTAGGATTCCCTGTAGGAACTGCTGTAGAAAATCACTCTCTGTGTTGGCCATCTGTGCTACAGAGTTATCTGTCTGGTTATTGTTGTTGTTCCTCAGCCAACCACAAAGGGTTCAGAGACCCACCCAGTGGGGCTGCCTTTTTTATCTTCTGGAAGCTGAGATCTCTGCTTTAAAGTGAGCATCTTGCATTTTGTTTCCCTCAGGGAAAATAGTGAACATGAAAAATCCTGCAACAAAGTACAATGAACTGGAAAACATTGGCAGCGGGTGAGTCCAACCACAGTTACATCTACACAACCATGGGCAGGTGATTTGCTGGTAGAATGTCTATCAAGTGTGAAGTCAGGCAAGCTGCAAACATATTCAGACACTGAGGTTAGATTGCTCAACCTCTCAGTACTGGCCAGAATTTGTGAGCAAGGTCAAAAGGCATTGTCAAAGACATCTCCATGCTTCTAAGGTCTTGCCTGCAGCAAGAAACAGGACCTGGAAGATCTCCTTGTCTCTACAGTGTGGGACAGCTCTGTGTTATTTTCCTTAGCACTTTTTAATATCTCCAAATCATACAGCCAGAGTAATGAAAGGAGAAGAATCTTGCTTGCCTGAAAAAGCAAACTACCCACTAGGATAGCTGTCAGATTACGGTTCTCAGGAACATTTCTTTCCAAGAGTTTGCTGAAGCACATACTCCAAGGTCAGGAGAAGAACTGCAACAGTTTAGAAACTGCAGCCTGAGATGAAAGAATAAGCTCTGTCTTTGAGCTAAGGCAGTAAACCCCAACACTCCAGGAACAGGCCCAGTGCCCATGCACTTGAGAGGAAAATGCATCAGCTGCCTTCCGGCAGACCCTTCCTGCGTCCTGCAGATTTTAGGCACTTCCTGGGCTGGCTTTCACTCCACGATCTAAATGGCTTCTCCTTTCCTTGCTTTGTTTTGTTTCTAGGACTTTTGGAGAGGTTTGTAGGGCACTTGACAAGGCAGCAGGAAGAGAGGTAAATGTCAACAGCCCCTGCAGACTCTGCAGCTCTTGAGGGCTTTCCCCTCTGGTGTCAGCTGTGGCTGGAGCTTTGGGTGGAGCTGTGCAGTAAAGGCACAAGAAGCACAGACTGGCACCAGCCTGCAAACTGTATTTGGGCCATTCTTTGTCCTTCTCAGCTGCCAGAAGGAAGGTGAGGAGGGCAGCGGTTCCTTTCAGAGAAGGACGCGCTCGCTCGCTCTCAATTGCTAAAACAAAGGTGGTGCCTTAGAACATCTCACTGCTCTTTGCGGCTACAGCTTCAGAGCTGTATTCTCATTTCTGGCTGCCAGCAAATACTTCTGAATGTTACTGGCAGTTCCTTAGCCATCTGCAGGGCTGCACCTGGGAACTGCACATAGGGAGAGACCTGCAAGGCATCCCTAAAAGCCCGAAGCCCCGCTTGCAGCCCAGGATGTATCCACCGAGTACCAAGGCAGGCATTACTTTTGAATCCCAGGAAGGAATGTGGTCAGAGCCTTGTGGGTTATGGTTAAGACATCTTTGCTACCAGGTGGACATTGTAAAATGTCGGTGGCCACACATCCTGAAACTGGCCTCCAAGGGAGCAGAGAAATGGGCTGTTGGAATGACAGTTCCTAATTATTCCAATGTCTAATCACAAGGTGCTTTGGCTCAGCTTGGCTGTGTCATTCCAAAATCACTCACTCCGTGTGTGTTGTGGTCTCGTGCCACCAACTTCTGAAGTTACTGAATTTCAATGTCATTTTAGGTGGCCATAAAGAAAATAAATCTCCACAGACTGAAAGAGAAGGAACTACTAGTCAATGAACTCATGCTCATGAATAAGCATAAGAATCCCAACCTGGTTAACTGTTTAGACTGGTGAGTCATGCTTTTGTCCCATGACTGTTTGTTTACTACTGCAAATATGCAAGGTAAAAACCCACTTTGGTCCCTGGCAGAAAACAGAGCTGTTAATTATTACTTCTTATTGTTCTTCTCATCTCCAATGGATGGGAAGAGAGTGCATCTTGTCTGCATGAGTTTTCCCTGGCACACGTAGTTTGAAAATTGTTCAAAAACCTGGATCACCCATATCTTACCAAATCGTAAGTTCATCATGAATCGTAAGCCTGTAAGTTCACTGCCACCATGTTGTTCTGGGGCTTGATTTATTTCAAGTGTCCTCTTACATGCGGATCAACTAACAAGGATTTCCCTTGATTGTGTTCCCTCTTTTCTATTGCTTTGCATGCCAGGAAGACTAGGTGCTTTTTTTTCCAGAAACACATAGTGTGAGAGGCTTTTTATCTGTTACTAAACTGCATTTTTCACTTGCTGGTCATCTAACACATCTCTTTTTCATAGCTGTACCTTTCTCCTTGAGACGACATAGACTGCAAACACTGCACGGCATAGAGGGAATGTCTACTCCTTTCATTCTGTCCTTGTCAGAAAGGGACCCGGAAACAAGAATCAACCCTTGTCGTTTCCAAACAGCAACGTAGCCATGCACGTTCATATCCACGCCCTTGTTTCCTTCTTTCAGCTACCTTGTGGATGAGGAACTCTGGCTGGTTATGGAGTACATGGATGGAGGCACTCTGAGAGATATCATCAGCAAGACCTACCTATCTGAAGATGAGATGGCAGCTGTCAGTCGGGAGGTCAGGGATCCCACCTGGGCTTCCAAGGGCTTGGGCAGGATTGTCTGGGAAACTGGGGCTCAGAACTGGAGAGATTTCATGTGCCAAGCTTTGTTTCTGTATTACTAGAATGCTATGGGCAAGCAAGAGCCTTTCAAGTGAATTGCGTGGCAGTGTGCCTGCATTCACTGTACTCTGTTCTTATACTCTGATCTCCTGCTGTTAAATCCTTGCTCTGTCTCTTGTGTTTGTATTTTCTATGCTCCACTTCGCCTCTCTAAATGCTTACCTCGAGCCTGTCTGCGCTGCATTCATCGCCTGTAAAAGCAAAGGTGCTTGTGGTAGGATTTGAAATTAATAGCAAAGAAAGAGCAACTCGTTTCTCACAGGTCTCAAAAAGCACAGTAGTGCACCCAGGATGACGTTTGCTTCTGAAAGGTGACTGATGTGATGTTTCCAAGTCTGTGCTGAGGCCAACAATAAATCCTTTGTCATGCAGCCTCCCACCTCAAAGTAACCCACTTCACACCAAAGGGAGGGATGTTTTCTTTCTTGGCAAACCCTTGTTTGTCCTCTGCATGGAGGGCACATCCACTGCGGGAGCAGTCATTCTGGCTGGTTTGCGGGGGGCCAGTCTACAACAGCAGTTGCTGTTGCTCTTTCAAAAGCTGACATGCCTCTCCTTAGAAAGGTCCTGCTCTGCTAGTGTTGGAGCAGCAAGCTCTTCCTCTCAATGGCACCGTGTGTTCTGCCATTACTCCCCATTCCCCTGGAAGGGGAATCATTTAGAGTTGTTTCCCGTCTTGTGTGATGAACTCCCATCACTAATTTTTGCCCTCCTGTTTCTGTTTTCCTTCCCAGTGCCTGCAAGGACTGGATTTTCTTCACAGAAACCGTGTGATCCATCGAAATGTGAAGAGCCGCAACATCCTTCTCAGCACCGATGGCTCTGTCAAGCTGGGTCAGTATATTCCTGGTCAGGAGCAGTATTCCAGGGATGTGGGGTGTGGGTCTTCTTTGAGTGACTGCCAGCTCTCCAAAAATGGTGCTGGTGGGAGTGCAAGGGCCCAGGCTGCAAGCTGAAGGCTTGAAGTTGCAATGTGCACAGAGGTACAATAAGGAACCAAAAGCAGACAAGAGTGGCGTTGGTCTGCATGTGTCCCTTCCGGAGGGAGGGAGGCACAATCTAAACCTTCAGGGGAATAAAGGCTACTGCTGTGAGCTGCGTTTAAAAACCACGGTTTTTCTGGAAGTGGCCAGTTTCCTACTTCCTTGGCTAAAGCCCCAGGGAAACGGAGCATGGACAGTTCTCCAGGAGATTCATCAACAGCACATTCTTAGACTGAGAGTGTGGAATTCTTTTGCTTGCTTTCATAATTTGAGCTGGCTTTTATGGTGTGTTGTTTTCTCCACAGCTGATTTTGGCCTCTTTGCTCAGCTCACCCCTGAGCAGAGTAGATGGAGCTCAGTGACCAGCACTTCTGAGTGGATGGCACCTGAAGTCATGACAGGTCAACCATATGGCCCCAAAGCAGACATATGGTCTTTTGGAATCATGGGCATTGAAATGGTGGAACAAGAAGTTCCTTGCCAGAGGCAAACTCCTGTCTGGGTAAGGTGCAAACACTTACTGATCTCACTGCCCTTCTCACCTGTCCCATGTTCTGTGTGCCACTGGACAAAATCCCATTGCCATGTGCTGGCACCACTTCCACCAATGTCCCTTTCTAAATATGTCCCTGCAGCACATTGGCATCTGCTGTAGAGTTTTGGTTGCATCAGAAGGGAAGTGGCAGGTAACCAGTTCAGCAGCCTGCCATTTTTGCCTCCAGCCATGCCTGACATTTCTCATTTGCTTTTTGAACACTGTTGGAGCTTTGTTTCGGGAGGAAAGGAATTATTTAATGAAATGGTTAGATATGTGATAAAAATCCTTCAAAATGGAGGTTGAATCTTCTGAGGTTCAATTTTATAGAAAAAGTAAGAAAAAAGGATAAAAAAGAAAATGAAAAATAGATCAAAAACAACCACCAAAGCAGTGCCCAAGCAATTCTGCTAGCTTTTTCATTTTCTAACCACAGCACATCAATTTTCCTGCATACTGTAGCACATTTTCCAAATCCTGTGTGTCTTTGGAGCTTCCAGTCTTTCAAATAATTTGTACATTCTTCTGTCATGTCTCTGGGTGGCCTGGATAGCTTTAGGATGCATTTTTCTCTGACTGCAGTTAGAATTGCACTCCAAACCCTTGGCTGTTTCTTGGTACTTTAACAAGTTGATGAGCTGCAGTCAGGTGCCTGTGGCTGGGATCCAAGGTGTGGGGTTGATGCGGGTGCTGTGTTCCTTTACTGCAGGAGCAGGGTCATTCCCTGACTTGCACAGTTCTAATGACAGTGAGGATTTCAGCTCCCCACCATGTCTAGTGGCTGAGCTCAGCTGCAGAGGGACAGGATAAAACCCCCTTTGTGACCTCTGGCGGTATGGGAAAAGGAAAGAAAGCTGCCATAATTATTTTTACTCAAGGGGAGTGTGTTTGCTTTTTTAGGCTTGGAAATTTCCCTCTGGGTTGAAGAGGATAATAACAGAGTCTCTTTGGTCACCATCTATTTCAGTGCCACCAGCACTGAGCTGTTGGTATTGTGATGGACATTTTTATGAAGACCAGGCTGGAGCCTGGTATCATGGAGAGCTTGCCCAAACCTCGCATTTCTTGCCTGGCACTTTCTAAGATGGCATACCATTAATGCATCAACTAGAGCATCCAAATGAGCAGAGGGGAACCATAGGGGTAGCCCTTCTCCTTCTTCTGATTTGCCCATGAAAAGGTTTCCTCTTGCCACATAAAGAAGATGAAACTTGCAGACTGCTGAGAAAAAGAGCTGCAGGTGTTTCCCGTTTGTGTGCCCAAACAAGCATTTTCATCCCAATATATTTGTGCATGCATCTTAATGTGTCTGTGTTGAATAAGAGATTCCAGATGTTTGTTTCCTTACCTGAGGAATACCTGGTGGATTTCCCTTTTTTTTTTCTTCCAATTACCATTGTTTTCCAGAACAGGAGAGAAAGCTTGATGAGTTTCGGTTTGTGGCAGCTGTACTTAAGGGACCAACAATCCCTGCAGAAATGCCTTTCTTGTAATAATTCTTTGAAACAGAGTTAATGTAACTAAATCCCTCTCCCAAAAAGCTTGTCAAGCTGTGTGAATCCTCAAGGAACCAAACACGCTTTTGGTGATGTAATTTCCCCTAACCAGGTCAGTCCATGAAATCAGCTGCCAAGGCATCCATTTCCTGGATGTCGGAAGAGCTGTGGCCGCTTTGCAGATGGTGTTTCTTGGTACAGGAGAGTCATCTCTGCCTCTCTGCCAGGACAAAAACTGCCACTGCAGAGTGGAGGTTCAACAACGGGGTCTGGGAGAGCAGTTACAGATGTGAAAGAAGCAGGCCTAGCCTCGTGTTTCCTTTTTCTCCAGCCTCAACTCCAGATAGCCAAAGGAGGGAGACCAAAGCTGCAGCAGCCCAACCTCTTCTCGCTTCAGCTGCGGGACTTCCTGAGCTGCTGCCTGCAGACTGACGAGGCTCGGCGCTGGTCTGCCATGGAGCTCCTGCAGGTAAAATGTGAAAGGGCTGCAGGTGAAACAGTGTCCAAGGGATGGGCTCCTCCTCCTCTGAAGTCCAAGGCATCAGATAAGCCCCGCTCCTCCCCACCTCCAATCTTGGTGCTGCTAAAATGAAAATGGGTGAGGAATCCTGGACTGGGCTGGGCTGGGCTGGCAGGGAGCTCTATATGTCATGTGGTCCAAGTGGCCTGCAACGAGCAGGGACATCTTTAAGGAGATCAGGTTGCTCTGAGCCCTGTGCCACCTGATCTGGGACGGTTCCAGGGATGGGGCACCTACCAGCTCTCAGGGTATCTTGTGCCAGTGTTGCACCATGCTCCTAGTAAACAAGTTCTTCCTCAGACCTACTGTAACTCGATTCCCTTTTTGTTTAAAAATGGTAGCCCACATCCTATTGTAACTGGACCTGTTAAAAAAAGGTGTCTTGCACTCCCTCAGAGACCACATTGAAGGTTTGGAAGGTGTCAATAAAGTCTCCCCGGGACCTATTCTTCTCCAGGCTGAATAACTCCAGGTCTCTCAGTCTGTCCTAAGAGGAGAGGTGCTCTGTCCTCTGTCTGTTTCTGTCACATTACAATTGTGTAATTTGGTGGTGTGTTCAGTTTTATCTAATGGCAAAAGTCTTGAAGTAGAGCAGTGCAGGGTCCAGAGGCATGAAATGGTGGTGGAAGAACCCAAGGAAGCCAGTCCCGGCCGAGCAGTCAGAGATTTGGCTGTGGGAAAGAGCGGCTGTGGCAGGCTCACTGTGAGCCTCTGAGGGGCCCTGCTTTGTGCCCCCCACCCCACTCTTAGAGGTTTCTGCCACACAAACAGAAGCAGCTGAAAGAGACTTTTCCCAGCCCCATCTGCTGCCTGGCATGGTCAAGCAGACAGGAACTGCCCCAGGGTTACTGCCAGGTTGTGTGGCAGAGAGGGAACTGCAGGACCCAGTGCCACTCGGCTGTCCCTGCTGGGAAGGAAAGAAGGAAAGGAGCCATCCTGTGCCATCCAGCACAGGAGGGGCAGGGCATGGAAAGGTAGACACTGCTCTCTCACTTTGTGGAAATTAGCATGATGCCCGTCTTTCAAAGAGAGGCACCTATGTGAGTCTTTGGAGTTTCCTGAAAGGAAGAAACCCCAAGGACAGAAAGCACCATTTCCAGAGCCCTGGCAGGGCAAAAATCCTAGCAAGATGAAGACACCAGAACAGAGATGAGTGGGATTCTGGGCCAGGTTTGCCTGTGATGGCAAGGTCCTGCACATGAAGGTTGAGGTGCAAATGGCCCCGTTGGTCCTCTTGCTGCATCTTTCATGCACCAGAGGAATCCTGATTGAGCCTATAAAGCACTGTACTTGGAAAATCATGATTCATTGTTTGTTCGTTTGTTTGTTTTTCCTGTCGACAGCATCCATTTGTTACATCAGCCAAGCCAGCATCAACTCTGGCACCACTCATCATTTCAATGAAGAGGAAGGTGGAGACAAGAATGTAACAATCACATCAAGACATTAGCTTCACAACCAGCACAGAGCAAGATTGTAGATTAGGACTGTACAATAGGATTTTAAATAAATAAAGTTTCTCAAACCTCAACTCACTTGGAAGATTCCCCACCTTCTGAATCATTCAGAAAATTCAACATTTCCTTCTGGATTGCCAGTTGTTTCTTAATGGTGCTAAGTCACACTTATGGCCTGTTGTTTTTTTTTTTGCTGTGGTTTCTATGTGGGGAAGGTTCTTCTTCATTTATCTTCACCAGAATACACTGCCTTTGGAATATGGCCCACTGGCCTGTTTGTTTTTGTTTTTTTTTTTTTTTTGCCCAGCCAAGGAACTTCTCTTTGAGGCAGAAAGGGCAATGGCATTTGCAGGCAAAACCAAAGGAGGAGGCAGCAGCCAAGCCATCCTGTGTGGATGCAGGCCTTCCATGATGGCTAACATCTGGCCTGGAGGCTTCACAGTCATAGATACCGTAATTATATATCCACCAGTCTGTGCCATTAGGGAAAAGATGTAAACATCCCTAGGAGGAAGGCATTTGAAAGCTGGGAGATTTAAATACAAACAACGCCAGCCAATCCCTGGCAAGCGTGGACACAGGAAGCTCTTGGCCACTGAGCTGGGTGGTGGTAACCACATTCAGCCAGTTAGGAGAGCAACCGCGCAGGTTTTTGACAACCGTATAAAAAAGAACTGCACTCAGTAAAATTGGCTGTTGTTGTGGGAACTACGGAGTGTCGTGTCTTGTACATCTCAACTGTGACAGCCTTCGGTCGTGACTCAAGAGCATTTGGGTTCCTGCCACTTGGATTTGCATCCCTCAGTGCAATCTCTTTGGCTGGAGGAGAGTCTTGCTCAACTGAGAAAGCAGGAAGACCGGTGAGGGTGCTCTGAAAGGTCTCCAGGATCTGGTGCAGAGCTGACAGCGACTGCGAGGTGATAGTGAGCCCAGCCTTGTCCAGGGTGGAGCCCCAGCAGAGCCCTGGCAGAGCCCGGAGCAGCCTCAGCCCGGGCAGAGGCAGGCTTGAAGGAGGCCCTTGTAGCTGCAAGAGGCAGCAGCCCGGCTCTGGGTGCCTCCTCCTGGCACCGGGCATATCCTCTGCTCTCAGAGCCGAACTGGCAGCTGGCTGGTCCCATGGGGAAGCGCAGCCGTGCTGGGCACAGCACAGACTGCTGGCATTGGCCGTCTGGAGTGTGGCCAGGAGGAGAGAAAGGCAAAGAGCAGCCGAGGGCTAGCTCCCTGGCTGAGGATTGCTACTCTTGTGCCAGGTGCCCTGTAACTCCTGGGAAAGGTCAGCGGTGTGTGCAGCACTCTGGGCACAGGGGGAGGGAGCCCGGCTGCTGCGCAGGCTCCAGCCCAGGGCAGCATCCTTCAGGCACGGCAGTTCTGCCAGGGAAACCAAGGCCAGCGGGAGGCGCTGTCAGCTCGGCAGGTCACATCTGCAGGACACACTGCCTCCCACAGCTCTGGGAGGAAGCGCCTGCAGTCCTGGAGTTGTGCACTGAGCCAGAGCAAAGGTAGGAAATGCAGAGTGTTTTGCAGAAATATTCAGGGGCAGCAGTCCAGCCTGCTTTGTGCTCTCAGGAGCGCGCGCGCACACAGGCACGCACGCAGGTGCACACGCACACAGGCATGCATGCCGGTGCACACGCACACAGGCATGCATGCCGGTGCACACGCACACAGACACACACACTCAGACTCACACTCCCAGCAAAATGCTTCTTTTTATTGCCTTTCCCATTCGCTGCATACAGAGGGAAATCAACATTCCCTCCTGGCTTCCTACTTTTCTGTCTGTCCCCTCCTCCCCCCTTATCCTACTTCCTTTTTGGTCCGGTGTTCAATCCCGCCCCACTCCCAGCTCACAGGAACGCCCGAGAAATTAAGTAGAACAAATCCAAACCATAAAAATAACAGTGCCTAGAAGCATCAGCTTTTGTTCTCTTTTCTAATAACATTTCGGCTGCACCAAACTATTACCTCGTATCTTACAAGAGGGAATTGGGGATGAGCGTGAGGCTTGTGCTTGAATAGTGAACTGATTTGGAAGGGAGCAGAAGGGTTTCAGTAGGCAATTTGTTTTCGTTATTAATTTCTGAAGGAATGACGCAAAGTGGTTTCAGTCTGCAAAAGCAATTTCAAGGTGCATTGAAAAATTGCTTGTGTACAATTCCCAGAGAAGGAAGGTGGTGTGAAAATGTTTAACAAGTCATTAATCCCTTGACCTTTAAAAGACAGTGTTGAGCCCACTATTCCTTCAGTGCAGTGATGAATGTGTGCAAGTGGCTAACTTAGCCTTGAGAATAAAGCGTTTGGTCCTCTTAAGAAGGTAGCTGGAATGCATTCAAGGGGAAGAAAGTGGTTTGAGAAGGCTTTTGACCATCACAGGAGAACTTGAGGAATGGCAAGTTCCTCAAATGCCCACCAGAGTCCCTCAAGAGATCCCTACTCTCGTGTCAATAACTTCTGAGAAGTGATTTAAATTTGTCAAATAATTTGGGGAAATGTTGAGCCTGTGAGTTTCAGCAATGAGTGTGTCTTAATTCCATGGTTACAAGCTAGTAAGTGAGATTTCTGAGTGAGCACGTGTTAGAAAAGTGATTCCCCATGCACCCAGAGCTGAAATAAAGTAAAGTGTCATTTCTCACACTGACCTGTCAGTGGGGATGGGGCCCTGCTTGGGTAACTTTCATTGTAGTCACTTCTGTGGAAAGGTGAAAATTAAATCTTTTCCAGCCGTTCCCTCAGGGTTACCTTTATTAGGACCCAAACCTCTGTACCGCAGGTAGCCTGGGTGTGTGCAGATCAACACAGCCCCACAAACCCCTCGGCTTTCCCACAGGTCATCCTTACCTGTTCCCAGGTGTGCCCAGCTCTGGCAGCAGAAAGAGCCCACCGTGCAGTGGGCGCCATGCCCTGCCCAGCCGGGGCTCTCTGCCACAGAGCAGCAGCAGCGCCAGCACCTTTCAACTCACTCCTGCCTTGGCTTCACCTGGGAGATGGAAGCCGCTGGAAATCAGCACCGCCAGTCATGTTCCCAGTTTGGAGCAGCTCCTGCAGGCAGGCAAATCCTGCCTGTTTGACTGCTTCCAAATAGGAATAAAGGCAGAGGTAGACACATACATACACAGAAGCCCTGGGCCTGTCCAAATAGGCAGATGTATAGGGGAATGCGTTAGGAATTATTATAGCTGTTATGCCAATACTGCCTTCTCTCCTGCCCTTTTCTCTCTTCACATTTCCACCTGTTCCCACTCACAACTCTCACAGTTTTCTGGTCATGTTTCCCTCCCAAATTTCACTCATTTCCCCCACCCTTTTCAGCTCCCGTTTCCTCACACTTTTCATCTCACATTTCCACACCATCCCATCAGTTTCCTGTTCTTTTTCTTCCTTGTGTTTCTCATAAATTTTCTCTCACATATCCTGTCCTTTTGTGCCCTCATGTTTGTCTCCTTTTCTCAATCATGTTTCTCAGTTTTCTCCTTACGTTTCTCACTTCTCCCATCTTGTTTTTCACCCTTTTCCCTCTCACATTTCTCACACTTTTCCCCTTCATATTTATCATTCTTTCCTCCCAACTTCCTTACAGTTTCACAGTTTGTGCCCTTGTTTCACTCATGTTTTCTGCTTATTTCTGCCCTCAGGTTTCTCACTCTTTCCCCCTCAGTATTCTCTCAGTGTTCCCCTCACATTTTCTGCCTGTTTCTCTCTCTTTGCCAGTAAAGTTTCTCATTCTCTTCCCCTCACATTTCCCTCCATTTTCTCTGATATTTCTCACCCTTCTCTGCTCATGTTTCTCAGAATTTTCCCATCCTATTTCCTGCCCTTTTCTCCTCTAACCTTCCTCTCCTATTTTCACTCATATTTCTCACCATTTTCCACCTCAGTTTTCTCTCCCTTTCCCACTCAGGTTTCCTACCCTTTTCTTCCTCCCGCTTCTCTCCTACTTCCACTCACATTTCTCATACTTGTCACCTCACATTTTCTGCCTTTTTCCCCCTCACATTTCTTCACCCACTGGTTCCTGTCAGTGACTGTTTCTCTTCAGTAGTTGATGGGCTTCTACTCTTTTATTCCTGCAATCCCCTACTCAAACTAATGGCTGCCAGAGCAGTGGTCCAAGAAAGCCCTGCCTGTGCATCTGCTGAAGAGAAAGTCTGTGCTCCACCTGAAGAATCTCGTTAAGAACAACCTAAAGCACAGATTTGGTTTGCATTTCAATTCTACAGAGTCTTCGTACTGTTCTAAATTAATAGGTACCCTGAGGGATACACATTCCAGGTGAGCACCCGCTGCTCTAGTAGTCTGCTTCAAGTAGATGCCATCTCCGTCTTCATCACCTCACAGTCACTATGGCTCCAGCATGGAGAAAAACAGTCTGTGATGCCTCCTTGTGCCAAATACTGTCCATTTGCACAGGAAATGATCTTGGCACTCTTTTGGGGGAAAAAAAAATATTGAAACCCTGGAGTTTCTTCCTATTTTCACCTATTTGAATTGCCTTGACATCAAAATACTGCCAGCCAGTATTACAAACTGTCTGGTGCATGTTTGTGTGCACAGACCAAAGGTGCCACACTGTGTCTGTCCCCCAGGTATCTGTTAATGTCCATTTAAACAGAGGGCTGAAAGGGGGGGCTCTGCCCACCCTGCGCTGCTCCAAGGTCAGGGCTGGGCCAGCAGAGGCTGCAGAGCACGAAGGGAGCGATAGCCTCAGCCCTGGCCACCATCTTGTGTGTGGCTGCTTCAGCCCTGGCCACCATCTGGTGCCTCCACCAAGTCCAGCTCTGAAGGGAGTGGGTTGCTGATTGGCCAACAGGCAGGATCAGCAGCAAAGTCACCACCAGCAGCTTATGGAATAAGTGTCATTTAATGAAGTGCAAAGCAGCAAAGAAATACAAATGGATAAGCTAAACAATGAACCTGATTATTACTACAAAAACTTGCCTATAGGGATTAAGAAAGATACATCACCAGTTACCCTAATACCTGCCCATCGTCCTGACCCACACATCACCTGGGAGCCCCTGTCATAGCAAAGGATTGCAGAGGCACTCCCAGTAACTGGGAGTTCCTGTGCGGTTTGCCCACCTGCAGGTGAGGCTGCCAAAGTTGCTGTAAGAGGGCCCAGATTTTATACTGTTGAATAAACAAGCCACCGTAACTTCTAGTGTGGGAACATCTGGTTTCATCCTCCTCTTGGCCTGGGCTCAGGGAGGAACCAAAGGAGTTTACTTTGACCATATAACTTCCAACAAAACCAAATAGAGGTATCTGATTTTGTGGTCTTGTCTGGCTTCTAAGTGTAGGAAGGTAAACACCTGTTTCACTAACAAGTGGATTCATATATATACTGGTAATGACCATGCATATTTTGTTAATGAGTAACTATAAATATAATGTTTGGTTGGAAAGTTCATCTGGAAGCCAGCTTTGTCTTAGGCCTTGTTGTTCAGGCCTTAGTACTTCACTGGAATTGTCCTTTTACAAGCAGTGATCCTGTCCCCTCAGCTGCAGTGGAATCCTCAGCTGGTCCCACAGGGATTGCTCAAGATCTAGTTGTGCTGAGCTCTTTGTGAGTGGAGTCATCAGTCTCTTGGACAAGCAGATTCTCTGTCACAGTGTCTAGAATATTTCCCAGGGATCCAGCAAGGTAAGAGGAAAGGTCTCTGCAGCTCTGACATTGAAACTGTCCTGCTGGGTGGCCTTGGCTGTGAGTCTGAAACACAGGAGCTCTCTGGCCATATGGTGCTGCTGGCAGAGCTGGCTGTTGCCTACTCAAGGCTCAGGTAGGCACCTGAGCTGCCTTGCTGCGCTGCAAAAACCATCTCAGTGCTCAGCGGCACCTCCCGACACCTCGTCTCAGTGGGGATCCCGTTGGCAGTGTCAGAGCAGTGGCTCGTTAGGATCGGTGCTACTCGTGCTCTCTATCCACCCTGGCCCTGGCAGTCCTGGCCCTGCAGGATTGCGTTGTTCAGTCCTCACTCCGATTGATTCCTTTCTTGGTTGCTGGTTGGTCCATACAGGGGTGCAATCTCGACCAATCATTTCAGAGTTCTTTGATCTTATAGGCTGGCTCATAGTCCAATCACAGTTCAAATCGTTGTCTTCACTCTATGATGTAATGTTCCAGAAAGTTCCTTTTACCCAACCAACCAAACACCCATCAGCCCTTCCCCCAGTGGCTACACACACACCCACACTGCAGTTCCACTAATGTGACAATCACAACCTACCTATAATCATTCATAACTTCATAACAATTTATCATCAATCTATAACTACATTATATTAATTAACAAGTCACAACTCCACCTCTGAACATTAACTCACTTATAACATTCTGGTCACTCCAACATGTTCTTGAGGGGCTATGAAGTATGGATTCCAACATCCAGCCTTTTACACTCTCAGGCTTTGCTCATTGAAGTTAATCAGGGTTATTCTATGTCAGAAAATTACAATGCTTAAGCTGAATACACTGCTTATGATTAATATACTGCTTTTGATTAATTAAACAATTACAAAGTTAATTAAATTCATTACTAGGAGAAAATGTAGGCTAAATGAGCAATGAAAAGCTGCATAAGTAATCCAAGCTGAAGTGTTTGGCACCTTACATTATTTGTTCACATTCTTCTATAAAATGTATGGCTGCTCTTAGAGGAAACTCATTCATTTAGCTGACGTAAAAGGATGTGAAGTTCAGGTGACTCCCTGCTCCCCTTCATGTCCAGTCCCTGTTCTAAGCTCTGCCAGTGCTGGTGATTGAAACAGAAATCGTAGTGGAATCGTTTTGAGGCAACACTTAGTGCAAATGACAGTGATGTGGATGAAGGATGAATAGTGTCACAAGCAAAATATTGAGGGATTTCTAAAAGACTGTGGAATACTGCTTTTGCAGATCTTTGTAAGTGATACTCCTATTTAATTAAAAGTTGAGGCAAATTTTGGGGATAGCTTTTTTATCTTCAGTGTCATCCGATTTTGCCTTTAGAATGAAGCAGTTGGATGGCAGTAGGTTGTTTTTGTTAAAAAATTTGGTTATGCTGATACATATTTCAGTGATTTTTGAGCTACAATTTGGCACATTCTGTACTAAATGATGAGTCAGCAGAACAACCCAAATTTTGTTACATGTGACTAACTTAGGATAAACTATTTCCATGTCACACCTATGCAAATAATTTCATGTAGAGCTGAGGAAAAGAGAAAGGGCTTTGGTGCCTGTTACAGTGAAAATTCACCTTTTGCAGTTGAAATTCTTCTGGGAGCTCACTGCAGCATGTGCTTCCTTAGTACCAAATAAATCCCAGCGTTGGGTGCTGCCCCGACTTTGTGATCTTTTTGGGAACCACTCTTGCCTGGTTTATCAGCTGAGCTCTGGTCAGTCCAGTTCTACTCAGGCACTTGATTTCAAGGGAAGTCCATGCCTATAAATTCCAGCAATTGGGAAAGGATGACTTGCTACTTGAACGTTTGTCTGCATTGGAGGCAAAGTGAGGGTCACTGTCTCAGGGCAGTTTTGTAGCTGGCTGCTTTCAGAGGGAGAATTGTGTCAGAGCAGCAGTTTTTAGTGATGGGACAGCAAAACTTTTCAAATAGAACTCTTGTTTAAAATCAAGGGCATGTTTAATCACCACGATTGGAGTGTAGAATTAAAGTTTTAGAGAACATTTCTTTTTTCCTCTTAGCCAAATACCAGTGAGGTGTAACACATTGAAAGTGTGCAAGTTGTCAAATTGTATAACCCACTTGGAGGTATGGTTGCTTTTCATATATTGCTCAATGTCTGTAAGATTTTCAACTTGGTAATTCTTGCAGCATATTCTTGGGACAGGGGGTGTGTTCAGAGATTTCAGCTGTAGGTGGTTTGCCTTCACGTCAGCCTTGCAATCTCTTGTCACTGCATTCAGCCATTGGCCTATTTTCCTCTTGGAAAGCCTGCCAGTCCTTTCTTGTTCCCATTCTGCTTGACAGGTTGGAATTTTGAGTATTGAGGTCCAACTCTGGATCACCCAATGCATTTAAGTAAACTGTCTTGGTAGCTAATGTGTTGCTTTTGCAAGTGGACTTTGGAGTACCTAGGTGCTTATCCTTTAAACTTAACTGGAAATTATTCAAAAATTACCTCGAGGAAGTACCATGTAGAATTTCATAAGCTCAGTATGGAAAACTTGATTTAATTGATTTAATGATTTAATTTTTTGTCATGGTCATTCATAAGTATCTGTAATACTGTTTTGGGTTCTTTTCAAGGAAAGTGAAAGGAAAGTAATGATGTAATCTTCTTTAGTGGTGCTATTTGTTATTAACCTGTTCTGAGTACTGTTTCCCCAAGGAGCCTGGCTCCAGGCAGACATGAGGTGGATATTCCCCTTCCAGGCACTCCTTGGTGCTGTCTGCAGCAGTGAGCTGAACTAGGCACAGCCAGCTGCCCTGAGAAAAACCTGGCTGCAGCTGCAGTCACCTGCCTGCAGGGACATCCCTGCCACTGGAAGTGCAGCTCTTGCTCTGTCCTAGCTGAGTGCAGAGCATTTTAGGGAAGCAACATCATGGTATTTTGGACAGACAAAACTAAACATGCGAATTTCCCATTGAGGTTGTTCTGTTTCATATGTGAATGATAATTTGTGTGATTCTTGGTGGTGGTTTGCATAGATCTTAAGGGAATATTTAACATTCAGTAACTGGGATTGAAGACTGGCAGCAGTGAGACTACTAATGGTGGAACTTGGGACTACTTTTGCATTGGTTTGGCACTGAGAAACTCAGGTGAGACAAGTCTGGTTGCTGGTAGGGTACAGAGTGCCCTTGTAACATGCTCTATGCAGTACCAGTTAGGGATTGGGCTTTGCCACAGGATCAGAGAATATGCTGAGTTGGAAGGGATCCACAAGGTTATGCAAATCCAGCTCTCTCCCCAAGAATCCCACCACATTCCTGTGGACCTTGCCCAAATGCTTCCTGAGCTCTGGTGGACTTGGTGCCATGAACAGTCTTGTGGGGAGTCTGTGCCAATGCCTCACAACCTTCTGAGTGAAAAGCTCTTTCCTAATTTTCATGTTAATGATTGATTATGGTTTCAAGTATTATTTTTTAGAAGTTGTGCAGGAGTATGGTTTTAGGAGGTGTTTTGCTTGAATGCTGCGGGAAGTTTCTCTAAATTGGATTTAGCTTCTCAAAACATTAGTCATGCCTTCACTCAACAACTGGCATGCTGTTCTAAATAATTTAACTGTGTGATGTTTGGGCAATTAGGTTTGCAGGCAAATTACAGAGAGGCATGGTCTAAGGAACAGGAAGTAGAGAAAGGCATTAAAAAGTTTGACCTACATTGAAAGGCTGAAGAAGCGTGTAAAGAAAGGTCAGTCTGTGCATCTGATGGAAGGGACAAAGCTCCCAGATTTCTCACCAGTACTCATGAAGTTTCCATCAGCTACCAAGCACGAGTTCCTGGTTTCAAAACAGTGCCTGGTGTGCCATATCCCCTCCCTCAACCTGCTGGCCACACTTCTCCTGATGCAGCCCAGGACATGATTGCCTTTAAATTGTCAGCACACATTGCCAGCTCATACCCAGCCTCTCATCCACCAAAACTCCCAAGTCCTCCCCACCTTCATTCCCCAGTCTGCCTTGGTGCCCAGGGCATGTCCCAAACCCAAAGATTCAGAACTTTGCATTTGTACTTGTTAAATCTGATAACGTTCCCAGGGCCCTACTTCCCAAGGTTCTCCATGTCCCTCTGGATGGTATCCCATGCCTCTGGTGCTGGCAAACTTGCTGAGGGTGCACTTAATCCCACTGTCCATGTCATTCTTGACATAGCTCAATGCTTGAGCTTGCAAACTAGGGAAATCATATAAAAGCACCGTGCATAAAAAGAACTTTTCATAAAAAGCTCCCCTTCAGTATCACTCCATTACCAGTTTTTTTAATGACTGTTTCTAATGCTTTACTGTCTGGGTTCTTACTGATCTAGAAATGCTGAACAAATACAGTTTCATCTGTCTTGGTACATCCTTTTGAATCAACTTCCTTGCTTTGTCCCAAGTCCCCCTTCGACAATTCTTTTTCTGTTTTTCCTTTCCTCAAGTTAAAATACCAGAGCTCAGGAAAGCCCCACAGAGCACTCCAATTCTTGTTCCTGAGAGGAAGCGAACAACGCCCATAAACCTGCAAAATTCTTCCCGAGACTTTGCAGTACTGTTTCTCAAGGACCAATCAGAGACAGGGTGATTCATTTACTGGCTCTGAAGAATTACAAATAGCCAGAGATACTTGCCCACTTGAAGAGAGAGGGAGTTGTGGAAAAGGACAAGGAATCCCTTGGAAAGATCCTTCAGGAGGTGAGATCCTGGAGTTGGTGCTGGCAGTGCTAATTCTTAGCTGTCTTACTTCAAGGTTTCAATTAGAAACTAATGAGAGGCTTAGGAAATGCTCCTTGCTTAAGGTTTTTTCCATAAACTTTACCCAGTTTCCCCTCAACTGCAAGTCCATGTGAGGACAGAAAAAATACTTCAAAACTTTTGGGGCATTGTTGTTTTGCTAGAATAGCTGGCAAAGATTACCCCTTTATAATGCTGTTACTTCTCATGCCTTATTTCAGCCTCTCTCCTTGCCTTACACTCTTTAACTGCTTCATGGAGTAAATTCAGTGGATGAAACTCTCAATTGGGTGAAACAGTTTGTTGCAGTACTTAAAATTTCCTGAGAAAAATATCTGAGGAGACAATTTGGTAACTGCATAGGGCAGTATTTCATTAGAATGCAATAGGTGGCCTCTCAATGGTACTTGGCTTCTGCTGGGATATATGGAGATTGCCTTCCAGGGAAGGGTGTTCCATGCAAATCCTACATGATAGAGGTGGTGGTCCAACTTTGAGCACAAGGTTTCTTTGCTGTCACCTTTCTTGGCACTTAATATTATTCAGTAACTTTTCCAGTTCTCCTTTTAGTTCCACTGGTATTTCTTTATCACAGCCATTCATACAATTCACATTGATTGAAGGATGCAATGGCTCTTTCCATCCTTTTTAAATGTTTCCCATCTGCATAGGGTGTTGCTGAATTATGCAAGCATTAGCACATCAAGTAGGAATATTTCCTCTTTAGCTAGAAAAAAGTTGTTTTGAAACCTAGTTCAGGGAGGAAAATTCAACATAGATAGGGTTTCAGTTGATCCCACAATGATTTTTAAGAATTCATTCCTTGAATCTGTGAGGTTTGTTATGTTTGCCCAGGACAGTGGGAGGGTTTTTTCACCCAGAAGACACAAATTCACAGTCTAATGAGAGCCATTGACTGGAGTGGTTGTGCTGCTGTTTGTGGCTGACCCTACAGAGACAGGATGATTTACTGTTTTACTTGCTCTGAGGGATTACAAGGAGCCAGAGTTACTTGCTCGCCTACAGAGAGATGGAGTCGGGCAAAAGGACAAGGATTTCCTTGGTGAGATCGTGGAGTTTGTGCAAACAATTCTTCCAGTATCCCATTGTGCTGGAAATTCATAATTTTACTACTTCTTCACCTGTTTAAATTACTGACTGTTCCAACGCTCCTTTGAGTTACGTTCCTCTGGTATTTCTTTCTCATAACCATTCATAAGATGCACACCCATTGCAAGATGCAGTAGCTCCTTCCTTCCTTCCTTCCTTTTAAAATATTCCCCATCCATATAGGCTGTTGCTGAATTGTGCAAGCATTAATATATCAAGCAGGAATGTTTCCTCTTTAGCTTGGTAAAAAAGTGTTTTGGAACCTAGTCAAGGGAGTCAGATTCAACATGGATACAACTTCAGTTGATCCCACACTGACTTTAAAGAACTCATTTCCTGAACCAGTGAAGTTTGTGGCTGTGCTTGCCCAGGGTTTTTCTACCCAGAAAACAAAAAATTCACACTTTTACAAGCCACATTCTGCCATCTCAACTGAAGTAGCCCATTCAGATTTCAAGTTGATTATAAAATTTCAAAGATCAGCTCCTTAGAAGGCAAAGGGTGATAACATTTTCTCCTGTTCCATTGCAAAGTTTTAGGAGATGTCTTTGGAGGCAATTTCTTGTATGAGGTGTGAACTGCTTTAAGAAACTGGTTTGCATTCTGAAAGGGCTGTGTGAGCAGCACTCCACCCTGAAATGCCTTGTTCAGGCTTTTCTGGACATCAGAGCAACTGGGGATTTATTTTATATAAATCTAAAATGAGCAGCCTGAGCCTGCTGAAATCTGGTATAAACACACTTGCTTCCCTTCCAATACAAACTCAGTTCTCCTTTAAGAAGTGAATTCCTGATTCTGGGTTTCTTTGTTACTTTAACATTTTTTTTAACTGGAAAAACAGACATCAAGAGAGACCTGAATTTGCAGTGTTTATAATTTGCAGTGTTTTCAAGGAGAAGAGTCAAAGTTGTGACAGATCGTGGTTGTTGGTACGTTGATGAGTTATTCAGTGCATTGAAGGCATCAGATTGATGGAGACTTTTCCTGTGGGCTTTTCTGTGGAGCTCTGAGCAGGTGTCAGGTGATGAACTCCAAATCAGCACTTTTGATATCAATGGTCCAGAGGTTTTACTACCCCATTTCACCTTTTTGAGTAGACTTTGTATTATCTTGAGGAAAATATCAACCTAATTGATTGTCAAAGGGATAGAGCAAGACACATGCACTGCCTTCTCAAAGCAGGACTTGGCTGGAATGAACCCTGGCTCTGTCATATGAAGAGTGAGTATCCTGGTTTGAAAGACAGGTATTTGCTAAGAAAGGCAGAAGCCTCCCTCTGAAATGAAGAGTGTGATCCCTCCTCCCCACAAATTGTTATAATTTTGGAATTAAGGGGGCTCTCAAGCAACGATATGGGGATAGGAATAACAGTTCTTTAGTAGTATATCTAACAAGACAAACAAATAAAAAAAACCCAGCAGCTATGAGATTAACCACAAACAGAACAGTAACTCAGTCCCAGTGTTTTTGGCTGCAGGCACCTTTTCCCTGAGCTGCAGTTCCCGGTGCTGGGGGCGGGCAGGTCCCACAGAGCTGCAGGAGGGCTGGGGGTGATGGCAGCGCTGTCCCAGGGGGAGAGAGAGATGGAAAGAGCCCTCCGCTCACGGTGTGGGTCCTGGTGCTCAGCAGAGTGCTGGATGGTGGCAGGTTACAGCGAGAAGGCAGCAGGGCAGGGTCCGACTGCAGTGAGGATGGCTCCTGGTGCTGGATGGTGGAGATGGGACAGAGGCGGCGATCATCCTTCTTGTCCGAACTCCACGGGGGAAATGGGCCGAGCCAGAGCCTTCCGTCTGCTCTTCTGCCAGTTTGAATATCGAGGGTTTCCCTCTTCCCTCCCCCCTTTCCCCTGTCATTAGGGCCTAATCAACAGGTATCTTAGCATAATCTAAGCAATGGGGAAAATTCCACAGAGAGAAAAGGGAAAAAAACAACCCCCAGCACTGATTAACACTGGGCCTCTGGGCCTGAGCACCTCTCCTTACACATTGTAGCACTAAATGTTGTTTTCAAAGGAATTCTCACTAGATATGAATAGAGTTAGTTACTTGGTTGTTTCCAATTGATGAAACTTTGATATGGCTTAAAACTCATTTGGTAGAGGAATAATTAATCTCTCTACCAAAGGACATTGTTTAGTATGAATTGGGTGCTCACAAACAGCTTTTCAGGACTAATGGTATTACTGTAGTTTGCATATAGCAACCATAATGAATGTCCAGTTTCTTAAATGTCTGCCTCTAGGTAGCCAACCTGAACCTAAAGGATAATTCCTTCAGTCTGAAGGAACATCTATTTCCAACCCTTCAGACTGATTGGCCTGACTACAGTGAAACTGATAGAGAGAATTTGAAGTTAATACTTACTAGGTAAATTCAGTCTTTAGAGGAAGGAAAAGAGACTTTTCAGGCAAAAAAACTACCCTAGGAAATGAAGCCTAGCTTGTCAGAATATGCTGAGTCAACAGCAACCCATCACAGTCATGGAGTCCAACTGCTGGCTCTGCATAGGACACTATAGGAATCACACCATAGGTATCACACCCTGTGCCCAAGAGTGTTGTCCCAGTGCTTCTTGAGTTCCTGCTGCAGTGACCACTGGCCAGGAGAGCCTGTTCCAATATTCCAGCATCCTCTGGGACAAGAACGTTTTCCTGATCTCTAGCCAAAAGCTCTCTCAACGCAGCTTCATGCTGCTTCCTTGGGTCCTGACGCTGAAGGTCGGTTTTGTCTGCAAGGAAAGAACTATGACAGTTGCTTTTTAAGCCTTGTAAGCTGAAATGTTTGGCCATCCTCACAGCAAATCAGCTCAACGTCAAAACACCACCAGCACCAGCCAAGTGCTGTTTGCAGGACCTTCTGAGAGAGGTGCTCCAGCAAGACCTGCTCAGGCATTTGGTGCATTTTTAACATCCCCTACTGTGTATTAACGTTTAGCCCTCTGTTGATGGTGTAAAAGCTGTGATATGAATGTGCAGGACCAGGGCAAAGCATGATCTGCCTCAGGCATCCTGACTGCTTTGACAGGAAGGTTGTGATCAGAAGAGAGGGTCCTGCAGGGGTGGAGCAGCACTGTCCTGAGCAAACTTTCTGCTCTGCCTGGAGACTTGAGCGCAGTCCTCACTCTCAACTCATTCCCTGGAGAAGGGCTTAAAAGGCTGGTTCTGCATGCGTGACAAAATTGTGTCAAAAGACTACTGTACATAAGAGGCTGCACCAGGGTGGGGTAGATGGGGCCCTCTTGCTCTCTATGCTCTCTCTCTCACTTTCAGTCTCGTTGTTTACTCCAGATCCGCACTTTGCCCATGGCAGGACCAGCACAGGATCCACATCATTGTGATATTCCTTCACTCCCTTCTCCGCCCTAATTTCTCTCTTCCCTCACTCTCCCTTGGAACAGCATCGCTGTCCTGTTCTACTCCGTCCTCAGTCCTGACATGTGACTGATGCCTTTGTTCCTCCTGATGAGAATTCACAACCAACCACCACAGCCTGTACTCCTGGGTTGTATCAGTGAAGCACTGATCTTGTCTTTAACAGGTTAAACTCTGAAGTGCCAAGTGCCTCTTTAGTAAACCATGTAGGTTTGTGACAGCAAGAGATTAATCTTTTCCTGGTGTGTACAAGCACACATTGGGAGCTAGAAAGAAACAACTGGACCTCCTGATTTTGGGGAAGCCTTTGATGCAGCTGCTGAAGGGAGTGTCTACCTCCCAAAGCCTTCTAGCTACAGACTTGGACAAGGACTTGCTAAATCCTGGGATGAGAAACTAGGAAGGCAATAGAGCAGATATTTACCTGTAGGACTTCGGTGTTTGGCAGCTATTTTTAGTTAAGACAGATGTGTTTTCAATCATTGCCAGCTCACAAATGCTATTTTTTTAGAATGGGAGTGTCCTGGTTTGAAAGACAGGTGTTTGCCAAGGAAAGCAGAAGCTTCCCTTTGGACTGAAAAAAAATGTGATCCTTCCTTCCTTCCTTCCTCCCGATTATTATAATTTTGGAATTAAGAGAGCTCTCAGGCAAAGATATGGGGGTAGAAATAACAGTTCTTTACTAGTATATCTAACAAGACAAACAAGAACAACAACAGCTATGAAATTACCCACAAACAGAACAGTAACTCAGTCCCAGTCCTTTCTGGCTGCAGGCACCTTTTCCCTGAGCTGCAGTTCCCGGTGCTGGGGCGGGCAGGTCCCACAGAGCTGCAGGAGGGCTGGGGGTGATGGCAGCGTTGTCTCAAGGGGAGAGAGAGATGGAGAGAGAGAGCCCATCACTCACGATGTGGGTCCCGGTGCTCAGTAGAGTGCTGGATGGTGGTAGTTCACAGCGAGAAGGCAGCAGGGCAGGGTCCGATAGTGGTGAGGATGGTTTCCCGACGCTGGGATGGCGGGGGGGAGAGGCGGCGATCGTCCTTCTCATCCGAACTCTGCGGGGGAAAATGGGCCAAGGCCCAGCCTTCCGATTCCTCTTCTGGCTGTTTGAATCTCGCGGGGTTTCCCTCTTCTCTCTCTCTCTCTCCTCCCCCCACCCCCTTGTCACCAGGGCCCAGTCAACAGGTATCTTAGCATGACAATGGGGAAAATTCCACAGAGGTAAAAGGGAGAGAACCAACCCCCAACAGGGAGAAAAACCTGATCCTGATCATAGATCAGTGAATTATTTTGTTATTGTTGCAGAAACAGCCTTGGGCTTCTGGCTTTAAAAGTCCTGTGATGTGCAAGAAGCAGAGGATTGACCAGTAGCACAGTTGTAGCCAGCCAACAGCTGTTGGCCACTCTTCTTCATGTGTGTTGGCTTTGTCATCCCATTCTACTTCATACCTGCCTCCAAGTGTCTGCTCTATTTCCCCCTGCACCCTTTAGGTTCAAGAAAGAGAAAAATTTTTGACTTTTAGAATCCCAGCACTTGTGTGCAGAAGATTCCCAAGTCCAACAAGCAGTGAAGAGAATTGAGTAGACTGAAGTAGTAATGTCCCTGGGAATTCAATGAAGGTATTAGTGTGCTGCTTTTCCCAGATTCACTGTAGATAACTGTGGTGTAAAGTTTTGATTATTAAGAGAAGCCTCTGCCTAAATGAAAGTGCAAACAAGCCTATATACCAGAGTGAAAAATACAGATGTTATTTAATAGTAAATGTGAACAAGGGAGACAGAAAGCAAAAGAGGGAGATGGGTGGGGTGGGAGGGAGAGCTGAGATGGACCCCGAGGTGGGTTTGTCCCGGATGGGCCCTCCCTTCCTGCAGTGCATTTGCACAGGGTCAGCTGCAGCTCTGGTGCTGCATCCCCGCCCTGGGATTTGCAGAGAAGGAGGGCAGGGAGAAGTGTGTGTGTGTTGGGGAAGATGAAACAGGAAAACCTTATAAATATGATTGCCTAGCAAAAGATTTTGAGAATATGGAAACTATAAGCGAGATTGAAATGAAAGCCATATTTGAGATTCCAAACCTTATTTACTGAACAACTGGAAAACAATAGTTATGGCCAGCTGAAAGTAAGCCCTCTTGATTGAAAAATTCCTTCTGCTTGCAGATAGGCCCAGGGGTCAGAGCAGACCCTACTAGCTTGGCAGAAGGGGTCCAAAGAGTAGTTTTTAGAGTTTAAAATGTAACACAGTATGGTAATATTATGATTCTTATAGGCTGTAAGTAAATGCTACAGGATTTGTATTAGACTGGTTAGTGAAAATTAGAATATTCAACACAGAAGAAGATTTATTGTATTGTAACGGGAACCTTGCTCTCTTACTTTTTATTCTCTTGCTCTCTTACCCTTCCTTTTACTATTGCTCTTACTCTTACTCTTGCTCTCTTGCTCTTTCAGGCCTGAGCTGCAGCTGGCAGCTCCAAGCAGGGCCCTTGCACACACATCCTTTGCAATAAACCACAAGTTCCAAGACCTGGCTTCAGAGATCTCTCGTCTCTGTCCGTCCTAACGGTCCTACCCACCACTGCTCCTACATGTGTGTGTATGTGTGGCATCAAAGGCTGGGAATGGCTCTGAGCTTCTGTCAGAGCAGTGATGGTGGCAAGGGCAGTCAGGCCTCCTGCAGCCCTTGGGCTCTGGGGCAGCTGTGGCCTTTGGAGAAGGCGTGGCAGGGCCCTGGGTCACACTGGATACAGCCAGGGATGCTCTGTGGGAAGGCTCAGGGCAAGGCTGGCCCTGCGGGGGAGCAGCCAAGGGAGGCCTGTGCTAGGGTTCTTGCTAGGAAATGGCACTGGGCACATGGCACAAGTCCAGGCTGTTTCTTCCCTGGTACCTGCCAAAATGTTGAAAGACATATGTAGTTTTCTTTTCAGAACACATCAGCACACCAGGCAGGTACATCTGTCCTGGGACACATCCCTGGTACAAGCTGCTGTCTGTCTTGGTACTGAATTTCAAGTGGTTAAAGATTTACTGCTTACATTAATCTCAGGAAGCTTTGAAAGAATCATATCCATGTGGAGGGAGTTTTTGTCATCCAAAAGAACCAGGTGTTCAGGCCCAGAGGAGCAGAAGCATTGGTGTGTCAGTGCTGGGAAGTGGTGTCTATTATTCTCACTGCCACTTCATCTTGGATTTGTATCATGAGCTTTGTAAACCTCACTCGTGTTGATATGAGGAAAAATGGAATGAAGATTTTTCTCGCATCAGTGGCTTTTAGCATTAATGAGTTTTGCGCTCCTTAGCAGATGATGCGGTTTAAGGTTTTTCTTGTTGTGGTTTCAGACTTGTCTGGAGTTTGTTAATATTATAAGCATTTGTATTTGTAAGTATTTGTATTACAAGTGCCTCAGTTTGTCAAGTTCCCAGAAGAGCAGTGGCTTACAGAGAAAATTATCTCTAGAGTCAAACTGCATGTGTTTTTACTGTTTTACTTGAGTAAAATCAGACCTGCCAGGCTTGGCAACCTTCAGAGTCTGCCTCAAGGCTATTTTAAAGCAAAGGACATGACATCCTAAATGCTGCAGAAAAGGTTGGCATGCCCTCATTTTTTTTTGTTTTATTTCTCCTTCATAGAGTAGCCCAAGCTACTCTGAAATGAAGAGCAGTGGCCAGCATCTCCACAAGAAACTGTCCCACACTCAGCAATGAGTATCTGAATTTGTCAAGCAGCAAGTGGAGTCCTGGCACCAATCATCTGCTTCAGCAAGCAATCATCTATGAACTCTTATTTCTTATTATCTTATTTCAAAAATAAGATTAGTTGTTTTAGGATTATTCAAGTTAGCTTTGAGCAGATCAATACCTGTTAAGAATGTTGGATTAGTTCATCTAAGATAACAGAATTTAGTAGTGAAGTTTTAACAATAAAGAAGTTGCATTATTCTTAACTCCTTCTCTGATTGTCACATCATATTTAGAATGGCTTCCTTCTGGTCAATTCTTTTCTTCAAGACTTGGGGTTGTCCCCTGAAATAACTTTGTCAGTAAAGCGTGGAAGCCCAGTACCTCTACTGTAAAGTTGCCCATTTTAAGAAAATATTGTAGCAAATGGAAATTCTTTATGGTAAGAATAAGCTTGTTTTCCAACCTTACTCGTTAATTTAAGATCTTTGCCTTAAGTGATCCAAGTTGTAGAAGTTTCATTCCGAAATGATCATCATTCCCAAATAATCTTATTTTGGAGGGTTACAGAGGAATGCATATAGGCTGCTCCAAGATGTCAGCTGAAGGAGCTCTCAGGACTACTTGTAAATCATGGCCTCACCTTGTCAGTGAGCCATGGAATGTCCAGATCTTTGCAAGTGTTTTGTAAAACACACAGAGAAGTGTTGAAGGCAAGATACTTCAATTGGTTTTGAAGAGAAATTGGGACCTCTGGGGACCTTGAAGTCCAGTCCTTTTCCTAAGTTTCCTGTTGTTTATTTATTCAGCTGATAGGGTAAAGATGTGGCCAGCAATGCCACACTCTTCTGGGGAAGCATATGAAATTGACAGAGGGAGGATGATATTTGGGAACACTCAAACACTGTAAATACCCTTTTCTTCCTTGGAGAGTATTTTAGAACTTCCTCAATTTTCTCAATGCTAACGATGATTAGCCCCCGTACCTGAGACATCTTGGGGTGTTTTGTGATTGAACACCTGAGCTGTTGCTGCCCTTCTGTTCTCCTTCAAGTGAAGTTCAAGAAAATATCCCTCCTAAACCCTGAGACTTGGGTCCTTTTTTGCCTGGGGCAGGGGGTGTTCCTACATGTCTGCAGTGCAGCAACACAAGGAACTCTGCCATTGGGGGCATGGGGTAAATTCTGCTGGAGTGTCTGCCCTTGCCCTGGTGACTGCTGCTGCTTGGCAGAGTGTGTAAAACTGCTGCTGTCAAGAGTGTGGGCTGATACAAAGGTTTTATAAGCACATTTTTATTCTGGATCACATTTCACTCTTCCTGTAAACTGCCTTTAGGATGTGTAATGTCCACATACTTATTACACCTGTATGTTTTTGGCTGTCATTTCTGTGCAGATCCCTTTAAAAAAAACAAATGAGAAATAAAAAGCACACTACTCCAATCAGGAAAAAACAAAAAAATGCAACACCCTTAAGTTGAAAAAGACCTTCTGAGTTTTACAACACAAAAGCTACCAAATCAGTAAATTACAGTTGATGGAAAGCTGCTTTATACGCCTGCTAAAAATGAGCTCAGGAGGCTCTGTGTAGCTTGGTTCTAACTCTGCAAGTTCATAGCTGGGAAACAAAGCAGGAGTATTTCTGAAGACCAGAAGGATGCTCAAGACCCCTGGGAGTGGGGCAGGGCACAGTGTCCTTAGCAGAAGAATCTGATGGGGTGTTGGCAGCCTGCTGGCTTCACCAGAAGCCTGTCACCACTCCTCTATCCCATGCATGCTCACAATTGGGATAACCCATGGTGCATAACAGAACTGAGCATCCCAGCTTGCAGTACTGCTGATGAGGCTGCACCTGTGCCTGGGGTGGTCCCCATCTGCTGCTGAATGTGAGATTATTTTGGTGCAGGAAAAAGCAGAATTCATCTGCTTCATCTGCAGAAGTCATCAGGTTAGTGAATAAAAGGATGTCCCAGTCTTTAGAAAGTCTCTGAGGTGAAGTATTCTTGGCCTTCAAAAGGATGGGCTGTCATGGTGTAGGCTCGTCCAGCTAATTTCTCTTATTAACTGTGCATGACTGAACATATAAAACAATGTAGGTAGTTGTTGTTTGTGCATTTACACCCAAGAGACAGCCCCCAAATCTTTATCCTTTTGAGCGAAGAATAGTGAGAATTTAGTGTCTTGAGCTTGGAGTTCCTAGGTGAATCTCCAGGTCATATGGCAGAACTTTCAGTAAAAACACTAAAATACACTCTTTGCTCTGACACCCATAAAAGTCAGAATCTGGGCTGGCTTTCCTCTGACCAAGTCTGCCTCCCTGACACACAAGGGATTTGGCCAGAAGCCTTGCACAAGATGAAGATGGATAGAGTGATATTCTTGTTGGGCTCAGCCATTGTTTTCAGCTATCCTTGAACAAGAGGCTGGGAGCAGAGCAGAACTGAGAAAAGGGATGTATCTCAGTACTGGATGGTTGGGGGTTTTTCCCCACCACTTGACCTGAACCTCCTCCTCCTTTCCAAATGTGACAGCCACGCGTACAGGCTAAGAATGGCATCAAGACTTAAGGCTTTCAAAATAGCCATTTTCATAATAACAACATTGAATACGAATTACACGTGCAGTAAAAACATTCTGTGAGGACATAACTTTCCTGGAAAGTCAGAAGTACTGACCTAGAAAAGAAGAATAACTGCAAACACTTTAAAAATAACCAGACCAGAATTCAGCCTTCACCCCAAACTGCTCTCTGTACTTGGGTGAAGTGTTGCTGCCTTAGGTGTTTGCCTTCTCCGTCTTCAACCTGAGGCTTCTGGAGCAGACCTGGACTGGCTGATATGTCTGTCTTCGTACTGACACTACTTTTGCAGTGTTTCACAAGACACACTGTGGACTTACAAGGACAGCAAATACTGTGTTACAAGCTTCCCCTAATACCGCTGCAGTGAAGTGGGCACAAATAATCCCTGGTAACACTTGATGGCTGAATACCATGTCACAACCCCGGAAGCAAGACATCATCTACAGCAAAGTTAGTGCCAATCCTCTGCATAATTTCTAATTATCCACCTATTCATCCCTTCCCACAGTAAATTTCTTGCAGTTCTGCACTTGCCACAAGACATCAAAAATTTCACCAGACAAGCTTTTAGGAAAAAGATGAGCAGGTTCCCACAATTTAACAGTAGCGTCAGTGAAGATGGGATAAGAGTCTTAATGGTGTCCTTGTTTCCTCTTGTTTTCAGAACCACTGGAAAAGTCTGAGAGGTAACAAAAAAAATGCAGGGAAGCTACATATAATTACCTATAAAGAGGTACTCCCACAGAGCCTGGGTGGGGAACTCACAGTACCCTGAACACCCTTGGCTGGATCAATGCTGGACCTAAGACTGGTCAGCCTCTTCTATCTGATCTCCCCTTCCTTTCTCTTTATTCCTTCTTTCTTCAATGCTTCATAAACCAAAACCTTCCCCTCTGCCTCCCAAATTCTCCCACTTCTGCCCAAACACACTCTGGCTTTTGGGATGCTGCCTGCAGCTTCCACTGCTGCAGTGCTGTTGTTGTGGCTCAGTGGGCACTCAGTTGAGGAGCTGAGTGTCCAAGGTGAGGCTGGGGCTCTGACCTGCCTGGTCTAGTGGAAGGTGTCCCTACTGACGGCAGGAGTATTGGGACAAGATGATCTCTTAAGTTCCTTGCAACCCAAGCCAATGGCTCTACCCAAGCCATTATGATTCCAACAAGCTAGAAAAAAATATCTCTACTGTAACACTTAAGTATGCAAATACATATCTATAAGTAATCACGAGACTGATAAGGGGTTTTTTTAAAAATTTGTCTCAAAATTTTACATATTAAATCTAAAAATGGGTAATTTAGTCAGGGTACACTAAAAGAAAAACATACAAGAGTTTCAGGACATGCCTAGTAAAAGAGTTATTCTTTTTTTTTCTAACAGGTTTTGGGGTTTTTTTTCTCAAATCAAACACACTGTGGCCTAAGGACCATAGTGAAGGTCTTCTGACTATCATGTGGAAAACCTTACTTGTGAAGAAAGCTTTTCTTTACATGTCTATAAAGCTTAGTGCTAATTTGGGACAAGAATACACATATATAGGAGAGCGAGAACTAAGGGTGTAATCTATTATTCAAAATATTGTTTTCTAAAAGTTGATTTTGAGAATTAGCTCTAATGAAAGACTCAGGAGCTGCATCTCTACTTAAACTTAAACCTAAATATGTAATTTCAAATGCTGTAGGTAATACCTAGGGGCATCCAAATTCACCCCTGACCTCTTTCTTTGATCCCAGTACTTCCAGTACCAGGGAATTTGGGTGGAAGCATTCCAGAAACATTTCATTTTTTTTCAAAACCATTTCCTTAAATAACTTTTAATTTTTTCAGTTGGTTCCTGATTATTACTTTATATCATAGTATATGAGGTGCAGGGTTTATATCATAGCAGTTTTTACTCTATGCCATACAGAGTTATAAATAAATACCAAATTCAGTACTGCCCTAATTCCTGACTATCTGTGACAGATACAGTTCTAAAGCCTCCATTCAAACCAACTAAGAATAGCAACTCACAAATATCATTATCTACTTTCAGTCATGTTTCTAAATGATAAAAGTACCAGTTTTAAAAATAGCTTTAGGATACATACATTTCTAGAGAAAATCATCTTAGAGAATGAAAATAAGAATTTCTAGCAAGATTTCTTCAAAGAATTAAAATTTATGAGATGGTCTATATCTGCAAGTACAGGACATCTGCACCTGATACAGGCAGCATTATGGGGATACTCAGTAAAATGCAAACGTGGTTTATTGTCTGAATAATAGGAAGCATTAATCTCTGAGTCTCTAAATAAATAATAAATATTTTTATACTGCCTGACTTCTCTGTATAAAACCTGTGGCTATCACTGACTAAAATGAATAATAGCAAAATGTTTCTCTGTTTTGGATATAAAGTGTTTATATTTCCATTAAGCCTGTTTTTAAATACCAATAGGACATTTACAGAAAATTGAAACCAGTATTTTCTTATGTGTTGTCTATACACAAATCATTGGCAACAGAGTAACTCCCAGTGAAAAAACTGGGGAAGCTTTCAAAATATTAAAAATGCAGGACTACATGAAGCTTAGACTAACATTCAGAGAGCTGTTGAGTCACTTTTGCACAGGATGTCAGTATGAAGCATTTAATCCCCACTTTTGATAACTGAGCCGGTTTCTGGTAGAAGCACCCAAGGATGCTATTAGATTCTAGACAAGCTGTAGTTTACCTGTATGCACAAATTTTTCCATGACTTTAGGCTTCAAAAAACTTACAGTTTTATTCATATCTATCCAGTAATTTAATTTTTGCTTAAATTCTTGGTAACTATATAATGACAAAAACTACTTTTTTCACATAGACATTCCATACATTTTACTTTCCTACAATTTTTTTTTGTTTAATAATTTCAGTTTTCTTTAATGATCTTCAAAAAGCAATGTAATGCTCTATATTTTAGACTCCCTATATGCAAGACGTAGATAAGTATATTCATCTTTTAAAAGAACTTTGGGACCTGAAGATCTGGAATTTTTTTTTAAAAAAAAAAACATTCTTGCATAACATTTACATTGGATTTTTGAGTCTGCAGCAGCCAGCTGAGTCATCAACTCTTTATTTTGTGTGTATAGAAAAATAGGAAAGGAAACACTATCTCAAGTTCTGAAAAATACCACTAGAAAAAAAAATCTCTATGCCTCTAGAATGGAATTTGAAAAGAACAATTTGCCTATAAAACTGTATTGAAAAATATGACGATTTTTACACCTTAAAAAAAAAAGGAAAAAAAAATAAGATTCAGCTCCAGCAATTGGTTTTTCCACCTTCTTCTCCGAAGTGCAGTTTCCAGGTACACTTGATGTGATTGAAATACCAGTGTCTCAGGCTACATACCAAAATGCAAAGGCAGATGAAAAAGCAGAATTGAAAGTACGAGAATAATGAGGCATTTAAGTTCCTTGATTAGATTTTGCTTCTAGGAGAGCAGTATGCTCAGGTAAAGACTGGGTTTATTTTGGCATTAGCACATACTATGTACACATAAGTCAGCAGCATGACAAGTTATTTTGTTTAAGAAAATGCTAAACAGCATCTGTATGGATCATGCCCGTCATAATGTTCTGGGTTTTTCTCCTGTATCTCAGAAAGGATCCACAGTGAGGTTTGTCTCACATGGCATAGCTTATGAGCACATGATGATAACTAAACTTGAAGTGAGTCCCTGCTGGGGAGGTTTGAGCTCAAAGTCCCACCACAAAAGCCAACAACGCTGGCAGCACTGGCAAATCTGTGAGGGTCATCTCCTCCATGACCAGCTAATCTAACATTTATGCTGCCAGCTACTGTGAGGACCTAAGACATACTTTTCCCAGAAAAGCCACTTCTGCTAGTGAGTTTTTTGCCCAAACGTCATGAAAGGCTGTTGATCCATGTGCCCTTCTTCCCTGTCCATCAGTACCATACAAATATGCTCTGAGCATATGTAGTTGGCCTTCTATTTATTCCTCATGGGGAAAAATACCATATGACCACACTAAAAAAGGTGTTCTGCAGATTGTTAGAACAGGCTTTCTTCTCCTACTTACTGGCAGGAAAAATTATGTCATTTTTTAGATATTTGGGAGGCACTAGAGAATACAGCGATGCAAAGGCATTACTCTGGAAATAAAGCATCTGCCCTTAGGGTTGCAACAGAACTACAGGCTTTCACTGAAGAAATAAATTAATAGTAACTACAATGCTTCTTAAGCCTACACTTTGAATTGTGAACTAACAAATGCTGCAGAAAATTTTTGCATTCTAAAGTATATGAAGAATTTATGACCTGCCTTCTCAGTTTCCCTGCGCTGCTACTGTACTCTGTGCTTCTATTACACACAGATTTTTAAAAAAAGTCTATTTTCAACAGATTCAGTTTAGCAGCCACAAATAACATGAAAAACAGTAAAATAAACAAAAAGGAAATTAGAAGGGGGAACAGATGCCAGTCATGGCACTGTCCTGCAATATATTTAATCCCCATAAATATGAAGTCCTTGTGCTTAAAATAAAATCTTTAATAAGCATTTCTCAATGCTTTAAGGCAAAAACTAGAATGATTTGTTAGCAAAACAAAGAATGTCTGTCATTTCCAGAGGAGGTCAGCATCAGATTACACTCATGACACAGTTTTTATATTCTATACAATCCCCAATCTGAAACTGTGCAGTTGAGATGCACTTTGTGTGTATTCAGTCTCCCTACATTACTGTGCAGTGGCATTTCTGGGAGTGGATATAGGTCCTGTAATCAGCAAGCTGCTTCAGGTACAAGTTTGAAGGCCACCGATGCATCTCCACAAAACTGCGCTCTTCCACTAGAAAAAGAAATAAAGGAATTAAATGTAATATATATAGGCACAGAGCACACAAGTTGCAAAAAGTCTTTTAAAATAGATTTTAAAACATTAAAGATATAAATACAACTACAAACTAGTATGCACACCTAGTGCGTGTTTTGCACTGAGCTCTACTATGGCACAGATACAAGAGTTAGCACACAAAGTTTCCGTGTTATTAAGTTAGTAATAAATAAGGGTTTTTTGAAAAAAGAATGAATACAATACTCATTAAGGAGAGCAGAGAGATATTCCTAAAGATGAGCATACTTTATACCTAGAGGACAGCCATATGTGGTATGCAAGGATTTTTCTATGTTGCAGAATTATAAAGCAGGGTATATCAGTTCCTGTGACAGTAGTGTGTTTCAAGATCAGTACAGAAAGCAAGATGAGGAGTGCAGGTAAGAATTCAGCAAGATGTTAATGTCCTATTGCATGTGAGTTTTATCACTGGCAAAGTTATATACGTGTCTTTTACGCATATTATTTAGATGAATCCCCTCTGTTTTTGCAGAAAGATGCATTTTTCATTTCCTTAACCCCAAGAGATTCAAGATTCAGCTTGCAGCCATTTCTCCTGCTTCCTTGAGGGCCTCAGACCAAGTCATAGCAGATAGGCTCACAGCCTTGGGAGCCTGAGGGCAGGCAAACTGCGCTCAACTGGGCACAAGGCAGGGCTTCATTCTTCAGGGGAATATCCTGCTAATGAAATCTGATTTCCTCTGTGGCAAGGCAACCCACCTAGTTGACCAAGGAACCCAGTTGATGTACTGCTCTTGGATGTCAGTGAAGCTTTTGATGCTTTTTCTCACAGGATCCTTCTTGATAAAATGTCCATCTCACAGCTGGATAAACACATCATGTAAAGGGTGAGCAACTGGCTCACAGGTTACAGTGGCTGGGGTGACATCAGACATAGGATCTGTCACTAGCAGAGTTCCAAAGGCCTCCATCCTGGGCCCTGTGCTCTTCAACATCTTCATAAATGACCTGGATGAAGGACTGGAAAGGACACTGAGCAAGTCTGCAGATGGTACAAATCTTGGAGGAGCTGCTGACTTCCTCTAAGGCAGGGATGTCCTGAGAGAGACCTCAATGAATTAGAAGACTGGGTGATCACCAGGTGTAGGAAGTTCAAAAAGGGAAAGTGCTGGACTCTACACCTGGGATGGGGCAACCCTGGATGTATGGACAGACTGAGGAGTGAGATATTGGAGAACAGCACCCTGGAAAGGGACCTGGGACTCCTGGTCAATGGCAAGTTGAACATGAGTCAGCAGTGCCCTGGCAGCCAAGAAGAACGTTTCTGCTGTGGGGGGACAGCATGGCCAGCCAGGCAAGAGAGGGGATTGTCCTGCTCTACTGTCCACAGGGATGGCACTACCTCAAGTCCTGGGGCAGATGGGGCACTGCATCACAAGAATCCTATTAAGCTATTAGAGAGTGTCCAAAGGAGGACAGTAAAGAGCCTTGAGGGGAAGCGGTGTGAGGAGCATCTGAGGGTACTTGGGTCTGTTCAGCCTGGAGGAGACTGAGGGAGACCTCAGTGGGGTCTGCAACTTCCTTTTGAGGGGAAGAAGAGGGCCAGAGGGGAAAAGGAGGGGCAGACACTGATCTTTTCTCAGTGGTGACCAGTGACGGGGTCAAAGGGTATGGCCTGACATTGTGTCCAGGAGGTTAAGGCTGGATTAGAAAAAGGTTCTTTCCCCAGCGTGTTTGGGCACTGCAACAGGCTCCCCAGGAAAGTGGTCACAACACCAGCCTGACAGAGTTCATGAAGCTTTTGGACAAGACTCTTATGGTGAGACTCTTGGGGATGGTGCCGTGCAGGGCCGGGAGTTGCACTCAGTGATCCTTGTGTATCCTTCCAAGTCAGCTGATTCTGTGATTCTGTGTAGGTTGCAGGTCTTGGAAAGCCCTTGCAGAGACACTCCCTGCTGCTGTGTTGCTGTCCTGAACCTCGAGGTGATGAGGTGTCATGAGTCAAAGAGATATATCCAGGTCAAAGAGATGTACCCCTCATCAGAGTGAAGGAAAATCACACAGGCAATGAGCAGAACTTTCTAGTTGTACTGCAGGAAACAAATACAAATGCTTGGATAAACAAGTATCAGGTCCCTGGAAGAAGCTGGATTTATTTACTTGAATGGACCATAGTTTATTCATTTTTTGCGATCTGCTGGAGTGTGCTAGAAGAATCCTATTTTCTTCAAGGAAAATGCCAGCACTTGAAGAAGTATAAAAAATTACCCTTGATTTAAATTACCAAGATAACATGAAGAGGTTGGCCTACAATGATCAAAATGTTTCAGCAAATTCAGTTATGGGTGGAAACCTGGCCCAATAGGAACCAAAGAAATGGTAAGCAGTGCTGGCTGTGTCATGCTGTTGTGCTGATCCTACAGTAAGGTGGTGAAACATCCTGCTGGACTATCCTAAAGAAACATTAATTACTTTCTCATGCAAAAATGGTATTATCTAGAAGGTAACTTTTCATCTCACCAAAACATTTGTCTCTTCAAAATGGACAGAAAAATACCTGAAAGTTCTTGAAATTCAGGCTTTTGACTGAAGATGAGGTAGTTAGTGGCAATAAAATGAAGAAGCCAAGTTGAAAGGCAATCAGAATTGTGAAACTGTGGGAAGAAAGAAAAGACAAAGAAACTCTTAACACTATCATGTCTAAAACATAACCACATTTCAAGTGTCAAAATATTTCAGGTTTCCACTGTTAAGCAATTTACTAAATAAAATTTTGACTGTGGAAGATAATAAAGGAAAAGTCATTTAATGGAAATATGTAAATAGGTGAATACCCAAGAACAAACTGCAAAAGTCCATCTCCAGAGGTAAAAAAAAACCCTAAGGAATCATGAATCTCGGAAATTTTGTGGCATGTTGGTTTTGTGGTCTTCTCTTTCTGCAGAAAATCCTATTTGATTAGGGCAATATCCTGCAACCTAGTTTTTATTTTCCTCTTCTGTTCTCCAGCCCTGTCTTTATTTTGTCTCTTTTTTTTCAGCCTCTAAGCTTTTCTTTTCATGCTTTTATGCATTTCTCTCAATATTCTATCAATTGGTTGCCACCTGGATATCACATAATTTTCTTCTTTGACCAGAAGATGAATGAGTACATCTTTACTTGCCTAAACACATCTTTCCTGGAAGAAGCTGTAGTTCAGCTGAATTACTGCAGTGTATGATAAAGGAAATTTGATAGATGAAGGTGCGACTAGAGGGTCTGGAGTCCAAATCTTATGTCAGCAGCTGAAGGAGGTGGGGCTTTTTATCCTGGAAAAAAAAGAGGCTCTGGGGGGACCTTATCACTCTACAACTTCCTGAAAGGAGGCTGTGGACAGGTGGAGGTCAGTCTCTGCTCCCAGATAAAAAAGTGACAGGACAAAAGGAAATGGCTTCAGGTTGGGCCAGGGAGGTTTAGGTTGAACAGGTTGAATAGCAGGAAAAATTTATGTGTGGCAAGGTGTTAGGGATTGGTTGTTTCCCTTTTCTCTCTGTGGAATTTTCCCCATTGTCATGCTAAGATACCTTTGGATTAGGCCCTAATGACAGGGAAAAGGGGGGAGGGGAGGGAAGAGGGAACCCCCACAAGATTCAAACATCCAGAAGAGGAGACAAAAAGCACTGACTCGACCCATTTTGCCTGCGGAGTTTGGACGAGAAGGACCACTACCTCTACCCCCCCATCCCTTAATTCCAAAATTATAATAATTTGTAGGGAGGAGGGATCATACTCTTCATTTCAGAGGGAGGCTTCTGCCTTTCTTTAGCAAATACCTCTTTTTCAAACCTGGACAGATTTTGGTGCAGAACGTGAGGCCCGAGGGCATTGAGAGGAAAGGGTGAAAAAGGAATAACAGTTCTTGAGTTACCTCAGTTTTGTGTTTGGTGGTATCATGTTGTCCAGCTTACTCTGGTTTGGGCTCCATGTGGCCACAGCTTTATCTCTCCCATTTGCAATCCCTTACTTGAACATGGGTCCTATAACTCAGGCTGCTGCAACTATTATCCATTTCATTTTGTGGGTTAATAATGTGAGAAATTAATGGATTTTTAACTTCCTCTGGAAGGTGGGTACATGAATTCAAGGCTATCACACTCTAACTGTATGTTTTTGGGGTTACTTTAATAATGGTACATACTGCAAGGATATGACACCAGGAAAAATTTTGTCCCAACCCTTCACCCAGTTTTTTGGGTCTACTCCACCAGTTTTTGAAGGGTTCAAATCTCCACTAAATGCTAATGATATCATACAGTGGCTGGTGTTGCTAACAGGCCTTGTAAACCTGTTCTATTTAACATTCAGAGATGAGGGGAGATTGACTTGGATACCCTGATACCTACCCCAGGAAATAGGGATTCTGCCCCTGAGTCTGACCCTGCCCCAGAGGTCACCTCAGAAAGGAACCACCCAGAGTGGGTGGGGTTTCTAGTGAAGGAGATGGGCCAGATGCTGAAGGAGTACCTTTCCCCAGCTCTTGAGAAACCCCCCCTCACCTTAAAGAGGGGGAACCTGATGGTGCAGCAGTGGAACCCACAAATGTTATATGTCTCCAGGTTCCAGCTGAACTGCAAGGGCACTCACAGCCAGCAGCAGTTGCCCCCGTGGAAACTAGAAAGTCTAGGGTGAAAAAAAATCCACCTAGATAGTAAGGATCAGAAAGCAGGGCCCTCACAACTAGCAGGGGAGCCAGAGGTTGAGATCATCATGGAGTCCCTGTCATATGAGAGTATCCGTAGGCCGTGAGGCTTTTACAATGTGGTTACTGCGGGTCTGGGACCTTATGGGTACAGGTGTGCAGCTGGATGGTACTGAGGCAAGGAATTTGGGACCCCTGACCCAGGACTCAGGTGTGGATCACATATTCGTAAGGGAACCAGGCCCCCTTTCCCTCTGGGAGTGGCTTTTAATGAGTGTAAGAGAGAGGTTTGTCCATAGAGAGAGAATGCAGGACCATCACCATAGAATGCGCTGGAAGACCGCTGAGGAGGGGATCCAACAGCTGAGAGAAGTGGCAATACTGGAGGTACTCTTTGGGAGGGGTGGACAACATGACAATGACCCTGACAAGGTCAGGTGCACAGGGCAGATGTTGTGGAATCTGGCACACCTGGGGCCATCTCAATACACCACATTCATTGCAGCCATTAATGCTGACACCAACCACGAGACAGTGGGTTCTGTTGCCAATAAGCTCAGAAATTTTGAAAGTATAATAAATGGCCCAATGGAGGCTCAGGTCTCTGCTGTGATTAGGGAACTCAGAGAGGAGTTTAAGGAGGAGATAAGAGGGGTGAGGGAGGAGATGAGGAAGGTCAGTGCAGCACCAGTGCAACTCACAGATGCCAGAGTTAGAGCCCAAAATCCTCCAGCTAGGGAGAGAGGATACACCCCACGAGCTGACCTGTGGTTCTTTCTGCGTGACCATGGGGAAGACATGAGGAGGTGAGATGGGAAACCCACTTCTGCCCTGGCAGCATGGGTGCGTCAACTCAGGGAGGGAAACACTAACCAAGGGAGCTCCACTGAAGTGAAGGTAGCCTCAACTTCCCATAACCAAGATGCAGGGTATTACAAAAGGGAGGATGATTTGTCAGATCCCCTTGAGGGAACCTCCAACATGTATGCTCAGGAAGGAAATAATAACCAGTGCTAGAGGGGCCGTGCCTCTAGCCAGGGAGAGGCACGGGAAAACCGGGTCTTTTGGACGGTGCGGATCCCATGGCCTGGCACATCAGAGCCACAGAAACATAGAGCATTAGTTGATGCTGGTTTACAGTGCACCCTAATACCACTGGGACACATGGGGGAAGAACCTGTTTCTATTGTTGGGGTGAAGAACCTGTTTCTATTGTTGGGATGACGGGGCGATCACAGGAATTGACTTTGCTGGAGGCTGAGGTGATCCTGACTGGGAAGGAGTAGCAGAAGCATCCAATTGTGACTGGCCCAGAGGCACCATGTATTCTAGATATAGACTTCCTCAGGATTGGCTATTACAAAGACCCAAAGGGACTCAGGTGGGCTTTTGGAATAGCTGCTGTAGAGGCAGAAAACATTAAGCAATTGAACACCTTGCTTGGACTGTCAGAGAACCCATCTGTAGTGGGACTCCTGAAAGTGAAGAAGCAGCAAGTGCCAATTGCCACCTCCACAGTGCACCACAGGCAGTACAGGACAAATCGAGATGCCGTGATACCCATCCACAAGATGATCTGTGAGCTGGAGGGCCAAGGGGTGGTCAGCAAAACCCACTCACCCTTCAACAGCCCCATCTGGCCTGTGCGGAAATCTGACGGAGAATGGAGATTGACTGTAGACTATTGTGCATTGAATGAAGTGACTCCAGTGCTGAGCGCTACCGTGCCGGACATGCTGGAACTCCAGTATGAGCTGGAGTCCAAGGCAGCAAAATGGCATGATTGACATTGCCAATGCGTTTTTCACCATTCCTCTGGCAGCAGAGTGCATGCCTCAGTTTGCTTTCACCTGGAGGGGCATGCAGTGCACCTGGAACCAACTGCCCCAGAGGTGGAAACACAGCTCCACCATCTGCCATGGACTGATCCAGGCTGTGTTGGAAAAGGGGGAAGCTCCAGGACATATGCAATACATGGATGACATCATTGTGTGGGGGAACAGGACAATGGAAATATTTGAGAAAGGAGAGAAGATCATCCAGATTCTGCTGGGAGCCGGTTTCTCCATCAAGAAAAGCAAAGTCAAAGGTCCTGCCTGAGAGATCCAGTTCCTGGGAGTAAAGTGGCAAGACGGGCGGTGCCAAATCCCCACTGAGGTCATCAGTAAGATCACCGCGTTGTCTCCACCAACCAACAAGAAGGAAACACAAGCTTTCCTAGGTGCCATAGGCTTTTGGAGAATGCACATTCCTGAGTACAGCCAGATCGTGAGCCCTCTCTACCTGGTCACCTGGAAGAAGAACGAATTCCACTGGGGCCCTGAGCAGCAGCAAGCCTTTGCCCAGATCAAGCAGGAGATCGCTCATGCGGTAGCCCTCGACCTAGTCAGGACGGGACCAGAGGTGAAGAATGTGCTTTACTCTGCAGCTGGGAACAAGGGCTTGTCCTGAAGCCTTTGGTAGAAGGCACCTGGTGAGATCCAAGGCCAACCTCTGGGATTCTGGAGCTGAAGTTACAGAGGGTCTGAAACCAACTACACTCCAACAGAGAAGGAGATCTTGCCCGTTTAGGAAGGAGTTCAAGCTGCCTCAGAGGTGATTGGCACAGAAGCACAGGTCCTCCTGGCACCCCGACTACCAGTGCTGGGGTGGGTGTTTCAAGGGAAGGTCCCCTCTACCCACCACGCCACCGATGCCACATGGAGCAAGTAGATTGCCCTCATCATGCAGTGTGCCCATACTGGATACCCGAATCGTGCTAGGATTTTGGAAATAATTACAACCTGGCCAGAAGGTGAAAACTTTGTTCTTGCCGATGAAGAGGAGCAAGAACAAGTGACCCGGGCTGATGAAGCTCCACCCTACAACCAACTGCCAGCAGATGAAACTCGCTACACTCTTTTCACTGATGGTTCCTGTTGCATTGTGGGGATGAACCGCAAGTGGAAAGCAGCCGTATGGAGCCCCACACGACAGGTTGCACAAGCTACTGAAGGAGAAGGTGGATCAAGTCAACTTGCTGAACTCAAAGCTGTTCAGCTGGCCCTGGACATTGCTGAAAGAGAGAAGTGGCCAAAGCTCTACCTTTACACTGATTCATGGATGGTAGCCAGTGCTCTGTGGGGTTGGCTGGAAAGATGGGAAAAGGCTAACTGGCAACGTAGGGAAAACCAATCTGGGCTGCTGATGAGCGGAAAGACATTGCCAGTCGGGTAGAGAAGCTACCCGTAAAAGTCTGTCATGTAGACGCCCATGTCCCCAAGAGTCGGGCTAATGAGGAGCACCAACACAATGAGCAAGTAGATCAGGCTGCAAGGATAGAGGTGTCACAAATAGACTTGGACTGGCAACACAAGGGAGAGTTGTTCCTGGCTTGATGGGCCCACAATGCCTCAGGTCATCAAGGCAGAGATGCTACCTATAAGTGGGCACGAGACCAAGGGGTGGATCTCACCATGGACAGTATTTCCCAGGTTATCCATGACTGTGAGATGTGTGCTGCCATCAAGCAAGCCAAGCGAGTGAAGCCCCTCTGGTATGGGGGGCGGTGGTCCAAATATAAGTATGGGGAGGCCTGGCAGATTGACTACATCACACTGCCTCAGACACCCCAAGGCAAGCGCTACGTGCTGACCATGGTAGAAGCCACCACTGGATGGTTGGAGACCTACCCTGTGCCTCATGCCACTGCCCGCAACACCATCCTGGGCCTGGAAAAACAAGTCCTTTGGAGACATGGTACCCCTGAGAGAACTGAGTCAGACAATGGGACTCATTTCAAGAACAGCCTCATAAGCACCTGGGCCAGAGAACACGGCATCGAGTGGGTGTACCACATTCCTTATCACACACCAGCGGCTGGGAAAGTGGAACAGTGCAATGGGCTGCTTAAAACCACCTTGAAGGCACTGGGTGGGGGGACTTTCAAGAACTGGGAGATTAATCTACCAAAGGCCACATGGTTAGTGAACACCTGAGGTTCCACTAATCAAGCAGGCCCTGCCCAGTCTGAGCCCTTGAGAACACCAGATGGGGACAAGGTTCCAGTGGTGCATATGAGAGGTATGTTAGGAAAAACTGTTTGGGTGAACTCTGCCTCCAGCAAAGACAATCCAATTCGTGGGGTGGTTTTTGCTCAAGGACCAGGTTGTACCTGGTTGGTGATGCAAAGGGATGGAGAGACCCAATGCATACCCCAAGGAGACCTTGTTTTAGGGTGAACTACCTACAATACTGTGCCTGTATCTGTAACTACATGTATGTCTATAATTTAAAGATTTTAATTTGATGTAGCATGATGGTATGGAAAAATTTGGGGTGGATAATGTTGGGGGTTGGTTCTTTCCCTTTTCTCTCTGTGGAATTTTCCACACTGTCATGCTAAGGTACCTGTTGGTTAGGCCCTAATGACAGAGGACAGTGGGGAGGGGAGGGAAGAGGGAAACTCCACAAGATTCAAACAACCAGAAGAGGAAATGGAAGGCTCTGGCTTGGCCCATTTCCCCCGCGGAGTTCGACGAGAAGGACGATCGACGCCTCAGCCCCATCCCTGCCATCCCAGCGCTGAGAGCCATCCTCACTGTTGTCAGACCCTGCCCTGCTACCTTTTCACTGTAATCTGCCACCATCCAGCACTCTGCTGAGCACCAGAACCGACACCGTGAGCAGAGGGCTCTCTCCATCTCTCTCTCCCCCTGGAACAGTGCTGCCATCACCCCCAGCCCTCCTGCAGCTCTGCGGGACCTGCCTGCTCCCAGCACCGGGAACTCAACTCAGGGAAAAGGTGCCTGCAGCCAAAAAACACTGGGACTGAGTTACTGTTCTGTTTGTGGTTAATTTTATAGCTGTTGGGGTTTGGTTTTTTTGTTTGTTTGTTTGTTTGTTTGTTTGTCTTGTTAGATATATTAGTAAAGAACTGTTAGTCCTATACCCGTACCTTTGCCTGAGAGCTACCTTAATTCCAAAATTATAACAATTTGTAGGGAGGAGGGATCACACTCTTCATTTCAGAGGGAGGTTTCTGCCTTTCTTAGCAAATACCTGTCTTTCAAACCAGGACACAAGGGTTGTCAAGCTCTGGAGCAGGCTGCCATGGATACAATGGTAGAAGCAATTCTATGATTGCGTGACTGCACATTCAGCAGTTAAAGGCTGAAGGATTTCTTCTGGACAGTCTTGTGACACCAGTTATCCCTAATAAACAGATATTATACCAACATGTTTCCTGGGGAACAGAAAGTGCTGTTAAGGTTTTAAAAATCTTAAATAGGAAACAAGTTATTAAAGTCAACATATATAAACTCATTTTATGTACAAAATAAGTACCTTAGCTTTTTTGAGCAAGCTAACAATACTGATGCTTGTGGAAGCCAGTTCCCTGCTAGGCATGCTCTGAAGCTGCGTCATGATGTAAAGTTCACAAATATGCTGGAGTCTTATTACTTGGTACATCTCTGCACACATCAGCAGAGACATCGCTTGGAGAATACTGGCTAAAAAACATGAAAACACAAGTTAGATGTATTTTACCTTTTTGATAAGATGATCAAAGGTACTTTTCACCAAGTTGCCTTTTAAATACCTAACATCTTATTTTTCTGTACTGTAAATTTTGTTTGCTGTATCCCATTATTCAATTAAGAAGACAAAACCATTTAGAACTCTTTTGCAGATGGGTGTAAAGAATTGCTGTCAAAAATATTGATCTTGAAGATAATTAGACAAGTGGTGCTGATCTATTTAGAGTAAGTGATAATTAAAAGTGGATTTAGCTAAGTTCTCTTTCAGAACAGCACTTTTATGATACAAGAAAACATAGCCAAAATTCTAAAGCCAAAAAAAGAGCAACCTTTTTTTTAAAAAATACAGCGCAGAGTTTGCATTTTTAAACTGATAAAACAAGGAAATGATAGGTGGAGTGAAAAGAGAAACATAGGATATCTAAGTATAAGGTAGAATAATTATTTCAAAAGAAAACAAAAGCAAAAACACATATCGCAACATCATTTATTCATTGTATCAAGGAACAATTAGCTGTATTTAAATCATGTTTTAGATTAAGTATGCAGATTTTCTTCTCATAAAAAAATATAAAGGTCAAGACATAAAGACTATTTTAACTCAATTTTTGTTGCCAAACACTCCCATTGACATATTTGTTCTGGGTTTTTAAGCACGTAAGATAACCACGCATATAAATAAGGTATTCCTGCAATTTTTATAAACTCAGCTATATGCGTGTTCAAGAAATGTCAACTTGTAAATAAAACACAGAATCCAAAGAAAGAAAAAAAAGCAATATTACTGCAATGTAAAAAGAAAATTCCAAATATTGTAATAGATCAGAAATGAAATCGCAACTTCTTTGTGTCTTGTTATGTGAGCACAAAGCAAACACATTATTTAATTAGAAGTATTTCTACTATTTTACTTGTGTAGGAAGGATTTCTTTTTTTATTGCACAATACTAAAGTTCCCTATCTCAAAACATTGCACATTCACACACTGGCATTTTTCAATTAAGCAGATATTGCTACATTACTCTCTATCAATGCCCTTCTGTGGAAAAATGAGTTACAGATATAGAACTGTATTTTACAGTTTCCTTACCTGGGCAGCAGGAGTCAGTGTAAAGGTACTCCAAGAAGGACAGGAAAGTGTCTTTGGAAACCCCATATACTGGAACCAGAATGCTATTTGCTTCTAGATAATTACCATTAAACATAGCTGCCATAACCTCACAGCGGGCCACCAGAACTGCCCTGTGGGCTGGTACAGTTGTTCCTGCAGGATGCAAGATAAAAATAAATATATAATTACTTTATATAACATAGAAAGATCTTAATTTTAAAGCTTATGTTTTCTTAGGAGGTCTTCATTCCACTGAACATGATTAATAACTAACAACATACTCAGTTCATACCAGTAAATATGAGTAATAAATAGAAAAATAAAGCAAAATCAACAAACAAAAAATTAATAAAACCCAAATGAAATAGATTAAACCAACAAAGAATAGACAAAATAGAATAAATCTGTTCACACTAACTGAACTGCCAGCCCCTTGCATAAATATGCAGTGCTATGTATTGTTATGCAAATGATTAATGGTTGGACTTGATGATATTAGGGGTCTTCTCCAACCTGAATGATTCTATTAAGAGTCATTTATGTTCTTTACCAGTAACTCTACTGGTAATTAATATTTATACCAGAAGAGCCACACAAAGCAGAGAAAGGCAATTTTTTTCCAGATGGAATTCCAGTAAGTCCAGTAAGTAAGTATAAATTACACCAGATTAAATATTGTGCCTAAGTGAATTTCCTGAATGGTTGTCTTATGAAACAAACACTGATGAGCCTTTCCAGAAATTAATTAATTTTCTATTATTTGCAAGTTAATCCTTTGTTTTACTATAGCATTTGGAAGACCTGGAGAGGACAACAGCCCAGGGTGGTTGAAGCCTTTCAGGCTGCAGTCAGCTGGACAGTTCTGGGTGGAAGGAAGTGCCAAACAAGTGCTGGTCAAGACAGCAGCCAAAACCAAAATGACCATTTAGAGTTGGATGTAAATGTTTTAATCAAAATTATGATAAACAAATCAACTGACATGCAAGATAAATATATTGCAAATACAAAGAAGTTACTGGTTTAATTATGTCTTTAACCACAACATTGGCACCTGAATAACTACTTGAATCTTCTGGAATTTTTTGTCTTTTGTCCTGTTACTACCCCCTGTACTTCTACTTACAAAATGTCTTAGCTGCATGCTGTATGTCCTGTATGTGCTTGTGAATTAACATCTTTCTATTAAGTAAGAAGTTCAGTCATGTTCTGTGTCTTTACACAGGCATAATGGGTTCCCATTTTTCCTGGCTCCCATACTTCTAAAAGCTTAAAGCTCAAAGCTTTCAAAGCTTTCAAGCTCACAGCTAAGTATCCAAGGAGTTGCTCAAAAACGTACAAATTTGGTTAAGATTAGAGCCTTTAATTTCTCTTGGTAGTTGTTTAATTTTGACAGAGTTACTCTTGATTGATGAATTAGAGAAAAAAGTTTGGAAGATGTATCAATTATTAGGAAAAAGAGTTCATACTTTATTAGTGGATAAGCATGCTTTTTTTAAAAATACTTGTCAACCCATTCAGAGATTTGAGTTTTATTTCTGTAAAATATGTAGTGTTGCCCTGGTTTCATCAGCATCCTACAAAGACTCTCTCAGGAGTGAGGCTCTGAGGTGAACTGTTATGTCATTGAGCTCAAAATCAGTATTTAACTCCCTTTTCAAAGATATTTTTGTGGAGTTTTTTTTCTGTGCATTAAACAGAACATCCAGAAAGAGTCTGCTTGTCTTTCTGTGCTCATGTTTAAGGAGTTAATGATTCATATTTGTCCCTGAGATCTACATCTGAAAATAATTAAACAGCTATTTAATTCTAGAAGGACGTTTCTGTAAGAGGGGTGGGTATGGACAAACTGAGACTAGTGCTAGCTTTTAAAAACCATCTCATTCTTATCCTTACAAAATCATGCAACAGATTTCTCCCAACACATCTTTTATTGTAAGGATGAACACATTTAATTTTCAGATTAAAAAAATGAATCCTGACACTGCAACACATCCGCCTGAGACAAACGGGGGAATGTTGGCCAGGAATCAATAAACACCATCTCTAGTCTTTTCACTAAAGGAAGAAGCATAGAGGTGAAGCCCATGCCTCTCCTAGGTTTGATGGTAGGCAGAGCCCTTGAGTATGTCTTAGTGCTTGAGCAGCTGGGTACAGGAGTGAGATTAAAATAAAAAAAAAACAAAATTAAACAAAATGAAAGAATGCAAAACAAAATGAAAGAATGCAAAACAAAATGGAGTAAACTAAAATAGAATAAAATAGAATAAAATAGAATAAAAAATAATGTTAATCAGGGAGGCACAGTGTGCCATGACATGGAGAGGGAATTCCTTTAGGCTCAGCCCAGACAAACCATGGTGGGAGTGGACATTGCTACAGAGCACCCACAGGGACAAGCTTTCTCTGCTTTCCCCAGTGACAGCAAAGCACTCACATTCCCCTAGTTTTAATGCCATGGACCATGGCCACCTCTGTGTTCCACATTCCTGAAGAATGGAAAAAGGATAAAGGCCGGATGCCAAGGGAGCAGAGGTACTGTACCTTGTATTTTGAAGATTACATCAGCCAGCACAGGTGTGTTAAAGAATAGCCTGAGGGAAGTATTATAGAGCTGTTTTATCTGGTGAGACTTGCAGTCCTTTACAGAGTTTAGCTGAAAAATAAATTGGTAATAAAGTACTGTTATGTGCAGCTGCCCTCAGAGATAAATATTATGGGAAAAGAATTTATATGGGAATAAACATATATAAATATGTATAATAAGCATATTTATATGGGAAAAGAAACAACAGCTTCTCACATGTGCATTCCTCTGCCATCACCTTTTATCTTCTAATTCCCTATTCCCTACAGTGCAGGAGCTCTGAGGGGTATCTTTTTCCCTACCGTCACACCTCATCTCTCTTCTTGGTATTCTTGACCTTTGACAGAGCTCCCCAATCCAGCCCCTACAGGCAGGTGGGGCTTCATCAGTTTTCTGGAGTCCAAGCTTTTCCATATATTCCCTCTCCGGACCCAACGCTGCAGCAAAACGAGGTCTGAGGCCCCTGGGGTGAGCAGGGGTGGGACAAACATCCATCCCCCAAGACAATGGAGTTTACAGAGGTAAGGCAGCTGAAAGTTCTGTGTTTCTTTATATTCCCCTGGAACTGCCTCCACAGAGGCAGGGGGATCTCACAGACTCCGCTTACAATAACCTGGTAGTATCAAGACCCTCCAAATCCCAGTACTCTCAATTAGTTTTCAGTTTTGGTCATCTTACCTCAAAAAAGTAATCTAAAGCTGCCAAAAGGAACAACATCAAAATTATGTTGCTAGATTGTGGCAAGTAGAATTCAGATTAGGTTGAATTTGTGGTTAAAATCCTAAATTTATAATTTTTTGTAGTTTCACTAAGAAAAGTCACAATTCCTTCTTTCTGGCCTCGGAAAAAATGCTTAAATGGGAAATAAGAGTACCTTGAAGGCATAAAAAAGAATAAAAGAAATGACAACAGCTCATTCTCACTGTCTTAAAAGTCTTCAGTCTTCAGGGTGAAACCTATAAATGTTTTAACTGTGGGCACTAAGGGCTGGTAAACCTAAATTTAATCAGAAGATTTAATTTAATTTTAAACCTAAATTTAATTAGGAATTAAAAATTAGAAGCTGAAAACAGCTCAGTAACTTTTTGATCTCTATATTGTATTGTTCCAAGAGAACCTGAGCCGCTTTCCCATCTAAAGCAACAGAAACCATTAGAGAAAGCTCCATATTGTCAGGGAATGTATAAGCTCCAAGAGCAAATGTCAGCAAAAACTAATTCTATATTAAAACTAATCCTGCACTGTGACTTTTTATTAACTTAATATGACATAATTTGCATTTTTGTGTGGTCTGCTACTAAACTAAATGTATTGAGTTACACATAGCTTTCCACATCACATTTATATGACAAACTACCCCTCTGGATCTGCTGCAGAAGCCCGGCTTTTGGCATATGTTCAGGAGCAAATCTTTCCTGGTCAGTCTCTATTACATGGGAATTTGAAACCAATAATCATATTGCCAGACAATGTTCAAAGCTCTGATTACAACTAATCCTTTCAGAATACCTGCGTTATTTTTATCCATTATATTAATTTCTGCATGTTACATCAGGATCTCTGTGTGTATGTCTGCAAACAACCCACTGAAAACATGAGAAATACAGGCCGTGTAAGACAAAGTGACTTTAAAACAAAGACTGACAAGAAAATTTTACCTACAAAATAATTTCTCAAAAACTTAAGAAACTAACGGTGACCCAAGGGAGTTAGATGTACCTTCCCTGGAGTTTTCAGGATGCATTTAACTTTCTCAAGCACATATTCTGTTTTATCTGGATCCTTCAACTTCTTTTTCATGTCCTCTTCTAATCGTTCCCATTGAAAAGCACCTATCACAAAACCAGGGGGAAACATATTAAACATCAATAAGGCATAGGCCTCAGCAGGCAGAGGAAAAGTGACATCAGTACCAAACACATTGTGCAGAAATAGTAGGGCGTTTTTACATAAATCATCTGGATCTTTGCTTTTAGGAAGGGTAAGATGCAATTTTTGCACACTAAATTTCCATGGTACTTTTTATAGTGAAACCAAGTGCCAGCAGACTAGAGCATTTCACTTGCTTTCACACTTAATCTATTAATTCCTCCCAGTTCAGTCACTATATATTGCAGATAGAGATTCAGAAAAAAAAAAATCTTTAATGTTTCAACACTGAGGAAATTTTTTAGCTTCTGCCCAGGCTGCTGGCTGCATTGTTCTATAGGTGTCTTGAACTAGAAAAACTTCATGAACAGTTACATTCTCAGTCCTCACAGCTAAAACCAGCACAAAGTTTGCAGCAGAATCTCTTTTTTTCTCATTTTCACAGTTAAAGCCATGACATTCACTGAGGTGTCTCAATAACTTTCTTCAAAAAATAAAGAGAGTGTAAACAAAGATGGTTTATCTTCATGCACTTTGTTGGACTAAGTCTCAGAGGCAACATGGGTCTGTCTGGTAACTTTCAGTTCTAATCCAGGACAAGAAGGAGACAAAAGTAGATCAAGCTCAGTAGCAAGCCCACCTCAGCACAGCCCTGAAGATGGTCTGCTGTCAAGAGGCTGAATCAGCACCTACACCACACAGCATTCTCAGCTCAATTAGCTTCCATCTATACCACACTGTTGTTTATAACCTCATGGGCATCATGTTACAGTCCCGAAAAGCTGAAAACTCATGATTTGTTTTCTTCTCATCCTGTACCTCAAGCACCTTCAAGAGATATGATCACCTTTCAGAGGTACCGAAAGGTACATTGACTTCTGGCAATGACTCTCAGGCTGGGAGCTAGAACCTAAAGCAGAACTCTGCAGCTGCACAGTTTCACAACTCTTTGGCTGTCACGAAAGAAAGTAACAAAAGGAAAATTGGTGCACACAAGGCAGTAGACACAAACTACAGAAGGTAACAGATGAAGATGTTTACAAAGTTGTTTAGACTGGAGTAAAGGAGGCTCAGAGGTGAACTTGCTGCTCTCTTCAACTGCCTGGAAAGAGGTAGTAGGCAGGCTGGGGATAGACTCTTCTCCCAGGTAAGAAGTAACAAAACAAGAAGAAAGAGTCTCACGTTGCAGCAGGAGAGGTTTAGATTCAGTATCAGGAAAATTTCTACACCTAAAGGGTTCCAGTCAAGCACTGGAACAATGTGCTCAAAGCAGTGGTGGGGATCACCATCCCTGGAGGTACTTCAAAGGTGTGATACTGGGGACATGGTTTAAGTGATAAGCTTGGCAGTAATGGGCTAGTGGTTGGACTTGATAATCTGAAAAGTCTTTTTCAACCCAAACTACTAATTTTTTCTATGAATTGCAAATACTGTATTTATCCATCACCTGCTGAAAATCCAGCTTTAATTCCCCATTGTCTCCAATAAATAAGAGCAAAGAAAAATCCATTCAGCAATTTTTTTCAGTGAAAACCTTCTTCATGTTTATGTTTGTCACTGTTTAGGAAATAATTTGTCACTATTTGCCTTTGATGAAAGCTAAAATACTCTCTGTTGAAAAACACTTTATAAAAAACAAACAGGTGTTGGCTACTTCCAAAAAAAGAAAAAAAAAAACTAAATCTTTCTGCTGAGGTTTTCTAAGCAACATCTGAAAAGTTAAAAAATATCAGTACCATTTTAACAGCTGTCATTAGGTAGGTGAGGTCACAATCTGTACCAGTTGGTAGCAAAACTCATGCAACATATCAGAGGTCTGCATACTTTAGACACTTATCATTGTTTTCAGCTACACCATACTCAGAATAAAAATTACTTGACTTTTCTTAAATAACTGCACTCTTGTCCTTGTGTTTAGAACATGCAACCATTTACAGTATTTTAAAGGCCTAGGATCTGAAACTAACTCAAACTCCTAATATTTTGGGGGCAAAATTTTGAATGCTATTGATGTTAGCCTATGGACTAATTTAATTTAGGCCCATTAGATCTGGAATGACAACTAATTTAATTATTGTTAAATATAGGTGATGGTCTTTTTCCATTGTGCATAGTAAATCACAAGGGATGAATAGATGTGGAAACATGGTGAGACATCATCTTGCAACAGCAAAGCCATGTTCCTTAGGGTGATGCACATATTCTTCCATGAGACAAGAAGAAATGAGTAGCCAGATCTATTTCCAACAGGTACCTGAATAAATGAAGAGGAGGATGTCTGGGAGACAAGAGTAGAAGACAGAATCCTTCACCACTACCCTGACTGGAGGGACACAGGGTGGGACACCATGGGGGGAGGAGGGGAAGGGATCCCCTGACTCCACTGCAAAGAGGCTCTGTGCCAGCTGCATGATGGAGGCGTCATGGGCGTTGGATGGGCTCTTCACCCCGAATAGCAGCATGAAGAGGTGGCTGACAGAGCAGAGGATGATCTTGTGGGCCTCCACCACTGTGCTGAGATCCTTGGGGTAGAAGGCCACATCTGCACACTGACAGCAGCAGAGCAGGTTGTGCAGGTCTGCGTTGTAATGCGAGGCTTCACCCTTCAGGATCGGCATCTTTTCTGCAAAAGAAGTTAAGACTGTAAAACTTAGGTAACTGCTAACCACAGCACAACTGACCTTATCAGGTCAGTTTGATTTTTAGAAGAGGTATTCAATAACAATATTTCTTATATGCTGTTTGAATATCTGGAGTAAAATACTCTAAAAATGGAAATAGTAAGTACAGTAATAAGTTCAGAAATACTTAGTTTAATAGCACTTTCATAAGCCCTCTAAAGAAAGTTACACCATAAAGAAACTTCGTATATTCCAATTCTAAGAGGTCTAAGCAAATTTTTAGAACACGGAAGAAAAGACAACTGAACATTTAGAAGTAACTACTTGTCAGTATTTTTTTCACTGAACAAATGCATCAGATGCTCAAAAATCAGAAATAAAGATGTATACTTCTCTCCCTTGCTTTATCTGCAGCACACAAAAACATTACTTGATGATAGTGTAGAATAGTAGTAATTCATGCTATAACAAGTTTCTTTTGCAATCTGTCTGTTAAGATTTTATGCAAAAGATTTTATCAATTCATGCTTTCATTATTTCGTAAGTCCACCAGGAAACCAGTCCTATTAGTTATATCTAAAATAAGCTAGAAATCCATTGCAATGTTATATATTGCCATGTAATTCTCCCCAGGTAAATTAAACCATCACTAAAAGATGATGCAACACAACCAGAAATGCCGACAAGAGATAGCACAGCTCACAGTAACAACTGTTAGTAGAAAATGTAGTAAAAAATTATTAATTGTGCAAAGAAAGTGATACACGTAAGGCATTACATTAGACACTAGGTATCAGTGACAACCTGGTTGTTCAAGCTGAGGTGGCTGGACTCGATGGCACTTCTGCATGTTTTTCCTTTTCTTCATTTTTTCAGATGACTTCTGATTCAAACTTTGGATCATAAAATATTCCAGCTAAGACAAGAAATACATATATTTTTAAAAAGCTTGTTATTTAATAACAACCTAGGCATAAAATTCAGGGATATAACAGTTTCTGTATGCAGGGCTAAAGCTACTAATGACACTATTGCCAGGCATCCAGGAGAGGCCCAAAACTCCTTTACAAGATGCTGCCTTATTTAGATAGAACTAGCGCAGTTTAAAAGACTATTTATTCAAATTATTGTGGTTAATTCCTGCATATTTAATCTTCCTAGAAATGACAGACACAAAGATATTTAATTCATCAACCTCTTTAGATGCTAACTGTATCTTGGGGAGTGGCCTCATTCATTTGGGTGTTATCCAGAAAGATAAAAGGACAAGAATATGAGTGGAAAATTTACTGCAGTGTTTCATACGGCTTTCCTAAATCTTCCTACTTAAAACCAGAGCATCCTTGGTACTGCTAATTCAGGTCGCATCACAGAATCCTAGAATCCTAGAATGGTTTGGCTTGGACACCTTGAAGACCACCGAGTTCCAATCCCCCTGTCAAGGGGAAGAGGCACTTTTCACTAGACCAGGTTACTCCAAGCCCCATCCAACCTGGCCAAGAACACAAAGACAGGGCATTCACAGCTTTCCTGACCATTCTGTTCCAGCATCTGACTACGCTAACAGTGAATAATTTCTTTCTAATATCTAACCTGAATCTTGCATTGGTGGGAACTTGGTACTTGATGGAAGGGCCCATGGTGTGCCTCCCCTGGCTCTTGGAAGTCCTCACATCAGTCATGCACCACATGCATGTTCCACCCTGCCTCCAAAACAGCAGATTCTCACTCACCACTCCTCCAAAGTATTTCTGTACGTAGAAGTCACTAAGAGTGTGCAGTTCAAGGTAAGTGGCTCCAATTTCCTTTGCAAGCTGAACTCCTTCAGAGGTTGTGACACAGCTCCTCCTGTCTGAAGTGCACAAGGGACAGGTGCAAGGCATTCCTGGGTAAAAAGTCATGAAAAAAAAGCATTTTGGCCAAATAATGCAGAATGCTTATATTTCTAAATAACTGTAAAAATACCTTACTCAGAGGAGAAGGAGAATAAAGAGGGAAACAAAATATTATAATTTTATAGTAAGAAATCTGTAATTACAGGAAAAAAATCCAACTTCTTATTAATCAGTTCAAAATACTAGTCACTCTATAAACCTCTGTATACATTACATTAGCATTACTTCATTGTTTTGTTAAGGTAGAAGAGTACAGCCAGACTTCTGGACACGAGAGTGGGCTTTGGCTCAATACCTTTGCATGCCCAGGCCTTGTACTAGTCTGCAGGTGTTACCATTCACAAATGTCACCCTTAAACCTGTTGAATTATTGTGGCCTGTCCATGCAGGAAGCACACACAGTAAAAAAAGAAGAAAATTTCTACTCCAGAATCTTTGTACATACCTTTGATGAGTATGTACACACTGCAGGATGTGATTTATTTACACCTTTTTACATACATTAAAAAAAACCAACAGAATAGGTACTTCTAAGATGATGCCATTTAAATGTTAAAAATCTTTTAGCCACACTGGGTTAGCACTGTTTAATGACAGTAAGAACCTGCCAGCCATGGATGTGCTTTCAAATGTGCTGTGCATGCTCCATGTTAATGTCTTCTTCCTAGACCTATGGATAACATAATAAAACAGCTTTTTTTCTTTTTATAATAATTTGTTTTGGCAGCAACATTTACCACTACAGAGAATTAAGACCTTAGCAATCGGCATGAGCAAACTGCTGTGTTTACAAATACCTCCAAGAAACAAAAGGGCTCTGTGTGGACACAGCAGTTTGCTCTGACAGGTCTCAGGGTAAACCCAGAAGACCAGCCTGGTATCTCCCATGGCCACATTATTTAGGGAGGAAGACAGAAAAAACTAAGTGAAAAAGAAACAACACCAAAAAAAACCCAACTAGAGGAGTCATTCAATTTGGTGATACCCTGTTTCTTAAATACAAAGTGTAAGAAAATGCTTGGGGAAGTCAAACAACTTACCAAGACCTTGCCTTTAGAATGGGAGATTTATTACTTCTGCATAAATCAGACTGTAAAAGCTTTTGGTCCTGATCAGTGAATTACTAAATGGAAGAAAATAAATATTTAACTCTTATGGAGCCCTTTAACTGTCCTTAATCTGTCACTGAGCTAAAAGATTTATAAGTAGAGCTTAGCAACACCGAGCATTCCATCCACAGAGGGTGGCATACTTTATATGGATTAATATTTCTATGTACATTAAAAAATAAATGTCGACATCTACACTCATCATGTCTCTTATTCATTAAAAGGAGGAATGCTCAGAAACATTTGTTAGTAATGTGTCATGAAGTAAAAGACAAGCCAGGGTTGTGTTTTTGATTCGTTGCTTTAGGAAAAATTCCCAGAGAATTTCAAGGCTTTTCCTACCCACTCTCCAGTGTTTTCAGACTGCTGGATATAATTTGAATCTCATACACTAGAAATACTTTATACACAAATGTATGTTGCTTAACTGAATTTAATCCACATGTGTGATGGCTCACAAGAAGAGCCATTGCAGAGGTCAAAGAAGGATAGGCTGCCTTTCAACACCGGGGTTAATTAAGCACAATGTTCTTGCCAGTACATCAGTCTAGAAAGCCAAAGTACACATGAATATTACTGTCATCCTGACAGGCCAACTGTTTCTGCAGCTTGGAAAAACAACCAGCTTCTACTGAAATTACACTATCCCCAACTTCCAAATGAGATTTCATCTGTTATTACAAGAGGCTGGATACATACCATTTTTTCTTGCACCAATAGCAGAAATTATTACTGGAACTGAGCAATAATTTAGTGCTTTTTTTACCATTGGCACATAGTTCTCCTTTAGTTCTTGAAATGAAGTCTTATCATTGACAGAGTATTTAATCACAATAATATCAGCTCCTCCAATAAGCCTGCAGGAAGTGTACCAGTCACTGTCAAATACATCCTAAAAAGAAAAAATCACTCATGAAGAATTTACTGTCTATAAAGAAAAATATCTTGTATATTTGTAATGCAAAACTTTACAAAAGTGTTTTTTGACTGATTAGATTTTATTTGTAGACATGCGACAATGAGCAGACTTCCAGCTTTGTAATTCCCTTGTTTGGAAAGCAAGTTGTAACAAATCGTAAGTATTTTCCATGAATTCCAGAATTCTGCAAGAAGAATTAAAAATATCAGGGAATTGGTTTATACCAGGTTTATCAGGGAATATTCTTTTCAGGCAGAAACTTTTCTGGTTTAATTATGTAACTTGAAAATTGTTTCCTTTAGGAAATAAAAACACCTTCAGTGGTAGAGGTTTTCAGCAATTCATACAAAAAACATTATTAATCACAGAATTTTAGGGAAAGAGTTACACAGAACTATCCTATGTACATACCTATGAACTTTTAAATACAAACTTCACACACTTCAGTGTGATTTTTAGCTGCCTCACAAGAGCTTCCACATAGATTTACCAGGTGTTAGTATCTTCAGGATAAGGACTTCAATCACATACCTAAACTTTAGTCTTCAACTTTATATTCAAATTGTCATTGCTCTGTGCTGAGGGCTTAACCTCTAAAATTGTTTGATATTCTGTTAATTTACAACTGTGTTATATCCACATGCAATATAGAGTTATTACTTGTGTATTTGTCATGAAACTGTGGTTCCACAATTTCTGCCTCACCTGAAGATTGCTCAAAAATACCAGGGGAAGCCTTGGCTTTGGATATATGCTGAATTGAAAACTACTGAGAGAAGTCTGGAACTGGTCCAGAGAACTGAAAAAAAACCTCTGATAACCCAAAACACTCTTAAAACAGACAAGAATTTTTTTGTCCTTTGTGTATTTAAAGGGGGATTATAAGAAAGATGGGGACAAACTCCTTGGCAGGGCCTGTTGTGATAGGACAACGGACAATGGTTTTCAACTAAAAGAGGGTAGATTTAGGCTGGACAAAAGCAGACATCTTTTACACAGAGGATGGTGAGGCCCTGGCACAATTTGCCCCAATAAACTGTGGATGGCTCCTCCCTGACAACATTCAGAGCCAAACTGGATGAAGCTCTGAGCAATCTGGTCTAGTGGAAGGTGTTCTGCCCAAGGCAGGAAAGAATTCTCAAGCACACATTTGTGCAACCCTCCATGGCAGGGTGGTTGAAATGAGATGATCTCTAAGGTTCCTTCCAGCCCAAATAATTCAGGGATTCTGTGATTCTATGGCAGCCCTGAACAGCATGAGGCAAAATTAGAAGAACTTGGGATCTTGAGAAAAAAAAAATGGAAATTATCAGTAATGAAATAAAGACAATGTGAAAACAGGAATAAATGAGCACAGAAGAAGTGATAAAAGCGCAGAACTCAAAGTCTGGGTTGGAGGGATCAATGTGAGTTTTGAAGAGCAAGTCGCAGAAGTAAGACCATGACAAGTGGGAGTTAAGTACGCAGAAGATTAATAGTATCAACAGTGTCTTGCATTGTCAATATAACTATTTTTGATCAATTCAAATCGGTCATTGTTTGAAATGTGGTGAGGTAGCTGCAATGCTCGTAACTACAAGAAGTAGCATGACCTTGATGGAAGTCAAAGTCAGCAAGTTATTTGCCAAAACTGTCAGTGCACATCATTCCCAATTCAAGTCTTGACTTTACAAACAAATAAGTCAGGAAATAAATTATAGTAGGCATTTTCATTGATCTCTGTAATAGAAGATTTTGTTCAGCAATAAGTAAACCACAATTAACAATTTATCAGGAATAGCTCTCACACGATTAATCATGTTGACAAGAGAGGAGGTCAAGTGCACTGCCCTTGATACTTGTTTTTCTGATGCAACTCAGTTAGAGACTATTACAGTTCCAGGCTAAGGACAGTCTCAATTAGCACTTAATACAATCATTTAGGCCCAGTTAATAATGTAACATTTACACACTCATGGCACTCTAGCAGTAAGACTACCAGCTACAGCACTTCGAGACAGCCATTCAGATAGACATTTGGAGAACTTAATCACATAAGCAGGCAAAAATTGTGAATTTTCAAGGGACAGTTTTAGTACATAGATGATGAAGATCTCAATGGAGAATTTTTAAGAGTTGTATACATTTAACACAACAAAGGTTTAAAGGAAAAATACAGTACAACCGAAAAAACAACATGGAATATTTATCTGTTCTGTTGGCAGACAGAAAGCACATCTGTTCCTTTACAATTTCTGTCCAGCTAACTGTTAAGATCACTCCAGATTTGCACCCCCCTATTCTCTACAAGATTGGAGACAATGGGTGATATCACCCATGTTTGTAGAGCACAGGTGCACAAATACACTGTAACTGTACAGCTTTAAGCAGGAGTAATAAAAATGCTTATGGAAACTTCTTGTGCAATTTAATATGCATATTCTATATTGTTTGTATATTGGTTTTGAGATATGTTTGTATATTGCATATAGTATATATTGTACACTGTATATTTTTTCGCTCACTCCAGTGCACAATGGAGCTAAATCTCAAGTGCCAGGAAAATCCTCCAAAAATATCTCCATCAATGGGTTGTTTGCACAAGGCATGCCTGAGACAGAGCATCTAGAGCTTCCTTCATTATCGCTTTTAGAGAACCTTTCATGCAAAAATGACAGAAGGAATTTCTTCAGATGATGAACAGCCATTCAGATGCAGAAATAACCTTAATTTCAGGTTCCAGCTATCAAACTTTTGTAACAGCTACTCCTTACCATGCTTCCTGCTCCACTCCACAAGTCAAGCTGTTGGCAAAAGGAAGAAGTATCTGCACAGTTAAGGTTATTTTAATATGACCTTGCTGTTCCACTCAGGATATATTAGGAAAAATCTCCATTCTTTCTTTGCATGCCTTCATTTTAAGTGTCTCATAACATATTCTTGCCATTAGTAAATTATAATTCGCAAGATTCAATGTTGAAAATAAAGCTTTCAGAGGCACTGAAAATATTATTTTCCTACAAAATCACATGATCCCTGAAGACAACAATACTTGCTTTGTTAAAAATTATTGATGAATGCCTCTCTGAATATCAGTGAAATTCCTCACACAAATGCCACTGCAATGCCCACCCACACTTTTTCTGAAAGCTGCTCACAAGTGTCCCCACATCCAACCAGCCCAGCCCTGGATCTGAGGCAGCAGGAATGCCAAGCACTCTTTGTGGGGGAAAGGGCACTTGGACATCCCAAAGGAATGCTCCACTGGGACTTCCCCAGGCTCCAAGAGAGTTGCATTGGGAACATTGCAGAGTTATCCCTCTCTAAGACCCATTTACAAACCCAGTCTCCACTACAAAAAACCTTCCTCACACTGATGGTCTCCACACGACATACCAGGGCCTTACACACTTTTTTTCAGGATTCCTCTGCAATTTCTTATCGGGCCTGCAGCAGGGCAAATTTTATGGGTGTACTCTCCATAATTTACTAGTCCCCTTATATTACTCAGATAAATAATCTGCAGCACAGATGGAAGTATCTATCTCCTTCAGAAATTCCCCTCAACATCCCCCCCACAAAACAAAGGAAGCTCATATTGGGTGTGCCATCCTCTCGTAAATTAATTTAATAATATTTTTTACCAGGATATGATCATTTGTTGTAAATTTCCACTTCAGGCATGCAAGCTTAAAAATGAGAAGGGATGACATACTGTAAAATGAAAAGTTACAAGCTGTCACTTTTTACCAAAGCAGTAATAAAAAATAGTAAATAAAATATAAAAGTAGCTCAGATTCCTTTACCTTTATACATTATAAGGACTGGCTAGCCTTGGCAGCACTAGGAGCACGAGAATTCTGATGAAGAGGAAAAAGCCAGAGAACTACACTATGGATGATACCACTGACATAAGAAAGATCACAGTGTTCAAGGGACTACTCCTGGTGGTCCAATAAATAATAAAGAAAAGATATAAAATGTCTCAGAGAATGAAGTTGATGATAAGGGAGAATTAGGGGAAAAAAACCACAGAACAGCTTCTCAAAATTGTAGTTAATATATTTAAGTTGCAGTTAATATATTTAAGTTGCAGTTTACTAGTGTGCTAGTGAACCCCATAGAGGTCTGTAGCTCTGTGCAAGGCTCTAAGCAGACACAGAGAAGCATCCACCCCTCTGCAAGTGTCTAATCCAGCAGAAGGCAATCTCCAAAACCCAGCTGCTCTGTTTTCTCCTTTTGTCACATTTCTGTACTTGATGTCAGTATTTCTCTAGAAACTAAGCAGTTTTTATAAAATAAGGGAAAGCAAAAAAAAAAAATAAATCAGGGGGTATTGTTTCCCATGGGGAAAAAAAAAAAACAAACAAACCAAACAAAAGCCACAAAAACAAAACAAACAACCAAAACTAGGTGGCTCTCAGCAGAAAAATTTTAAAAGGGTAGCAAGAACCCCAGGCCAGGGCAGAAACACTCTCATATCCTTAGGGTTTTGCTCCAAGTAAGAGAGGGGAGAATAAGAGTTACTTCAAGTAAGGAACAGCTAAAAAGGACTTTTTATTTTGCCATTTATTTTCCAACAGTGCAATTAATCAAAATATGAATTACAGCTTCTATGCTATGCTTAATCCTGGACTTGAGGAAAATTCACTTGCCATTAGATATTAAAAATTCTGCCAGCATTTTTTCTGCAGAAGCATAAGAAAATTCTGAGTAAATTGAATTGCAAAATACATGCAAGTCAATAAAATAGCATCTCAGTCCTGAAGACTGTCTAATCTAACAGAGTGTTAATTATAAGTCTTTTCCAAAGTAAATCTTAAAATTCATCTTGTAAATTACTCCTTATGAATTACTAGCTCCATACAGAGGTTTATCCCTCCAAAATTAGAAAAACTGGGACATTCTTATTCAATATGCCTTATTATAGAGCAGCTTAAGCATGCATTAGCAACTGATCAGCTATTAAAATCACAATATTAATCAGAGATGTTAGCACACATGTTTACCCTAGTTCTTTATGTCTTCTCTTCTCCTAGGTCTGCATTTTTTGAGAAAACATTTTGTAGCCAAATGATTTATAATGCACTTTGCATTCTAATCTGTCTCCCTGCATACAGCACACAGCTTTGCCAGAGCAGTGCCACACACAGCAAGCCACAGTGGGACACCCAGACAGTGATACACAAAGAGCGACCTGTCCTTGGAAACTCTGACATTTTGCCCCCACATTTCAAAAATGTGGTGATCTACTACTGCCTCTACAGCCCTGTCATATATATGTAAATTATAAGGTCCCCAAAGTCAGCATTTCCACCCTGCACTCTGCAACTGCCAGGGGAAGGGGAGGGCCTCACAACATGCTAGTTTTCATGTTGGCAAACATGAATTTGTATTTGTAATTTCCCAGACACCTGACCTCCTGACCCTCCTGCAGACTCAAAAGGCTGAGCAGTGACCTGGGCTGGCAGACAGGTGCAGCAGCAGCAGATTGAAATTCGAGAAAATTAAACTGCGCTACAATCTGCCATGCAAAAGGATCCCCACTGACTGTGGAGCTCTACTCAGTAAACCCACATCCACACTCCTTTTCCAGACTGTTGGTTGTGGAAGACAAAGAGCAGCTGGGCACCCTTGAGTTTTGAGATGTACAGCTATCAGTGTACTCAGTTGCCAAGTTCATGCCTAGGACTGTCTTGCCTCAGTCACATGGTTTTAATCCAGATGAGGTACAAATCCCAGGTAAAATGCAAATCTGTCGTGTGCTCAGATGATAGGGGGTGAAATACTGCAAGGCCCACCATACTACCACCTCTGTTCTGGTAGCATGAAACAGAGATCCTTTTCCATGCAGAATATAACTTGAGGCAACATTTGTCAACATTTTGAATTGTTCTGTGCTGTTTCTACAGACTAGCAGAGGAGCAGCCCCGAATGAACCACTGTGACACAGTAAACCTCCAACACCCAGACTGCGGGAAATAGTCCGGTTCTTCCTTACTCTAGCAAGGACACTGCTTTGTGCATGGCAAATAACTTCCTGCAGAGTCCAGTCCTGCTATCTGAGATGTTGTCTATGAAGAGAAAAATGCTCATTTGTCCTCAACATTCTCAGTAATATATCTCTTGCCTCCTTTACCTGGTAGAGCTAAAAAAAAAAAACCTGAGGCCTCAGAAATTCAATTAATCAGACAATAACAAGCTAGCTTTTGAAGGGCAGAAATTACAAGGTCTCCAGAGCTGAGCAACCTTGTTTTGCAGGAGCTCAAATGCAATTTAAGCAATGTAAAAACACATCAATTCTGCCTCGAATCTATGGCCTTGCTTCCCCTTCTCCAGCTACCCCCACTTGCCTTCCCATCTCCCTAACCATCCTCCATCCTTCTGAAACAGCCTCTGAAGTCCTACAGACTTCATCTATATTCAGGAGATTTTATTCTTTGCTGCGCTCCAGGGATTCCAGCAAACTGTATGTGCAGGTCACATGCAGTTTCACAGATTAGAAACAGGATCCCCCAGTCCCTCTGAACTGCCTGCTGTAAGCACAGCTGGCAAAAAGAAATAAAGAACAGAAGGACAGCTAAACTGAATTGTTTAGTTTTAAGATTGTCAGCTTCTGATCATGTATTTAATGGAGCTGTTAAGATTCCTGCAGATTCTCCGAAAGGTTTTCCATACAGGTTTTAGGAGTATAAAAATCACCCAACGGATAGAATTATGGAGTTTAAACTGATTATTGTTCTAATTTCTAAAACCTGGTGAGCTGAGGTTTGTAGGGTTTTTTTAAGACTACTAACTAGCCTTTAAATATGTTTCAATTTAGATTATCAGTATAATTTCTTACATAATCATTGATCTGTCCACACTCAAAATTAAGTTTTCTCACTTACTAACAAAAGTGCTGACAACTCGAGACAGTGCCTAAATATTTTTTGTTTACCATCAGATACAGGTAATAATGTTAAGCCATGATTATTCTTTGTAAGAGAAGTAAAATTGCTCCCTATATTGTATTTTGCAAGTTATCAGATCTTTTAATCTGTCATTTTTCACAGCTGGAAAACTTACTGCCCTTTTTTTACAGAAAAATTAAATTTAGTTTTATTGTTGACAAATATTTGCAGAGAGAGCCTATGATGCAGTGTCACAAAGAAGGCATTCTTGTTTACCTCTGGAATATCTTTCACAAAATTTCCACTAAGCAACACAGTTGAAAAAGCCACCTTCTTACAGGGGAGGCCAGCAGGGGCTTGTTCATGAGAACCTTTTCGCAATACCTTTGAGATTTCCCAGCATTTGCCTGGTTATATTTTATAAGTTTTTCACTATATGCAATAATAAAACTACCAGTAAAATCCCACAAGAATGAAAGACTGAGATGGATCTCTTACCCAGACAGGACAGTCATGCACCACCAGTCTGACATTTCCAAATATGCAGACTTGATACTCAGCAAAAACTGGCTTTCCAAGGTGACTGGCAGAAAAGCTGCTGTCAATCTGGGAAATTAGCGCACTTCCCCTGAGATAGCTCCAGATCAGGCTGGGCTGCTGATTGTCTTCAGAAAAACCATCTCCTTCATTCCCAAAAGCTACAATATTAACCAACCTAAAATAAAAATAATAAAGACAAAGTTGTGTTAATAAAGATTAAGATCAGGGATAAGGGGAAAGAAAATAAAATCCCCTTTAATCAAAACTAACATATTAATCCTTCTGAATCCTCTACCCTCCCTAGATTTTAACGCCCTCCAGTAATCAACAGCAGAACACATACATATCTCAAATTCAACAGCAGGGTGGGAGCAAAGCAGAAAAGAAACCTGGAAAGGCTGCTTGCATTTCAAATCACCAGCGGGTCTGGCTTGTTATTCCTTGGTGTCCACGCTCAGCCTCACTGCGGTGACCTCGGGGCTATTGCCGACTTCCCTCGGCCGTGCCCTGGCTGGATAATTTGGTGTTGGCTGTTCTGGGCGACAGACTGCGGCCGCACACCGCACGGACCTGCAGCAGCAGCAGAATCGGGATCGGCAGCAGCAGCAGCAGCCCAGGCTGCGGTGGCCGCGCTGCTCAGGGGCCGGTGAAGGCGAAGCGGAGTCCGGGCGGGTGGTCACGGCCGTCGCTCCCTGGCATCAGCCAGCCCCGCAGAAGCGACTGGCAGAGCGAGATGACGAACCGAGGGCAGGTGCAGCCTGGTGAGCGGGGGGGAAAGGCGCTGGAGCAGAGCTGTGTCCCACCCCGCACGGCTCCTGCTGGCCCCTCCGCTGGAACGGGACCACCGTCCCCACTCCAGGGGACGGTGCCACCGTTTGTCTGCACCAGGGGAGGGATCTGTCACAGCGAAAGGAGAGAGCCGTGAAAAAAAAGCACAATTTTCCAGAAGGATGATCTCACAGTATAGTAAAACGAACACAAATCACAGGAATCACAGAATAGTTTCGGTTGCAAGGGACTTCTGCAGATCACCTAGTCCAGCCCGCAGTGCAGGGTCACCTACAGAGGTTACACAGGAAATATACCAAATCCATTCTAAAAATACCATTTGATGTCACATACCACTGTGTACACGAAAATAAAATTTAAAAAAAAACCAGTAAAAATATTTTAGGCACACTAGATGATATACAATACTCTCTGTTATGTGAATGCATGCTGCTGTTAATCCCACAGGCAAGAGCTCATTCAAAACAGGACTTGATACGATTATCAACAGAATAATTAATACAGTTTGCTTGCAACAATCCATACTCAGAGAAAAGTATTATTCCTACTTATTACTCTTTGCAAACGTAGGAGATGCCATTTGATGTCACTACCAAAGTTTTATACTGATATAGTACTGAAAGGCAAGACTATTTTAATAAAACCTAAGTATTACTATCTGCTAATGAATGCTAATTAATTATTTTTATTTATATTATAAATTCTACGGGGACTACTGAAAAAGAAAAAAAAAACCCAAAGAACGAAACAACAGATAATTTACCAATCTGCTTGTTTTCATACATGTTATCCCATCCTAGCTTCTGCTTTTCAATCTAGGTTTGCTCTAGAAAACTAAGCGACAAATGACAAGTGGAGCTTATGGTTTTGCTTCCTCCTGCAAAAGAAGTTAGAATATATATTTCTTAGGTACGTTTTAAAAGGTATCATAGGAAACCACTGATTTTTTTCCCCAGATGATCCTCTGACTGGGATGTATCACCCTCCACATCCAAAACCTCAGTCGTGTCCAAACACTGGGTATATGATGTTGTGAGTCAACAGAGCACTTGAAAATTTGCAATCATGACTGACTAGTCATAGTTTTTTTAAAGGTCACTGAAGATCTCTTGGAATTTTTAAATTTGGACCTGTAGTGATCTACCCATTGAAAACAAGGAAGCCTTTGAGAGAAAAATTCTTAACATCTCTAATGAACCTGATCTTGTATAGCTAAATGCATAAATAGCTAAATACATAAATAAATGTGCACATGCATATACAGACACAAATATGCATACACTGATTCATATAAGCATATTTTTAAAATACATGAATGCATATTATATATACAGCACACATACACATGAAGATGTGGGCACACATATAGATAGTTGTAACACCAAGAAAAATTGGACTGGTAAATAAGGCATTACTAAAGAGGAGTGACCCAATTAACTCAAACTCCAATTAACATAGCTTATTCATTGCTGCAGACCTAGTCCTGCCAAAGGTGCCAAGCACAGGGGTACCAACTGAGATGGAAGATCACAGAAAACACTCTTGTTTTCCTCTCACTTCTTCCTTAAATCACCTGGGAAACTTGAGATTGACAGAAGGATCAGCTTTGCCAAAGTGTACAGATAATGGATGTGAGATTCCTCTCAGCTGATGAACAGCACTTAAATCTTACATACTAAAATACACTGAACTGTTTTAATAACTGTTTTCCAGCAATCAGATGACTGAAAATAATATTTTAAAAGCAAGCATTAAAATTGGATGAGAATGCTGTCTGTTCTCCTGTCAAAGTAGGTCCATAACTCTGTTTTTGTTTGCATTACTCAGGGATTGTGCAATACATTTCAAATAAGCAAACAAACAAAATAGGAAAGCAAATCAGTTCACTTTCGCTGGATAATAAATACCACAGATAGAGAAGTTGCCTGGCACCCCTACCCTAGATGCATTCTGCAAGTTGCATGGGCACTGCAAGGGAAAGCCTAGAAGATTGTTTAACTGAGAGGATTACAGAGGATTTCTTGACTGTTCTCTGTTCAGCAATCATAAAGTTGAATACCCTCTGATCAGCAAACCTTTCAGCCAGCAGGCATTTGCCACTACTGCTGCAAACAAACTGCAGAAAAGGGAGTCTTTGACCAGAGTCCAGGAAATAATTGCATATTCAGTTTTACGTATCTTGCGCTGGAACTTTTCCATTTTTAAACTGTTTCCATTGTAGCTTTCCAGTGAGTACACCAGATAAAGCACTGAAATCAAATACACAGTCGTTAATGACAAAGGGGAACAATATCTTCCAGTGCAAGGAGATAAGTGCAGGCAAGTCAAGGAGGAGAATTTTCCCCTTGTGGAAGCCGTAGCTTTACTTGCATTGATCCATGCAGAATTATCCAGCCTATATTTTCAGGACAGTGGCTTGAAGTCAAAGTCATTGCCAAACCTGCTCATTAGCTGAACCTACACACTGCACAAAGCTGCTGCTGATTCTGGTGCAATCAGCTTCAGGTGCAAGAGAAAACATTGTTTTAGGAGAGGTAAATTTCCAGGTGTTTGGGGTTTTTTTCTTTTTTGTTTTTTGTTTTTTTTTCCCAAAGATAGAATATACTTCCAAGTAACAGTAATACGCTTTGCTGTATAGAGCTGTTTCTGCCCCATACCAAAAAAAAAAAAAAAAAAAAAATCTCCTGTGATAAGCTTGGCTTTATGAGTGCTTGTCCAGACTAGACATGGCTGCTACAGGATCTGCCAGCCAAGACCCGTTGCTCAGGCAGAGCACCAGCAAACAAAAAGGAGTTTTTCTGTTGTTGTAGCCATCTGCCACATCTCTACCAACAAAAGCCATCTGTGTGTGGGAAATGAATGGAGGGACAGTGTTCAGGACCAGCAGCATAATCAGGCTAGAAAAAATCATGTAGTGTTGCTCAAACTTGGAAGAAATTTTTTTTAATTTCCACACATAAATCACAGAATGATTTGAGTTGAAAAGGACCCTAAGGACCACCGAGTTCAACCACACCCTGGGTATTCAAGTCTGTTTCAGGGATGACACAGGCACTCACAGCCAGAGCCCAATGTCTCTCCAGCTCAACAGGTTTCACTCAGCCCAACTGTTGACTGCTTTCCAGAGGTTACAGATGGAGGCATCAAGAAAAAACAGTTCACATTCTGAGGCTTTTGTATCAAGTTGTGGAATGGCTATCCTTGGACATATTCAAGTTTCACTGAAGAAGTCCTTGCATAACCTTAGCCCTTTAGACATGCTTGGAGAGGAGGCTGGGTTAGATGAACCGCCGAGGTCCCTGAATTATCCCCTGACTACATAAATCTCCTCCTTCCTGGAGAGTGACCACTAAGCCCTGTCCCTTACTTCCTCTTATACCAGCTTTCAACTCCAAACCAACCTTTCATCCAAGCTTGTGGCAACTTATTTTCTTTACAAAGTTTAATAAGCTTTGCAAAAAGCTCCTCAAAGTCTTTTTGAAAGTGCAAGAGGATTGTTACACCCACACGACCCCCTTTATTGGCATACTTACCACCCTTCCTCCAGAAGCCAGTGATGCTGGCCTTCATTGGAGCCTCTCCAACAACTTCCCAACAGACTGTGTTCATCCCTGGATCTCATTTTCTGTCACAGACTGTGTTATCTCACCAGGAGTGGTAGCTGCTTCCACCACTTTGGCATTACCTGGGCCCTGCTAAAAGAGTTTTTGAATATATTGGTGGCCTCCTATGATACACAGACCCCAGACACAATGTTTTGTTTTTTTTCTTGCCACAGTTTCTGATGACTGTTCTCAAAAATTTTATCTAATCCCATTCCATTTCTTCTTCTTTGTAGTCTTAATACCAGTAATACCAGTGCTGAAGCCATGATGATTTTTTGCCTTTTTTTTTTAATATAACTTGTATGTATTCTTGGTGTCTTAGCATGCATACTTGAAATTCCTTAAATCTGATAACTTAGCATAGTCCTGGTATTCTGTTAGGCCAAATGACCAAACATCCTAAATACATCCCAGTTAGAGGCTGGAAAGTCCTACTCTGTCTTGAGAAACGAAGATGCTCTCTAAACACATCCTGTAAACTAGGATTAGGCCCATTTAAGGGGGAACACTTCAGGATAAGGAGATATCATGCTACTCATTCAAACCTCTCATTAGAGCATCTAATAGATGCTCTAGATATGCTAATTTGCAAGGTCTATAGAATTGTATATGAGATCTACCATGTGTGTGCATTTCAGCATATTCCACCTTGGCCAAGTGTTGCCTTGTAAAAATCCTTATTAAATACCAAAGTGAAAACCCTTTATCCTTTAACTGTGTCTGGCCCTTAATTTTAGGACCAAGGAAAAGACATCAGTGCAATACTGAAAAATATGAAGGGGGTGGGAAATTATCTGGTGAGAGGAAAAGGAGAAAGAAAATTACCACTTTTAAATTTAAAACCAGATCCAGTTTGTTGCTGAACACAGCTGTGTGAGCTATGGTAAGTTGCTAAGCCTGTGAGGATGTGATGTGGAAAACCATCACCAGGTCTGCTGCTGCAGGTTTCCCACCCAAGAACTGCCCAACAAGCTTGCTGCCTTTGGCAGTGAAAGAAACAAGGTCCTGTTCCATAAGAAGGGGACCCATTAGGTGCCTAAATGCCCCAACCTTCTTCTGAGGTGAAGGGCTGAAATCAACAACACCATGCAGAAAGGAAATCCCACTCACACTGATGACAATCCCCAACTGTAGATGCAGAGTTGCACCCTGCAGTTCTCACGCTGTAGTTTAGCAAGAGTTACAAATTGCATTAGAATGAAGGTCAAAGAATAATAATAAAAAAGTAGTTTATATGTTGTTTCTGCTGTTTTAGGAGAGGAAGCTATTGCCACAAGATGGCACAGACCATTATGTCATGCAGAGTACCATCACCCCCACCCCAAGTTCCCCTGGTTCTTCTCTACAAGGCTTGTTGACTTGGACTTGTGGTGAGGCTGAGCTGCAGGGAGAGGTGGGCATGGAGCAAGCACTACAAAGTGGCACATGATCATGGGCACATGGGGAAGTGGCACATGATCCTCAGCAGAGAACAGAGTGAGATCCCTCCTGGGACTGCCTGGCCACACTGATCAATCCCTTCAACAAATCTCTGCCACCTGGATGTCCTCTCCTACAAGGCACTCAGAAACGTACCACCCTGGCCAGAGATGCTGCTGATATTTGGGGCCAGGGAAGGGATGAAATACACCTAGCATGTTTTGAAAGTTCTGAGCTATTTGAATCCACCTTATGATCCCTCAGATAAGCTCTTAAGACTGAATGACACAGCATGTGAATTTTGCAGAGAGAAATGCTTCAAACTACTTAATGTGCTCCTGCACAAGCTCAGCCTGCCCACACACTTTTCCAGTAATGTATAAGTTTCTAGGTTGCCTTACTAAAATCATGTTTCTACTTTTTTTTACTAAAAACATATAAGAGGAGTGCAAAAAATGTTCATTAGCTAATGTAAATTATCTAATAATGTCAGCAAAACAAATTAGTTAATATCCATTTTTGACACTGATTGTAATGAAGAGACGGGGTCTTCATGATATGCTTGCATTAAGCCATGCAGCCATGAAGCTGTTTATTGATACACAAAGTGAAGTTTATGTACTTTTTCACCTATGGCTAAAAATAACACACCAATCATATTCACATTACCAAGCTATATTGCTTACTTGTGACTAAATAACATTGCTCAATCTATGCCTCATTTAAGCTTACCAGGTACAGGTAATATTTCACATAAATCCCCATAAAACTGCAGGGTAAGCACCCCGTACCAAAGACTTTCTTATCTCTTACATTCCTTCTTCAAAACCTCATTACTCTTGCCAAGGCTTGTGGCCTACGATGGCTAACACATCCATGTCAGTTGTTACAGGCTGAGCAGTGCTCGCAGTTCTGCTCTTTAGTTGTATTCCCACACATTTTAAGAAGAGAAAATTAAAGAACAAAGATTATACCTAGATATAAAAATATCTGCATAGCCTCTATGCATAAGTTACAATAAGTTATTCACTTATCAAAGTTGTAAGATCTCAATGAATCATAAATGGATCTTCATCAGGAATAAGTTTCCTGTTTGAAGTTGCGTTCTAATCCTTTTCATACAACTACACTTTTCCAGAATCAAAAGACATAGAACATTGTTAATTAACTTCCATTAAACAGGTGTTAAACATGTGCTGTTGGATGACCATTTCATATTTAAAAAAAATATTTAAGAAAACCCTTCAATTTACTAAAATTCACAGATCCAGTTCAGAGTTAGTCTTTCAATCAGCTGTTTACTTTTTAATTTTCTTTCCTGATTTCTATTTTATTATTTTCCTTTCTGTTACGATTTCACTGCTATTTTCTAGTTTTCAGCCTCCTTTTCTGTCTGCATACCTGCAAATACAGAAGCAATTATCAAGGCAGCAAGAGAGGACAGTGTGTAATAACTGACTCTTCTTCATGGATTTCAATGTTGTCCTTACTGCTTTGAGAAATTCACTTAATTGACTTAACCTTGTAGCCTATTGCATTATCCTGCACCTTCATATTATTTACTCCAGAGGGGAAGGCTCTCTCAGAGGTGTTCATCTGCTTTGAGCCTTTGCTGCATCATAATTCTCTATGTGGTGTGAGAAATAACTACTGATAAAAGGACATAAATAAAAGTGTCTTTCTAAATGGGTTATTTATGTCCAGCCTTTCATCCATCAGCATACACCAGCATCCACCCTTCTCCACAGGGCTGCTCCCAAGGATTTCTTCTCCAGGTCTGTTCTCACACCTGGGACTGTTCTGACCTGGCCTTGTTGAACATCATGAAATTGTCATGGGCAAATTTCTCAAGTTTGTCGAAGTGCTTTTGGATGCATCCCAACCTTCTCTTGTGTCAACTGCACCAACCAGCTTGTTGTCATCTGCAAAAGTGCTGAGGGTCCACTAAATCCACTGTCTGGTGTCATCAATATAAACAATAAAGAGCCCCAGGAAACAGCCCTGAGGAACACCACATGTCACCAGTCTGCACCTGGATATTGGGCCATTGACCACAACTCCCTGTCTGCATTCACCCATCCAATTCCTAATCCATCCAGCAGTCCACCTTCAGTTGCATGTCTCCCTAATCTGGACGTGAGGATGCCATGTGGAACCATGTCAAAGGCCTTACAGAAGTTTAGGTATATGACCCCAGCCAGTCTTCCCTTGTCAGTCATTGCAGTCACTACATCACAGAAGGCCACCAGATTGGTCAGTAGTCCCCTGGGTTCTCCTTTGTCCCCTCTTTAAAAATGGGAATGATGCTTTAATTTTTACAGTCACTGGGGACTATGCCTGACTGCTGTGACTACAAATACCACGAATGTCCTGACAACAATATCATCCCTCAGGGCACTGGAATGCATCTCACCAGATCCCATAGACTTGTGACCATTCAGTTCCATCAGGTGCTCTTGAACCTGCTCTTCACTGACAATGGGGCTGATTTCACTTCCCCAGCCCCCACCTGCAGCCTTAGGAAATCAAGAGATGCAGGAAACCTGATGGCCACAACTCTGAGGCAAAGAAATCCCTGAATACCTTCTCCCTGTCTGCTGTCACCAGTTCTCTCTTCTTATCAGGTACACTGTCCTTGGCCTTTTTTCCAACTGATGTCCTTAAAGAATCCCTTCTTGCTACTCTTCATACCCCTTTCCAAGTCCTGTTTCATTTTTGCCTTGGCTTTCCTGATCCCATTGTTACATATCCAAACAGTATCCCTGTACTCTCCCCAGGTTACCAATCCCTACTCCCACTGGCAGTGTGTTACTCTTACTCCTCAGTTGCAGGAGCAGATCCCTGCTTATCTGTGCTGGTTTCCTGTCCACCTTACTTGGTTCCTTACACATCAGTTTGGAAAGACATTCTGCTAGAAGAAAAATCTCTTTAAAGGGTTGCTAGCTCTGATCAGGTCCTCTGTTCCTAAGGACAGATCCAAACATATCTCACCCACTAACTCTTTGTACACCTGGAAGTCCGTTCTGCTGAAGTTTAGGGTCCTGACCTGGCTCTTCACCAGGCCAGTATTCTTTGAGGTCAGGAGCTCATCCAGGGCAGGGCCCCTACAGCCCAAAAAAGAGCTAGTGCTGGCTTTGGTGATGGGATGGCTCCAGCACCTTCTCTCTGTGGGCAATGCCTGTAGAGCCCTGTGCATGTGCAGAGGTGCACGGGGCTCCTGTGCACACAGCAGGACTCAGGGTGGAGGGTGTGGGGGCCATGGAGTTCTTTCCACACTCTGTACAGTGCTGTTCTTCACTGGCCCTTGCCAGCGATTTGGGCCAAATTAGAATCATAAAATGTCCTGAGTTGGAAGGGACCTGTTAGGATCTTGAAGTCCAGCTCCTGGCCCTACACAGCACAACTTCATGAATTCCACCATGTCCAAATGCTTCTTGAACCATGTCAGGCTTGGTGCCATGGCTACTTCCCTGGTGAGCTTGTTCTAGCGCTCAACCAATCCCTGGATGAGAAACCTTTTTCTGATATCCAACCTAACACCCCATGACACAGCTCCCTGTCATTCTGACTTAGAGCAGCATTTAGAATTGAGAAAAACGAGCAGCAGAGCCTGGGATACACCTGGACTTCTTGATCTGGATACTCCTGGATTTTTTTTCTATCTGCTTCTTCTTCTCTCTTCCTCCTTTCCTGGCCAACATTCCATCTTATTTTCCCTGGCCTCCAATCTTTTTTGTTTTGTCTTTGATTTCCATTTTCCTGGAGGGACCCTGCAAACCTGACCACTCCACAGTGTGATTGGGCAGGGAAAGCCAATATTCACTGGAGTCAGTACTTGTTTTTAACCAAAGAAAGCTCAGTTTACCTCCTTTCCCCTGAAGGGCTCATCTGCCATTCCACATCTACCACAGACTCAGCCACATTCTCAGGGGTGTTTGGAAGAAAAGCTGGAGATGTCTAAACCAGGCAGTTTGGCATTAACACTTGGCAGAAGACAGCTTGGGGGTGTAAGTGACCAATTACCAAATCACCACCTCAGTTCTGCAGTGAAGATGCTGATGCTGATTTTCATCATTCGCATCTTGCACAGTCCACCCACCCCAAAACAGACTGGATGAAGTTGTGATTAAGTAAGAGCTGAGCAAAAACCCTCTGAAATTAGCAGCTACGCTTTCTCTGTTCTTCCAGAGAATTTGATTAAACATGTTCCTAATACACTTGAGAAAAAACTCCCATTTGGGGTTATATTATATTGTATTGTGTTAGATTTATGTTATGTTATGTTATGTTATGTTATGTTATGTTATGTTATATTTATTATTATTATTATTTAAAGTCTCCCATTTTGGATTATGATGTATTATTGCAGTGGCAGGAGGAATCCCATAATCCCATCTCAAGAGATGGGCTGGTTTCAGGAGGCACAGCAGAAAGCATCTCACTGCCCAAGACACCTTCTTCCAGTATTTGTGGAGTTGACCTGCTTTTTGGATTCCACCCCTGTGTGTTCCCCATCTTCTTTGAGGATGACTGGCAGAGAGGGGGATGCATCCATCCAGGATTTTGCCTGGTAATCCCATCTGTTTGTCTGCTCTGCTTCACTCTTCCAAATGCTTGTCTACAAAGCACAATTATTGGAAGAAAAGAGCAGCCAAAGCAAAACCCACCCAGAGCACTTCATCTGTTGTCTTCTTGACTTTGAAGTTTCTGGAATCCCAAGCCTCAAGCTCTGGACAGCTCTCTAGTTCCTCCTTGTACCTGTCACCACCATGGGGGTCTGTTGCGAGGAGCGACCGGAGTCAAACACGTAACACTCATAGAGTTATGGTGAATGCTCAACTTTATTATACAAGCTGTTGTCTTTTATAAAGTTTTGACACACATGCAAGTGCTCATGCGCCTAATACTAATATTTATTGGCTACAAGTAAATGTTCATGTGCCGCGACTACCCTACTAATTGGTTACAGCATTTTATGTTTATGTTCTACTTTCTTGCTCTTGCAGTTAGCACATCCTGGCTTGCTTTCTCACTCTTGCCACATTTTTATCTCTTATTCTCAGTCCAAGGTCATCATGTCCTTGCTAGCACTAAAATAGCCCAATTTATCCCAACACTGGAAAGCAAGCTCTCCATGGTCTCACTGGTCCAAAAACTCCTCCACAATTCCCCCCTTTTCTTTTTGCACAAGCTGGGCATTATTAATTGTTCTAAAAAGCATATTCTTTTACATATGGTATAGCGTAGCTAGCAAGCAACAGAATTATAACTATAGTTTAAAGCATCCCAAGCCGCGGCTTAATCAGCAGTTTGATCCAACCTATAATACCAAGTTTTGAAACCCAGACTCCCAAAGGATCACCTGTTTAATTGATCTCTTAGTTTTTGTACTTTTTTATTAATTGACTCAGAATGATCGGATAAGTTCATGCAGCACATACCTTCAAATTCTTCACACCCAATGATTATATGCTAACAAAAATTTATTGCTGCCCGATTTTGCAGAACTGCATGATTTACATTACTAACATTTTGGGATAATTCATCTAAAATGGTACTGCTTAAATTAATTTTGTTTGTCATCCATCCAGCTAAATGTTGGTTCTTTTATTTAATTGATTTGCCAAATGCGGGTCTGCCCAGCTCAAAGCGACAATGCTTGTGAGCAGAGGGAACAAGATGCCGATAGCACCTTTCCCTGTTTTACCTTTTGGGCCTGCCATATTGCTCTTTTAATTGCCCAATTTGTATATGTCAATTTAAATGCTTCCTCACCACCGTGATCCTGTGCAATATATACGGGTTATTGTAACACAATACACTATCTGAACTAAACAACACAGGGTTCTAACTTTAACAAGCGGTGCACAACATTCCCTCAAAACACAAGTCATCTATATACTGCTTAATCAATAAATTTATCACTCTTTGTTGTCGATCATATCAGTCTGCTTGGCGGCTCGAGTCTATTTGCTCGGAATCCGCTGGGGTCTTTCACCTGTGGAGACACAAGAATACCCTGTTCCTGTGAATAAAAGTGGTACAAGGCCATCCCAGGAACCGGTTGCAGGATTCTTATAATGCACTAAAACCTCTGATTATTGTCATTTATCCCATTTTCCATAATGTATTAATGCTGGGGGCATTTCAGCCTCACCTATGAGACTCAAAAAATTTAGCGTAAATAATACCTTATGCAATCTATTCTGGGGTTGCAATTTTTCTGATGATTTTTGTCTGGCCAATTGTTCCTTGAGGGTCCTGTCTGCCCATTCCACTATTGCTTGGCCAGTGGAATTATGAGGGACTCCCAGTTAATGCTCAATTCCCCATTTCTGCAGAAATTTTACTACTCTTTTGCCCTTATAGGCAGGACCATTATCGGTTTTATCTGTATGGGCATTCCCAAAACCGCAGAGCAGGCTAAAAAGTGTCGTATAATGTGCGTTGCATGTTCCCCTGTCTGGGCCATGGCCCAAGGCATGTGAGAAAAGGTATCAACTGTCACATGCATGTATTTTTGCCTGCCAAACTCAGCAACATGTGTAACATGCATTTGCCATAGCTCATAGACTTGGAAACCTCTGAGATTAACTCCTTGTTGGGGGTTGGTTATCTTCCTTTTTTCCCTCTGTGGAATTTTCCCCATTGTCATGCTAAGATACCTGTTGACTGGGCCCTGGTGACAAGGGGGAGGGGACGGGAGGGAAGAGGTAAGCCCCACGAGATTCAAACAGCCAGAAGAGGAAGCAGAAGGCTGGGCCTCGGCCCATTTCCCCTGCGGAGTTCGGACGAGAAGGACGATCGCCGCCTCTCCTCCATCTCCACCATCCCAGCGTCGGGAAACCACTATCAGACCCTGCCCGGCTGTCTTCTCGCTGTGAACTACAGCCATCCAGCACTCTGCTGAGCATCGGGACGGACGCCGTGAGCGGAGGGCTCTCTCTCCATCTCTCTCTCCCCCTGGGACAGCGCTGCCATCACCCCCAGCCCTCCTGCAGCTCTGCGGGACCCGCCCACCCCCAGCACCGGGAACTGCAGCTCAGGGAAAAGGTGCCTGCAGCCAAAAAACACTGGGACTGAGTTACTGTTCTGTTTGTGGCTAATTTCATAGCTGTTGTTGTTCTTGTTTGTCATGTTAGATACACTAGTAAAGAACTGTTATTCCTACCCCCATATCTTTGCCTGAGAGCTCTCTTAATTCCAAAATTATAATAATCAGAAGAATCACATTTTTTTTTCAGTCCAAGGGGAAGCTTCTGTTTTCCTTGGCAAACACCTGTCCTTCAAACCAAGACAGATTTTGGCCACCCAACGTGGGGCCCGAGGACATTGAGAGAAAAGGGTGAAAAAGGAATAACAGTTCTTGAGTTACCTCAGTTTTGTTTTAGGTGGCATCATGTTGTCCAGCTTACCGTGGTTTGGGCTCCATGTGGCCACAGCTTTATCTCTCCCATTTGCAATCCCTTACTTGAACATGGGTCCTATAACTCAGGCTGCTGTAACTACTATCCAGTTCCTTTTGTGGGCTGATAACGTGAGAAATTCATGGATTTTTAACTTCCTCTGGAAGGTGGGCACATGGATTCGGAGCTATCACACTCTAACTGTATGTTTTTGGGGCTACTTTAATAATGGTACATACTGTGAGGATATGACACCAGGGAAAATTTTGTCCCAACCCCTTACACAGCTTTTTGGGTCTGCACCACCAGCTTTTGAGGGGTTCAAATCTCTTCTAAGCAGTAATGAAGTCATACAGTGGCTGACATTGCTAATAGGCCTTGTAAACCTGTTCTATTTAACATTCCGAGATGAGGGGAGATTGACTTGGATGACAACCCTGATAGGTCCCCCAAGGAATAGGGATCCTGCCCCAGAGCCTGGCCCTGCCCCAGAGCCTGGCTCTGCCCCAGAGACTAAGGACTCTGCCCCAGAGCCTGCCCCTGCCCCTGCCCCTGCCCCAGAGACTAAAGATTCTCCCCCAGAGACTAAGGATTCTGCCCTAGAGACTAAGGATTCTGCCCCAGAGCCTGACCCTGCCCCTGCCACAGAGACTAAGGATTCTGCCCCAGAGCTCACCTCAGAAAGGAACCATCCAGAGTGGGTGGGGTTTCTAGTGAAGGAGATAGGCCAAATGCTGAAGGAGTACCTTTCCCCAGCTCTTGAGAAACTCTCCCTCTGCCTTAAAGAGGGAGAACCTGATGGTGCAGCAGTGGAACCCACAGATGTTACATCTCACCAGGTTCCAGCTGAACTGCAAGGGAACTCACAGCCAGCAGTAGTTGCCCCTGTGGAAACTAGAAAGTCTAAGGTGAAAACAAAGCACCTGGATAATAAGGACCAGAAAGCAGGGCCCTCACAACCAGCAGGGGAGCCAGAGGTTGAGATCGTCACTGAGTCCCTGTCATACGAGAGTCTCCGTAATCTTCGTAAAGATATTGTACGAAGGGGCCGTGAGGCTTTTACAACGTGGTTACTGCAGGTCTGGGACCTTATGGGTACAGGTGTGCAGCTGGATGGTACTGAGGCAAGGAATTTGGGACCCCTGACCCAGGACTCAGGTGTGGATCACATATTCGTAAGGGAACCAGGCCCCCTTTCCCTCTGGGAGTGGCTTTTAACGAGTGTAAGAGAGAGGTTTGTCCATAGAAAGAGAATGCAGGAGCACCACCATAGAATGCACTGGAAGACCGCTGAGGAGGGGATCCAACAGCTGAGAGAAGTAGCAATACTGGAGGTACTCTTTGGGAGGGGTGGACAACATGACAATGACCCCGACAAGGTCAGGTGCACAGGGCAGATGTTGTGGAATCTGGCACACCTGGGGCCATCTCAATACACCACATTCATTGCAGCCATTAATGCTGACACCAACCATGAGACAGTGGGTTCTGTTACCAATAGGCTCAGGAATTTTGAGAGTATAATGAACGGCCCAATGCAGGCTCAGGTCTCTGCCGTGATTAGGGAACTCAAAGAGGAGATGAGAGAGATGAGGGAGGAGATGAAGAAGGTCAATGCAGCACCAGTGCGAGTCACAGATGCCAGAGTTAGAGCCCAACGCCCCCCAGCTAAGGAGAGAGGATACACCCCACGAGCTGACCTGTGGTTCTTTCTGCGCGACCATGGGGAAGACATGAGGAGGTGAGATGGGAAACCCACTTCTGCCCTGGCAGCACGGGTGTGTCAACTCAAGGAGGGAAACACTAACCAAAGGAGCTCCACTAAAGTGAAGGTAGCCTCAAGTTCCCATAACCAAGATGTAGGGTACTACAAAAGGGAGGATGATTTGTCAGATCCCCTTGAGGGAACCTCTAACATGTATGCCCAGGAAGGAAATAATAACCAGGGCTAGAGGGGCCCTGCCTCTAGCCAGGGAGAGGCACGGGAAAACCGGGTCTTTTTGGACGGTGTGGATCCAATGGCCTGGCACATCAGAGCCACAAAAACATAGGGCATTAATTGATACTGGTTCACAGGTCACCCTACTACCATCAGAACATGTTGGGGAAGAGCCTGTTTCTATTGCTGGGGTGACAGGGGGATCACAGGAATTGACTTTGCTGGAGGCTGAGGTGAGCCTGACTGGGAAGGAGTGGCAGAAGCATTCAATTGTGACTGGCCCAGAGGCACCGTGTATTCTAGGCATAGACTTCCTCAGGAATGGCTATTACAAAGACCCAAAGGGACTCAGGTGGGCTTTTGGAATAGCTGCTGTAGAGGCAGAAAACATTAAGCAATTGAACACCTTGCTTGGACTGTCAGAGAACCCATCTGTAGTGGGACTCCTGAAGGTGAAGGAGCAGCAAGTGCCAATTGCCACCTCCACAGTGCACCACAGGCAGTACAGGACAAATCGAGATGCCGTGATACCCATCCACAAGATGATCTGTGAGCTGGAGGGCCAAGGGGTGGTCAGCAAAACCCACTCACCCTTCAACAGCCCCATCTGGACTGTGCGTAAGTCTGATGGAGAATGGAGATTGACTGTGGACTATGGTGCATTGAATGAAGTCACTCCACCGCTGAGCTCTGCCGTGCCGGACATGCTGGAACTCCAGTACGAGCTGGAGTCCCAGGCAGCAAAGTGGTACGCCACCATTAACATTGCCAATGCATTTTTCTCCATTCCTCTGGCAGCAGAGTGCAGGCCTCAGTTTGCTTTCACCTGGAGGGGCGTGTAGTACACCTGGAACCAACTGCCCCAGGGGTGGAAACACAGCTCCACCATCTGCCATGGAGTGATCCAGGCTGCACTGGAAAAGGGTGAAGCTCCAGAACATCTGCAATACATTGATGACATCATTGTGTGGGGGAACACGGCAATGGAAGTATTTGAGAAAGGAGAGAAGATCATCCAGATTCTGCTGGGAGCCGGTTTCTCCATCAAGAGGAGCAAAGTCAAAGGTCCTGCCCGAGAGATCCAGTTCCTGGGAGTAAAGTGGCAAGACGGGCGGTGCCAAATCCCCACTGAGGTCATCAATAAGATCACCGCGATGTCTCCACCAACCAACAAGAAGGAAACACAAGCTTTCCTAGGTGCCATAGGCTTTTGGAGAAGGCACATTCCTGAGTACAGCCAGATCGTGAGCCCTCTCTACCTGGTCACCCGGAAGAAGAACAAATTCCACTGGGGCCCTGATCAGCAGCAAGCCTTTGCCCAGATCAAGCAGGAGATCGCTCATGCTGTAGCCCTCGGCCCAGTCAGGACGGGACCAGAGGTGAAGAATGTGCTCTACTCTGCAGCCGGGAACAAGGGCTTGTCCTGGAGCCTTTGGCAGAAGGTACCTGGTGAGACCCGAGGCCAACCTCTGGGATTCTGGAGCCGAAGTTACAGAGGGTCTGAAGCCAACTACACCCCAACAGAGAAGGAGATCTTGGCTGCTTATGAAGGAGTTCAAGCTGCCTCAGAAGTGATTGGCACAGAAGCACAGCTCCTCCTGGCACCCCGACTACCAGTGCTGGGGTGGATGTTTAAAGGGAAGGTCCCCTCTACCCACCACGCCACCGATGCCACATGGAGCAAGTGGATTGCCCTCATCACACAGCGCGCCCGTATCGGAAACCCAAATCACCCTGGGATTTTGGAAATAATTACAACCTGGCCAGAAGGTGAAAACTTTGTTCTTGCCGATGAAGAGGAGCAAGAACAAGTGACCCGGGCTGATGAAGCCCCGCCATACAACCAACTGCCAGCAGATGAAACTCGCTACGCTCTTTTCACTGACGGTTCCTGTCGCATTGTGGGGATGAACCGGAAGTGGAAAGCAGCCGTATGGAGCCCCACACGACAGGTTGCACAAGCTACTGAAGGAGAAGGTGGATCAAGTCAACTTGCTGAACTCAAAGCCGTTCAGCTGGCCCTGGACATTGCTGAAAGAGAGAAGTGGCCAAAGCTTTACCTTTACACTGATTCATGGATGGTAGCCAATGCTCTGTGGGGCTGGCTGGAAAGATGGAAAAAAGCTAACTGGCAACGTAGGGGAAAACCAATCTGGGCTGCTGATGAGTGGAAAGACATTGCCAGTTGGGTAGAGAAGCTACCCGTAAAGGTCCGTCATGTAGATGCCCATGTCCCCAAGAGTCGGGCTAAAGAGGAGCACCAACACAATGAGCAGGTAGATCAGGCTGCAAGGATAGAGGTGTCACAGATAGACTTAGACTGGCAACACAAGGGAGAGTTGTTCCTGGCTCGATGGGTCCACAATGCCTGAGGTCACCAAGGCAGAGATGCTACCTATAAGTGGGCACGAGACCGAGGGGTGGATCTCACCATGGACAGTATTTCCCAGGTTATCCATGACTGTGAGACGTGTGCTGCCATCAAGCAAGCCAAGCGAGTGAAGCCCCTCTGGTATGGGGGGCGGTGGTCCAAATATAAGTATGGGGAGGCCTGGCAGATTGACTACATCACACTGCCTCAGACACGCCAAGGCAAGCGCTACGTGCTGACCATGGTGGAAGCCACCACTGGATGGTTGGAGACCTACCCTGTGCCTCACACCACTGCCCGCAACAGCATCCTGGGCCTGGAAAAACAAGTCCTTTGGAGACATGGTACCCCTGAGAGAATTGAGTCAGACAATGGGACTCATTTCAAGAACAGCCTCATATGCACCTGGGCCAGAGAACACGGCATCGAGTGGGTGTACCACATTCCTTATCACGCACCAGCGGCTGGGAAAGTGGAACGGTGCAATGGGCTGCTTAAAACCACCTTGAAGGCACTGGGTGGGGGGACTTTCAAGAACTGGGAGATTAATCTACCAAAGGCCACATGGTTAGTGAACACCCGTGGTTCCACTTATCAAGCAGGCCCTGCCCAGTCTGAGCCCTTGAGAACACCAGATGGGGACAAGGTTCCAGTGGTGCATATGAGAGGTATGCTAGGAAAAACTGTTTGGGTGAACTCTGCCTCCAGCAAAGACAATCCAATTCGTGGGGTGGTTTTTGCTCAAGGGCCAGGGTGTACCTGGTGGATCATGCAAAGGGATGGAAAGACCCGATGCATACCCCAAGGAGACCTTGTTTTAGGGTGAACTACCTACAATACTGTGCCTTTATTTGTAACTGTATGGATGTCTATTATTAGAAGATTTTAATTTGATTTGGCATGATGGTAGGGGAAAATTCGGGGTGGATAATGTTGAGGGTTAGTTCTCTCCCTTTTTCCCTCTGTGGAATTTTCCCCATTGTCATGCTAAGATACCTGTTGACTGGGCCCTGGGGACAAGGGGGAGGGGACGGGAGGGAAGAGTGAAACCCCGCGAGATTCAAACAGCCAGAAGAGGAAGCGGAAGGCTGGGCCTCGGCCCATTTCACCCGTGGAGTTCGGACAAGAAGGACGATCGCCGCCTGTGTGCCATCCCAGCGTCGGGAAACCATCATCAAACCCTGCCCGGCTGTCTTCTCGCTGTGAACTACCACCATCCAGCACTCTGCTGAGCATCGGGACCGACGCCGTGAGCGGAGGGCTCTCTCTCCATCTCTCTCTCCCCCTGGGACAGCGCTGCCATCACCCCCAGCCCTCCTGCGGCTCTGCGGGACCCGCCCGCCCCCAGCACCGGGAACTGCAGCTCAGGGAAAAGGTGCCTGCAGCCAAAAAACACTGGGACTGAGTTACTGTTCTGTTTGTGGCTAATTTCATAGCTGTTGTTGTTCTTGTTTGTCGTGCTAGATATACTAGTAAAGAACTGTTATTCCTACCCCCATATCTTTGCCTGAGAGCTCTCTTAATTCCAAAATTATAATAATCGGAAGAATCACATTTTCTTTCAGTCCAAGGGGAAGCTTCTGTTTTCCTTGGCAAACACCTGTCCTTCAAACCAAGACACTACCCCCATATCTTTGCCTGAGAGCTCTCTTAATTCCAAAATTATAATAATCGGAAGAATCACGGGTTTTTTTCAGTCCAAAGGGAAGCTTCTGCTTTCCTTAGCAAACACCTGTCTTTCAAACCAAGACACTCCTAGACCCAGTGATCCTGTATGATGACTGCACTGATCACATGACTTTACTATCCCCTGGGCATCTGCCCACGACAGTTGAAACTGTCTTTTTAACATTTTTGCCAACTGGTGGAACATGCTATGACTTTGTTTTGCTGCAGCAAAAGAATCAATGGGGCCTTTGTGCACAATTGATACTAACTGATCTGCCCTATCATTCCCTTCCCCAAGTCCCAAGATTGTTTTATGGCTTCTGATGTGAAGAAGGCAGCTGGGGGTAAATCGTTCATTAATAGTCTTTTGTAGCTGTAAAAATAATCACCCCAAGATTTCGCATTTGGGCAGCCATAACACTGCATCTTTTATTCTTTGAACGATTCCTACTACATATAGGGAATCTGACACTATATTTAAGTTCTGATGTCTCCATTGTCCCAATGCCCAAAGGACAGCTTTCAGTTCCAAGGTTTGCAGGGAATCATCTTGAGAGCCAATAATTTTATGATGATGCCATTGTGTCTTGAGGTTGTAATGGAATGGTGAAAAAAAAACAGTCTTTAAGATCAATAACTGCGATGTGCCAATCTTCTTGTAGCATAGTCACCAGAGGCATTCCTGGCTGGAGGGCCCCTATAGCCCACATTTGGTCATTGACTTTTCATAGGTCATGTAAGAGTCGCAACTTTCCAGATTTCTTCGGAATTACAAATATTGGTGTGTTCCAGGGGCTGGTAGACAGCTTAATATGGCCCGCTTTTAACTGTTCTTATACTAATTCATGTGCAATTTGAAGCCGCTCCTCAGACAGTGGCCATTGCTCCACCCATACTGGGTCGTTAGTTTTCTAGTTTATGGCTGGGGTGGGCGGCTTCTGGGCAATGGCCCCTGTTAAAAAGGTTGTGATGGAATTTGAATGGTGGCTCCTACTTGGCTCCGTACCTCTCGGCCAAGAAGACCTCCCAAGTCTCCTGGTAGTGGCATTACATAACGTCGCAGGGTTACTTTTTGACCTTCACGGAGCAGCAAGGAGACTGGATGCAGGGTGTGCATGGGTTGTCTTCCTCCACCGACACCTTGGACGGCATCAAGTGATGGGGTCAAGGCCCACGAGTGGGGCCACCCTTTTCAATTAAAAATAGTTACATCTGCTCCGGTGTCCAACATCACATTTGGTATTATTTGGTTCCAAGTCTGCCAAGTTACCTTTATGTCAATTAATGGATGGTGAGTCATCTGTTGAACCAGGTTTACCAGAGCTCCACCAGTGGAACCAAATCCTCGATCCTGTCGTGGCAGGCACCTACGAAAAATATCATTTTCTAAAGGTTCTTAATGCTACACCAGCAGCTGTGCAATTCGTGTGCCTTTTTTAATTGTAATTGGTGGTTGTGTTGCATATGCCATAATTTGGATTTCACCAATATCATCAGCATCTATGACCCCGGGTAGCACAACGAGTCCTGCCATACTAGTCGAAGATTACCCTAATCGCAAAGCACCTAAAGCACTGTCTTCATGATAAATAGATCCAGTTACTCCTGTTGGGATTTTTACTACCGAGAGTCTAACAGAATCATATCTACTGTTGCTGCCAAGTCGATTCCCAAACTGTCTCTTGTGGCAGGGGGTTGAAGCTGTTGGATAGCATTGGGCTGGCCACTTGTGTCCTTGCGAGGGGACCCGTCACGCTTCTTTCTCTGCCCGCTCTTCGTTTCTCTGCCCTTTTTTTTTTTTTCTCTCTTTCTCTGTCGGTACGCGGAAGTGGAGGGATTGTCTGTTTGACAGACGCCACACCCTATGGTGGCGCTGCAGGCCCTTTTGAGGTGTCCTTGTCCACCACACTGGAAACAACTTCTGTATTTCCCTTTTGCGAATTTAAGGAGGAAACCGCGGACGATGGTGGGGCCGGGGTTGGGCCAGGGTCAACACGGTGGCGGCGGGTGCTGAGGCGGTGGAGCTCAGACGGCTCCGGGAGCCCTGGGGTAGATGGTGTGGATGTGGTGCTCAGCGCTGCTGCGCGAGCCACCGTCGCTCGGCTTGCCGGGGGCTGCTCCGCGTACGGCGGGACTCACAGTGGATTGCATAGCTATTTCCTCGTTTGGCTTTTGTTCTCGCTTTCGTTTTAGTTCCCCTTGTAACTAATACACCTTATCTGCTAATTTTGCGGCAGTCGACCGGGTGCGCTCATCCATTTTTTGCATTAGTTTCGCCATTTGCTCGGCGAGCTGCTCTAGGCTAGACTTTTTAGGACCCGGTTCTAAGGGGCCCTCCCAGTCCGCATCGTCATCGCCCTCGGGCAGCGGCACCGCAGCGGTGGGGGAGGGGGGGTGGCGATCGGCAGCTCGGACCCCCCCAACTCTGCAGCAACAGCTATCAGTAACTATTCCGGAGTTGTTTTCAGTAACCACATTTAAGGAGGAAGCCGCAGGCAACGGCGAGACTGAGGGCGGCTCCGGGAGCGGCGGGGCAGATGGTATCGCGGAAACATCCTCCGCCGTCATTCATTTAAGCATATCAGATACAGTCGGGCATTGAGGGGCCGATAGATCTTTAATTGGCGCTTGCCCATGTTGTTCCAAAAAGTCGTTTAAAAGTCCGTGCCCTTTAACCGGCAATGGGGGTTTCGCCGCTCCCCCCGGTGGGGCAGGAGCTTTAACAGCGGCAACAACTATCTTCACCTCCGCTTTCATATCATTTAAGCTGTTAATAACTGTGCGCCAGGTGGTGCGGAAGTCTTTAATTTCTCTATCTTTGCTCGTGATCGTCATGTCCCACATGTGATCACCGAGAGCACGCCAAGCCTCTGCTTGAAACACAATCGGCGGGCTAGCGAGAAACCCGCGTTCTCGCGCCCACTTCACCAATTTGCTGAGGGTCTTCTCCGCTACTGATTCCTCTCGCTTAGCGAGCATACTATGCAGTAGCTTCACCGCGGCAGCACATTCACTTTCCATGCTTACGTTTAATCAGGACCGGGAAGAGAGCACTCGATTCTTCGTACCTCCTCTAGGGATGGTCCCTCGCTCCTTTTTCCGCTTTGCCTCACCACACGCCGTGGCAAGATTAGCAAGTTCGCATCAACACATATACGTCTATAGCGAAATCCGCGTCCCACCATGCTGGGTCCCTGTTCCGACGCCAAATGTTGCGAGGAGCGACCGGAGTCAAACATGTTACACTCATGGAGGTATGATGAGTGGTCAACTTTAGTATACAAGCTGTTGCCTTTTATAAAGTTCTGACATACCTGCATGCGCTCATGCGCCTAATACTAATATTTATTGGCTACAAGTAAATGTTCATGTGCCGCGACTACCCTACTAATTGGTTACAGCATTTTATGTTTATGTTCTATTTTCTTGCTCTTGCAATTAGCACATCCTGGCTTGCTTTCTCACTCTTGCCACCTGTTTATCTCTTATTCTCAGTCCAAGGTCAGCATGCCCTTGCTAGTACTAAATTAGCCCAATTTATCCCAACACTGCAAAGCGAGCTTTCCATGGCCTCACTGGTCCAAAAACTCCTCCACATGGAAGGGACTCTAAAATCTTCCCAGAACCTTCTCTTCTACAGCCTGAACAACCCGAACTCTCTCAGCCTATCTTCACAGCAGAGGTATGCCAGCCTTGGATCATCTTCACAGCCTTCTCTGGACTTGCTCCAACAGGTCATCCTTCTGTAGTGGGCCAGAGCTGGATGCAGCACTGCAGGTAGGGTCTCACCCAAGTGGAGGTGTAGAATCACCTCCCTCAACCTGCTGCCGACACTGCTTTTTCTTCTCCAGGACATTTTTGTCTTTCTGGGTTGTCTGAGCTCATTGCCAGCTCATCTGGGGCTTCTCATCTGCCAACACCCTAAGTCCTCCTCAGGGCTGCTTTCTACCCATTCCCTGCCCCGTATTTGTGTCTGGCATTGCCCTCATCCAGGCACAGGACCTTGCCTATCCATTTAGTTAACATCACACCTCCATTCTGCTTAGTGCAAGAAAATTGATAATGAAAATTGGTGTGAACACCTGGACCTCCAAACTTATTGTTGGCTTCAGGTATTCTTTCAGTGATGAGTCTCATGAAAAATACCATGAGCACTGGAAGGTGACACAGCCTCCAGGGAAGTGCTGCTGATCCTGATCATTCATGGCTTTTCAAATTCAGATGACAGCATGATACCATGCCAGGAATATTCAAGGCCTTATAATGAGTATAAGGGAGGCCATAGTTTCACTGCTCTTTTGTGCTTTCCTAGGCCAAAAGAAAGCTACACAAGTATGAAGTTTTTCCTGGAGCAATCTGTGCCAAATAAACATGTAATTTTTTTGGGGGGGGTGGGGGGGTAGGGTGGGAGGGGCATGTTCAGCACAGACTGTAATAAAAAATAGTTTTCCCTTGAGTGTGAATCTTAGATGTTAATTGAAATCAAGGAAGGACATATGTGTGCAGAGCTGAAACCTTTCATTAAACAACTCAAATATATACATTAAAAAAATCAGAAAACCTTCAGGTGGAACAGACCTACTTCAGTAGGGGCAAAAACTTTACCACTTTTTTCACTGTAGTGACTGTCTTAATAAGGAGGGATCACCTTTACTGGCAATGTCTGCACTATCAGGGTCCACAGCTGCAGCAAAAATTAATTGTAATTTGAACAGTTAAATGAATTACAAATTTTTGTTTGTTTTTTAGCAAGATAACACATATTTTACTTTCAAGTAGAATAATTATTTCTGGAATCATCTTTCCTTTATAAGCTTTGGATTTCTAGCTACTATGGTTTGCAAAAAATAAACTATACCTCTCTGACATCTCTCAGTAGAACAATTCCACTGTTCAAGCATCACAACTACCCTTGTCAAGGACCTGTGTTCATCTCATGGAGGAAGAGTCACAAATGGGCTAATAAGGACATCTGCACTGATTTTCCAGGTTTATTTTTACCTACAGGCAGAACTGTCACTTTCATTTTTAGTTTACGTCAATAATTTATAGATGGCAGAGGCTGAAAACTGCACTCAATTCTTCATTCAGCTAGAAAATTCACTTTATGAAATGTATGGGTTTACATGAATAAATAGCACATCAAAAGCAAGTGTTTGTAGAATAGAGTTTGAAGAACTGACCCAATTTATCACACCCCCTTAAGCCTCACTGACTCCACCTGCCTCTCTCAGCATGGTGCTTGCTCACCTGTTGATGTAGCTGGCTGAATTTGCTGGCCCAGCAGAAAACCATGGACCCCAGACATTTCAGGTGCAGCCAGGGTGGGGCAGACCCTACGGGTCGGGTCTGCTGTGGCTGCAGCTCTCTCACGGCCCTGCCAGCAAAGGGCAACCTCCCCACACACACAGGGGCTGAAGTACCTCTCCACTGGTATTATTTCCATTCCCTATCCCTTGCTTTCCCCCTTGAAAAGCAGCTGCCAAGTCAGTGGGGCAGAGTGATGGAGATCAGTGAGCATTGACTCTCACACTCCATGTACCACCAGCAAGGAAACAACACAAGATCCTTCTGATCATTTTAGAAACCAGAGATGCAAAATTCACAACTGATTTCATTCCAGTACTAAGTATAGAATTAGGAACTGCACAAAACTATGAAAAGGGCTTCAATGGTGAAAGACTAGTTTTGAGATTGTTTTCCTACAGAATAGACATTTTTCTATCCCTGTGTTATGCCATCCTGCAAACTGCTCTCCTCCAGGTAATATGCTCCATAATGAATTTCTCAGTCCCAACTTAATAGCACATTTTACATTGAAGGGGTCCTTAATTTAATATGCAACACTGAGTGCAGCCAGGGGAGCAATGGCAAAACAAGGCATAAATTGTAGGAAAAGGACAACACCCAGCCTTACCGTCAATAGTGTCTAATCAAGGTTTGCAGTGAAGGTACATCAGGTTAAGGTTCACGCTGCACTTCAAACTGCTATATAGTTTTCACCTGTCTTTCTTGAAAATATGTTTCCATGATGGCATAAACATAACTTATTTATTGTCTTCAAGCTGCTTTCTCATTATAGAGCCTGAATGTCTTGCAGAATCATCACAAAAATTTTCATGCCAAATCATAGCACGTATTTCTCTGCTCCCCGCCTGGCTGATCTGTGATGAAAAACAGGTGGTATTTGTTCATTTGTCAAACTAAACCTCTCTCCCCACAAACAAACAAAACACTCTTCCGGAGTGACTTAGTTGATACTGTCATTAACACATCTCTGTAGGAAGTGGTAATTATCCAGCCACTGACTCACTGACCTTTTGCCCATAGCTTGTTCTCATTCCTTCCTCTCTTCATTGTGTCTTAAATGACACCTTAGAATCATTGCCTTGACAGTAACCACTCCTCATCTCCCTCCTTGTGCTTTCCATGTGTTCATGCACTCTTACCAGTATAACTAGGAACCTAGAAAGGGCTGGAAAGATAAGAATGTTAACTATAGGACATTAAATATTTAAATTACTTTCAAATTAGGTGCACAGTCTAGCACTTCGTAGCTCAGAATAGTCAATGTATTTTTTTAAAGGTAGCAACTTTAACATGTTGAAGGTTTTGCTCATTTCTGTCAGAAAAAAAAACTAAAAAGAAAAAAGAAAAAATAAAAGAAGGGGGGAAAAGAAAGAAAAATGAGAAAAGAAATGAAAAAGAAAAAGGGGAAAAGAGGAAAGGGTAAAATAATAATAAAAAAAACCTAACAGCCCACAACCTTCCCTGCCTTGTTCATATCTGCCTAAGTTAGTAATTTTCTGTTCCTTCTGTGATCATCAACAGGAAAATTGAGGGGAACAAAATCTAATGGGCAAACTTTAGATTTTAAATCAATGCAACCTTCCTGGGAAAGAACACTTAAAAATTGGCAAAACAACTATAAAAGCTTGCAGATATTGTGCCTAAAAAGTACTGAAGAAAAACAATTTACCTATGGCTGGACATGCAGTTGTATTTATTCTATATGATTAACCATAAGCCCATGAATAAACACTTTTCTGAATTTTAGCCAGTAAATGCAATTCTGCAAAATCCTGAGCACTCTTCCAGTAGTATGAACATGTCCATGACGCTTTCAAATAAAACTTCTTATTTCCATCATTCTCTAAGTATCATACAGGTAATAGCATGTTGTTCAGTCAGTGCTTTCTTAAACTGAACTACATCTTTATTAGTTTGAAGAGTCAATTAGTAGTAATGCACTACTTTAAGAAAAGTCAATAAAAATGTTGTCTCAGCAATCACATGACTTAATGCAGGTGTATCTGAAGGTGTTGCAATACTCTCCTTTTATACGATCCATGTCTTTTACCAGGAGACAGTGTCTGTGGTCAAGCTTAATCCCAGGTGCAGGTAGCTGGGTGAGGGGGGAGGTAAGGGCAGCAATTCTCCCTTCTCCATTCCCCTGAAACCACCCAAGCCTCTTGGGGCACCAGCTGGCGTAGATGGCAGGAAGATACCTGCTGCACCTTCGTGCCATCTACCTGGTGACTTCAAGAGAAGTTGACATATTCATTTAACAGCAAACAAATAGTAATAAAAAACAAACAAACAAACAAACAAAAACAAATTACAGAACCAGTCAGTACACAACAACATTTTCTAGAAGACAATCAAGATGTGATTCACTGGACAGAAGGCAAGTATTTGCATCTGACCATTGGCACTGTCTGACTGAGTGGTCCAGGAGAGGAAAAGGAGGAGGAGGAAGATGACAAGAAAAGCATTGCTGTGCTGTAGTTCTTACAAAATGCAAAACTGAGGTAGATCAGCTCAACAGCACTTTCAAGGTGTCACTTTTCCCCTGCCAACTGCAAAAACCATGTTCAGGAGGCATGACCAGAAGAGGTTCTCTCAATATACATGTAGTGAAATGAATTGATTATGTACTTTGCTTTTTTCATTGTCATCAATGTGGCACAAATTTTCCTTTGACTCTTCCCTCTGCCTCACTACTTCTAAACACATTTGTACAAACAACAGTGCTGACACAGGCCTAGTTACCCGTGACATATATTAAAAACAAGCCCGCCTGCTGCAAACATAAGAGAAACTTATAGATGAAGAGCAGTCATTTCAAATTGAACCTAATCATGAATGAATTTTGCAAAAGAGCAGTCATTTCAAATTGAACCTAATCATGAATGAATTTTGCAAAAAAACAACAAATCATCCAAAAAACCCACACTGAAGAACTCTAGCCATGCAGGATATTGTATTTAAAAGTTGTGTATATGTGGCAGTTTGGGACAGGTTTAGCGGCGGGCTGGGATTTAACAGTTGGACTTGATGGTCTTACAGGTGTTTTCCAGCCTCAGTGATTCTGTTATGCTCTGTATTCACAGGGTGTCTCTGCACTCCACAGGCCGAACAGCAGAACCCACTATTCTGGAGTGCAGCAGAGCTCAGGGAGAAACTTCCTTGGAAGGGGTTTTTGGGGAAGATCTGATATTGTACAGTGAACATACAGAGAAAGACACAGGTTTTGCCTCTACGCAGAAGGCACATTTTTTTTTTCAAATTAATGTATAAAAATGTGGTTACATTATATAAAAACAAACAAACAAGGGCCACTAGCTCACTTATCACACCAAAGAGCTCCCACTTTAGCCAAAAGAATCAGGAAGAGCAAACTATACATAACACACCCTTACCACAATATTCAATGAACTAACAAGAGGAGTTCAGTGAGAAGAAGGATAATAAATACTTCCATATACTCAAGGAAGTTATGCAGAAATTGGCATAAAAGAGTGCACTAAAATATGTTGTAGTTTTGTGCTTCTCTCTGAGGCACTAAATAAATACCAAGAGATCACACAAATATTTCAAAAGTTGAAAATTTCCCTGTCAGTTTTACCATAGGCATCAGAAATATAAACTGTTAAGTATATAAAGATAACCTTTACACCTGACTATCTACCTTAAACTATGTAGTTTTATAAGCCGTAGTATACTATATCCCCTCTGAAAATTTGAAATAGTCCTAGCAAAATATCAAATATTGTGAGGTGCTCTGCTATAATTAAATCTTTTTTAAAATGCAAGTGCAAAAAAAAATCCTCAGCAGATCACTCACATTTATGACAATGATGGGCTTCTTACCTTACTCATTTCTATCTATTTCAATGCTTTAACGTAACACTAGAATTGAATTTGGAGACAATCTTCATGGCACAGTACTTTTTTTTTTCCCCAACAAAGATTCTTCATTTGTGCATTCCCCATGATTCTACAGTCTGTTCATGACCTACTTTGCAAATTCTGAGTGGGTTTGTTTTCCTGTAGCTAATTCACTACCATTTTTGTACTTGTCAGCAAAATAATCAGAGTCAAAGCTCACAGACAAATCTGGAGGACTCACATAAACATTTCCATTGTCTGTTGTGACCTTATGAATCCTTTGTTTGACTCCTTTTGATTGCCACTTTGGTGTTGGTGATGGTTCCAGAGGATTTATTCCTTCGTACAATCCTTCTCCAGTTTCCAAGGTAATCTTAAACCTATGCCAAGGACAAACAATACACACTTGTCCATCGATATCCTGCAGGAAGTAGAAGACAAGATAGCAAGTCATCTTATAGACAAAAGGTACATTTGGTAATTTTGTTGTATGGCTGTCTGCTGGAATATGGATGTGACTGGGTTTTTTTCAATATAATGTTCAGAAAAAATCCTTTAGAGTTTTCACATGACTCTATGCCTCTGCATTATTTTTATTTTGCTTACATACCTCTATTTCTCCACAAAATAAAGGGCCTCCTTCGTCTGAAACATGGCAGAACACTGTATTAATTTATGCAGCCGATTTTATGCTTAATTCTAACAACACTGAGATCACACAGGCAAATATCTTACGGTAGCAGCGAGAGTCCAGAGCATGAAATTTCCCCTCATGGTAGAAAACAACAATTTCTCTGCCATTGATTTTGGCTGTTATTCTTTGGGACTTCTTCATGTCCTCTTCTTTGCCAATGTATATAAGACCGTCTGGCTCTGTTTCAGCTCCTCCTGTGCTTGAGCTGTGTGATTCCACATCCTTAAAACACATGTACAAATAAATGAAAAGGTTACTTATAAAGTAATTCACATTTGGATTTCATGTGGGGAGAGGGAGAAAAGGTTTCAGTGAAAGACTATCAATATGCAGAGGTAGAAAAGCATGAGAGCTTGGTAATAGTGTTCAGTTAGTCTGTTCACTAACAGAACTAAGAGGACAAGGAAAAACAGCTGTTGGAAGCCTGATACCTAAAGCTGAGGCAAGATAAAATCTGAATCACTATTCATTTACTCTGCACCTAAACCACATCCACCTCTCAAAATATATGTGCAAACGAATATAAGGATGGCAAACGTAAAATACTATACATTTCAGGTATGCAATGGGTGGCATTTACATGTAAATCCAATACTCTCTACATAATATTATGGCTAGAAATATAAAGTGATTTAAGTTAATAAAAAGTTATTCTGCAAATTAAAAAAGTATTATTTATTGAAAAGCTTTTTAGCAAATGTGCCTGCCTTTCCTTCCCTCCTCTTATATATTTCAAACATACCACAGATTCTCCCTCTCTCAAGAGAGAATATAAGCAGTTTTATGATAAAAGCAGTGTTCCCACCAAATTTACTTACAATTAGCTAATGTGTTCCAGTTATTTTCAAATTTCTAATACAACTTTGATTCATCCAAAAAATAAGGTTTAAACAGGCCTTTATAACCTCAGAAAGGGGAACCATAGATGGGGGTAGAGGAGAGGATGTCTCTCTGGCTGCAGGGGGGTGCAGAGCCACAGAGAGCTGCACTGTACCTTTGGTCCACACCAGATTGCAATGAAGATGAGAAAGCAGATGAAGAAATGAAGGCTGAGGATGATGAGATCCAGCATTGCCTCTTTTCGTGGGTCTGTTACCACTGCCCTGCCTTGTTCCCATATGTCACAAGGTGCTTCTCAGCCACTCTTTAAGTGCAAGCAGGAGACAACTATGGCAGGACTTTAGAGGCTCAACACATCAGAAACCAGCTCTGCCAGGGCTGATAAGAGCCAGGGACACTCTGGGGCTGGCCTGATAAGAGAAGAGCAGAGCTTCCAGTTTCCCCTGCTGCTGTCCTCACCGTGAGCCTATGCTACTGCTGCCTGTTCCCAAAACCCTGCTCAGAGCCATACGTGGTTCATCCTCAGGATCAGCAACTGCAGGTTTCCTCATAAACCACTACATTGGGAAGAGCAATTTAAGGTTTAAGTGACAGTGTGGCATTTCAAAGACCATCTGTTAACTGATCTGCACATGATCAACTGCTAAAACCAGCTCCCTGCATTCCAGTTCGAGGAACCACCACTCAGTCTTTCTTTCACCAGAAAGTGAAACGTCACTGCCACACAGGATGATCCAGTAAGGCATTCACACTTAGTGTTTTCAGGAGATACACAAACTAATCACAGGAACCAGAGTAGGAAATCCCCAATTTTTGCTATCACCGTTTGTCTGACTCTGCCTATAAACTTTCCAAACTGGCAAAGATACTAAAATGCAGAAGCCTGTACTTAAAACCTCTCTTATTAAGACACCTCCAAAAAACCCTGCGTATATAATTATAGACATCTATAGAGACAGAAACACACACACATATATATTGTGTACACACATATCTGTGTGTATCTCCCAATCAGTAGTAGAATACACTTAACCTCCAGCTCATTTTGTGATTACTTCTTGCACTCAGCTTGGATTTTGCACCCATAAATTATCCAGGCTCCCATTCTGAAACCTGACTGAGACCATTGTGGACCCTGAGTGGCTTAAATTGCATAAGCAATCAGTAGCCACCAGGTTACTTTCATAGCTGATACTCACATGCTTATCTGCAAGTGTAGATTTAGGACTACACTGGCACACCAGGGGCCCTCTGGAAGAAAATCCCCAAGGCAACTTTATTCCCTTAGATAAAGGGAAATCAGTCACATCACCCCCTCGCAGACCACGTTTCAGAATCATGAGGTGCTGGAGCAATTGCAAGTCATGGAAGTGAACACACTTCAGTCAGTTAGAGGAAAGTCTATTTACAGTCTTATACACAGTATGTTAGCATTTGCCTTTTAAGAGTTTTTTTTCCTGGTATTTTCTTAAGACTTTGGCTGCTTTGGTATTTTCTGAGTCGCTGCAAACAGCATGGACGGAATTGTCCCTGCTGCTAAGTGCCACCTGGTGGGAACAGCAAAGAGGTTTGCGAGCAGCATAAGGGCTCCTTCTCCAGTGGAAACAGAGCTGGATTTGTGAATTATGGCAATTCATTGCTGTACCCTGCTCTGAATAATTTTTCCCCATTTTGGGTGAAAAGGAAGTCTATCCCCACTGGTTCCCCTGGCTCTCCTTTGGGGGATGCTCCTCTGTGAGTCTGAGGAGAGCGCGGGGGTGTTTCAAGGAGGATGCTCTGCCAGGACAGGGCACCCCGTATATGTATATGTATATGCATATGTATATGTATATGTATATGTATATGTATATGTATATGCGTATGCGTATGCGTATGCGTATGCGTATGCGTATGCGTATGCGTATGCGTATGCGTATGCATATGTACATGTACACGTGTATGTGTATGTGTATGTGCATGTATTTAAATATATAAATACACACAAGCCTCTGTGGAGGCTCGGGGAGGGTCAACAGAGAGGTGACTACCCCGCTGCAGATGGGGAGGGAGAGATGGAGCAGGGACCCCTCATCCCACATCTTCAGCCATGCTGCACCTGGCATGCCCCCAGGGTGGAGGGTGGATGCCGTCCAGCTGCAGGTGCCCATGTCTTTTATCTTTTGTTTTGATGTCAAAATTACAGAAGTGGGTAAAATCAGCAAGATGGCAGTTACTACATGAATTGCCCAGACATTATTCCTATTCAGAACTCGAGCTTTTGTTATCATTACAAAGCTTTACCAGTGTTTTGGTTGTATTTGTGGATTTTGGGATACCTCATTCAGAAATAAAATATGTCAGTCCAATAAATTACTTTTTTTTTTTTGGCCCTGTTGTTGTTATTGGGTTTTGTTTTGGTTTGGTTTGGTTTAGGTTTTTTGTGCTTGCTGTTGTTTAAACCCACTAGAAGAATGTGGATGTAACCACTTCAAGCAGACTGGTGCAATTCTTGCATTAGTTAATTAATGGGCTGCACAGACTGAGTAGGGGACTGTAACAGGCACACTGCAATGGGATGTATATGTCTAAAACCTGCCCTGCTTGTGGAAAAAGGCTTCTAAAAGTTATAGTTATTCCTGCCTGGCATGTTTTAAAGGCAGAGCTATGTATGTCCTTATACATGCTGCATAATAAAATGCTTTCTGTTTTTTCACTTCTTGCTCTGAGAACTCTCCTATGCAATTCTTGGTGTACAATGATCTACTGGGTGCACCTCTGCAACCACTTTGTCATTTAATAGTTCCATAAGTTACATAAAGGTAAGAAGAAATTACAATACTTAGCAATTAAATTTAACATATTAAAAAGAAAACAAACAAACAAAAAACCTAAACAAAAAAGCTGATGTAATTTAAAACCTTTTACCATAAATGTTCGGTTTTCAGTCTGTGGTCCAAGAAACACCAGGTGCTAATCTGTTACACAGCACTGCTACCTCCTCCATGTTCTCCCTCTGGTTCCACAGATACCAAGCTATTTTAAAAGATGCCTGCAAGAATCAGCTGGAAACAAAGCCCAGGAGCCATAAATATGTGCTTTACTGCAGAATAATCTCCTAGAATTTTACTTTACAGATATTGCAGAAACACTGGCATAGCATCTCATTAACTGTAGCATAACTATAAACCATAAAGATTTGGCGTTATGTGAGACTACAGAACAATATGGAAATTCACTTAGTCTGGAAAGGTCTTCAGGACAGTGCATGACAGATCTTGACACCTTGATAGAAAGAATTCAGTACATTAGACCAATTTTATAGTACTCTTCTCTTTGCTTTTGCAGGAGTCAATCCATTTAGTTATTAAGTCTAAGATAATCCTGTTGTTTGTCTCTGGTAATTCAGGGCTATGAAAGAAGCCACATGCCCTGAAAAAGTGCCAGCTTGTGCAAAATGCAGAGGACCATCTGTCCAACAACACCAGTTTTCACAAGCATATTGTGTTGGTACTCTGTTCTGTATTACCTCCTGTTGAGAGTTGGTTCTCTCCCTTTTCCCTCTGTGGAATTTTCCCCATTGTCATGCTAAGATACCTGTTGACTGGGCCCTGGTGACAAGGGGGAGGAGAGAGAAGAGGGAAACCCGCGAGATTCAAACAGCCAGAAGAGGAAGCAGAAGGCTGGGCCTCGGCCCATTTTCCCCCCGCGGAGTTTGGACGAGAAGGACGATCGCCGCCTGTGTGCCATCCCTGCCATCCCAGCATCGGGAAACCACTATCGGACCCTGCCCTGCTGTTTTCTCGCTGTGAACTACCACCATCCAGCACTCTGCTGAGCACCAGGACCGACACCATGAGCAGAGGGCTCTCTCCATCTCTCTCTCCCCCTGGGACAGCGGTGCCATCACCCCCAGCCCTCCTGCGGCTCTGCGGGACCTGCCCGCCCCCAGCACCGGGAACTGCAGCTCAGGGAAAAGGTGCCTGCAGCCAAAAAACACTGGGACTGAGTTACTGTTCTGTTTGTGGCTAATTTCATAGCTGTTGTTGTTCTTGTTTGTCGTGTTAGATACACTAGTAAAGAACTGTTATTCCTACCCCCATATCTTTGCCTGAGACCTCTCTTAATTCCAAAATTATAATAATTGGAAGAATCACATTTTTTTTTTCAGTCCAAAGGGAAGCTTCTGCTTTTCTTAGCAAACACCTGTCTTTCAAACCAGGACACCTCCCCAGTAGACTTAGAATTTAATTCTAGTTCTTCATTGATGCACTCAAAAGACAGATTGATCTTTGCAATTTTCAAAATACAGTTGCACTCCAGAATAATCAGCAAATGGTCAGTAAATGGTGACGTTCATCAGTAAATGGTAGTTCACATACAGGGAATGTGTAAGTAGCAGTGGAAAGGACCTCAGCAACCTATGGAGTTTATGTATTCTAACTAGATTAAGGATGAGAAAAATGTAACAGAGATGTTAAAACTCTGTCTGTGACTGACAAAAAAAGGAACCCCTGCTTTCCAAGATACATCTAACCTAGCAATTAACGTCTAGAAAGCCTTTCTTCATGTCAAATCTACATTTTGCTTTTTGCAAGTGTCTTCTGCCCATGTTCTCCTTATCTCTAAAAGCTTCTCACCAATCCTAGAATCACAACCTTATTACAATGACTTTCATATTTCTCAGCCTAAATTTGTATATCCTTGTTTCCAATTATTTCTCATTTTGTTGCACTCAGATATTTTACAGTTCTGTAATAGAAAAGGACATGAATTGCATAAATTCCACAAGCTGTTTCTTTGTTTAAAGTAAACATAATTTGTTTTCAAACCTAATATTCAGTTCTTCATCAGCAGAGAATGCTGACGCATTTATGCAGTGAAAACTGTTGTAAGCTATTTACATTTTTATGGTATACAGTAACACCTGGAGACACAACATGAGACAGAATAAAAAACTGTTACTTCTTTGAAATTTGCTTCTTAGTATTATTTGTTAGTTTTAGATATTAGAAGAGTTTTCTGTACTCTGGAAACACTAAAAAGTTACAGTGGCACAGAAGAGGTTAACAGAAAAGAGAGATTTCTGTTGTGCCTTACTACTTAGCATTCAAGGTTTATATAGTCACGATACACCCCAGACAGAATGATTACACAAAGCATCACTTCTAAGAAGGACCATGAGGACTGGTCTAAACCATGAACTTTGGATATGTACGGGAAAAAACCCCATAACTCAGTAGAGTAACAATTTCCTTTTGTTTAAGATCAGCAAAAAACCTTGCTGGTACTGTAGCTGTGGGGCTTTAGGGGAACATGAGGGCACAGGATACAAGCAAAGAGGTGACATTTGAACACAGACCTCTGGTCCACATCGGCTTTCTGCCCAGCTCCACTGCCCCTGTCTCTTCTCCTCTGCTGATACTTACACATGGCTTCTCTCACTCCAATTTGGTCCTGAAGTAGAGAAGTACCAGATACTGGAAGCATCCTGCCCTCTCTGTTCAAAGAAAACATTTTGGTAGAAAACTTGTCCACGTGGAACTTCATCAACTGACCATTGCCTGGGAAGTGGAGAGGGAAGTGCTGACCTCTTGTCTCTGGGATTCCTGACAGGACACATGAAAACGACTCAGAGCTACATCAGGGAAGGTTCAGACTTGACATGGGGAAGCATTTCTTTACCAAGAGAGGGGACAAATATTGGAACAGGTTTCTCTGAGAAGTGCTCAATGCCCTAAGCCTGTCAGTGTCCCAGAGGCATTTGGACAGTGTCTTTAATGCGGCTTTAACTTTAGGTCATCACTGAAGGAATCAGGGAGTTGGACTTGATGGATGTTGTAGGTATCTTCCAAATGAAATAATATTTTCTCCTCTCCTCTCCTCTCCTCTCCTCTCCTCTCCTCTCCTCTCCTCTCCTCTCCTCTCCTCTCCTCTCCTCTCCTCTCCTCTCCTCTCCTCTCCTCTCCTCTCCTCTCCTCTCCTCTCCTCTCCTCTCCTCTCCTCTCCTCTCCTCTCCTCTCCTCTCCTCTCCTCTCCTCTCCTCTCCTCTCCTCTCCTCTCCTCTCCTCTCCTCTCCTCTCCTCTCCTCTCCTCTCCTCTCCTCTCCTCTCCTCTCCTCTCCCCACACTGTTTGCAAAGAGGTTCACAGGATTTTTTCTGCCCAAGTCAAGGGAATATGGTGGCTGATTATTGTGTAAAGAGTTGCAAAGTTTTTGGGAATAAAAAATTAAATAAATCAGACCAGGAAAAGTCTCTTCTCTGCTTGCCTAAGGTTAAGTAATTGTAATAGAACTGAGTAAAACATCATTTTTCCCATTATCAGCTTCATACAAGGTGGATAATAGGTTTTCTCTGGGCATATGCTGTGGCTTTTAATAGAAATTCTCCCAAATAACTGTCTCAGGCTGCTATTCAACTGCAAGAAATACTTATGATCATCCTCATTATTATTGTTATTATACCACGAGCATTACCATCACAATTATCCATCAAAACATCCAATAGTGCAATTGTAGAAGATCCCAAAGGACACGAGAGAAACAAAAATCCAGTTTCCAATTATCCTGTTGGAGCTGAAATGCTGTCATGATCAGGCCTGTTCTACAGCATGACAGAGACTGAATACTTGTGAGAGATGCTGTCAGATAAACACAAGCACAGTGCTTGAAGAAAGACGATTCTCCCACTGAAATCTGCAATTTTTTTATATAAGTAAATGCACCTTTTTCTTTTTTTCTTTTTTTTTTTTTAAGTTTGAATCTGTTTTTGGAATAAAATTTCAATCAAAAGCTATATTTAACATAAGGTTCTCCTACACTAAACATTAGACATTAGACATAGCATCAGGTGCAGTTTCTTTCTGTCTTCATCTTCTCCAGAATACAGATCAGACAATGTAAGCCTTCCTATCAATTTCACACTCTGCTCTTTTTGTAGCTTAGGAGATATGGTTCCAAATTCACACTTCAGTTTTCACCATTTGAATTTCCTGTAATAATCTGTGAGAGTAAAAAGCCTTCTTCCCCCCTCAATTGACCCTGTCACACTTGTCTAAACATGTGAGTCTTCCATAGGGAGCATCACCCACCACTGAAGCAGGCACATTTTCAAATGAAAGCCCAGACCTTTGAACAGCCTGCAGGAGTTGAAGCATTTTATTTTTCCAGAAAAAGTGATAGTTTCAACAGTGCCCAACACTTCCAGTTCTCTATTAGTGTTGTAATCAAAATTATTAATCTGCCTTTGACAGATAGCATGGAGCTTATGCTGGATTCCTCAGTAAGGAGGGCTTGGGTGAGGCAAAGAAACCAGAGCTTTCCTTCTCCTGAGTAAAGCAGGTCCAGTATGCTGGGTGAACAGAGTGGTGAGAAAATGGTAAAAGATTTGCTGGTTTTAGCTGTTCACAAGGGGATATACTAAGTATTTGGGAATGAAAACCAGTCTTCTCTACCTGTCTTGATAGATACTGGATTTAAAGATACAAATTTATGAATAAAAATTATTATCTTTATTTATGATACAAATCTATGAATACATTAACTGTGATAAAGATACTAGAAATTCAGAAAGGCATAGCTACTGGTTCCTGTATCCTTCTAGCTGGGTTTAGTATTTTTGTAGTATTTTTTATAATTAATAAAAGCTTGTGTCAATCACTGTGTGAGGCCAAACAAATTTTTCATCTGTGATTACTGGAATTACCCATCCCATCCCATCCCATCCCATCCCATCCCATCCCATCCCATCCCATCCCATCCCATCCCATCCCATCCCATCCCATTCCTAGCGTTCTTGGGGCACACCGTGGCAAGAATAACAGCATTTATCTACCTTGCTTTCCCTTCTGCTTTCCAAGCTGATGGAAGAGGGCTTATCCCACACAGCAGCTCTGGTCCAGGAACAGCCGCTGTGCCCCACTGAGAGTACCACACCTGACCACAGTGCTTGACTGCTGCCATCCGCCTGATGCAAGCATGAACCACATTCCTGGGAGCAAAGACGAGGTTGGTTTGGAGCTGAAGGGCACCAAACCCCCTGGAAAGCCATCGCTGCCCCAGCCTTGGCAGTTCCCGCCTTGATTCCACGCTCCCCGCTGGGATGCGGCCGCTCCCGGGCGCTTACCAGGAGCCACAGGCGGCCCATAATGGGCAGCGTGTCCCCGGTGCTCCCAGCTAGAGCTCCCAGCGTGTCCTGGGGCTGCGGGAGGCCCCTTGCCCACCGTGCCAGGTGCTGATGCGGTGTCCCTTCTCTCTGTGGGTGACAGAGAAGCTCAGGCTGGACGGGGTGCACTTGTGATAGCCATGGCATCCATGCCCTCAGGGGACACAAATTTCTCTCCAGAAGCTGCTGATCAATGTAAGTGGGAGAGATTTTTCCCAATACTTTTCCCAATACTTTTCAAGCTCCAAAGAAACATTTAAAACTCGCTTTCCTCATTTTTCCTTTCATTACTAATTATCTACTAATTTATCTTAAGATTTATCACTGGGCCCTTCTGTTACTCTTTATCTTTTGTGTTTCAGGTGCTGAAAGGTGTTTTTTCTTCTGGTCACTTTTTCTGTCTCTTTCTGAGAAACCACTGTGGTATATCAGCCTCATCTCATTTAGACAGATTATTTATTGTTTGCATAGCTCTTCAATGAGGATAACTATTTTATATGGAACTCTGCCCCTGAACAGACAGGTTGACATCATATAAATAGAAATTAACCTGATAGTTTTTGACATGACTTTTCAGGAAACTAAACTTTAAACTGATGAATGAATGCTCTGATGCTCTGTATTTGTCCCTCTTTTAAAAATCTTGAAAGTTCTTACAATTAAACTGTTTTTAAAAAGAAAAAAGAAAAAAAAAAGAAGGAGAAGAAAGGAATTGTAGTAGCATTGCAGATATACAGCAGTATTTGGTCACAAATTCCAGCCTCTTAAATAGGCTTTTAGAAATAGCTGTTTCCCTACAATTTCATCTCAGAATTTCATATTGCTTATATAAAATTTACTTAAGGAAGTACTTACACAAATGCAAGCAAATTTTTAGAAGTATACTTTAGAAGTACATTTGAAAATGCACTGTAGTTACTACACTGTAGATTCTAAAGATACAAGAAGCTACGTTACACTTAGTTTCTGGATTGTCTTTTATCTTGACTTAGCTATTGGGTCACAAAGGGATCATCAAGTTTTGACTGTGGCATTTCTAAGGTTGATTTGAGGCAAACTACTTTGATATACATGAAAACAGTGCATGGTTACTATGACAGAGTTCAAAAGCATGAATTCCTCTTTCATGTGTCCTCAAATACTTACACTTTTTGGCTCCCTGGCTGTATTTGGAAGTTGGGTTTGCTTTAAGTATGTGTGAAGGGAGAGGAGCACTGTGGGCCACACAATGCCAGCAACAGGCAGGCCACGGAAAAGGCTGGCAAGAGAAACCCTGGTCCCCAGGAATCACTCAAGAACATGACTAGTGCAAAATGTTTCTTGAAAGCAATTCACTGCTGAGCAATTCCCCTTTGAAAAGAGGCTACATGCAGGGAGTCACACTAACTGATGTACCTGTCCTATAACACATCTGCCCCACTTTATCTTTAACCTTAACAAAGCTTTAATGCTGGGGTGACTATTTTGTATCATTTAGCTGCCTGGAATATTGACTGAATCCTGCATTGGAGCTAAACTTAAGCATGTCTAAACCATACTATTCTTTTCCAGCAGTTCTTGGTATGTCTGTAGTTTGGGATTTTGCGCTGTGTTTAAAATACTCTCTATGCAGTTATAGCAGGATATAAACAATATTTTGAGTTCAGTATATCTTTTTATAAGAACTGATTATATGCAACTTTTACTTCATATCCATAATGTCAATGAAGAAGGTGGGGACAACATCGAAGAGATAGCTGGAAATACCATATGAAATAAAGAATATAAAAAAGTCTCAAAGCACTGCAAGGTAATTTTTTTATTAATTGGAAAGTAATATTTTTTTCACTTTTTGTTGCTCCTACCCTTACAGCTGTAAAGTAATGTAGAGTGTGGAGTACCTTACTGACATAATGGTTGAAATTGATTTTCAGGTTTCATTCTTCATAACTCCAATGTTCATTCATATTAGTTGAGCACAGGTGAACTTTTCCTGTTCACCTGTTTCCCTTTCCTTTTGCATTTACTTATATGTGGTGTTAAGAATATGAAGAGTAGAATGCTGGTCTTAAAAACCCCTTTCTAATCTAGACTCCACAGAGGAGCATTGAGTGCTGAGCTCCAGGTGTGGTTACTGACAGAACAGTTCTGATACGTAGCATTTTCTGTCAGAAAAAGCTGAATTTACTAATTTTTGCCAAAAAATTACTTAACCTCTACTACTGCCTGATTGAATAGTTCACTAAACTCTAATGACAAAAATCTCAGGACATAAACAAAATGTGTTAAAATACACTTAAAATTGTGTATTTTTAGACAGTCTTGAAGCAAGACAGAAGTATCTACAATTCTTACTTACTCATTGGCGTGACAGCTGCTGGTTTAGAGCAACCTGATTAGGCCAAAGGAAGATATAAGAAGGCTATTGATCTTGAACCAAATCAGTTACTGGCAGTTATGATTCAAATCTACCTTTTCTCTTCCTGAAAAGTGTAAATATGGAGTTGAATAGAAGAACAAAGCAGAATTGAGGCTTGGATCATGTTTTCTTGAGCCCCTTAGTTCTGTGGTAGCTTTGGAGAAGCTGAGGTTTGTATTGTTTTTGTGCCCAATGTAAAACCACAATGAACTTTAGTTTCAGTGTTTATAAAGTTTGTATTTATTGCTTAGGCTAGATAGCAGTGAAGCTTAGAAGGGAAAACATGAATTGAAACAAATACAGGCAATTTGTCCATGTTTGGAAATTTCTCTGCTTGTAGCTGAAGAAACATTGATAATGCTTCTCTGCCTTAACTCTTTCATCTACTTTATCTTGTTTATCTTGTTTTATCTTATTTTTCCAGCTTTCAGCATGAAGTGGATTGTCACTGAATTTTGCTGTTAGTGTATTTAAATGTATATAAAATGTTAAATGTATTTAGAAAAAATACATTTAAAATAGCCATCTGTTGGTGAATGACAGCCTGTTGCAGTATATCATTACCATGTACTTGGGGTGTCTTTTGGAGATTCCTGACATATAAGGTTGCATATTAAGTCAGTCTTTGATAGCAACAATCTCTATATTTCTAAAGATCCTAGTTATTTCAATACAAATACCTTTTTAAAGTGTAATTGTTGGTGCCTGATGTAAAGGTGACTGATACTGAAATTACTCAATTTAGATTCTGCCTTTTTGTTACTATACAATACAATATGATGCTTGGATATAGGCCTTTCATGGCATGACTTAAAGTGCTTTGTATATTGTCTGTTGTGCAGGCAGGATTATGTAATACATACAGGTTTCACATAGTCATTGGTAATTTGCTCAGGAACCAGGGAAATATTTCACTTAAAATAAAAGTACTCAGAAGGCTGTTGCAGAAGTATCAAGGTAGCTTCTGCTCAGTGATTACTATATTAACACTTAACTTCATAGAAGGTAATGGAATAACTTTTATAGACAGACAGAGTTTATTCTCATGGCATGTAACCTTTAGCACTAAATTTTACTTTTTTTTCCTTTTTTTTTTTTGTAGTAAGGTACTGGTGAAGTTCCTATGAGAAGTCTAACCATCCTACCAAACCAGTGTCAAAGGAGACTCAGCAGATCAAAAGCTTTTGGAACTCTACATAAGGAAAAGGATATTGAACACCTAAGTTCACTCTTAGGATTTCTATTTCAGTGGATGCCATTGCTGATACACAGATTAGGTATTAATTTTTAAAAAGCCTTGCCACATTGGTGTGTCAAGATGCTGTTACTGTATAATGTTTATTGAGTCCATCTTGTTAGGGTAAATACTGGAATAATTGTACTTGAGATTAGTAGCTAAGAGAATTCTGTTTTATCCTCTGTCCTCTGACTAAACTCAGTGCTTTAAGCATTTAGCTCTGCTAGTTCACTGTCTGTATTAATCATTAGGCTTGTTTTTCTCTGTTTTAAGATCACAGAATATGTGTCATCCTATTCATAGAGGTACATTTCTAGAAAAATCTGACTCTCAATTCTCACTGTAACTGACTGGAGTGTCCGTTTCCTTAATTCTAAATTTTATCAGAAATAAAAATAAAACCCCTTAAAGTAATTGGGATTTTTTAGTCAGTTACAGCAGCAATGAGCAAAACTTTTAGGGTAATCAGTGGTATTTGTTTAGCAGTTGAACCTACTAATAATTGTTGGTTAGAATTTGAAATCCATTTTTGCATCTTCTAGAAAATTTAGCATGTTTTATGGGATGTTCTTCCTCTTTTCTAGTGGTGACAGGCAGAAATAATGTATGTAAGAAGCTTGTGGAACTACATTATCAAGAAAATAAATATTTAGAGATAGTTTAAGTACTTTACTGTCTCCCTCCTAAGAAGAAATTTCCTTTTGATCAGAAGTACCTATTTTTCCTCACAAGAGGGGAAAGTGGGATTCCAACATAACATAGACTTGATTGCCTGGGCTTTGTGTGCTGCCTTCCATGTAAATAATGACAAGAAAAGTTCCCCCAGGGCACCCCTACCTTTGGGGACCCAGCTCTCCCCAAGTCTCTGTGAGCAGGGCCTTGCAGAATTAATCGGTTTACCACGAGGTGGAGCTGTTAAATGCAGTTAAAGAGGCTCCTGTTTTCTCTTTTTCAGCTCTATTGATTTTTTTCCACACTGAAATTTCAATATGGGCTGCTGCTGCTCTTTTCTTTGTATTCATAGTGCTAGAGACCCAATGAGGCTTTCCTTTTTTTTTTTTTTTTTTTTTAAGGGTTTATCCAAGCAATGTCTGGGTCTGCTTTTACTGTTCATTTCATGCAAGAGCCAGAGTCAGAATTTGTACTTTAGAGGTCACCTCCCTCATGTATTGTACCTTGGAAGGTGGACAGGTCCCACACAATGCCCTGGGACTCATTACTGCTCAGCTGAAATCAGGTAAATATGACTTGTTATTTTAAACATTAAGCCATTGTGCAGCCTAATATAATGCTGACGGTAGCTGGAAAACTTGCATCCAATCTCCAGTTCTTTAAAGAGTGACAGAGGCGTTAATTTGTCCCTTTAGACATGTGGCTGAAACACATCAGAAACTCATACAAATGAAACAGGAAGAAGATGGAACAAGATGCTCTGGTTACTGAAATACCAGTATGCAGAACCAGGTTAATACGACTGAACAATAATGTTTCTGTCTCTTACTCATCTAGATACATACATGGTTACAATTGCAGCTGGACTTAAAATGGAGCTTTAAAAGTCATGAGAATCTTGTGGCTATTTGTCTCATTAAGGTTAATTCGTACTAAACTGCTCAGAAACACTGGATGATTTGACCTTCTTCCTTGCATGCCTTGCCACCCCTGTCCTCTCTGGCCACGCTAATTGTATAGTTTTGTGTGGGTTTGCATCATGTATAGCCACTTTTATACAGAAGTCAATGCATTTACACCATTCACATTTTTATCTTTATCTATCTCTCAGTTCCTATATAAACCTGTGTCACGTTGGCCTGCTTCCTTCCAGCTATGTGGGTATTTAGAGAGGACCAGTGGTGTTTGGCACTCTGCCACCATACATGGATCTGTACAGGTGCTGCTTTGTAACCTGTCAGTGATGAGATGGTGTGTACTGGTAGTCATCTTTGTCACTTGCCACGGAGTCTGCAGAGATGTAATTATGTGCAGTAAGCTTGTAGCATAACTTGTTAATTGTATTTGAGAAGCCTGGGGACATCAAGCTGTAATACACTTCCTGTTTCAACTCAAGTTGCCTTTGATGCACTTCCCTCTGGGCAGTGACACTGGAGCAGGGTACAGTCAGTAAATCTTTGGAACTGAAACAGGAGTTTGTTGGTGTCATTGGGAGCAATTAGCAGATATCCACCTTAGGATGCAGGAGGATTTTGGCAAGGAGTGCTGATGTGGCCTGTGGAAAAACAGACAGGCCTGCCCAGCTGATCCCCTGGTTTCATGAAGACAGGGCAAGTGCCCATAAAAGGGTTTGGGCAGGTGGTGGAACCACACACTTGGGGAGAAGGTGCTGCAAGGGCCTGCTAAAGAAAGCTTCAATTGCCACTGGAAAAGTGGGCAAAGGAAAGAAACTCCCAAACCAAGAGAGGGCATTTCCTGTCTTTTGGTATAGCCCAACCCAAACATTCTTCTATTCTTCTATGCCTATCTCATGTCCTATTTTTTGGGGTTTGAGTGTGGGCAAATCACCTGTCCATCAAAAGCCACCTCTGAGTTTTAGCCTTGGCCTCCAGAGCTGGAGGCAACCTCCCATTGCCTGTGTGAGCATTTGAACACAGCCAAGGTGCTGCCTAAGGAGATTGGCTAAGGGACTCTCCAGCAACCAAGGCTACAGTACAGCCCCATCTGACGGACATGTCCCACCAGTGCTCTGAAGAGATGGGACATTCTAACGCACACTGGGACCCTTGATTCAGACTTAGGGCATGAAAAGGCTTTTCCCCAAGCTGGGGGGGCCTTGGGAAGAGGTTGCCTGATAGAAAGGCACAGGCCTGCCCACCCTGTACTTTCCTCTGCAGGTGCTGTTGCATTGAGTGATGCAGGGTATGGGCTGAGTCATTGACTTCTAGCCCCTAAAATCAAAACCTAAACAAGACCGAGATGATCAAAAACAGTTACAGTTTCATGATGCTCCTTCAGATGCACTTATGCGCTTATAGCCAAATGCACACGCGATGCAGGGCTTTGGCACTTGTACTAGATTTGCAACTGACCATCATGAACAAGCACCCCAGTTAGAAGTTCAGCTTGGTTTGGAGCTCTATTGGAACCTCCACCTTGCTTCTAGCCCCCCACTGGTTGTGTCAAAATACATAGGAAAGCAAAATGGCCTTGGTTCACTGGAGAAGCAAGATTCAACTAGGATTCCAGGAATGTGTTTGTCTAACAGGGTATGAAAATTACTGCAGTTAGCTAAGAAGCTAGAGACTTAGAAAAGAACTGTCTACAAAGCTACAGCTTGATGAGAAAGAAGTAAAAACAAACATATTTTGGCATCAGCATGTCAAATCTGCATCCAGGCAGAGGGACTTTGAGGGGCTGGAGAAGGAGTGAGAAGTGACTTCTCCTCCTCCAGGAGGAACTGGTGGTCACCAAGCTGCAGTAAGAGCCTGTGGGCTCAGCTGCCTTTGCCCCATCCCTGTCCCTGGGTCCAGGTACAGCCAGCTTTGCCAAAGCCCTAGGTCCCTAGGCCCTTCATGTGGAAGCACCAGTGTGTGTGTGCCAACATCAGAGGGGTGGATGGGGGGGGGCACATCAGCACTCCATGCCAGGGGATGCCAGGGAGGCCACCTGCAGCTCACTGCCTGCCTCTACTTTCTGCAGCCAGGGCACCATCCTGCGCTCACAGCTCTGCCTGGCTCTGGAGCAGTCCAGTGCAGCAAAAGAAATTTTGCACTCTCATTAGATCCTGGATTAAACAGGGTGTCAGTAATGATTCCAGAGTGGCCTCAGTGGAAAACTGCAGTGTTTCTGCATACATTCTACACCAGAAAGAATACAGCACCAGGTAGAAACTGCTCAGATATGCAGCTGGACACTGAGTCAGAGATGGCTGGTTGGAGGCTGTGGTCCCCCTCCTGTGGGAGCCACCAAGAAAAGGTATTTGGTAGAACATGTGTACCTGGGCAGATGGCACTGAATTGCTTCCCTCACTGCTCTTTGGCCCAGACAGGAACTTGTGGTTGGAGATACAAGATATTCACACATTAGAACATCGTGTTTGGTGGGCTGCATTGATCATCAAACCCACAGTTAATATCAGTGATCTTCAGGAACGTGCTGTTCCTAGAAAGATCCAGTTCTGGTCTGTGGTTAAAGTACAGCAGAGTCACTGGCAGAGGACTCTGCATCTTGGGAAAGGAGGGTGGCAATAATGCTACAGCATTACCCTGCAGCTGGCCAAATCAATGGACTGCTATGTGGGTTCTTGGGCTGCTCTGGGGAAAAGATGTGGCTTTGGTCTGTTTGCTTTGGCCATTCACCACCTGCCATACTCCCCTTTTCCATTGAAAGTCCCCAAGAGCTGTACCAGTGTTTATCTGACAGCATCTCTCACAAGTATTCAGTCTCTCTGATGTTGTAGATCATGCCTGATCATAACGACAGCATTTCAGCTCCAACAGGATAACTGGGTTTTTCCTTCTGTCATGTCCTTTAGGATCTTCTACAATTGAACTATTGGATGTTTTGATGGATAATTGTGATGGTAATGCTCGTGGTATAATAACAATAATAATGAGGATGATCCTAAGTATTTCTTGCAGTTGAATAGCAGCCTGAGACAGTTATTTGGGAGAATTTCTATTAAAAGCCCCAGCATATGCCCAGAAAAAACCTATTATCCACCTTGTGTGAAGTTGATAATGGGAAAAATTAAGTTTTTCTCAGTTCTATTCAAATTACTCACCTTAGACAAGCAGAGAAGAGACTTTTCCTGGTCTGATTTATTTAAATTTTTATTCCCAAAAAACTTTGCAACTCTTTACACAATAATCAGCTGCCATATTTCCTTAAGTTTGGGACACCATCAACCTGTATTTCATGACCATAGAGGTCCTATGGGGGAAATCTCATGGTCACAAAAATAAGTCAGTTAGTTGCTGCTTGTACTGACATTCAAGGCTCCCTTTGGCCACATCTGTTCTAACAACACCTCAAAGGCCAAATCCCTCCTGTGTAAAGGAACACTTGCACTCCCACAGCCTGCAGTGCGACAGGGAGAAGCAAAGGCACAGGGAGGTGATGTGAGAACAAATTTGTCATTGTTTGGGTGATTTCTGCTTACCATCACAGCAGCCAAGCAAGCCATGCTTGTTTGTCCCTTACCCTCTTCATACCCAGCCTGACTTTCTTAAGTAGAAAAAGTTATGGGCAGGTGAAGCATGAACATTTGACTTTGACTGCTACAGGGTAAGGCCTGGAGAAAAAATTACCTGAGCACAGCACCTCCATACAAATTGTCAGTTGCTAGAATAGAATAGAATAGAATAGAATAGAATAGAATAGAATAGAATAGAATAGAATAGAATAGAATAGAATATTTGGAAGAGACCTACAACAACCATCAAGTCCAGCTCCCTGATTCCTTCAGTGATGACCTAAAGTTAAAGCCGCATTACAGACACTGTCCAAATGCCTCTGGGACACTGACAGGCTTAGGGCATTGAGCACTTCTCAAAGAAACCTGTTCCAATGTTTGTCCCCTCTCTTGGTAAAGAAATGCTTCCCCATGTCAAGTCTGAACCTTCCCTGACGTAGCTCTGAGTCGTTTTCATGTGTCCTGTCAGGAATCCCAGAGACAAGAGGTCAGCACTTCCCTCTCCACTTCCCAGGCAATGGTCAGTTGATGAAGTTCCACGTGGACAAGTTTTCTACCAAAATGTTTTCTTTGAACAGAGGGGGCAGGATGCTTCCAGTATCTGGTACTTCTCTACTTCAGGACCAAATTGGAGTGAGAGAAGCCATGTGTAAGTATCAGCAGAGGAGAAGAGACAGGGGCAGTGGAGCTGGGCAGAAAGCCGATGTGGACCAGAGGTCTGTGTTCAAATGTCACCTCTTTGCTTGTATCCTGTGCCCTCATGTTCCCCTAAAGCCCCACAGCTACAATACCAGCAAGGCTCTGGTAGGGAAATGTCATGTTCCAGGCTCAATCCTCTCAGCAGTAGCTCAGAAAGAAGATATAGTGGTGGTTGAATGAGTTGGCTGTTGCTGTTTTTTTGACCTAAGGTTGCACATGTGTAGAAACTGGAGTGTCATCAGTCCACACTGTCTTCTGGTCCATCAGGGATTTTCCATATCTGGGTAGGAGTGCTCAATTTTTTGGGAGGACATGCTTTCCATGACCTTCAAATAAACTGAAGTATGAAAAACCCAAACAAAAACCCCAAAATAAAACCAAAAGCGAGCGGGTCACTCATCAAAGCAAACGTGATCCAGTCCTTCTATCAGGGTAACCTCCACTCAGCTACTCCAGTTTGTCCAACCTCTCTCCTGTCTAAACCATAAATAACTCTTATCACCAGGGTGCCAGAGACTTGTGGCCATATCAGCATGTTACATCCTTGTGTCTGCTCAACTTTTTGCCGGGTTTTATCAGGTTCCACAGAAAAATTCACCCTCTTCTCTGTAGCCCATCCCTCCCTTCCATGCAACACTTGCAGCGCAGGTCAAACAAGTAACCCATTGCTTAGGAAAACTCCTAAACATCAGTACAGTGCCACTTTTTATCTGCTTTCTGCCTTTTCTTCCTCTTTCTCTCCACTTTAACCTCATCTGTAAAGAAGAGAGAAGAGCATAACAAACCATGTGAACAAACCAAAACACTGGTTTTGCTTGCTAATTTTTCAAGCTGCAATGGGTTAATCTTGCTACTTTAGTCTGTTCTTTCAAATCAGTGTAATAGTATCCAAAATGCACACACATATACTTTTAAAACAAAAGCCTGAAAATCAGCAAGGTCCTCCAGAAACAAATGAAAACCAGTCAGCCAAGAACAAACTGATTGGAGCTGTGCCTGAGTGCTATGTCTCTGATGGAAATCACTAGACCTTGCATGTCAAGGGATTTGTCAATTGCTGCTTCAGTGCTGTCATACCTCAAGGAGGATGCTGAAAATCTGACAGCTCCTGTTTTTTTCAAGGTAGCTCAAGTATTTTTTTGTCCCTGCCTCCCATAAAAGGAAGCCAAGCAAGAGAAATCTGGAAAGCTTAGCACTGAATAACCTCTACCTTGATATTTCAAACCTAAAAGCTGAAAAGAAAGGAGTGGTATTGCAAAAGACTCTGTGATTAAAGTTGAAGTAATTTGAAGTGCTTGCATGCTCTAAAGGACTTCCCATGTAATTTGAATGCTTGGAAAGTCCAGTGTTCCTTGATTCCATTTAAGGGTTTGCAAGCAATCACTGCTCAGTGTGTTGACATCCATCTCTTTTCAAAAAAAGTGTTATAATTTGTCTCAAAAAAATATTGCAGAGCATTCTTTGCTTCTTCCTCAAATGGACACTCAAGCAAATACAAAAGAACATTTTGCATCTCATGAGAGTGGCAATTTTCTCCAGATTACTGTATGAGAATCTTGAGTATCTCAAGAGTAAGAAATACATAAAAAATTATTTAGCTACAGTTTCCATGCACTGATTTTCCATCCTTTGACATTATCCCATCTATCACTCTCCTGACACAGCTGCAGTTTAGGAATTACTGTTGTGGTTGGGTATAAGGATGGATGTTCCTGGACTTGTTTTTCACATGAGACCCATTTTCTGGAATGTTAGCCCAAATGATTAAGAAGACTCTGTAAATTTGCTATTTCAGTACCTTAATTCCTTCTGTGTAACACCCTCAATACTGTCAGTATCTAAATGAATTATTGTTAAGCACTGCAAAAATCATGTCACAGATGTTTGAAATTATAATTTCAATAATAAAAGTAAAAATAGTTAATCAAGCCCTGGGATATCCTTGCAGATTCTGCATTCTGGGGGTATTTCTGCATTTTTTGATCATCAAACACCCACTGCCTTCAGGGAAGACAAAGAAAATGAGCAAGGTAAGACTCTAAGATAATTTGGCTACTAAATGCAGGGGTGGAGTTGTCTCTGACTAATGTGAGGCTCCCTGAGACACAGGCACGCTGTCAGGTGCATGCACCCCGATTCATGGGAGATACTCCACACACTCCTATCACACAGCTTCCCCCAAAAGGAAGGGGCTGCACACACTTAGCACTGTGCCTTGGGCCAAATTACCTTCCCTGCCACTCACTCATGCTTGTGTCTTAGTAATATAAAATTTCAACTGGTTTTATCTTAAATTATTTTTAAGTAGGGCAAAGTTGAATAAGAGAGTGAATGGTACTGAAAAACAGGGAGACATACACACTAGGAATTAGAAGAATTTACAGCTTGACTTAAGAGGCTATCAGGAGAGGGAACAGGTGATTTGCAGCCCTCTTCCTTTACAGTATACTACAATTTAGACACATATAAATACATAAGTCTCTTTACATAAATAATATGCTATCATTAGACCAAGCTGGAAGGAAAGTCAATAAAGCAGGAAACCAAAAAGGGATTCAGTGAGGAAAGTAGATAAAGGGAAACTGAGGCAGGGCTACCCAGATATGTTTTGTCCAGACTTCTTGAAATAGAAAATTGTTCTGTCTGCAAATTTTAAAAACCAACCAAAAAAAAACAAAAAACAGAACAAACAAATGAAACAAACAAACAAACAAAAACAACAACAACAAAAAACCCAAAAAAACCACAGAAACAAACAAACAAAACAAACAAAAAAACCCCTAAAAGGTCTATTTTTCAATCACTCCTTTTCAGAAAAAATATTCTATTTCTATAAGCCTTTCATTACTACGTGATTACACTGCCAGTTTTGACAAAGGTAGCACTGTCCTAAGTAAGAAATTTTCCAAGGCCCTCAGCTGATGTTGGTGAGATTCCTACGAAACTAAGCATCTGAGGTTTTTTGAGCTACAGTCACCTGTACAGTTAACATAAGCATAAGCATCATGCAGCTCTGTTCATGGTAGGATTTGATGCCAGCTTTCATGACTTTAACCAGTTTCAGGGTCAGTCAGCTGGCAATGACTCCTCAACTTTTACAAAATAGAGAAGCAGCTAGCAAATAAAGCAAAATTATGACCAAGTTGTTGCCCATGATGCCCAGAATCCCATGTCTCTGACTAAAAGCCATGTACTTGTTCTTGATATTCCCATTGCCAAATACCTAAATGTGATGCTATGTCAATAATATGGTCATGAAGTAGGAAAAAAGAGCAGGTCTTACTTCCAGAGCACTGCTGCTCTCTGTGATGCTATCAAATTTGTAATGGCCAGCTATGGCAACAACAGCAAAGCAGAAACTGGGGTTTATTTCACTGTTTACTTCTTTGGGCCTTAGTAAACCCTTCTGCCAGAGAAATTATGCTGGAGCAAACAGCCTGAAAAAACAAGATACAGCTCTGCACAGAACACATAATCTAAGCCTGCGCCATGTGTGCATCCTCCAGGGAAAGTAATTTTTGCTGCCACAGTGAAACTATGTCAGTGAAATAAAGATGACTTTGATATCAGAAGACACCAAGCTGGGTTTGGGAAGGCAAATAATGCAAGGGGATGAAGTCTCTGACCAATATCCCTGGGATTGAGTATGCAGTGCATTTCTCAGGTGAAACTGCAATAATTTTCAGCAAATTGCACAGCCCTTCAAAGTCTCTCCTTGGAAAAGTCACACTCCAATTGTAAAATGTCCATTGCAACTTGAGGCACACAGAAGTTTGAAACATTTTTTTAAACATGGCTCAGAACTAGATCTATATACAAAACTAAGTCTGAGCAGGGAAAGAAATACCCCAAACTATTAATCTGCACAGATGGAATGAGAAGCATATGCTATGAGATGTGAAAATATGTGAATGGATTTTAATGATTATAATGAAGAAAATATTTTGTATTGTAAGGAGTCTACTGTAATTTCACCATTTCACTGAATACAGCGACAGATATTCAAAGCAAATGGCTAATCTAAGGCATTTCCCAATCTGAGTTTTTCTGATTCTTGTGTGATCAAGCTCATAACAGAGTTGATTAAATGAGTTAAAGAGTTATTAAACATTTCTTTTCTTATTTCTACAGATATTTCAAATATCACTGATTGAGCAATCTTTGCTTCCTGATCTGAAATTAAGCGTACTTTGCTGGCACACAAACCTTTGTACTGGGTTGGACTGGGACAGAACTAATTTTCTTCGAAGTGGGTGATATGGGGCCTTGTTTTGGATATGTGCTGCACACAGGGTTTGTAATACAGAGATGCAGAACTTGCAGAGTCAAGACCTTTTCTATTTCTCTCACCTCCCCACCAGTGAGCAAGCTGGATTAGTGGCAGCTTATTCATAGTGTTATGCTAGAGTACCTCACACTGTGTGTGGCTTTACCTATTGAACTGTCTTTATCTCAACCCACAAGTTTTCCTCCTTTAACCCTTCCAATTCCCTCTCCCATCCCACTGGGAGAGAAGTGAGCAAGCAGCTGTGTGGGGCTGAGCTGCTGACTGGGGTTCAACCACAGTTACCAAAAAGACCCTTCATCACAGTGATTTTGTTCCCACTATATTTATTTTTCTTGGGCCAGACAGATGAATATTCTAAAAACTTCCAAGACTCTGAAAATTTATTGAAATACATACTACTTCTCAAATCTAAGTTCTGATTGCACTGTTTAGCCAAATATCCATTATGCCTCTTTCACCCATCTTCAGATTTTTCCCTCTTTGAGGAGTTATGTGGTGTCAGATTTTAGCAGTCTAGAATTCAAACCTGATACTGAGAAAGAAGTTCATCTGTCAGGTGCTTCCACAGCTTTGCAGTTCAAATAAACTCCTGTTTCTACTTACAAATTCACTTTCTTGATCCCATTCATGCACTTGCAGTTCTTGTAAAGTTCTCCCCTTGGAATACCTCGAATTTACCATGCTTCCACATCGCCTTTCATCATCAATCTGCATTTTTGATGAAGGCTGTGTTTACATTCATTTTAGTTAAGAAAAAATGGAACAAATGAAAAATGAAATTACTCTAGGAACAGCTAAAAAAGAAAGACAACTCCTAGTCCTAATTCAATCTACTGATATACTTGTTGTACTCAGGATTCTAGAGGACTGAGGAATTATGCTAAAGACTATGTGGACGAGGTTTACAGAAGTTCAAAAGGCAAATTTAAAAACAATATTGGGAATAAATTCCACTCTCCTTGTGTTCTTTCACTATGAAGAGGTTTTTTTTTTCCTTTGGAAACCTTTCAACCAAAAAGTACTGCAGACTCGGGAGGGCATATCACTCTAAATATCAGTTTGTTCTTTCATTCTTTCTGGAAAGTTTTATTGGTTGTCAGACATCAGGCTTTTTGTTTGAGAGTAATGTTGCCATTTGTATGCTACTACAAATTCTTTTGTGGGGAAGTTAATCTATTGTCAGCATCAAAGCAAGTTAGTGCACAAATCTTCATGCCCTGCATAGACATGACCACACAACAAATACACACCTTGGTGTTTTCTGGAGAAAGGACCTTCTATACCTTTCTATTAAGAAAATATGAGGCTGAACTTAGTAAAAATATAACCAGATTTTGGAGAGGCAATGTTAAGACATCCTCAGAAATGATCCATTTGTTCTGGTTTGTGGGGTTTTTTGGTTGGTTGGTTGGTTGGTTGGGGTTTTTTGTTGTTTCATGGTGCTTTTTTAGGTTTGGTTTAATTTGGTTTGGTTTGGTTTGGTTTGGTTTGGTTTGGTTTGGTTTTCTCCATGGGATGACTCAGTCTAATTTTCTGGGAGCAGCTATTGAAGTACAAGGAACTGTTTACCTCCACAGATAAAGTTATTTCCAGATATCTTCACTAGGAGAACTTCTGGAAAACAATGAATGAAGTTTTGATTTGAGCTTCATGTGGGGTTTTTATTTCTTCCTTCAGTTTTTCTTTCTTTGCCTTCTTTCTCTCCCTTTATCTTCCCTCCTATCAGACCAGAGCACTAATAGCATCACAAGTGCAGCCACTTAGAGTTAAATGGGAAGGTATTTAGTCCAGAATTTAAGTGTGAGCCCATGACAAAGTTAGTGATGTTAGGTCAGGTTTTCCCTGTCACCACAAAAAACTAATTTCTATTCTATTCTATTCTATTCTATTCTATTCTATTCTATTCTATTCTATTCTATTCTATTCTATTCTATTCTATTCTATTCTATTCCGCTCCATTCCATTCCATTCCATTCCATTCCATTCCATTCCATTCCATTCCATCCCTTTCTTCCAACACAGAGCAACAGAGGGATATTTTTCTCAAGAACCTAATAGATTAAATATGGTATTTAAATAGACTAATTTTCTCACATCAAAATCTATTTTGGTTGGCAATAAACTAACTGTCTCTAATTCAAAATTGTTTTGCCTCTGATGGTAACTAGTAAGGGATTTCCTTGAGCTATTTATTCTTATTTCCTCTCCCTGTCCTGTTGAGGCAGGGAAATCAGAGAGTGGCTGGATGAGCTCTTGGCAGGCGGGTTAAAAAGGTTAACCCTCCACAGAGCACTTCAGGAGCCCTGCATTTATTTTTAGATAGAAAAATATTGACCAATTGAACATCATGCTCTATCAAGCGTGGTCATACAACTTGTCATCCACTTGTAAAAAAAAAAAAAAGAGAAGATAATTTATATCATTCTGTGCTTTAGAGTTTGTTTTGCTTTATGGGTTCGAAGTTCAGTATCTTTCTAAAACTGATGTACAGTTGAGAAACATCCTCCTTCAGGGGAAAAGATTTACATATGGCTATATATATTAACGTTTATATATCTATATACACACACACACACACACATATGTACATATATATATATATATATATAATTCTTTTTGCTCTGACTGCAAGGTGAGCCCAGGACTGTGCTCAGATATGCTGCTCTTACCAAGAGATGTCTTGCAGCTCAATGCTGCGGAGGAAAGAGATGATGGGGGACATTAGCAAGCACCAGGGCCTGAAGTCATGCTGTGTGCTGCCTCCTGCTCTGCAGTTTCTGAGTTTGGAAGACATGCTTTTGGCACAGTCAGGTGGACGATAGCCAAGTGTGATTCCCACAGGAGTTTGGTGCCTATAGCCTCCTCTTTGAAAAAACATTCTCCAGTATAAAAATTATGTCTTTTACTCTGAGGGCATCTTTTATCTGAAACCATCAGCTCTGATTCTAATAATAATTTAATAAAATAATTTTCTACTTGGAATCCACTGTCACCTAACAGTGAAACCCACAGGTTAAGCAGCCTGACTTTTAAAGCCTGTGTGAAAATTATCACAAGAAGGCTTTGAATGTATTTATAGCTGGCACTTCACTACTTGAGTGTTCATAGAATAAAATCTTTGCTTGTTTTACTTATGCCAGGTAGATTGCTTCAGAAGCTGCCTCTGAAACTGCTTGTAAGAGATGATTTTCATATGGTGCTTTTAAAAGCTCCAGGAAAGCATGAACAAAATACTCATTCTCTTCAAAATTTTCTTAGTCTCATTCTTGTCAGCTATAGAAATCAACTTTCAGGTTGTCTTTTGTCCATTTAGGTCTTAGAGTGAATATTTTAAATTTAATATTATTAATAATTTTATACATTCCTTAGTTCTGAACAAAAAGCCCTAATATAAGACGGCGCATGAGTTCAAAATCAAACAGCATTTCATCTTAGTAAATGGATGGTTGCATTTACTCAGGTAGTTTCTGACTCCAGGGTTTTAATATGCCCACAGGAGAGGTGAAATTATGCCCAAAGGGTATAAGTAACTATAAATACTTTCCTTCTTGCTAGGTATGCAAATAGTAAAACTCAGCCATGAGTTCTGTTCTGCCTATCTATCTACAGTTCTTTTGAATTACATATTGTTGCCCTCCCCATTCAGACCATCTTACAGCTGGGTGCAGACAATGTTACATATGTTCTGAGGAAGTATTTTTTCTTTTCAAGTGATCTGAAGGGGTCTGTCTGCAACTGTTGACAGAAAACAAGTAGTTATACTCAGGACAGGTATTGTTTAAACTTCTCTTTAGGCCATGGTAAATTCTCATACCTCAACAGATGGAAAAGATAGATTGATTTTAGATTCCAAAAGGGGACAAAAGGTGAGAAAAGTCCTGCAAAACTTTCAGTGAATTCAACCTTTTGCTGAAAATTTTAAATAGTCTGTACAAGAACACCCATCCATGATTTTTTTTTTATTGTTTATTATCACAGCAAATTCATTGTGTACATGACTATAGAAGGACAATGAATTCGTTATTGTTGTTCTTTTTTACATGGCTATTGTCCAGTCACCTTAGCTGCTCCTGCAGACAGTCAGTGTCACTAAAACTGCATTTACAGTAACATATTACGGCAACCTCTGGAGAAATTTATGCTGGACAAACCTGGAAGAGAACTAGAGAAAGGCAATAAACAAATACACATTCTGACTCATTGTTTAGTGATTTCCTTCCCAGAAACCATCAGTCTTTAATGACTTATGGAGACAAAGTAATGCATTTTGGCAGTATTCTCAGGGGCTTAATGGCACTGAAGGGTGTCAATTGTGTTGTGTGCCCTTAGGCAACTGAGATGCCAACATATCAAATGACAAAAATGAGTTTCTTCTGGGCAAATTCTTGCCCATTTTTAGATGGACACCAAAGAAGATAGCCCAATGTAAGTTATTTTATCAGTATCATTATTTTCTGATTTTTTTACTGGTATGAAGGAAGAAAATTAAACTGTCAGTAAATTGTGTAAGTAAATTAGAGTCCTAACTAACTGAAAAATTAAGCCATATTAATCACAAAAACAATTCAGGAAGTCTGGATATGAAACATGAAACAGAAATTTAAAATGTGCTGTACTGCCAGTAGAAAATTATAGGCTTTGAAGGATTTGGCATCTGAAAGTCTATATACACTTAGGTATTGATGCATGAGACACACAGACGTGGGCTAGTGGCTTTTCAGTCCTCAGAGAACAAAATAAGATACATCTCTTTGTGTAAATATAAAACTGCCAATAGAAAAACTAGAAATCTAGACGACAGGAGAAAGATGGACAGTAAAAACACAAAGGGATGAAAAGCTTATGACATCTGACAGAATAGTAGTAACTTAATCAAGAGGTAAACAAATCAGTCATTAAAGAACTGCCTTTAGAGTCCAGGGCTGACAGTAAATTTTGAAGAGACAAAAGGAAGCCTAACAGTTTTACACAGACCAATCAAGGCTTTAGAAATCTGAGTCAAAAAATCTAGAGGTCTTTAAAAGACATAACTGTAGCATTTAGGGACATGGTTTAACAGCCGGCTTGGGAGTGCTGGGTTAGCTGGGTTAGTTGGACTGGATGATCTTAAGGGTCTTTTCCAACCTGAACAATTCTGTGATTCTATAAAGAAAACATATTTACAGGCTTGACTTGAAAGGATAGGTTCCATGTGGTAATTCTACCAAAACACAACCTGGGATGGATGCTTCATTTACGCTGTGTCCTTGTCAGAGGATGGCAGGATTACAGGGGCAGATGAGGAAGGGAAAGTGTCTGAAGCCCGGTCCCTTCTGCTTTACCTGTTTCTAGGTCAAAGTACCCCCAGAGACTGTCCATGACCCATGGTTATCAGAGCTGAACTGCTGCTGCTAATGGGGCAACCCTAAGCTAGATATTTCTGAGCTTTTGAGGGTCTCACACTCAGCTTTTACAGCTTTCCTGCATGCAAAATACTTGCATATTGATAAAAAAATTAGACCCTAATGCACTTAAAAATACACTGACATCAGCCACACAGATATGTGAGTACCTGTCTAAATGGACTGGAATATCTGAGAGTTGGAAAATCTCTAGCAAATATCACCCTATGTGGCTCTCTACTCTAACAGGGGAAGGGCAGATTTCACTTTTTCTTTTTCTCTACTTCCTTGAGAGCACTGTGCATGCATATTACAGTGTGCCTGAGTTTTTGTAATTATGGCAGTAGTTTGAAAATTGAAAGCAGGGAAGTACTGCTCTCCCATAACCATGCACTAATACCTGTTATTAACAAAGATCATAATCTTCTGAGTCCCCCAGATAGAAATTTAAAAAACCTTGCAGTTTGCTAAAGAGCTTATCAGAGGTAATTAAAGCGTGGCAGGGCATACTTGCTTTTAAGAGACCCAGAAGGGCTAGCTCCATTTCTATGAAACAGAGATGCTGCCTCAGCAAATCCTCTCCTGATCAATGGCTTCTGAGACAAATCTATTAAACAGCCCTTCTTGGAATGGTGGAGACAGCATCTCTTGAAATGTCAGACTACTGCAATTTCCTATTAATTTTATATCAGATACTTTGCGACTATGCAGGGAGGAAACACACAAGGTATAGCCGTTCTTAATTAAAAGGAAAATAGACCAAGGGAAATTGTCAGGCAGAAACTGATCAGCATCCTTGACTTTTAAAATACTGTTTTTCAGTATTTCAGCTGCAGAGACAATTTTGCAGTGTGGAAAATCAAGGATATTAATGAGTCTTATAACCCATTCATGTTTGCCATAGCTGTTTTCCTTTTTAACGTCTGTGGGTGTCACCCTTCTCTGAAAACCAAGCAGACTGCAGCTTACCTCTGAGATTTCAGTGCCTGCTGCTGTCTATCATGCCTTCTCAATGTCTTGTCTAACTCATTACAGATTAAGCTGCCAATACCACCTCAAAAACTTGGCATCTTCAGCCCTGAGTTTATTCACACTGAAATCTCCTTGTGCAATGGTGCTTTGCATCCAGTACAATTAAGTCTCCTCTCTTTTGGTGCTGCCACACTCATGTAGTCCCTGCAGTATTTCACATAATGTCACAGTTTATCCCCAGACAGAGAGTTATGCCAGAAATCATTGCAGCACTGGAGTTATCTCAGGCTGCTTTACCACACTGATGCTTTGCAAGTATTTTTAGTGCTGAGTAAAAGGAAGACAGACAGCATTTCCCCTCATTGTTAACCTGAAATGTGTCATCCAGGGAGCACAGAGTAGAGCTTGAATAGTGATGGTTAGTGGTGAACACCACAACAGCCACATCCAAAATTTCCAGGTGTTTAATTTGTGTGCCAGTAGGATGTTTTTTAATGTGACTGCACTAGGGTAACAAAGTCATAAACCATCTGTATTTAATTAATTTAGCAATAAATAAACATGGACTTGGAAGATCTAAGCAGTATAATTGCTTAGCTTCTGTGAAGAGTGAGCAATTAATTTTGCTATAATTATTATCAAACCACAGTGAGAAGAGCATTTGGTTTTTCTCCTTTGAATTGCCTCCTTCCCTCCAAGTCTGTATTTCAATTAAGATCTTTTATTGTTTAATATATCTGTCCTCATCTGGTGTCAAGATAACATCAGGCAAATGCAAGCACTCTCATTTTATTGTTGTATTATTTTCCTTTCGTTTGCCTCAGGAGAAATGCTTTAATTGCTAAGGATAATAACAAATCTACAGATCCACAGATCTAGAAGCTGAAATAAATGTCAATATTTGCATGACTGAGAAGACAATCAGTCTGATCATATAGTTCTATAACTCGTTATCATTTATGACTGGAAAAATCTGACAACAGTAAACGAAGAAGGTGCCAGGGGAGAGGGGGAGGATTGTGAAGGTCTATACAACCTCTGTACTGAGGGGATTCAGAAGAATGAACAGCAGGGAAGGTGTAAACCAATTGCTAAACATTAATCTTATCACTGCTAGCTCCACCTCTCATTTCTGAGGACAGGAAAGGTCTGGGTCACACTGGGTCACAGAGAGTGCCATGGACACTCTGACAATATCTGATCTTTCCAGCCCCTATTTAGGATGGCAAAGGCCAGGCTCAAAACTGAGATTAAAAGAAAACAGATTTTAACAAGGGATAAACCAGCATACACTATGTAGGTCCTGGTACATCAGTCAATCAAAGGTCCTGCTCAGATGGCACCGTCATGGCTGAGGCTTGCTCAGCACTGAAAGAGCTCAACACCAAGCAGGAACTAGGAAAGTGATGGAAAAACCATGCCTTTGACTGGCAAGGAGTTCTTTGCCAGAAGATTGGGATCTAGATATGGCTCTGAAAGAGTGGCTTGAATTGAACATAGAATCACAAAATTGCAGTTGTTGGAAGGCAGCTCTGGAGTGTCACAGCGCAGCCAGTCCGTAGCTGGACAAGTTAAAACTCAATTCAGATAGCCTGGTTCATTCTAGAAAAGAAGTAGAGCATGTCCCTGGGTGAGAAATGATAGGATGGATTTGAACTCAAAGAGAGACCTCAGTCAATGCTATTCAATCCAGAGTGCAAACATATCACTCACTGGCTAAGGAGCTGGGCAGAGCTGAGGCTCCAACCAATCCATTGTCTAAACCTGGGAGTTTTGAACCCTGTAGAAAAGATTGCTTGGAACAATAAACCAGTGCTGTTTGTTGCATGATCCTCGCTGAGTCGTGTGTCTGTCTCCAACCTACAATCTCATGTAATACTGGAGGTCATTGAGTCCAAAGTCCTGTGCAGACAGTGGCTGTCTAAAGCAGGTTACCCAGGATCAAATCCAGTCATGGCTTGAATGCCTCCAAGAATGGAGGCTCCACAAACCCTCTGGCACTGTTCTAGTGTTTAACCACTTTCCTAACAAAACGAGTTTCCCCCTCTCTTTAAATGCATTTTCTTGTACTTTATTTTGTGCTTGTTTTGTCTTACCTTCCACCACAGAGTCTGACAGCAACTTCTTTACTCCCTTCCATTAGGTATTTATACATATGGATAACATTCCTCCTTCATTTTGTTTTCCCCAGATTCCTGTGGAATTGACTAAGGAGAAACCAGACACCACCACCAATGCTCAGAAATTCCTCATAGCAGTTCAGAAAGTACCACTTTTGAAAGGATCTGAAATCTACATGCTTAGGTTTCCTTATTATTTATTTTTATATACAATATGTATTATCTACATCCCAGAATAGTACTGTGCCTAATTTCTGTGACATATAAAAGATTTAAATAAATACTTTCATATTTTCTTCTCCCTTCACCTGTCTTTCTTCACTGTGTGATGAAAAAGTAAGAGACAAAGCACACACTGAGCACAGGTCATCAAGTCTGACACATTTCTGTTTCATTTAAAGATATGACTGCCAAAATGCAGTGCAACATAATTAAATCATGTAGGTTCATCCTCAGTATTTCCTTAGAAAACGTGTACATTTGACTTATTATCATTATTTAATTTCTGAATACCAAATAACAAAAGAAATTTATTTGGACAAATACAGAAAAAAATAGTTAATATGGAAATCAGCTTGTCCCAAATGGGAAAATGTGTCATTGGCATTCAGATTCTGTTTCTGCTGCCTCTTCATTTCCAAACTGACAAATGGTCTTTCCCTCCTCCCCAGCCCTTTCAGAATCTCATTAAAAGGTGCAGAAATGAGGCTTGAATAGAACCCATGACCTTCTTTCCTTTGGGGTCACATGCAGTACACAATTCAGTCTGACCCACTGGCATATTTTATCAAGGGGTTTTTTTCCATCAGGAGGGGGTAGAATAGTATAGAGTGACACAAAACCCTGGTGTTTCAATACCCACAGTGATACACATGCCATTACTCACAGTAATATATTCCAATGGCACACAGATTGCCGTATAATGTGATTTTCCCTCAATGAAAGAGAGTCCAAACAATAAACGGCTCTATCACAGGCATAAGTTGCACATATTGCATTTCAAGAAATTAGGTTTCTCACTGACTTAACATTCTTATTTGCTGCACAGTCTTTTAAATAATGGGAGACTGGTTTGTTTATTTCCAACTTACTTTACCCCTGTTTTAATGTGAAAAGCACAGGAAAGAGCAGTATGGTATTTAAGTGATTAGTAACTCATAAATACTTGTAGCTTATAGCAGTCATGGAATTCACAGCTGAGATGCAGTGAATTTCATGGCTAGCAAGAAATTGCCAAGAGCCTGCCTTACTTTTAAACATAAGGATTCTTTCAGTATCTGCCACTGGACCAGAAATCTAAACAAAAAATGGAGCTGTTCCAAAAATTGTTTCCTTGAGTCTGACAAATCTTCAACCCACTTTTCATTTGGGAAACATCTTGGAATTTTCAGTGGCAGACATGCATGAATATTAAGGCATGAAATAGCATTTTGTGCATTTATGTCTTAAATATTTCAGCAATTCCATTATGGGCTCCTTCAGAGAAATAAACCAACAGCTGGTCCCTTTTATGTAAATGAAAAGGTAACATGACAAAATGTCATAGCCAGTTATTTCTGCTCAGAGTGGAAAAAAAACTCCACCAGATAACATTATATTGACTTGATTCAATATCATATTAGGACCTTCCTTCTTGAATCATGTGCCTTTTCTTCTCCTGCAGGAAAACCTGTGCTTTTGTTTGTGTGGTTGGTGAACAGGAGCAATGAGCACTAACTAGCACCTGCACTACTCTGACAATGTACACCAGCTGTGAAAACTGCTTTAATGTTTTTGGAGAACGTTACTTAAAATTATAGCAGTATTCTCCAAGTCTTAGAATAATTTGTCATCCATTTAGAGATCGGCAATAAATGGTGAAAAATCATTAAAAATATTATGTAGGCAATTTGCTGATATACACAGCCCAAGTTCAACTTGGCATATAATATCCATTTGTCTGTCTCAGTCACTCCTGAGGCTTCACTGCACTTCCCCAAATGTAACTGTATTTGTTCAGATTTTCTCTGGAAATGAGACTCTTGGATGGGGGAAAATTGGCATTTAATCTGTTCCAGCTAGGAAGCTGATTGCATGCCCCACATACAATACATTTTGTGCCACAACCAGTTATGTTTCACACTTGCTACATCCTGAAGTCAGAGAGGACTCTGTTTGAGACAGGATATCTGCAGAGCTCTTCCAGGCTAAGAGACTGCCACTGAGACAAAATGAGATTAAAGTGTCTTAGGAGTGAGAGTGTGTGTATGTACATGCATATGAGTGTGGGTATTTAGAGGTTTGACATGGCTGCACCACTGATGACACAGAACTGTGGAGTCCAGGTTATTCCAGGACATCTACAAGCACATCAGCTTCCAGTAATTATCTTGGATTGCAGAAGTTAGGCCACAGGTACTAGTGAGGAGCACACCCAAAGTCACACCCATACCAGCCCATTACAGGTTGTTGTAAACAGGTATTTTAAGGCCACTTAAAGAATCACCAGCAAAAGTATTTGCTAAAGCAGATTTATTATTGAAGTGAAAGCATGACAAAGCATTTTGGCAAGGTCTGCTCTACCACTTTCTAGCTGGTTAAAGCAGAGAGGAAAAGCAAACAAAAATCCCAAACCAATCTAAAACTACCTATGTGAAGGCCAGCAAGAGGCAGGGGAGAGTGGATGGGAGGCGGAGCAAGTGGACATGGGAGGGGGTGTGGTAGGGATTGGGAAGAGAAGAGGATGGGAAGTGGTAAGGATGAACAGAAATGTGCAATTCCCTTGTGTTGGGTCACAAGGTTCAGAGTATATCCCCATGTTAAACTGGGCCCAGATGGGCCTACAGTTTATGCCAAACACCTAGCAGTAATTAACCTTAGCATCACTTAAACTTAACAGCATTTAAACCTAATAGCACTTAAACCACTTAAAATACTTAACAGAACTTAATGTCACTTAACAGAACTTAACAGAACTTAAACTTAGCAGAACTTGTAATTGACAGAACTTATATGTAATATCACTGAAATTTAACACTTAACAGAACTTAAATTTTACAGAACCTAACCTTAACAGAACTTAGCAGACTTTACGATCAACAGAACTTAACCCTAGCATCACTTAAATTTAACAACATTTAACAGAACTTCACTTAATAACACTTAAACTTTACAGAAATGAAACTCAACAGCATGTAAACCTAACAGCACTTAACTTTAGCAGTCCTTAACACTTAATGGCACTTAATAATTTAACTTAAACTACTTAGCAGTAGATTCTGGCATAACTCTAAAATACTTAAGCTAGGACAACCTTCCTCCTGTTTTTGCTCCAATATTTTTACACTTGTATGCACACAAGCATAGAGTCAGTTCAAGGTATACCTGGGAAAAAGAACCCTGTGAATTCAGTGAAGTTGTCGCTTTCAATGCCTTTGCATCTTTTCAGAGGGCTCAAGGCTGAACTTTGAGGAGTAGGGATATGAACTCAGAAATCATCAATGTTGTTTGGAGACTGTCCTCTGAATTTGGCAAGCTTGAATGTTCTGTGGCTCTGAGAGGCTTCACTGAGAGGGAGGTGCTGATCACAGCCCCCTTCAGTCCAGCCCCTGAGGAGGCCTCAAAGGGTCTCACTTTGGACCACTATTTATAGTGTCACAAGAGAGTGGGCTTTAGTCATAGTAATTTTCCATCCTGACCTCAATTCAGGTCAGTAACTTTCTTTGAAAGCTCAATAATAAAAATGTTGTCACACTTAGGCTTTTTTTTTCAGGTAAGAAAAATAAGTTTCCAAGGCTGTTTGTCAATAAACTGGAGCTCAATAGACAGCAGCAGGTCCTGGAAACTGACTGATTGGCAATCTGGTCACTTCTTGCCTCTTATAAACAAAGATGTATCATGCTCCAGTTTTAAACTGATGGAAATTCTTGATCAGGTTACCTAAAAAATGTTTCTTGTAAAGAAACATTAGTTTTGAAACATTCCGTTTTGAACATGAGAACACAGTATTATAAGTAAGGAGGTCTGTGCCACAGTGGTATGTGTCTATCTAGTATACATACTCTAACATAGAATATATTCAAGAATAACAGTACATAAATCATAAAAATTACAATAAATTGCATTCCTGTTGCAGTTGATGACCACCCAAATCAAATGTCCCACTAGTGATGTTCTCCATTTTCCATAACTCTTTCCAAGATAATTTCTGTGCTATGTATCATTTCTGTACTGTGTACCCCTTCTGTGCCATGGTAAACAGTGATTAGGGTTCTGTGTCCATTGCTCCAGATGCATTCTGGCAATTGACACAGGTCATCTTGCTGAAGTAATTTTTTCACTAGTGAACAGCTCATCCCAAAGGCATTGGGCAGTAAATCTCAATAGTATGTGTAGGTGGATTGTAGTAATTCCTGTGTTGTGATAGGAGCAGGATAATTAAAGTCACATCACCTTATACAGGGTACTTATTTCTATAAGCCTAATGAGCATCTGTCAGATCACAGTCCAGCCTATATAGTTACAAAGGCATATTTGACATTTCTGTAGTGGAGAGATGTCCATGTGGAAGAAGTGTTTAATCAGAGAAATTTTTTATGGACACACAAAGTCATGCATTCAACTTGATGAGTGAGTATTTGCCTGCAAGGAGGTTAACAAATTGCAGGCAGTACCTAACATGTACATAACAGCATGGGTTCTCTTCTTAGAACAGTTTCTTGCCAATATGGTGCAGATACTCCCTCCCTTATATTCAGTTTACACTGAATGTTTCCAAGTAGACAGTTTCTGCACATTGTGAAAGTCAAGATATTTGCATTTGGGCAGATGTGGAGTTGTTTCAGCATAACTAGATACCACCAGTTTATCTGACAGAGGAGGAAGGCTGCTGGGCCTGATATTAAAAAAGTGACCTGCTGTTACATTTTTGAAAACATCGGTATGAATGTCTGCCTTCAGACTAATTTGACTGCTCTAATTCGACTCCTTCTAATCTTGGCACTCTCCAATGAGCCCTCTGGGACCTGTGGAGCCAAACTTGGGGTTTGCAGGGGTTGATCTGGAGGGCCCATGAGTGGCTCTGGGACCTAGAGATGGAGAATCAGGAGTGGGAGACCAGGAACAAGGAGCAGCAGTGGCTGGAGGGGCTCCAGAGGGAGCAGCAGGGGCAGGAATGCCAGGGTAACAACATCAGTCTTTGGGTGGGCTCCATGGAGTTGGAGCTGCTGGAATTTCAGATGGAGCTGAAGGAGAGCTGGTTCCAGGCTGATGTTTTGGCAGATGTAAAGTGATGGCTGCATGTAGAGGAGCAGCAGTGGGGGGAGCATGGTGAGGCTGAAGGCTGGGAGTTGGTGCTGTAGCAGCAGCTGAAAATCATGAAGGCCCACCTGAGCCAGATGAGGGAGCATCTACAGGTTCATACAGACTACATGGCCAAGTTCCAGGACTTGGAAATATTCCAGAAAAATCCTCCTGGAAGAGCAGAAGGAGTAGTTCTTCCACAAGCAAGGAGCTCAAGAGGAATATCCCTGTGTTCTGCTGCCAGTGGTTCCAAAGGAGTCAGTCTGGCAGCAGGGGCTGCAGCACCTGCAGTTCACCCTCCAGAAGCTTGGGGCTAGTGCTGAAGTGGCCCAAGAGTAGGTTGGGAGTGCAGCCTAGAGCTCTACTACAGCTTCAACATGTTCCCACCCAGAGCTTACTAGAGAAAATATTCCAGAAGATTCAGCTTCTCAACCAGGCAACCCTGGATAGGTATGCATCTTCACCTAAGGCCAGATGGGAAGTTTTCTCCTCTAGTTTCCTGGAAATCTACAACAAACCTCAGAGGAATTTGATACTTGGAAAGTAGGATTGTGGAATGAAGCAGGAAATCTGACAGACTGACCTCAGCAGCAACAAGCTCCATGTGCACAACATCACCTGCATGTCCATGATGCAGGAGGAGAAGGTGCTGGATCTGCTGCAATGCACATGTGCCAGGCTTAACAACTGCTCATCCCCCAGCTGTTCTGTGTGCCCATAGGGATCTCTGTGCACCTGATATCCCCCACATCTGGCACAGTCAGAGAGCCTTGACAAAACAGCATCTGGTGGGAACTGGCTCCAGGAAACTCAACCCATAAACTCTAGCCTCAGCACCCTGAAGCCCATCACAGACATCTTCTAGAAAAAAAAAAGAAGAAAAGGCACATTCTGCACTGGAGCAGCAAATTGATGGGGCCTCTACACTACACTTTATGGCTCCAACTTTAATATGGACTTGGTGTTCCCTTGAAATGGAAAAAGAAGAGAGAGGAGAGAGACAGAATAGAGGGACAAATAAAATCTGTAAGTTGTCTCTAAACATTGGGGGTAATCTATAATTCTATACAATGTGCAAACTGATTACCAAAACAAAAAGCAGAATGATTAACAATTGAAAGACAAGCAAAAGGTGCAACATTTTGTTAAAAATCCTCAATGCTGTTGGCAGTGACTGAAATCAAATGTCCCACCAGTGGTGTTCCCTGTCTAGCTTCACTTGTTCTGTCACTCAGTGGCTTTCTTTTACATTGTGATTAACATAATCAATCTTTTTTTCCTTTGTCTTATCCTTGCTTCAACAGCTGTCTCAAGTTGTCAAGTGGCAGGTTCTTTAGCAACATGAGGTTTATGCCAACAGGAACAGATTGCTAGGCTGGGAATAGGATTTAGTCAGATTTCAGCAAATGGTAAGAGGTAACTAGAGCTCAATAATTAAAACTGTGACACTTAATTTGAACTAATTTACTAACACAAATATTAGATTGGTTACTTCTATCTACAGTCAGGTTGTCTGATTATCTGGTTGTCTGACAAGTATGAAATAACAAGCGGTTCTTATTCAGGATGAATTCTCATCCATTCCATCAGGCCACACTCTGTGCTCTAGAGGACAGAATATACCCCTACTGTGATTTAATCCTTGCACAATGATTGAGCTAATGGTTTATACCAAAGGATTGTCTACTGCTAAAACAAAACATTGGCTTTACTGTTAGTGAGGACTAAAGTGAAATTGACTTGTTACCATCAACAGTGGAATTTCCTTCCAAATTTAGCTGGGTTATTCCAGGTTACCTTTCAAATTTCAGAGGATAAATTGCTTTGAATTCCTTTATAATTGCTGCCACAATAAATAGCACCCACAGCTGATAAACATCTATGTACTATGGGTACTATACTGTTTAGCATAAATAAAAGAATTGAGGGTCTCCCCTCTGTGGGTTGATCTTACTCATGCTTGTTCATGTGTGAAGAAAATTTGGTTCATGCCGACAATAATTCCACCTTCAAGGAAGATAAATTGTCCTTCACTGGTTAACCTGATCTTCAGTAGGGCTGTACTGATATCAGTCCTAGGAAGAGAAAACAATAGAAGCCTCAACCAGGTTTATTTAGCAGCTTGGATTGATGATACAAATCCTTTTTTGCTACTCAGAATATTTTTTGTCTCTTTAAACCCTGTTGAATAGTAAAGATCCCTTCAGTCCATCAGGACCAGTTTGCCTTCACATACATCCCTCAGGCGGAATCCTGTCTTCTACTTCACAAGGTGCTTCCCACACTGCTGTTTCTGCTTCCCTCACCTTTTCTGGGGTTCAGGGTGGTCTCCCGCCATTAGAGTTGTCCTCCACAAGCAGGATGCTCTCTGAATTTGAGTTGCTAGTTCTGCAAAAGAGCACAGCAGTGATTAAAGGCATAGTATTGGTATTCCTTTTTCTGCAATAAACCTGTAAGCCACAACTGTCAGTTTGGCTTTTTCACCAGCCAAACAGAAGAAATAGAAGGAGACTGACTGAGTGGTAGCACCTCTTTTCTCCAAATCTATTACCACCCTGTAAATGTCAAAGCATCGGCCTGCTTTGTGCCTGTTAGATGGGTAATATTGGGTATCTCAGCTGTTAGTAGCATCAAATCGGCCATTACATCAGAAATTCCACCTTGCTTCACAGCAAACATCCAGGACTGAGATACACCAGCAACCCTTAGATCAGACAGTGCAGGCACTGTGTGGAGCAGGCACACTGAAGTCTGATTTTCTTTTGGGGTTGGGGTTAACATTTGAACCAAAATACCACATTTGCCATCCAGCAAACACCAGGTTCTATAGTTCAGAGCACTGAAACGCAAATGTACATTGTAATCTTTTATTGCAGACCAAGTAGCCAGCATATTTCTCACAAAAGAGCAATAAATTAAACTTAGCATCTTGGCAGATAACACCAGCAGATAATTCATCCATCATTCCTTGGAAATTCCCTTCTGCAAACTGTCCGCACACAACACATTCAGTCAGACACTAGGACCCTGCTGTTCCTGTTTGGTAAGTCCGCTTCCCTGCTGCAATTCCAATCTCCTGATTGCTGTTGCTAACTGGCTCCTGAACTAACTCCCCCCACATTAAGGGATTCCCTGATTCCCTTGTCTGCCTCTCTGCATGATTAACACTTACCTCAACTGCTCTTGTAGCTGTACCACAAAGTGTTTTACTATGTCTGTCAAACCACTGATCACAGTAAACATCACATTTGGATTGGCAACCAGTGACACAGCTGAGGGCTGTCCCAGAACCAACCCTCTGTCATTCAGCAATTGCAAATCTGCTGCCTCCTGTGCACTCTACATCTCATGATCTATAGCTGGGGACCTGGATCACCTCTCTCTAAGAAATCCAAATCTCCTGCCCAATAGACAACCCTCTGAATTAAGGACCACAGCTCTCTCTGGACACCCACCTTTAAAAACACTCCCAGCCCCACAGGCCTCTGCCTCAGACAACTCAATTCAATCAATTCCATCACTCTCCAAACACATTCAGTTTCAGATTCCTGAGAGGGTCTGCTATCCTTTTCCTGGAACTTTGCTGTCTTGGCCTCTGCAAAGAGCACAATTTCAGTAGGAGTTGTCTGGCCCTGCCCATCACTAAAGGTTTCTAAATCCTGACATTCTGCCCATGAGATTTTTTCTTTCTCACACACAACCTGAAACTCTGCTGGAAGCCTGCTAGTATGGCCACGTTCAGCAGTGAGTAATGCCTCTGCCTCCAGCCTGCTCTCCTTTCTATGATCATGCTCAGCAATGAGAAGCCCCTTCACTTGCATGTTGGCATACCTATATTTTTGGGGCAGTGGTGAAAGCTGCTTCCAGAAGTGCACCCAAAATGCTTTACATTTACATACACCCCTTCCATAAATTTTGTCCTTAACACTTCACTTATCTGTTTAAATGCAGCCTCAGGGTTATGCCAATTTCCATTTGCCCATCCACTCAACTTTAGCAAAACCAGGGAGAAGTCAAACACTGACATTTCCTGGGCAGTCTTGGCTTACAGCTGCTCCAATCCCTCCTGGCTCTTAACAGCCACTTCCCAGCACTCTCTCTCCAGAAATCACAGGTGGAGGGGTAATATCCCAAAGGGACCCCTTCAACAACAGCATAGTGTCGGTGATGACCCAACCTTATGGGGAAGGAAGCCCCTAAGATCTGTAAATATATATTGGTTGAAAGGAACAGCAAAATTCAGAGAGGCACAAACAATTAGAAAATTCTATTAGCAAATTACACACCTGGCATGGAAATTGCTATGTTAGTCCCTGACCTACTGTAAACCACACATCAGTGGGTTTTAGATAAAGGGGTACAGTGAAAGGGAAGAAATAAATGTAAGTGAAAGGGGTGAATTAAAGTGAGCAAAAGAGAAAGAAAAGGAAAAAAGGGAAAAGGAAAAAAAGGAAAAGGAAAAGTTACCAGCCCTGGTTCCAGTGCTGATCCAGATGCTGGGATGTTGATCCTAGTCTCAGAGTTGATGCAGCTGTGTTGGTCTGCTTGATGAGATGTCCAGGGTTCTGAGGATCCTGTCTCGGCATTAATGGGCAAGTTTCCCCACCGCAAAGATGGGTTTCTTGCTTTATATGTAAATAAATTCTCATGTGCAGTTCATTCCTTCAGGCCTTTCTGGAAATGGGTCAGAGGGCTCTGGGAGTCTTGGGTGGTCTTAATCCCACTCTAGCATAGTCCATGCCCATTTCCAGTGACTCATTCCTGCACTTGTGCTGTGCTGTGGTTGTTTATCACAGAAAAAATGCCCTATCACTGCTTGCCCCCCCTCTTCTCCAGCCAAAACTCCTTCTCATGGCCTTGTTAATAGCAACAATCCTTGTTTATTGCCAACAATTCTTGTCTGTTATTTCCAACAGTCCTTTGTTTCCTCCACAGCCATCTGGTTAATGGTGTTTGAGACATAGTCATTACTCCCTTCAGGGTATCGAGAACTCAAAAAGATCTCACTTTGAACCCTTGTTTAGAGGATCCCAAAAGAGTGGGTTTTAGTTATGGTAGTTTTCTACCCTGGCTACAACTCAGGTTTATAATTTTCTTTGAACGTTCAGTAACAAAAATATAATTTCACTTAGGTTGTTATTCAGGCAAGAAAAGTAAGTTTCCAAGGCTGTTTGTTAAAAAACAGGTCCCCCTTAGAAACCTGTTAGTTCCTGGGAACAGACAGAGTTTCTGATAAGTTCAAGGGAGGCTTAGTCCAGGTGCAGGTTGTCAAGGCCAAAGCTTAATGAGCACTTCTTAGAGTGCAGCCACAGGAGGGTGAGAGTGATACATCACCACAATCCATCCCATGACTTCAGCTTCTCTGCATCTGTATAGACAATCTATATGGGCACACAGACACTATGGAAAAGAGGATCTAGAGAGACAACACATCTAGATAGACGACAACTTGGGATTTTCTTTCATGTTACATCCACTGTCAGTGTGTCCAAGAACCTAGGTTATTGTATGGACTAAAAACCAACTTTAAGATCATTATAATTAATTAAAATTATCTTTAAAAACATTCAATTTATGACTCAGACATACAGCAACTTTATGTGGTAAGTGCTGACACCAAGATGACTTGGGGTTAAGAGCCTGCAAAATCTCCTGGTTTTGGTTCACAAAAAAAAAAAAAAAAACAGAAAAACAGTAATATGTTCTACGACTTATTTCAAAATCAATTATTTCTTTTCACATAACAATGATGTGAAAAATCTCCAGTGTTATAATGTACTATTTTTTAAAAAATTTCTCTGCTGAGTGATAATAAATAATTTCCAGCCTTGTGACACACCTGAAACAAGGCCCCTGTCCTGGTTTACAATACAACATACATATTCTATTACCATCTGAGAAGTGTGATCATCCTTATCTCTGTGGGAAATGTCTTCTGTTGATGGGCCATCACTGATAAGGGTGATCATCCTTATCTCTGTGGGAAGTATCTTCTGTTAATGGGCCACTGAGTCCTACTATAGAACTGATAAGATTACTTCATCCCATTGGGAGATGCTCCAGCCAGGAGGATGAGCCAAGCCTTTCCTACCTAGATAAAAACTGAGGTTTAGAACGCCAAAGGCAGCCTTTCTCCACTGGATTCCAGAGGAAGAACCAGGTCCTTATCCACATCATCGCTGGACCCTTTGGAGGAAAACTGCACCAGCCCCCTGACTGACAGGGTATCAGGTTGTATTCTGACTCTGTCAGTGGTTTTATTTTTATTATTGCATGTATTTTGTTTTTTTTCTTCTTTTTTTTCTCTTCCCTATTAAAAATTGTATTACTGACTTGAAGTCTCACTGGTTTTGCTTTCCAAACCAGTACAGCCCCAAACCTCATAAGACTGCAGAGCCATCTTCACATAGGAATAGGTGCAGAACAAGTAAAGATGTTCCTGGAACAGGTGTTATTGACAAAGTCAGCGCAGATGCCCAGTTATTGTAGCATACATTTTCGAAATAATTGACAACCTACTGATTCTCTGATGTAAAATGTATGACAGAATGACCAGAGACTGGAGACCATTCTTCAACATACTGCAATTCACCCACTGCAGGTTGAAGCATTTGCCCTTCTACCAATACATATACTATAGAAGATACCTTTCCTGGCATCCATATTGTTTTGTGAATATAAGCAAAAACAGCCCCCCTCCCCAAAAAAGGAAATAATCAAAACTCCCCAAAACTGCTCAAAATAAGTGCAACAGTATTCCTGAACATGTGCAACACTGCAGTTTTCATTTCAGTTAATGTGTTTACACAGCAAAGCAGAGCAATCTTGCAGGCTTGCATTCTTAATAAAATGCCATCACATTTTATCAGCTGCTGCCATTGCAAAGGTAAATGTTTGTTGTTACCTAAAATTACATTAAACTTCAATAAAACAAACATAAGGGTATGTGACTGCTGTGAATTACTGTGGATCACAGAGGCCACAAATGCTCATACACACTTTTTCTGCTGCATCATTTCCCAACTTCTGTTTATAGGCTCCTTACATTTCCTTTGTTAGGCCTTTTGTATAAAGCAGACCAAAGCCAAGGGGAAGCATACTATCAGCTTCAAAGGTCATTGAATGAAATCTGATTTCAGTCAAGTGCAAGTAATTCGACAGCAGATGCCGTGTTGCAAAATTATAAAACACCCATGCAGTGGTTTCAGCTTAACCGTGCAGCACCTGAGAGGAAAGCTTTGTTCGGTGTTGAACAATGCAAGATTGATTTTCACTCACTACCTTCTGAACAGGAAATTCAAGCTCCTCTTGTAGAGCATGTGGAACCATGTCCGCCAAAAGGACCCCAGTTTAATCTCAGCAATTCTGCATTTTCCTGGCTGCTGGAACAACATGGCTATCATCTGCTGTGCAGCATGAGGGGCAGAGGGGAGGGGAGCATTACTTTTGCTACATAGCATGACCTCAGTGTTTTTTTGGAACAGAACATCCAATTGGTATATGGATTCACTGCTTTTTTATGTTTTTCACAGGTGTGCACCCAGAAGATATTTAAAACTTTAAACTGTGTGTGATCAAAATCACTTTTTAAAAACTTAAAATGCAGCAAAAGCTTCAAGCAGGGCTTGAACCCTTCTGCTCTTCTAATCGCAAGTAGGATCAGCAAGCCACAAAATACAAACCCATGATAAATAATATTGGATTTACTCTAGTACTGTGAAATACAGAAGGCATGCTTAAATCCTAGTCATCTAAGTTCTAGGAAAATCTTTCATTTGTTCCTGCTTGTGAGGGAATTAATTTTTGTGAGTGAAATTTCAAAATTTAGCACTACACAGGTGGAAAGCCTGTTTTCCACCACACAAAGAGCTAAGGTTAACTAAAATCAAATTTTCCCTTTGAATATTTTTTTTCCTAAATACTTAGAGATGCTAACTTGCGAAAGAGCAAAGCTGTTTTGGATAATTCTGTGAGGGTGAAGACTTTTGTATTTCTATCAGGCCATTTTGCATAAGCATAAACATTTTGTCAGGAGAAGCAGACCAGCTACATTATACAAGTTAGACAGCTGAAAAGTTATTCGAACATTCCTGGGGTTGCTTTTGAAACTGTGTTTATCTCCTCTGTTTCTCTCTCCCTCTTTCTCCATAAAACAAAACAAAACAAAACAAAACAAAACAAAACAAAACAAAACAAACAAAAAAAAAAAAACAAAACAAAAAAAAAATGGAAATCAGCACATCCATATGATGATCTGTGATCTGTCAGCACCAGATTTATCATGCTGATGTAGGTCAGAGGCAGCTGCTGGGCCTCAATCCAGGTTCATAAATTGTACCATTCTGGCCTCTGAACATCCAAATGTTACACCCTTAGGAAGTTATTTGATTTTTCACTCTCTGATCTCCTAGAGTAAATTAGAACAGTTTTTCACATCTACTCTTCACCTGGCTAAACAACTCTTCAAGGTGTAGCATTGAGCATCTCACTGAGTGCAAGACTGTTCACTACATCCTTTGCTGTCCTGCAGGCACACAGCCTTCACAGCTCTGTCTTAATCTTTCCACATGTACGTTATCACCTTCTGAAGGAACCTCTGCCACACACCAGAATTTTTAAGTGCCTACTTAGCCACTTAAGGAATAGCTGCAAAGGAGCAGTCTCGTCTTTCAAATACGCCCAATGTACTGATAGTGTTCATGACTTTGAACTGTTTACTTCACATGGCACTGTTTATTTCACCATCATTTCCTGTGCATGTTCTGTCTGAAATGCCTGCTCAGATGCCAGGTTTTCCCAAAAGTGCAGATCTGCCTTGCTAATGCCTTTCACTTCAGGGTGAAAAACCAAATATTTGAACCAGCTGAAGGGCAATTCAGTACTGTGGTGGTTGACCTTGGCACCCACCAGGGTGCTCCATCTCTCCCCCTACTCAGTGGGCAGGATATATAATAAAATATGAAAAAAATGACTAATAACTCATGGATCTCTGAGAGTGCAGCAATTAAATAAAGTAAAGCAAAGGAAAAGAAAAATATTTACTCTATTTCCCATCATCATGTGATAATCAGCTTCCTTCTGTGAAGCAGGGCCTTAGAATAAGTAATGGTTGCTCCAGAAGACAAGTCCTTTAAAAATTAATGAGACCCCCAGCTCCTTCCTTCTCTTGGCTTTTATTACTGAGCATAAAATAATACTGTATGGCATATATCTTAGTTGAGTTTGAGTCAGGTGTCCTGGTGATGTCCATTCCAACCCCTTGCCCACCCCTAGCCTAAGAGCCTCAGGGGTGGGTGGATTGAAGATGATGCTTTTCAAACACTGCTTGGCAGTAGCCAAAACCAGGTGTGTTACCAGCAACCTAGTAAAAGCACAGCACAGCATCATGATGCTATGGGGAAATCTAATCCCATCCCATCCATCTATGAGGCTGCAGGACCTACTGACCAAATGGCTTGGTTTTGTCCATTTGCCCATCAGCAATTACATTATTGTCTTTATCTAGACACAATTGTAGCTGTCACAGAGAAGGACACTCAACACTGGTTTTACTCAAACTGTGTAACTAACCCAGGACAATGTGCACACAGGTGAGTTACCTTGCTGGTTGTCTACAATTGCCCAGCAGAGTCAGGTGTACCTGGGGTGTGGGGGACCAAAAGGTGCTGAAAAGAGTGATGAATCAAATGGCTAAAAATTCAGTGAAAGAGCTTAGCATTTTGGAGCATGGCAGCATATATGGGGTCATGCTGTGTCCTATATAAGGAGTTTTAGAAGCTCTTCTGTGAAAGTGTTGCCCCAAAACAGGATCTTTCTGGTGTACAAGAGACCAATATACACATGGAGTCAAGGTATTTGATTTATTTACAGTTCTCTGCAGAAGGAGGGACTGGGTGAAAATCCACACAGCCAGAACCATGACTACTAAAAATACTCACTATTTATTCATTTTTAGCAAAGAAAGGCATTAATGTTTGTTGAGAGCAATGGCAACCACCTTAAGAGTTGGAGAATGGGGGAAATGTGTTGTAGAGTTGTTTTGGTTTTGCTGTTAATTTGATAAAGGGGACAAGGTTTGATTTTTGCTGACTTTTATGAGATTGTATAGAGATCCAGGTATTCAGAAAAAGTGTAAATTTGGAACAGATATGCTGTGGTCATGTATGCAGAAAGAGGAGAAGGAGGCTGGAGATTGCATATTGCACAGAGGATGAACCAAAAGGATACAGATCAAAATAATGAGCACATGGGAAATGAGGATTTTAGTCCTGTTGCAGGCTGGACTGAGGGACACAGTCAGCCAGTGATACAGGCACTTGTAACACAAACACTGGGGAACAGAACACCTGCCAATTTTTTTATATGCCCCTTTTACTACTTCTGATTTGTCAGACTGGAAATGATCGGTTGATTCATACTGGGAGAATCCTGAAGGAATATATCATCTTTTGGAAGATGTACTTACTGTTAATCCTCACTCAGGGGGGCATGTCCTCTATATTGAATACATTTTACTGTGTAAGAGAAGAGACTGGTGTTAAAGAAGGTGAAAGAAGAGGGATATGTTGGGGCTTTGGGACCTGAAAGGTAAACACACATACAAACACACAGACACATGCCCTGCATCCATGTGCTGTTTATAGGCAGGAAGGATCATTTAGAAAATGTGTTACAATGCTGGACAAATTTTTACAAGTACAGGGGGATGAGAAAGGCCACCCCTCACCTATCAAACTCCATTCTAAAGACCACAGGGCTCAGCTCCCTCACCCCATATTCTTATCTCCACTGAATTCTGAGCAGCCCAGCCTGTCCCCACAAGAGTTTTTTCATAGCCAGGCAACATTCACTATATGAGTGGTGAGGTCCTGGCACAGGTAGCCCAGAGAAACTGTGGCTTCCCCATCCCTGGAAGTATCCAAGACCAATTTGAATGGGATTTGGAGCAACCTGGTCTGGTGAAAGGTGTCCCTGCCCATGACAGGGAGGGTTAGGTGAAGTTTACAGCCCCTTCCAGGCTAAAACAACCTGTGATTCCATATAGTGTCTTCATCGAGAGTAGCAGAAGGTATAAGGAGACAATTGGCATAACTGTTAACCATAACTGTTAAAATGGCTTTAAGATGATGCTTCACCTCAGAGTAAGTTTATGGAAGTGGTAGGAAAAGCATGTGTGTGAGTGAACCTTTTCAGGTTTAAAACATTCAGCTGGAGTCCCTCGATGAAAGTTCACTTCATATGGGCTGGAGGTTTTCCTTTTATAAAAAGAAGCTTCTAGAATTGTCTCCCTTTGCCCAAACTACCAAGGAAGTTCATTTTTGTTTGAATATTTATTATGCCAGGTTCAAAAATTGAAATGACTAGCCCATCTTAAGAAAAATAAACTTGATGTTTTGCCCAAACAAAGAACCTCAGCTTACTGGTCACCACTTATGGACCAAACCACACTGTTCATGTCAAGAGGGAGTCTGGGGCTTCTTTCATTAATGCTTTCCTTTAGCCTGATGAAAATAAGGGTGGTAAAACAGTGGCTCAGTTTGCCCAGAGAGTCAGTGGGATACACCATCCCTGGAAACAATCAATATCAAGTTGGATGCTTTGAGCAACACGATCTGATTGAAAACATCCCCAGTCTTTGCAGGGGTTTTGCACTAGATGACTTTTAATTATGCCTTCCAACCCAAACCTGTCTGTGGAAAGCAGATGTGGCAAACCACCCTCCCCATACACTCAGGGTTTACACCCAACTAACAAAGTGATTGCATGAAGAGCTCTGTCTTTCCTTAATGGAAGAATGACTGAAAGGGTGCCTGAGAATGCTCTTAGCAGCTTCTCATAAATCCTTACCAGCAAACCTAAAATTCTGCTGATGGAATGAAACTGTACACTCCGCTTCCAAGCAGTACTCAGAATAAAAGTAAATTACAAATTAGTCCCCTGGGGGAGCACGTCACGTTAGTGTTGTGCTTTATCTCAATTGTTTGTTTCTATTTTCATTTTTCTCATATAGCTGCAGGGAGAACTTTAGTAGCACAGAATAATCTCTTTCTGTCCACACAGAAAGAAAACTTTCAAAACAAGCATGTCTGGTTAATTTAAATAGTTGTTATGTTTCATTCTAAAATTTATTTTCCTACACCAATTTAAAAATTTATTATATTTATGAATCAAAATAGTCCATTGCATCAAGGCATATCTAGTACATGTCAACAGAAATTTATATTCCTGCAGAAATACTCAGTTTGAAATAGAAGAAAAAAACATTTTCTTGGAGAAATATCAAAATTTTTAGATGTTTTATATCTCATTTTGAACTCCTTGAGGCATTTCAGGATTTCAATTTATTAACCTCAGACATTTCAAAATAATTTGAGTTACTACTGTCTCTGCAGGCCCAAACTTCCTCAGCTAGGGATTCTGAAGAAAATAAGAACATTTCATCTTGAATTGCCTTTCCCTCTTTTTCTCATACTTTTTTTTCCTTTCATTCATGTATTTTCTCTTTGCCTTAGTCTGAGAAACACTGCATGGTAAATATCCTTCTGCCTCATTCTTCCACTGAAGATGATTGAATCCCTGGAGATTTTTTGTGAAGCCTTCCGTTGGTGTAACTCAGGGACCAGGAAACTCTTGGTGGCATAAGTCATCTGCCTTTTTCAGATTCCCAGACATCAGGGATGCAATTTCCAGGAGACGGGGAGGGGGGGGAAGGTCTTCCTCCATTTTTCAAAACCTAGCAGTAGAACATAGTTATTATGGGTTTCCATTCCCTTTTATATTGGAAGAAGCCTTTAAAGGGAGCATGTTTTGCATTCAGATTAGCACGAGATTGTCATTAACTAGTATAAGGAAAGACTGCTTTTTCAATACATCTGCTATGGCTATTATTTTTAATTATACTCCCACTGCTGTAAATTTGTTGTGATTTGTAACAATATTTTAAAGCAGAAAACACTGAGACATTGGTACTAACAGGAAATAAAATGTTCTACCTTAAACAACAGATTTGGTATTATAAAGGTGAAACAAACAGCATGTGAAAACATCACTAAAGGCAGACTAAATTAGAAATTAAATTATATATGAGTAGGTAAGATAGAGTACCTACTGGATTTCACTTCCCTGAGAATCTAGATTTAGTGCCTAGTGGCTGGAAATGGTACTAAAATATCATTTATGCCACTATTCATTCCCTTTTATTTCTGCCTAATTTGGGAGCAATCTGTAATTGGATCAGTTCAGTATCTTTTCCACCACACACACCTGGGAAATGCTTCAATCAAAAGTACATGGTATGATTTCAGTGATGCACTTTCTGGATGATCTTTCTGGATTTTACAAGATCCAAATTACTGATTCATCCAAGAGAGCATTCAGGACCATAAAACAAAGACAGATTTTTCAGCCTTATCAACCGTATTTTAAAATCAGAAAGATTTTAAAACTCCATGCTCAGCCACATCTGCCAACAATGACTTCTAATATACCATACCTGCATACAGTCTTATTTTCAGAATTACTAGGAAAGGTCCAGCATTGTTTTTCTAGTTAAATATCATATTATTATTTCTTCGAGGAAAAAAATTACTGCTGTATCACAGCCAGACCTAAAAGCCTTTTTTTTGACAAAAATAGATTTTAACAGCAAACCACACAGATGTTTTGCATGGAGACCTCCCATCCCCTCCTGATGCTTCACCCCTCTTAATGAAGTTTAGACCAGATGGATTTCATATCTTCAGACTTCGTGAAATAGAACACAGATTGGAATTTAGCAACACAGTTCTTTAATTTACAGAAGATTAGGCTTTCTTTGTTTTTTCATTTGTTCTTCGTGTAGTTTAATAGATGCATTTTTTAAAAAACCTTCAGGGCAAAGTACAAATTTGTATACTGACTTACATGATTCAGATGGGCATTTTGTTCTTAAATCAGCTTTATGCTCACCAGGAATGCACCACACTTATCTCGACTATGCTGTGCAAGCTCTAATGGTGATAAACATCTAGCCGGTTTTCTATTTTGTTTTTGCTTCAGTCGATGGTTATTGAATCTGGTAAGTGACTGCCAATACCACCAGGCATTTATAATAGTTTACTCTGTAAATACAGATGAGCAATGAAGTATGGCACTGGATTCAATCACACCATAACACAGGAAAAAATCTAAATTTGATTCAGGCTTTGCCACATGAGTTCACATAGGCAGCAATAAATTTATGTGATCTATCACATCTGGCAAACAAATTAAACAATATTTCTACATGCCAATTCTTAAGTTTCTGAGCTGAGGCCTGAAGAGAATTCACCAGAATTTTTCTTTTCTTGTGGGAAAAGCCAAACCAAACCAAAAACAAAAAAAATGAAAAAAGCACCTTCCTTGTCACAGAATGGGTATGTTTGACTAGGAACACTGGACACCATCTATTCCAACCTCCCTCCTCCAGCAGGGTCCCCTAGAGCATATTACTTGGGATTGTGCTATGTCACTTGCATCTCTTTTGCATTCACAGAAGTGGTGAGCACATACTGCAAAGGCTGAGAGAGGTGCCAGAAATTTGTTACCCATATTACAAGGGACACAAGGTCCCATATCACTTGCTCTGACACATGCAATCACAAAATCATAGAAACATGGAACAGTTTGGGTCAAAAGGGACCTTAAAGAACACCTAATTGCAAGCCTGCTGACATGGAACACCTTCCACTACAGAAAGTTGCTCAAAGTCCCATCCAAACTGACACTGAATGATGTTTGACAGCAGGCGTGATGAGTTATAATGAGCTTTGTCTGTTCGACCAGCCTGCCCTGTATGTCAGTGTCCTGGAAGGCTGTGCCTGTCCTGCATGTGGCACTGGTGGTGCCAGGGGTGACACCGTCTGGATAAATGCTTCAAACACCTCCTGGTCCAAGTTCCTCCTGCTCCACAGAGCTTCCCTGTTGAAATGCTGCCAGCCCAGGCCATAGGTGGTCCATGTAACTGGAGGATTGGCAGTGAAGATGGACCTCTGGCCACAAGGCTGTGATTGCCAGCAGCAGCCTCTAGACCCTGCCACTTTCCATCTGCCAGTGAGGGGCTGCCTCGATGGAGAGGAGAGGAGAGGAGAGGAGAGGAGAGGAGAGGAGAGGAGAGGAGAGGAGAGGAGAGGAGAGGAGAGGAGAGGAGAGGAGAGGAGAGGAGAGGAGAGGAGAGGAGAGGAGAGGAGAGGAGAGGAGAGGAGAGGAGAGGAGAGGAGAGGAGAGGAGAGGAGAGGAGAGGAGAGGAGAGGAGAGGAGAGGAGAGGAGAGGAGAGGAGAGGAGAGGAGAGGAGAGGAGAGGAGAGGAGAGGAGAACTTTTCCAGGCTACTTTGGATTCTGCTACAATACAAATAATACTTTGAGCTTCAGTGAAAACTGCAAAAACTGTGAGAGCTTATCTAGCTAAATATCAAATGGCAAAAACTAATTCAGAATAAAAATGTTTCTTAGAAACTTCATGGATTCTTAGAACCCCATGAATTCTTGTGAGAATCTTATTTTTTACATATATTTAACTTGACTGATATAGTTTGTGAAAATAAAGCTTCAGAATTTAGTATTTCAAATGTTGTGTTTTTTTCAATACAACTCTTCTTAACTTTTTACAGGGAAGTGTATGGAGAAGTGCTCCCAATACTTCCAGTAGCTGAATAACATACAACACAGGATGTTATTCAGAGATTCTTGTGTTACAGCATTTAAAAATTGATTTTATATCTATAGAGGATATGTTAAATATGCATCCATACCTTGGAGGGTATTTTACACCATATTGTTATGAATAAGCAATACCATGGGAAACTCAGAGACTGAAGGTCTAAACCTCTGGGTTTAGGCTTAATCACTCAAGCTAGTGCCAGTGGGGCTGCACTTCTGCCAGGCCCCTCCATGATGCCTCTCTGTTTGTTTCCCATGGAAAATGAGGCCAGTCTGGGAGCAGAGCCAGCAGACAAATGGTACAAAGGCTGATGCTTTCAGCCAGCACTCACAGGCTCTTCAGTCCAGAGTGGGATGGGCTGCACAGAGGGAACTCCAGCAGTGACTTCCCTGGTGGAAGGCAGCCACAAAACCCATGCTATCCAGGGCCATCATGAACATCGTGAGACCCTTCCCGCAGTACTCTGTCCTGCTCTGGGGCTCTCAAAATTAGAAGAACATGGACCTGTTGGAGTGGGTCCAGAGGGCATGAGGATGATCACAGGCTGGAGCATCTTTGCTGTGGAGATAGGCTGAAAGAGCTGGGGTTGTTCACCCTGGAGAAGTGAAGGCTCCAAGGAGAATTCACTGCCCTTTCCAGCACCCAAAGGGGATTTCAAGTGAGTTGGAGAGGGACTTTTGAGACAGGAATGTGGGGACAGAAGAAGAGGAAATGGCTTGAAACTGAGACTAGCTTTAAATTAGATTTAAGGAAGAAATTCTTTCCTGCAAAAGTGGTGAGGCACTGGCAGAGGCCTCCCAGAAAAGCTGTGGATACCCCGTTCCTGAAAATATGTTCAAGGCCAGGTTGAATGGGATTCTGACCATCCTGTACTAGTAGAAGATGTACCTGCCCACAGCAGGGGTTTTGGAAAATGATGGTTTTTAAAGGTCTCTTCTAACACAAACCATCCTGTGATGCTGTGATACTATAATTTTTTTCCGGTGATAAATAATACAGAGAGCACAAGGCATCTAAATATAGAGATGCTTCAGCTACTAAATTGCAGCATTCTGAGAGGAGCAGCTGAGCCACACGTGAGCAAGGCTGGGCCCCAGAGATGCTCATGGCAATGGAAACAGTTGCCATGGAGACAACAAAGAAAGGCCGTCCAAAGGAATTACCAGCAAACAGTGTCAATCCAAGGGTCCCTGATCCTGAATAATGCAGGGTGCAGCTGCTGCAGCCCCACTGCTGTTCTGGAGCCCAGGGAACAGTGAACAGGCTTTTGGTTTGCTGTGCTTCAGATGGTGCCCAGTGCTTGTTTATAGCCGATAACAATTAACAACACCAAACAAACAAACAAGCAAAGAAGAAAAAAAAAATTTAAAAGGGAACAGCAGCAATAAATGGAGCTAAAACCCTGAAATAGAATGGCTCCCCTTGCCTGTGCTGGAAGAAGGATTTTTGCTGATGCTGTTTCTTAGCGTTTAGCCCACAGAAAAATGTCTTGACATGAGGAAAGGAGAGAAGGAAAATCAATAATGCTTGATCATTGGAAAGCTAAAACCATTAGGAGCACATGGAAGATTTGAGTTCTCCTTAGGGCAGGTATTGCTCCTCTCTACACATCTGCTTCTCTGTTTTGCAGTTTCAAGGTCACATGCAGTGGAAAGCAGTATAGCACTGTTGAGCCAGTCCTGGGTTTTACTTGGGCTAAAATCAGTCATTAAAATCCTACATGACAAAATAGAAAGAAAAAAGGTATCACAGAAGCATCTTGCATGCAGCAAGGAAACCAGTGTTTTGTGACACATAAAAATAAGAAATTCATATTAATTCCACAGTGATTGTTTCCTTCCTGGAAAAAAAAATAAAGTATGTTTAACTTCTACATAATAACTGTTCTGCTCAGCATTATTACTAGTTTAAGATGACTGGAACAAAGGCATGTTTTTAGGATGTTTTCATAAATGGGAGGACTTTCAGGATATATTTTGGTTTTACTTGGTGTAAAGACAGTGAAAAAAGAGAAGCTGCTGCTTTCACAGAGAAAATGGAAATTTGGAGATTTTTCTGCTGAACAGCAAATATTAATTCTTCTTAATTTGTGTTATATTATCCATAGCAGAGCTTTAAAATAGGTGTCCACACAGGTTTTCACAGGGAAGTACAAGTGCCTACAAGACAATGAAATACCCTGTCAACTAAACACACTACACAAAATGTGTTTTCTATTTATAAAAATACACTTACACAAAAGTAATTTATGCATAACTTAAGCCAGAAAATTAAACCAACAAGATATCAGTGCTTGACTTCCCTGAATTCCTTTGAGAATAGTCCATGGTAACTCAGTAACAATTATTTTTAATGTATGTACTACTGTAGCAAAAGCACATGTACTAAAACATTTGAAGCAGGAACTTTCAAGCTGTCCTTTTTTGTATTAAGTCACTTGTTGATTGCAAAAATACCAAACTAAGGACTTTGGTTGGGGTTACATCCGTATAATCTCTTTGCTGGAAACTGAGTTGCTTCACAGCCCTTTGCTTTACTGACATCAACCCCTTCCCTTGGGAGATACAGAAAACTAAATTAATACTTTTGAAGAATTGTGGAGCTCTTGTAAAGACAAGCAATAATACAATAAGTGTGCAATATAATTAATATAAATACAGTGGGATTTTTTTTCACCTAAAGGCTAAAATTGCACAGAAGTAATGTAAGAAATATATCATTCAGAGAAAATAAGTTGGTAATAATTCATAATTCATACACTCCCTAAATTATCCCTTAATAAGATTTAGGTGGTTCTAGGAAATGCACAGAAAAAAATTTTTGATGGGCTTTTTTTTTTTCCTGGAATTGTAGTTCTAATTATCCTCTTGTGACTTTCAAGTTTAGGGGGCAACAAAAAATTTCAAAACAGGTCACTCATCTAGATGCCCTGTGGTTGCTGTGGGTTGATCCAGGTCATCAATGAAGCACCCACAGAGCCACTTCCTCATGGAGGGTGCAAACCCATGGGCCAAGGTAAAGACCATATGATAAGAATGAAGTTGGTTTTTTTAAAGTGGTAAAAACAATCATTCACCACCTGTCTTTAGCAGATAGATGCCTGGGCAATCTCTGAGCAATGACAGCTGTGGAAAGAGCAGCCCTCTAATCTTATCCATAACCCTCATCTTGTATGATATGGGATATCTCTTGGCAAGAGGTTTAAGCCTGTTCACTTAAAAATTTTTGTTTTCCCAACCACCATTTTAAATAATAATTGAGCCTACAAAGGTGTCTCCCTCCTATTCTAAAGACTGTTAACAAATACCATGTCTGGAAATCAAAATGTGTCTGTAGAGAATCCAAAAACTGAAGGTTAGAAATACTTCTGGTTTAATGTTTCATTCCCACTACTAAAATCTGAATTTTTGTTATTGAAATCTGCATTTTTAATGCAAAACAGTGTAGTGAAGGTTAAAATGACAATTTGATACACAGCTACTGAAGGCAGCATATGCCTAAAATTATTCTGAAAACTGGAATCAAAGAAAGGCAAGTGTGTGAGGGGAATAATGTTGTTGCATAGCATCAGAAGGCTGCTTAAATAGTCACTTCTAATGGTATTAATCAAAATCAATGCAGATTAATCCAGTTAGAATCTTTAGATACTGTAACACAAGATATTTAAGCTCTTTAGTGTTTGCATTAAGATGTCTCCTAAATTCCTTTACAAGCTTTTCCTGAAATTTTTTGGTTCTCAGCGGGAAACAAGTGTTTATTACAATTTCCAGAATGCTGCCACTTTCAAAGCTGCCTCCTTCATTTTGCAGTTTTGTCATGATCACCTGGCTTCATTCAATTCAGCTGCAGGTTTTCAGTAAGCTTCAGGAGTTTTCCTGAAATTCAGTCAGTGAATACAGATGGATTTTTATCTTCTGTGCTCATCTCTAAATTTTATTTACTAGTCATTTGTATTTTGTTTTTCTAATCTTCAGCAAGCTGATTTTAATGCCAGTAAATACCTGTCAGATGTAACACAGAAGCAGTTCAACATTTCTTACTAAAATGTTGGGGAGGCAAGAGTTTATTTGTATATGAAATTCTTAAAAACAAGTGGTTTTGTAGGTTAGAGAGACATTTTGAAAAAAAACCCAAAAAACTCAAGTGTTCCCAAAAATTTGAGTGTACTATTTCAAATACTGGAAATTTTAGTTGTGATTGATTGATTGATTGATTGATTGAATTATTTAAGCCATAATTAAACAGAACTTGTAAAAGAAGGCAAATATTTTACAATTATTCTCAATTTAAATTAACGAATTTCCATTGAGAATAAATTTATTCTTAGCTAATTTTCCAACATCCATTCCACTTTCAGAATAACTCAGCCCAATATGTAAAAAAATACAGTTGCTGTTCTTGTATGTTAGTTTTTGCTGTGGCTCTATAAGGTGTCTCTGTAGATAAACTGTTGAAACAGATTTTTCACCCAAATCCAAATAACTGATCAGCTTCCTAATACTGTTCTCATTTCATTCCCAAGGAAACATTATATTCTCAGACAGGAAAAGCTTGAGAGATATGGCTTATGCTCTTCCAATGAGCATGCAGAATGTTCACAGGGCTTAAATAAAAACAAAGAAAGAATAATGTATTTTTTTATCCTCTTTTGAGTATGAATATTAAGTATTCAATGCACTTTTCATCCCACTATTAAAAATAACCCCCAAAACACAAAGAAATTCAAAGCAAAAAAGGAATGAGTTCTGAGAAATTCAGTACAGCTGTGACAGAATTGTCAATTTGGCTCTAATTAATCATTTAGCTATAGGGACATGTTTCAGCTGTATTTTCTCACAGTGAAGATATGTCATGCAAAGAAGTGTCAGCTACTGGTATCAATCTACTCTCCACACTGGACAATTAGAGCAAGCTCACAAATACCCAGTGTTAAAATTTCTGAAACTGCTACCAAAATGCTGTGAAGATCTAGGTAGCCTATAAAATTTTAAAGTGAGGGAGATCTGAACTCCAATTCTGTCACACTGTCTTGACGAGTCAGGTAACCCCATCCTTGCTCTGTAGCAAGCAGGAAAGTGTTGAGGATCAGCTTGGCTCCAAACCAGCAAAGATCTGTGAGACTGATATTGCTACTTGTTATATGGAAGGGAATATTCAGCATTCACTTCCAAGGTTAGCAAATCTGAGATAGAACACTAGTTATGCTTATAATTTCAGAAGAAAGGAAATAATGAAATGTCACTATTAAAAAAAAATAGAAAAAAAGAAAAAAATATTCAGTTAGATCTGCTTGTGATAATTCTGCTCACAAAGTGTGGGAGTACCTGACAGAAAATCAGCTTCCAAGATTCAAGTGATATGTCCTCATCGACAGCTTTGCCAAGAAAGTGGTAACCCTTTATGTTTGTTTTTCCACTGTACCCATTAGTCTTTGTAGGTTTTTGCAGTATTGGTAGCTGGCAAAGTTGAAGAGGCAACCCGATTAATTCATCTGGCAGCACAGATCTTGTACTTACACTGGGCATCTGCAAGTGTTCAGACTGCCTGAAGTAATGTGAAAGAAGAGGATAAAAAAAGTCTTCTGATAGAAACACTGGCAAAGGCAGCATACAACTTTTCTAGTTCAGACTTAAAAAAGATCTTGGGAGCAGAAAGCAATTATCAACAGGAGTTGACACACTTTTAAATGAAAAATTTAGTGCAGTTATAATTCATGACATCTATCAATCACAAAGATATCCCAAACATTCTTTATGACAAGATACTTATTTTAAGATCTTGTTTTTGGTGATACCATGAGCTAGACTCCATGTATGCTCATAGCAAAACAACTCCAGGCTTCTAGGAGCTATTTTGTTCTTGAAGCTATTGAGGTTCTTCCTCAAATTTGGGAAGAAAAGTTTGAGTGAGAATGGGAAAAACACATTTGAACAGAGTTTAAAACAAAATAGATCTGTGGAGACAGTTCAGTTTTGGGTATATAGGAATGGTCACATGGTCCAGGAGTGGAAGTGCTGCCTGTCAGCAGCAATAGGGAATAAAAGGAAAAAGGCGTTTTCTGGAAATCTTTTCCTAATCCCACCTACCGTGTTTGCTTAAATTGCAATGATAAGGACTTTGGTTTTCTGTTTTCTTTTCAAGTGTTTGAGGGGTGGTTTTATAGGGGTTTTCTTTGTTTCTTTCCTTTATTTTTTTTTCACCTAAACACTCCCTATGCCAGGATGCTGTCTCTAGCCATGAAATTCAGCTCATTACACTGATTGCCATATATGTTAAGATGCTTTTTTTTTTTCACTGAGTCGCCCTCACAAATTAGTTACATGGCATAGCACATTCACCTAAGACCTAATTTTGCTACAATGAACAAGGTCTGTATTTTCAGTCAAGAGACATTGGGTTTTTTCAGTAAATTTATTTTCTAATGACAAGTTATGAGATCAAATGAGTTTTTCCTCCAGCTAAATCCACTAATAAAACTATCAGTTTAATCTGAAAGACAATATTTAATCTGAAAGACAAGTCATAGACCACAAGCAAGTCTTCAAAATAACCACCAGGATTATGTACTTAAACTAGCCCTGTCTTGACATTAAAATTTTTTAAAAAGTAAATAAAAAAATAGTAGTGATTACTCATTTAGAGAAAATCATAAAATATTTTTATGTCAGGGCAGCAACGAGATTCCTTGGATTAAGTGGTTGAATTAACAAATAAATACCAAATTTACAAATTAACAAATGAAAAAAACCTCCAAGATCAAAAAGGTAGCATGGTTTTGTTTCTGGAAAGGGAAAGTAGAAAAGTTTATTCATTGTGAGGGGAAAAAGTAAATGACAAGTATTCTTAGGCTGAGAGATCCTTGCCATCCTCTAGGATTGAAGTCTGCAGTGCACCTGGAGCAGGAAGCTCACACAAAGCCACTGCATCCTTACACTTGAGGATGGAAACTGTAACCCAGGTATGCAGTCACAAAACAAAAGAAAAAGTCTGTCTTCTTCACTGAGGTGCCTCCTGCGGGAGAGAAACTGATCCCTCTGGTGCAGAATGAAGGTCACTAGGTATGTATGAACTCTGGTGTAGGTTTTGTGAGCTCTGGTTACACCCTCCAGCAAAAACGGACTTAAGCATTGGACAGTCCCAATAAAGCCTCTTTACACAGAATCACAGTATAAGCTGAGTTGATAAGGACCCGCAAGGATCATCAAGTCCTGCTCCTGGCCCTGCACAGGACCATCCCCAAGAGCCACACCCTGTGTCCAAGAGTATGCTCCAAATTCCTCTACTGGGCTAAAATCAGACAGTCAAACAGTTTCCTTCAATATCTCTTGAGACAGCTGTAGACATTCCTCATCATATGCCTGGGTTACACAACAAAGAGATGGATCTATTGGAGCAGGACCTGCTATAAGAAGACAAAAGGGAATAGTTTTAAAATGGAGGAGGGCCAATATAGACCAGGTATAAAGAAGTTTTTTGCAATGAGGGCAGTAAAACACTGGCACAGATTGCCCAGAGAGTTGGTGGCTGTCCCATTCCTGGACACAAAAAAGGCTGTGTTGGATGAAGCTCTGGGCAACCTGATCTCATTGAAAATGTCTCTGCTTATTGGGGAGGGCTAGATGACCATTAAAAGTGTCTTCCAACCACAACTGTTGTATGATAAAATAAATCTTCACACTCATACATCTATGTGGAGTCCAAGCTAGAAAAGCTCTTTGCAGGTCAGGATTCAGGTACAAAATCAAATCAAGATGTCTCACAAATAAGAGATTTGTGATTTGTCCTTTGATGTAAGAACCTCTGGAGTTCAATTGTGTCATCCTCAGAAGTTCTAACACTTAGCTCCAGCAACCTTGAAGGGTGAGCATCAGCGATACACCGTTTTCCTGTTTTAGGGTGGATACCCACCTCCAGCTGGCAGATGCAAGATTCAAGAGATCATTTTGTAGTCCTGCTTGAGATGGATATTTTGTAGCCATTGGCTGAGGTGTCTCAGTCAAGCTCTCAGTACTTTCATTTCCCGCCCCCCCCACCCCCGCTACTGAATGTTGAGCTTCCTTTCAAATCCCAGAGCTTCATGATCTTGAGCAAAATAACTTTGTTCTGCTGAGAGATAGACAAGAGCATGTCAGAGCTGCTTGCACTGGAGAAGTGATGAGCTTGTCATGGAGCAGTGGAAAGTCCTCAATCGGCCAAAATCTGGTAGAAGTGGGAATGATGACTGAAGAGGGTAGAAATCTAGGGATGTAATGATAGATTTTGAGACAGGATAGAATGTTTAGTTGTGTACTTATGAATTCACTGGCTTTGGTAGGCTGGAGAAGCTGTGATGGGAATCTAGACTTTTACTGAGGGCTGAGACTATGGCAGCACAAAGAAAAAGTGCTGTACTGGCACTACTGCATCATTGGGGAAGGAAAAAGTTAGGAGAGAATGGGCAATTAGTAACTTTGGAGTGAGTTAATTGCCTGATAACTTGATGGTCTGTGTCTCTGGGCAGATCTGTTCTGTGCTTCCATGCAGACATGCATTGACACATCTGAAAAATGGAAATATTTTATGCACCTGGAAGCTGTGCATAGCAGACCAGTTCATCTGGCAAAAGCACAAAAAATGTGTCCTTGTCCTAATGCACATAAAAGAAGGGGAGTAGTATCCTAGTATAAAGAGCTATCAGTGAGACAGTAGACTGCAACTAGGGGCTGGAAATGAAATATTTGAGGAAAGAGATTCCCTTCCAGTTTGCATTGATGTAACAGATCTGAGACAAAGACAAGAACATTTTGGCTTGTCATTTTTATGCCTCCAGATTTTTGCTCTTCATTCTGTATTTACAGAGCTTTATAAGTTAACCAGACAATATTTATTCCAAATGAAGTGTCTCCTTTTGAAAGCAGACCACAGTGGGAGAGGAGAGGAGCTTTGTCTCAAATCTTTATAGGATTTCAGTCGCACAGACACCCTGAGCACAAAGGGTTTTTGCTGTTCCTAATGGAAATGAATAAACTACAAAGTCTTTCATGTTTCAAAGCACATGGAAGGAAGCTTCAACTCTGATTTATAGGAAAGGATTGAGTAAATGAGGAGATGAGAAAGGATGGTTATATTTGGGTGATGGACATTTTCCCACTGTCACACTTGAGAATGAAAAATTTTGAGCATTCTCCCTGTCTTTTGGGTGCTAACAAAAATCTCAGTGACTTGATATGGTGAAGGGCTGCTTTTATACAAAAGCTTCTATCCTGGAAAGATCAATTTTGTCACCACCAGCAGAGAAGGAAGCTATCATAACATCAGGAGATAATCTGAGTTTTGATTAAACAATTCTAAAGTGAAATTCTCCTCAGAGAAATGGCACACAGGAACGTAAAGAAGAAGCTGAGAACCATTTTAAAAAAGTCTAGTGGGATGGCTGTCACCAATAATGGAATTATTACAGAGCAGCCAAGTGCAAGAAATAACGGAGTCAAGCTGAAACTTTCATTTATTGCAAGGGTTTTTCTCTTCTTCCTCTTTGAATTTCCACATACTACCATATGTGGAATGAAAAGACATTTACAATCTCTTTCTAAAAGTGCCTCAGCTGGTGATTTTAGCTCAGCTCCAGCTGTTACAGAATGTGGCTGGCTCCATAAATGTGCAAATGGACAATTAATGCTGCCACTTCTGTTGAGCAAACAGCTAAATTGTGAGTTATCACTTATTTCATACAACAGCTCTCAAAATTCTCAAAATGTACATGTGTGGGGGTTTCTTTCTTAAATGACACAAAGTTAGTAAGAATTTGAGAGCAGAAAAAAAATGTAAATTGGTGAGAATAATAATCTGGACACAAACCAAACTATTTAATGAAGGTTGAAAGCCTTTAAAAATAGAGCTCTTCCAAGGGGGTAAAAAAGCCCATTTGTCAGGGCAGAAAAAGTTAAAATTAACATCAGCAAGATGTAAAGCCACAAGAAAATTAAAAACTCAGAATAAAAGTTATCAACTTGTATGTTGATAAATTTAGCAATGGTCAATAACATGGAAATTAAGCAGTGAGTCCTCTTTGACTTTTGAGGAGTTACAAAACATTGCAAATTTTGATTATGCATCAAGGAGGCTGGTATTTTTCCTCTAAATGATCAAATGTTAGGCTATTTGTTTCAAACACAGAAAAAATACTATCTGGACAAAATTTTGTTCTTCAGAGTAAACACAGTAGGTATCAGTGGAAGAGTGAAGAAGGGCAATTCAGCAGAGATTGAGCAGGTGCTTGTCATAATTTGGTGGGCACTGAACCAGGCTGTGGTGGGATGAGGTCAAAAGCATTTGCCTGCACAGAATTTAAAGTTACCACCATCAGAGACATTTTGTAGCACATACGGGATTAAATCTATTTCTTCAGTAAAAAGAATGAAAACTGTATATGTTCTACCAGAGCAGTTACTGCCTGAGGAAGGAGGCAAAGGAGAGAGAAAGAGAAAAAATCACCCAGACCAACTTCACGGAGTGGTTTCACAGGTGTTTCACAGAGTCAGCACATCCTGAGGTGGAAATCACCTCAAATTAGGTTGTGATTTGGGATGAGGCTGAGACAGTTTCAGGAGCTTTAGCAGGTTATGAGCTTGGTTTTCATAGAATCATGGCATCATTAAGGTTGAAAAAAGTCTCTAGGGCAATCAAGATAATCCAACTACTAACCCAAGGCCACCACCAGAGCGTGTCACCCTAGAGACATGTCTATATATAACTTATATACCTCCAGGGATGGTGATTCCAGTAAAACCATGGGCATCTTGCTCCGCTGCTAGACAATATTTCCATGAAGAATTTTTTTCATAACATCCAATCTAAACCTCACCTGCTGCAGCTTGAGGCAGTCTCCTCTTGTCCTCTCACTTGTTGTCTGGGATAACAGCCTGACCCTCACCTAACTACTACCTCCTCTTAGGGATTTGTAGAGGGCAATAACGTCTTTCCAAGCCTCCTTGTCTCCAGTCTAAATAACTCCCTCAGTCACTCCTCACAAGGCTGGTGCTCTGTGGCCCTTCTCTGGACATGGGTTTGGACATGGGTTTGGACATGGGTTTGAAGCAAAATACCCTGCTTTTCTGTGTGTATGTCTTGCTGGACACTGAGGAAAACCTGACACAAAGGGAGACACCATCATTAGAAAAATGCTGTGATGTTTCATGACTGCAACAGACAGGAAACCTGTCAGAAGCAAAATGCCCTTGTCAGAAAAAAAGATAAACTAGTTCATGACTACCCAGGGTTGGCCACTCTTTTTGGCCAGTGTTTCCACAACAAGGGCATATTGAGGCACAAACAGAAGACATTTTTAAATGATTCTGCACTACATATGAAAGTGCTTCAGTGAGGCTACAAATCAGAAAGGCAATCTCAGCCATAGGAAGCAGGGATTTGGGGTCACATTCTGTCTGTGAAAGGTTAGTCCCAGGGCTGACACATGGGATGGGAGGTGGGTGAATCAGGACAGATGAAATATTGGGAAAGGAAGGAGGCACCCCAGTGTATTTGCTTTGTTCCTCTGTACCCTTGTTTGGTTTGCTGTAAGGTGCAGTCTGAGCTCTTTCCAGTGTGATCCTGGCAGCATTTGCCCTGGATTTGCAGGTTTTTTCTTATTCAAAGAGCAGCAAATGAATCTTGTGAAGCCGTTGATGTTCCCTCTGTACTTTAAATAGCTATCACTTAATCTGTGATACGCACACAGGATGCTTTGTTATGCATACTGAATTGTATGCTCTGCTTCTCAAAGGAGAGATGATTCTGAGGGTTGCCACTAAAAAACAAATTTGGCCTGAAAATCATAAGTTTTTTTCTCTACAAAACACAAAAGAGCAGAGTATAGGAGGATTCTGGCCTTTTCTTAGTCTTCATTTTACTTTCTTAATTCCATCAAAATATTGACTGAACTAATTTAAAACATAAATGCTTGAGAGTATTTTCTTAGGATAAGAAAAAAAAATTCAGGTAAATTTGTCAGCTTAATATGCTACCTATTTTTATTTTCCATGGTATTCCATTGAACTCGTTCACTGGCAGAGGTTTACAAGAAAACGGGATCTTTTATCTTTTTTAAAAATTATGAACTCAAATTCTGAACATGCAAGTGCAGGAATTTCTGTAGCCAAAGGAGAGAAGCATACAGCAGGATATATAAACTATAGGCATTCAATGAAAATTATCTGGTCTCAGTATGAATATTAAAGACTGGAAATAAGCTGTTTATAAATCCTATCCAGAAATAATTAATTGTGTAGTTTTGAATAATTAAATGCAGCATATTCAGGGCCTTATTGAAGCAATTTGTGAGCAACAGTGAAGAATTTCTAAATGCATAATTTTTAAAAAACAATATTGTAAATTAATTGAGCAGAAATGCAAGAATTTTTTAAAATCTCTTTTTTTTTTCCTTGTGATTAAGAGCATGGTCACCTACAGAGTAGAAATTTTTCCCAAGACAACATTTAGCTAAATATATTCTTATTTTCCTAGATATTTGCCACTATGAACTTGTGGCAGCTTGTAATCCTTCCCCAGGAGTTTTCTTTTGTCCTCCACCTGGCATCCTTGCCCACATCTGGAGGTGGCCAGCCCTGAGGAGTCTGGGGCAGTCAGGCTTGTTGGAGGCAGGCAAATTCCCTGCACAAGCCCAGTTGGCTTTTTAAGCCCTCTCTAGATTTGCAGACTTAAGACCTTTCAGGTGTCTGCAGCTGCACCACAAACCGCAGTGCACCTGAAAACCCTGAATATTTTGTGTTGTGGAGTCTTGAAATGTCACCCCATTTAACTGTATAGGGAACAACTTTAAAACCTGATGGTTGCTGGTTGTACTCAGTCCTTCTCTTAGCCTCTAGATTATTTACAAGGTGGGATTTTTATAATGAGTGTGTTTTGAGTGGCAAAGGTTACCCAGAAAAGTGGTAGGTGCCCGATCGCTGGAAATATTTGAGGACAGTCAGGACTCAGAGCAACCTGATCTGTTTGAAGATGTCTCTGCCTATAGCAGTGGGGGTAAAACTGATTGGCCTTTAAAGGCTCCTTCCAACCTAAACTATTCTGTGATGATTCTATTGTTCCTATCTCAGAACAACCAAGCAACCCCAAAATGTCATTTTTTCTGTTTTCATCCCAGCATAGATGGCTGTTGATATGCTGCGTTGAAATGCTTGAACTTCTAGTCCCTGCCCACAGTGTGATGAATGGCTCACTATTTTCACTTCAGAATTGCCAGGGTGACCAGCTTTATGGGGATAACACATTGGACAGTAAAAAAATACTCACTTCACATCTACACATTCATAGAATCATGGACTGGTTATTGTTCAGCTTAGAGAGAGAATGTGATCTTTATAGTTGTGGCAGATTCACACTCAGAACTTCAGTGGGTCTGTAAATACAATGTTCTTTTATGCCCACTAATATTACTGTCTTCAAATTACAAAATCCATAGATCACTATGAATTGCACAGGAAAAATAGTATGTGCTCTTATCTTTTCCAGTTCTTTAGTGTTGTGTTTAAAAACTGTGTACAGCAGAAAATAAAACATAATCTAAACAGCTTTTAAGTGGAATAGATATGAATGCCATAAGGAAAGTAATCCAAAAATTTCCTGGGACCTTAAGTAGGCAGTGTCCTACCCTACCATCCACAGGAATGCAACAACAGAAACAGGTGGAAATCATTGTCAGAGTTCACACTGACCTGTAAGTAATGCTGATTAAAACATTCTATCTGCTTTCCTACACACACCCAGATGAAATTAGATCACTGTCTGAAATATTCATGAACACACTGCTCATGCTCAAAGTGAACAACATGGATTCCTCAGCAGGCACAGCAGCATTTCTGAAAGTGTCATCGTGTCTGTTATGCTAAAAACAAGCATGTGTTACTAAGAGGAAGTAAGAAGAAAAATGGCCTTTTACTGGATTCCAAAGGATGATGTTTCTACTGTAGTGGGATATCAGCTTGGCATAATTAACAAAAGTAAAACTTTCTTGAGTAAGTGGAGACAATTATACACTTCCCTAGGATAAATCAATTACTCATAAGATATCCTATGTAAACATATTGTAGTTAAAAACTCCCGAGCTGCTTTGCCATGAAGAATACTTACTAGCACAATTAATTTGCAGGAGTTTCTTCTCATTTTTCCTGGCAATAGGACTTATGTTAAAAATATGCCCAAAGACATGAAGGACATCTGAGCTATCATATGCTTTTCCTGTTCCTAGAATGCTAAAGTTGAACCATCATTTCTTTGAAGAAAATAGTAGTAAAACAACCTGTACCAGACATATCTAGTTACTGAATGCATTTAACTGCTTCCACACAAACTTTTAGAGGAATCGAGTAGAATTTGAAGTTTATTTGCATATAAAAATTGGATTTGGCTAAATTTCACTGGAAAAAAAAAATTGTTAGTCTTTCAATCTGGCAAATTATACTTCAAATCTCTCTCTTTATTGGAACTTTTAGCAGAGTAGTGTGCAATTTAATTTGAGGAGAATTTAACCATTTATCTTAGTTTGAAAGACAGGTGTTTGCTAAGGAAAGCAGAAGCCTCCCTTTAAACTGAAAAAAAATGTGATCCTTCCTTCCTACAGATTATTATGATTTGGAAATTAAGGGAGCTCTCAGGCAAAGATATGGGGATAGGAATAACCGTTCTTTACTAGTATAACTAACAAGACAAACAAGAACAACAGCAGCTATGAAATTAGCCACAAACAGAGCAGTAACTCAGTCCCAGTCCTTTCTGGCTGCAGGCACCTTTTCCCTGAGCTGCAGTTCCTGGTGCTGGGGGCGGGCAGGTCCCGCAGAGCTGCAGGAGGGCTGGGGGTGATGGCAGCGCTGTTCCAGGGGAGAGAGAGATGGAGAGAGCCCTCCGCTCACGATGTCGGTCCTGGTGCTCAGCAGAGTGCTGGATGGTGGCAGGTTACAGTGAGAAGGCAGCAGGGCAGGGTCTGACAGCAGTGAGAATGGCTCCCGACGCTGGGATGGCAGGAATGGGGCTGAGGCAGTGATCGTCCTTCTCGTCCAAACTTCATGGGGGAAATGGGCCGAGCCAGAGCCTTCCGTCTGCTCTTCTGGATGTTTGGATATTGAGGGGTTTCCCTCTTCTCTCCCCTCTCCCTTGCCACCAGGGCCTAGTCAACAGGTACCTTAGCATGACAGTGGGGAAAATTCCACAGAGGGAAAAGGGAAAGAACCAACCCTCAACACCATTGTATAGTATAACATTCTCACTGTCAAGTGCATGATGACTCAGTCAGTGTTTAAATTCATTTATTGCAATAATATCCAAATGTGGCAACATATAATGACATTGGCACTTAAGCCAGGCCATTGGAATGAATTGAACATACCATAACACCAAATAAAGGATATCCATGTGCACTGAGTTCCTCAAACAATTGCAAACTGCTTTTTGAAGCCACCAATGCACTTTGATGCTGTGCTGATGTAGCATTCTCAGTGCCACTGCTATCCACAGAACCCTGAGTACGTCTCTGAGCTGTGCTTATAAAGCTCATATTTGCTTCTATTTTGTTAATGTGTAGGGATGAAATAGGGTTGTCCTGTTGTCCTTAAAGTTGTCTTTAACACGACTGTGCCTCTCTGTTCCACTGTGTCCTGAGCCTTTACATCTTCACATTCTTCACATATCTTAGAAATGGGCTATCTTTCACCTGCAGTATAAATTTGAGAGAGACATTTCAGAGGTGCTCATTTTCATATACACCTTATGTCCTTCAAAAACTGACAACTGCCTCCAGATTGTTATTCCATCTTCAAAATGTTGTTTATAGCAATACTATTAGTTGGCTGCCTAGGCCCTGATGAGATAGATCACAACATGTAGCTGGTCTAGTTTAATAATATATTTTACTCAAAAACATTATGATCTACCACTTCAAGGGGTTTGGTATATTAATATTGCCACAATGTGGTATCCATATGCATCTTTCACATAAAATTAGGAGAACAGTATTATAAATCAAGAGTGGAATAACATAAATTTCTGGTAATGGCTAAGGTGCATTTAGCAGAGTGTTTGTCTGATGTTGAAGAGGGAAAACAATTGTTTTGTATGTAGTTTGGAAATAAGAAAATCTCACAACTTTGTATTCTGCTGTGTCAAATGCTATGCTGGTGAGGGACTCAGCTGTAGCATCAAAAATGGATCTTCCTTTGTTCAACAAGAGCATTTAACTAAGCAGCAGAGGACCTTCTTGTTCTCATTCCTGAGCTTGTTGTGTACCACAAACTTGTTGTGTTCCTTGTCTCCAGGAACTCCAACAACAATATCTGTCCATTTGAAGAGCTGCCCTATCTCTGCCTGGCTCCCCTTCTCCAGAAAAATCTTGTTCTTTCTCATGGCTGTGTCAATAACAGACCTTGGCAATTGCAAACAATCCTTGTCTGTGAAGGCCAACAGTCCTTGGCAGGCTCCATGGCCCTCCAGCTATTGGTGTTTGAAACACACACATTCCTTCTGGAATTCTGCAACACTCAGCTGCTTCAACTTACCTTGCTGTGAAAGAAGTACTCACTCATTTCCTACAGAACAGAAGACCCTCATAGTCTGGGTTTGCTGGCAATGGTCTGAGCACCACGGGTACCAACACCCAGCAGATTTTTTCCATCCTCACTAGTATAATGTTGTCATCATTCCTTGAGCTGCTATATCCTAAAGTGCTTTGAGCCTCCATATAACAAACTCTTAACTTTTATCCATCAAGCCTTCTGGGAAACAGTACTTTTAAGTCCATGCCTGATTCTTGGACTAAAAGACTACTAAACTCACAATCAGGGCAAGACTCATAAGAAATGGTAATTTTGTAAGTGTTCTCTTTCCCAAGAATGTTGATTTTCAAGCAAGATTTTTCAGCACTCACTCATGGTTTAAGTCCCAGGCAACGAGCACTTTTCAGCAGGTGTGCTAATCCAATTCTTCCAGGAATCCTGAGCTTGCATGAGAGCTTCCATATATTCATCAATTTGTTTATTTCATTCTCTAAATTTACCTGGAATGAAATGCATCTTAGTTGAACAACTGAACCTCCTGGTGAGGTGTTATTTACTGATGTCTTTAGCAGCAATGTTAGAATAAGAAGTTCCTGTCTGCACCAACATCTGTTCACTGGTAGGTGGTCACCAAGCTTTCTCACAGTGTGGGATATGAAGTTTAATCTGCACTCTGTTTTTCACTGAGTTTTTCTGTGCAGTTGGAGAAGGCGGCAAAGCTGATAGTAAGCAACATACACTTAAATAGAACATCCGAACAGCTGCATTTCATGCCCCTTCAAAGTAATTTGCTTATCTACCTTAGTTCAGATAGATCCTGGAAGTAATTAATCACAAACATTTCACGTTTTAAGTACATATGCTTTACCAATTCATTTTCAAAGGAGAGCTAATTCACAGTCTGACTTCCTACTGTTTATGATTTGAATTTTCTTAGGAATGTGGGCAAAAAAGGAAGACAATGCTATTACCTATTCAGTCATATAGAAAATCATTCCAATGAAATAATTTGTATGTAGAGAAGTAGCCAGTATAAAAATTGGTACTTCCATCTCTGCATGAATGAAGGGCATATCTCACAGCACAGCTTCTTTTCCATGTAGGTACTGTCATGAGAGACCAGCTTCTGAAAAAATTATGGACTGCTGATGTCCAGTGTGCAGGAACTTCTCTGACAGAAGGGTGGCTATTCAGGATTTGAAGCAGATGAGTAATGCTTTTACATCTCTGAGGACCTGGTCTAGTCTGGCCATAAATTCTTCTGCCTAAAATATGTAAACTCAAGAAAATCCAGCTCTTTTAATACTCTGAAACAGAAACTAGTATTTTGGGAAAATCTGGCTTTCATTTTAGTCAATTAGAAAATAGTTTCAGACTCCAAATAAGAACTGTAGGGTGAACTTGAAGCATTTAATACAACAATACTTTCTTTGCAGACTGTGCAATTCCCATGGCTATTCAAACACAAAGGAATTTATTTACAGAACACAATTATCTCCTTTTCCTTTTTTTTCACAAAAAGGCAGAAGATGTAACAAAAGATGCATATACATGAAACCTCTCACAGCCTAACAAATATGCACATATACATCACATATGCACACATATGCACAAATATGCACATATACATGATGTATTATATACATCACCTTACATACACATACAGGATTCCTAGACAAGAAATGCAGCCACCTGAATAGATGTCAAAGCCACAGGCAACTTGCATTCAAAAGAAATGGAGGTCAGTAGAAAACAAAGCAATGCTCAGGAGAGTTTTATAGCCTAGACAGCTTGTCAGTGCCAGAGACAACCTGCAACCACCAGAGAAACAAATGTACCTGCTGCCAGCCATGGCAATGATGTTAGAGATGGCTGGCTAACCTGGGGGCAGAGGCTTGTGCAAGGGCACAGACACAGCCTCATGCAGCTTTAGCACATGACAGCATTACAAAGTCTGGAAGGCAGTAAGGGCACTCATTAATGTCAAGTGGAGGTGTCTTAGTGCCTAGTTCACCCAGAGCCTAGGGGATATCAGCTGGCAGGAAACTCTATTATACTTTTTCAAACTGGATAGGCAGAGTGCCAGCAGTTATTTGATCAAAGTATAAAGACAGCTGAATGCCTCAGACTCACCCTCACCCTCCATCAGGTGAGGAAACACCAGAGTCCCACCACCTGCTCTGACCCTTCCCACTTCACCACTGAAGGGGGCAGATGGCAGAGGAAAGCCAACAGAACTGTGAAGATATCACAGGAATATTTTCTGCATTGAAATAATTTAAAAATTCATAAACGGGTGGGTAACTGCAACTGCTCATGCTTTTCCTGCAGTTCTAAAAAATTTATTTTTGCATCTTAAAAAAAAAAGTTAATTCTCTTTAGGAGTTCACATCAGCCACGCCAGCAGTGGGAGTAGAAATCCATTTTGAAGCCCAGATATGTACTAAAGAATCTGCACAAAACCAACCCATCAGCAGCTCAACTTTGCTTAGAAATGACATTTCATTGGAGCAGATATGATGGGAGTCACTGAAGTACGAGCTCAGTCCTGCCCCCAGGATACTGTGTCTGAGATTATGGGCACAAGGGAAAAAAAGCCCTTTTGTCATTGCTTTATATATTTTCTTGGAAGGTCCATGCCAAATAAGCAGAAAGCAGATGCCATTGAATTTTTGATTACTCTTCTCATCCCTCAGATTCTACATGTGTTTTATAATTAATGGGCCCAGAAGAAATTCCAACATTCAATCCCTTTGCTTTTGAAACAGCAAGATACGGATTTATTTAATGCCCTGTGACAGAAGACATTTATATGTAAAGTTCCTTATTTTAAAAGGGAAGAAATAAGGAAGATCCAACTGGAAGATCACTAAAGAGCAGATAAAGAAGAATTCGAGCTTGAGGTGAATCACAAACCTTTGATTCTACAGACTTGGAACATAAAAAATAGGAGTAAAATTACTAAATTAATAGAATGAAAAACACTGATTAAAAACAACTTTGTAAAAAATATTGCTAGTAAGGTTTCTCACATATTCTTTTATAAAATTTTATTTGCTTTTTTTAGTCTCTTTCTTAATAGAGTCCTTTTCCTGAGCTCCTCTCTGACATTAGGATGGATCAAATACACTGTCTTTCACAAACAGCACTCAAGCTACCTCACCAAACCCTCCTCTGAAAATTAAGATTTTTCCAATTTTGTTGGACACACAGAGCCAGACTGTCACGGTCCTGAAGTGTGTCCTGACCATCCAACCCTTGCTGTGCAAGGAGAGCTAGACTTCTCTCAGAAAGTAAAATACCAAGAAAATAAGTATTTTCTTTCCAAAAGAAACTTTCCAAAAGTTTCCTCTGAACAGCATTCTCTCTATACTACTAAGTGGATTTCAAATAAAACCAAGAATTTTGCTATGCAAATGCAAAGATTTTTTTTACCTGCTCCCATCCGCAGGTTTATGTGGGCAGAATTCACCGCCTACACTATAGGAAAGCCCCAGGAATTGATTAGTCTGCTGCAAACATCCCTCATGATAGTAGTTTATCCATCATTGCATAGGGAAGTACTTTTGAGTCTGAGTTTGAGCTCATCTGCTGCACTGCCAGGGATGTGGTGTTGTAGTGAAGGACAAGGCTGTATGAAGAGAGAAATTCACACTTTGACAAGTGCTGCAAAAGAATAGAATGTGAATCCAAACCCCAGTATTTTTCTACCCCTTCTAAAGTTGCTGATATGGACTCCACTGATCACCATCTTAAACTTGATTTTTCTCAATGGGTTAGGGAGAGATCACGGAACAGACCTGAGTGCAGGGGACCTCTGGTTCAACCTTCTGCTCAGAGCAAGGTTGGTGCTGCAGTTAGACAAAGTACTCAGGGCTTTGTCCAGCTGGGGCTTGAAGCCCCCAAACACAGAGATGTCAAAAACCTTCCTGGGAAATCTGGTCCTTGTCAGACTATCCTCATGAGAAAAAAGGTCAGGTCTCCAGCATGAACGTCCCAGTTTTAGCTGATGGCATATGCCCATGGGGGGAGAAGGACCTCTGTCACAACATGGGGATATGGAGACTGCTGCTACCAAGCAGTGGGCTGTGACATCAGGGGCAGATGGATTGGGAACTCTTATCCCTCACTGCTTATATTCAGAGTCGGCAGAGCCTGGGCCAGTCTTGCTGCAGCCTGAACTCCACCCAAGCAATGTTGTGATGACTGGAGGATCAAGCCAGCCTTCTCTAGTGCTGGGTGGTGCCTGTTACTGGCAGATCTTGGTGCCAGACTCAGAGTCATCACTCCTGTTACCCTGCCTGCTTCAGGCAGCTGAGCACTACACATGCAGCACTGAGGGTGAGCTGTGCAAGAAAATGTCCCACAGGGGTGGCTGTGGCATGTGTGTTGGGACTCAGGGAGCTGGGAGGGTGGCATTCTCCAGGGCCCTGGTCACTTCTTCCTTCCCTGTGCCAGGACAGCCAGTGACCATGGTCTCTCCCTCCTGCAGATGTGACTCTGTCAAAGAGGAGCAACTCCTTTTACCTCTGCTCTTCCCAAAGTGCTGCAGAGCACAAAGATGGCCACGGAGACAAATTGGAGCTGCCCCATCTGGAAGAACACTTGGGATTACTCTTATTGCCACCATTAGGTCTGCCTGGGCTGTATCCTGCAGTGGACACAGAGAAATCCAGTGTGCCCACTCTGCAGAAGAACAGTAGTGACTGTACGATTTTCTGATCATGGAGAAGACGACTATCTGGAGACATCCATCACAGTCCCTGAGGAGCTGCCAGATGGCAGCAGCCAGGAAGGGAGAGCTCCTGACAGCCTGGATGAGACCAGTTCCTATCCTCCTGTGGTGTCCTGTCCATCTTCTCCATAGGACACGTCATTCCAGGCCATGGCCAATGTCCTGCCTGAGCTTTTCCGTTAACGACAGCATGTTGTGGACCCTGTGCAGACTTGGCTGTGCCAGAGAATGGAGATCGAGTATGGGCCCCAATGGTGGCTGACAAGAGAGCATATTGTGCTGCACTGGGCACTGCCTCTGCACCTATGGCCCAGATGAGGAGATCATGAACCGGAGTTTGCAGGAACTCCTGGAAGAACACAGTGCCACTGATCCAGGACACCACTGACATCATTGTGAAACACTGCAGCTCAGGGGCCCGGAGGTTACTGTGCCCCCACACTGCCAGGGACGAGACTGACAGCCCAGCAGCCAGCAGCAGGTCCAGCAGCTCCACATCCTTGACTTCCTGCTCATGGATGGGAACTCCCACCCACAGCCCTACAGTCTCTGTGGAGGAGGAATAAGCTGGCACAACAGAGGCCGCCCTTTTTGAGGGTCACAGCTCCTCTCCACCTATGCCCATCCCCAGAGAGTGGGAGCAGCCCCAGGAGGATCTGAGGTGGGAGGTTGTGGCATATCCCCTCTGCCCAGGGCAGCAGCCACAGCCCCTCCACTCCCTGGCAGGGCAGGGACAGCTCACCTGGTATGTTCCAGTGTCCCCCAAAGAGGAGGGACCCCAGGTGCCAGAGTTCTCCCCAGCCCTGTCAGAGGCCACCCTGACAGCAAGCAGGGCTCCTGTATTATTTCTCCTTATTATTGCAGTAAAAGGAAATAAACTGTCCCCCACACAGTCTCTGGGCATTGCTTTCTCCTCCTCCTGATGTTTTCCTGCTTCCCCTCTTTGTCTTAAGCCCTGACATTCTCCTAAGATTCCTGCAGTTATAGTACAAGGACTTGGGTATAGAATTGCCCTCTTCTAGGCTGAACTCTATCCCAGTGTCTCCAAGAGAAAGTACAGTGCTGGTTGTGTGGGTTGAGTTGGCTTGATTGTGCTGGGTTGGTTTTAGGTCAAAGAGTGCCATCAGTCAATGCCATCAAGACAGCCGGTTCTATTCTTGCCCCTCCCGAGTCTTTCTGAGCCCATTTGTGGGGGTGTTTTTGAGCAGAGATCTGCTGGAGTTATGTCTCTGGTTTGCTTTTCAAAAACAACTACTGCAGCCAGAGAGCACTTTTTAAAATCATATTATTTATCATCCTCCACAAATGAGCACAGCCATTTTAATTGTTGCCTCTTGCTGCCAGCCTTGTAGTGATCTAAGGATTATCCTGTAATAATGCAGGAATTTCTAGTCCAAGTACTAGATCCAAAAGCAGCCTGATTGCATACTGGATCAGGCACAATCACAGTCTACAGTGCTGTCGGAGTCCAGGGTGTTCCCCTGGCTTCCCTGGATGCCTGGAGACCCTCCAGGCAAGTGGCTCAGAGGGCTTGGTATAGTGCCCAAGACCCCTGGGGACTGGATTTTTGACCCTGGAAAAAATTACCAACACTGCAAGAAGAATTACAAGTCACAAAAATTAAGCAGAGTATAAATTAGATTGTTAGGAGGTAGAAAAGTGAGTTTTTAGAAATGTTTATATTAGGGGGTTTAAAGCTAAGATGGAGGATTTTGGGCATGGTATGTCTTTTCTTCTTCTTCATGTCATCCATCTTCTGAGTCAGGATGGCATCACTGGATTGGTTTGGGACAAAGTTGGACAGTGTAATAAAGGTGTCATGTATTGGAAAGTAATTGTAAACATTAGGTACGTAATTTATAGTATTAAAGATAAGTCCTGCTCCAAGGGCAGGCAGAGTGTGCCTTGGATCGGCATGCTACACAGACCTCTGTTAGTTAGAGAACGAATTTCTTAGACAAGAAAGAATAAACAACCTTGGAAACCTCAGAAAACGGCTTCCTGACTCTTCTTTGGTGTTCAAGCTGGGAAGACTTGAACTCTAAACCACCTAAATGTCCTGTTGTGGGTGATCTCAAGTTCAGGAGACCCCCACCGACAGCAACACACTGTGGCTAATCCTGACAAAGATTTCCCTTGAAATCTCTGATAGAGTCTGACCATCACCACTCCTGGTCACGAACAAGGTAGCGCTATTTCCATGCTTTTTTCTTTGTGTGTTTTAGACTGTATAGTCATATAAAGTACAAACACTACACATGACAATATTTGCCTAACTGAAAGGCAGTGCTTGCCACAATATCGTTTAGTCATCAATTAATAATTCAGATAAGTAGTGCGTCCATTAACTAGTCTGTTTGCTTCTGGACAGAGTAAGGTTTTACACAGGCATGTTCAGGGAATGCCAGTGTCTCTAGATTGGACAGAGTAATTCAATAATTCTTTAGAAGGAAAATTTAAGATGTCCAGTAAATGAAGTGATGAATCATAGGAGTAACTGGGAGGAAAAGCTTTTAAATCTTGGTAAGATCTGGGTATTTAAAGATGAAAATTGCCTTTAAGTCAAGATCTTCTTCACTAAACTCTGAACTTGGGGTAAAACATTTTCTGCTCTGAGGCCAAACCCAGGCACAGACTGCTTCAAGGACAGACTGTTAGCTGTGTTACAGAGTGAGTGACCTCTGTCATCTCAGGGACTGCTGGGAAGCATGCACAGGCAGGAGCAGGGCTTTTATTTTTGTGTAGCTGTCTCTGAACCAGCTCCTTCAGTGTCTGGCTTAATTCTTAAATTAATGCTAAGGAATTTCTGAATTCTGAAGAAATAGGGCAATATGAGGAGCAAGACCTCTGTTTCCAGATGACAGTAAACCTTCATGAGCAGATCTAATGAAGAAGCTTTAGCACAAGCCTGTTGTTTGTTTTTTTTTAAACAGTGTTATTATTATAGAGCTGTGAAAACAAAATATGATTTCAAAGGCATGGGTGTATCTAGAAATCACACATTTATTAATTTCCAGAAATTCTGATAAACTATTCTATTCTTGGCTGCCAGAAGAAATCCTCCCTATTAGTGTTAGTTATCATTCCTGAAAACAGAAACTAACAGAAATAAATATATATACAGAACACTTGGCCCACTTTTCTATCAATATATATTTGACTCTCAAGCAATAGCTCCACTTCATCAAATGCTCTTTTCCTTTCTTTTAGTTTAATTTCTGATGCATCACAATACACCATGGCAAGACAGTGCTAGAAGTAACTTGCATTTAACACAGTGTGGCTTTGATTCATGTTTTCTCTGGAAAGCTGTGTGTGCCACAGTCCATCTGTGGGAATAACCACTGAGTGCTGCTCTACTTCAGCTGTCTGAATCTGCAGGCTAAGAGGCTGGAGACAGCACTTGAGATAATATGGTGAAGGTGAGTAATGCACTAAACTGTGGAAGGGGATGCAGGAAATGAGCCACAAGAGTGAAAAATGAGATAAAGGATCATCCCATGTGAAAAATTATAGTACCTGTAATGAAAGTAATGAAAATAGCTAACACTGACTCATACCTACCAACTTCTATGAATTTTATAAAAGCAGGTATGCTGTCAGAGAAATTACAAAGCAGCCATTTAATTTTCAAAAAGCAACAAAAAGGTCACTTTCAGCACAGTACTGAAACAGTCACGGTAAGAATTAAAATTTAGGTAGTTTTGCATTCCACATTTTGTTTTCTTCCTGAAATATAAGAAGTTGCTCTCATGGACAGAAGGTATTTAAGATTGCTTTTAACTGGGGCATCATCAATGTCTCTGCTTAAAAGAGCAAAATTTTCATCCTTCATTCTTGAGTAAGAGCCACTCAGTATGTTATTCCTTTTGAGCAGTAACACTTAATTAGGAACCATTCAGGTTTTATAGGTGTGTTGGTTCAACAGAATCAGTCTCAAAGAGTTTCATTAAACTTGAACATAATGGAATAAAAATAAATAAATAAAAATGCTGGCTATGGTTTTGTGTTGCCCTGAGGATGGTTTGTTCTCTTTCCCCCCCCTCGGTTTGTAACATGGTTCTCCCCTCCCCTTAGCCCCTCCCCTTCCCCCCCAGCCAGCCCTGATTGGCTGTGACCCGGGGTTCCTCCGCCCCTTACCAAGGTTTGGAAATGTCCCGCCTTTTCCATGTTCTGTCTCTTTCTCCCTGGAACCTTCAGGGTAATAAACTTGGGTTATCTCGGGAAGGAGCGTGTCCTTTAGTCTTTTACCTTTGTCCATGCAGAAAACCTCCTCCAACTCTGACCCAGAGCTGGCCGAGGCAGGTCGGAGACTACAGGGGTCTTTTCGTACTATGGGATGGAGGAAAATAGGTCCTGTTGGTTAGGATAACTGGGGGCGAATCGGAATAATCTTCCTAATGGATTGCTTGATAAGTGTTTGAACCTGGTGACAAATTTAAAGCAGGTGACTATAATATCAGAAGCATGCCTAAGCATTATTTAGTCAGAGAGAGTTCAAAAACAGAACCACCAAAAAATAGGTTTCTTTTATGATCTTTTAAGAAAAAAAGGGTGGAGTGGAAGCGCCAGAATCTGAAAAGTATGGAAATTACAGTCAACACTGAGATATGTAAGTTTTCCCTTTCTTACCACCTTATGTTCTGTCCAATTTCCTCAAGGGAAATTGACAGTGGCTCCATGGCAGGACAGGCTCCAGATCCTGGGTCTGCCCGGCATTGTTAAGCTATACTGAGTTGTAACAATAGTGACAGTCATCAGGGCCTGCAGAAATATCAATAACTTTGTAGAAATGACATGTGCCGAGAGGGCAGGAACAGACAGTTGCATTTCCCCCGAGTCATTTGCATAACTCTGATAATCTGAGGCTGTGTGATTTATTGTGTGGCAGAGAAAGCTGTTGAGCTGACATTTTCCATTTTTTGTCAATCAAGAAGTTTTTAGTGCTAAGATTGTGCCAGCAAAGGGTGGTCTTAAATACTTCAAAGAATGAAGATTCATTTGCTTTAAAAACCATAAAAATAAGTCTTATGTGTGATTTCCCAAGGAAAATTTTTATCCAGTATTGCCCACATATTTCTTCTTTACTGGTTTCTCTCAACATTTTTAAAACTTTGCATTTGCACATACTGCCTTCCTCTCACAAAGGAAAAAACTTGATGAAATCTGTCACTGTCAGGAATAGAAGAGCAGAGAACTAAATTAAAAAGTTGCTTGAAAAAATCACACACAAAAAAAACACTACAACATACCTCCCCCCAAGAAAGAAACAAAACAAACCAAACCCTAAAAAACCTTAAAAAATAAAACCAACCCTGGTCAACCATTGTTTTAAGTAAAAAAAAAAAAATAAAAAATGCAACCTCTGAGGTGTCTGCCACTCAGCCAGCAAGCCAAGACCTCTCTGACATCCCATCCTTCTCAAATATCACCAAGGCCAGCTCACCTGAAGCAGCAAACATGCTTCAGCTTAGCAGGAACAGGATGTACACACTCCGAAACTGCTGCATAAGAGAATGGTTGCTATGAAATCTGTCCAGTTTCTTAATTAGCAGCGTTTTAATATGGTTCAGACTGCACAGAATAAGAAAACAGAATTCTCAGTATTTCTTCCAGACCTGAGGCATTTTCTTGTTACCCTTACTGAGGAATTGAATCTTTCTTATCCAGAGTGGTGCTGAGCACTAGAGAAGGGCACAGGTGAAGGCAGCAGGCCAAGTGCTGTATCTTGAGGCAATGGGAGATTTGCAAATCTTTTGCTGAGAGACATTTATTCCTCTGACAGATTCAAACAAAATAGACTAGTGCCAGCAAATCTGACAATTGGTCATTGTTTCCCAGCAGAAAATGACTCTAAAAATTATCAGAAATCAGTTTAGATGGGAAATAATAATCCTACTCTGCATTCTAGACAGGACTGCTAGTTTTAATTCTCTTTGGCCCTAAGTATTTTTAAACTTAAGCCCCTTCTTTATTTGTGCAATCTTGATGTTAGTTACACCCTTGCTCTGTGTTAGACAATCATGCATTCTCCTTTTGCCTTCTATCAACTTGTCATTATTTTCTTTCATATAAAACTGCATGCAAATTCCCTCTTGTCAAAGTCCAAAATCTTAAAAGAAGCTTTAACTTTCAGCTCCTTCAAGGTTTTATCAGCCTGAAAGTGAAATTTGCTCTCTTTCTTTCAATTTAAAAGGGAAATTTACCCCAGGAAATCTGTTTGTAATTTTGCACTCTCAGGTTCAAAATGCATCTTGAATGAAAGGCTGAAATTCCTTTTAAGATGACACCTCAACATTTCAATGATCTTTGGTCCACAACTTTTCTGTGGGACAAAACTATTTGTCTCAATTTCAGCACTTCACAAATTGAGATCACTTCTTACATCAGGCAGTGATCAGGAAGTAGCTTAGAGTCTAACAAAGGGCTCAGGGTAGCATAGATACAGACTGTAGCTGATCAAGGAGTTTGTAGCACAGGAAAGTTGCAAATAGCTCTTTATCACTGACAAATCTCTTCCTGTAATATCTCTTTGAAAAAAAAAAATATATAATTTGTTTCAACATGCTGCTGCTGAAGGGACTGCACTTTGAGATATGGAAGTCAAATGACACTCAAGTTTGTGTTTGTAATTTTTAGTGACAAAATTCAATAAAGAGATGAATATGTAAATGCTAAGATGTTCAGTTGTGTTTAAGCTTGTGTGAATATATAATCCACTTACAGTCTAGATGATTTATAGTCACTCTGCTAAACAACTGTGCTTCTTTCCCCACAGGTAACACAAGTGAATACTGCAGCCCACAAACATGGGATTTAACTTGTTTGGAGACCTTAAACTAAACAGAGCGGGAATGATGCCACTTGGAAAAAAATTATCTTCTTTACACAAAATACTTATCATTTCAACCTCACCAAACACTCAGGTGGAGACAGCTCTCTCAGAAACGAGTTTTGTGCTCAGTACTAACACAAATCAAATCAGTGCATTGGAGCTAAAGAGAACATCTCTCAAATTTTTTCAGGAAGTCATTAAAAAGAAGTTTTACTTTTATATAGGTATATATTTTCCTAGGAATGACTAGGAAATTACAGCAATGGATTTCCAAGGCTAAAAGTCAAAGAGCTTCATGCAGAGATAGGAAAAAATGTAACCACCCAGTGGGTTTATTTTTTTGAAATTCATAATCTCTATTGAAAAATGAAAAATGTGGAGAGTAAACAAACACTTTTTTGACTGAAAATCCTGTCTATGTCCTGCTTGATTCCAGTCACACTCTAGCTATTGTAATTTGCTTGGATACAGGCACAAACTGGTCCTTGATTCAAGAAAGAGTGTCCAGGTTATTGCAGAGCAGTAAGAAATCAAAGTATTTCTATTTTTAATGTAAATTGAGGAGCTTTTTTAATGTTTTCCAGAAGAACCATCAGTCTACAGATTTTTCATACAAACCAAGTGTCCTTTTTCCCTCCAAAACTAATGGATGATTTTAATCCTATCTTATTCTATCACAGCACTTGTTCATGTGTGCAGAGATATCTATAATGCAACACAGCTGTAGGAAAGCAATAAAGACCTCAGGAATTTCCCCCTCAACCACAAATGCAGTTTCACAGCTCAAAAGATGGATTTATCATTTGGAGCTAACTAAATCTCCTAAACGTAGCCTCTGGCAGTGTTTGCTTGGAGGAAAACACCAACAGAGCTAAGAGGCCAATGTGTGCAGCCTATGCAGCATATGGGGAGTAGCACACAGCAAAGAGATATGAAAGCAGTGCTGGGAAAAGGGAGGGTGAGTCCCCTTTCCTCATGGTGAATCAATAACATATCACTGCCTTGCAGTACTTTTTATTATCTACTTCCCTAATTTCCTTTCTGAGTTCTTATCCATTCAAGCCAAAATCAAATGTTCTGGCGGGGAAAAAAACAGCCACCAAAAATACCCCACTTTTCTTTCAGGTTTCTGAATGCAAGTGCATTCTAGAATAGCTCTGATAGGAAAAAATAAATTTTATACACAAAATACTCATCATTTGTAGTGGGGAGATATCTCTGAGAAAAGAGTTTGTAAAACAAACTGAATCTATATACTCTGGACACCATTTTTTTTCCCTTTCAAGTAGAAATTTTGTTTATATTTTTCCATTTCAAACAATAGTGTACTGTGAAAATAATGTGTTTCTACTTCATATATATATATATATATATATATATATAAATAATTTTTTTCAGTATTGCAGCAGCTGGCATTGTTTTACATTCTTAGCTTTCCCTTAGAGTAGTGATAAATTTCTAGCCTTCAGAACTCTAGGTAAAACTCAATATATCAACAACACCAGCTTGAAACCCTGGAGGCATAGAGGAACAGACAGATTCTTTTTTTAAAAGTCATATGTTTGAATATTTAGTTCACAATATTTAATAACTGGGGATTGGCAATCTTGAAACAACTGAACTAGAAGTGATCATCTGAAGTGAGATTTTTTTAGAAAGATAACTTTACGCAATGAATTATTTAAAAAGCAAGCTCCATTAATGCTTTAAATAGCATCTTAGGTCTCTGAGTAGATATCTAGGTAGCTACTTTTTGGGTTATGTGAGAGAAGCATGGATAAATGAATAGTAATTTCAAATTTATGAAGGAGTTCCAGAAGGCTGGAAGGAATTCCATAGTGTTGGAAGATGCTCCACCAGTGGAAGCTTTTATTGAAGGCAATGTCCCACGTTCCCCATGGCATTTTGGTGAAAAAGAGTGACAATTTTTAGTTTTCCCTCTGTAAACATTCAGCTCAGCTAAGCAGAAGAAGCAGTACTACTCTCTGATGCAACAAGCATTTGTCCAAACAGCAGTGAATAATCAAATGCAGAAAGATTACACACCACAAACAAAATTGAATTTAACAGTTCTTCATTTGCTCCCAGCTCTGCATTTCTGGTGCTGCGAGGAGACTGGAATGTATTTCAGGTGTTTATGGGTCCCATTTGGTATATCAGAGCATTCTGCACCTGCACATGCAAGGTAGGATTGCACAGGCAAAAAAGTACAGGCAATTCCTGCTTCCCTGCTGTCATCCCCTCCAAGCACAGGAGAATCTTCAGTCTGCTAGTCAGTTTACCAGCCAGCAGCTCTCAGCAACCTCTTAACATGTACCTTTAGAGTGGAGGGGAACAACTCCAGACAAGACATCTGGGAATTGCTTCCAAGACCAAGCTTGGGATTACACTTGTTTGAAATATATATATTTGTGAAGGTATTAAACCACTGGCACATGTTGCCTAGAGAGGTGCTTGGATGCCCCTTCCCTAAAAATATTCCATGTCTGATTGTACAGAGCTCTGAGCAATCTCATCTGTTTGAAGATGCTCATGGCATGGGGACCCAAACCCTTCTATAATTCTGTGAAAGGATTAGACTGAAGTTGTTTGATCTTTCTTTTGTAAGAAAGCTTCCCATTTTAATGATTACTTGCCTTTGTTTCCCCAGCAGCAAAAATAAAAGTGATCTTCATCCTCTGATTGCTGCCTTATTCATGACCACCATGCCGTGGGTGTGTTATGGCATCAACATGCTTCTCATTTCTCCAGGGAGCTCAGTAGGAGTACCCTATGCTCTGTTTAAACCATCCAAGCAAGATAATCACCAGACATGTTTTCCTGCTGCTCTTGGCAATTTTGTTGTCTTGTGGTATAAAATTCTCTTTAATTGGACCTGGGCATTGGAGAAGAATAGTAACAACCATAATCATAAGTAATATAAATTTCTCCTCACTTTTTTGCACTCAGCTGTGAGGCTGCTTCTTCCAAATGAAGCTACTTTGACAAGGGTCTGTATGAGTTTTATTGCTAAACTTTTGATTAAACATCCATAGCAACCATATATTATGTTGTGTTTTATATAAAACTGAAGGTATAGTAATGAAATTATTTGAGTAAATTAGTTTAATAAGAAAAGAGTTTGTCTCCAATAGGTTTATCTAAACCTATAATACATTATATAGAAACCTAAATAATACATTGCATCTGTATGCCTAGGAAAACTTTCTACTTTCATGTTTGTAGCTCACAGTTTATGTTTGTAAAGTGATTTATAGATATATCTGGGTAGGTTTTTGCTATGGGTTTAAAATTAGCAATACTTTTTTGTTGAAGTCTGAGTCAGCTCTTTCCATTGTCATTGTTCCCTGGAAATAAAGATTGATGACAAATATCTAATAAAACTTTATGGTACAAACTGGTATAAGAGGAAGTCTAGTGGTTTTTTTTATATAGTGTTTTTAGCAGTGTGGGCAGGGGCATCCATTGGCAGTGCAAGCACAGTCCCTGTAAGTTCAGACTGGGCTGGAAAAGGGGACAGACCTGTGCTGATGGTGGATGGGCAGCCTGCCCTCACTGCCTCGCTTGAGAGGCACTGAGGAGAGGTGAGTGGAAAACAAGAAGCAATCATGGATCAGTATCTACTATTGCACAAACAATATGTTAGGACAGGTCTCTCTGGCAAATTCAAGGGGTAAATGCTAATATTAAAAGGCTACTTTTAATTAGGAATATGTGCCAAATGAAATGGACATTTGAACCATAGCCAAGCGCAGAGATTGGACATTGTTGTCACATCTGGGGGCAGTTTCATTCTTTAATTGGGCAGATGCCCAAGAGAAACATCACACACAGGACATAATTCACCCAGCAAAGTTGTCATTTAATATTGCAGAGTGACTAGTGGTCTCATAAAAACAGACAGAAAGTGCTGACTTTTAGAAAGGCTGTTGATTCTTCCAGAAAACATTTCTTCATGCCTCAGTGTAAAATGTTAATGCCATGACATTTGTTGTAGTCTTAAATCATCCTAGTGAAACAGAAAGTGTTACTGAACTAATTCATCCCAGCGTGTTCTACTGCAGATGTTTTATCAGCAGTTTTAAGATAATGAAATTAGAACGAGAAAAATGTTTTCCAGTTATATTTGACCATATGCAGCTTTATATGTTTATTAAAGGAAGTGTGTAGTTCCCATCACATATAATTTCTATTTAGAAACAGATTTTGTATTTAGGAAGGGAAATCAGTTTTATTTCTTTGATTTTTTATTTGTTTTTACCTTGGGAGAAAGGTGAAATACTGCAGAATTTCTTCAGTGGTAGAGAGAGGCAGTGATAACAGGATTGTCCCATATGGTTCAGAGAACTCCCCAAACAACTGAAAGAAACTATAATGGGAGAGGAAAGATCATTCTGACATGATTAGAGGCAACTTTAGTTTCATGCAGTAAATGATGAAGTCAGTGCATCTGCACAAATAAAGAAACAAAATCTGGAAGAGAAAGAGTTCATAACATGCAGGGGTTTTTCTCAGTCTATTTGAACTTGCATAAAATTTCCAGGAAATTAATGGATTCACATGGGTAAGGTAAACTGGATGGATTTGTTACTACTTCAGTGAAATGTGAGGTAATAATAATTCTCACATTGTATATTTAAAAATGCACTTCTTGTTCTGAGTAAGAGGTGAACAGACTCCAAGATATTTCGTAAAAGATTACGTTGCTATCAGTACTGTTTGTATGTTTCTATTTTTTTTTTCTTTTTTTTCATTCTTTTTTTTAATTTTCTGTGCAAAAATGCAAATCAGAAATTTTTCAGGGCACTGCTGAGATGAAAATATAGGAAACCTCACTCAAAATATTGCTGTTTATCAAATAACATCAACTGTTACAACGAAGGGTTTTACCCAAGTCTTTGGTATAACAAAATCTTAATTGAAAAACATAAAAATCAGCAGAGCGAGAAGAGATGAAGTCACTCCAAAGAAGGCCATCACAGTTTTACTCCCAGCTGTCTTGCATTTCTTACCTGTGATGCTCAATGTCAAATATAAAGCACCAAGAAGAGCCAGGAGGTCATAAATGTTTGTGTATGTGTGCTCATAAATAGGAGCCCCCAGATTAGCTTTCCCTCACCCATAAGTGGGTATATATACAGATGAAATATGTGTATGTATATAGAAAGATATATATGCGTATTTTTTAATCTATGCATAGAGTATGTGTGTGTAACATACTGCTGTGTTTCACTGTGAATATCAAACCTAGTTACAAACATCAGCTCTTAAGGCTGGGAGGTGTGAGGAAACAAGACTGCTAAACAGACTCTCAGTGGTGAAGGTTTAAAGGAACTGTCCCAGCAAACTACCAGAGCAATCATAGGCAGAGAATTCCACTGGGTTACAGTAAGAGACAAGGGAGAACCTGACATTCTGAATCAGCATTCATGTTGTGACATTGCTTCACTCAAGGGACACTGTCTCCTGTCAGTGCCACCACTGCCGCAGGAATTGCTGTAGCAGAAAGGAATCCTTTCTGCCATAAACACAGACACAGTTAAATAAATTTCTTTGGAAAGAGTGGCTCTGCTTTCGACTTGCAGAATGGTGAAATTCAGCTTTTCAGATCAAGCCTACAAAGGGAGGAGCATCAGTAATCTGTCTGCTGAGCAGGTTAGTGGCACCACCTCAGCCATGCTCGCTCCACAAGCTACACATAAAGTGAGCACAGTCAGCAGAGGAACCAGAGAAGGGAAGCAGAACACAGAGCTGTGTGTCAGGCTTGGTACTGTGACCACTTCCCTGGGAGCCTGTTCCAGAGCCCAGTCACCCTGTGGGGGAAGAACCTCTTCTTGATACTCAACCTAAACCTCCCCTGACACAACTTCAGGCCGTTCCCTCAGGTGCAGTCAGTGGACACCATGGAGAAGAGATCAGTGTCTGCCCCATCTCTTTCCCCTGACAAGGAAGTTGCAGACCCCAGTGAGGTCTCTCCTCAGACTCCTCCAGGCTGAACAGACCAAGTGCCCTCAGCCAGTGCTTCTACACCTTCCCCTCAATGCCCTTCACTGTCCTCATGGCCTCCTTTGGACACTCTCTGGTAGTTAAGTATCTCTCTTATACTGTACTGCCCCAAACAACCCCCAGCACTCAAGGTAAGGCCACCACAGTGCAGACCAGAGCAGGACAATCCCATATTTTTCCCAGCTGGTGATGCTGTTCCTTGTTGCCCCCCAGGTGATGGTTGTCCCTCCTGGCTGACAGGACACTGCTGACCCATACCCAACTTGCCACTGACCAGAACCCCCAGGTCACTTTCCATGGCACTGCTGTCCAGCCTCCTATTCCTCCATCTGTCTGCACATTCAGGGTTGCCTCGCTCCAGCTGCAGAATCTGGCTCTTTCCTTTGTTGAACTCCATATGGTTGATTATTGCCCATTTCTCTATTTTTTTGAGGTCTCTCTGACTCTTGGGGACAATCCTGTGTAGGCCCAGGAGCTGAACTTAATAATTCTGGTGGGTCTCTTCCAGCTCAGCATATTCTGTGAATCTGGAATTTAAGTCAGTTTGACTTGTCAATCCACACCTGAAAATCTGGGTCGCTTTTTCATTCTGCCACACACCTTTCTCAAAATAACCATGGGTTTGTCTCCAGCCATCCTCCCATGACTCCTATTGTTGATCTCTGTTTCACTTACCAAACCCTAAATCTTACTTAGAAAATGAGATCTTTAATCTTGGACCAAGTGAAACATCTTTTTTGATCTAAGACTTACAGCTGAAAAAATAAATTAAATCCCTGCCTGCCTTGACCTAGGTCCTAAATCTTACAAATTGCAAATGTTCCCACTTGATTTAGTTCCACAGCATTTCTCAGCAAATAGATTATTTTATTTCTATAAGCTTCATGTCCACCAAATTCACCCTTGGCATCTCTCAAGACATTGTTTAGACTGATTTAGACTAATGGGGCATCTCAAAGTCCTGAGCAACATTGGTACTATGTCAATGAAAGACAGTAGTTGAGTGATGAACTGTGAAACAAACTCTTGACCCTGTCCACTATCTAAGTGAAAATATGAAAAATTTCTCACTAATCTGCAAGAGTTCTATGTCTAAAAAGTGCCTCTCTGTTGAGTTTTAACATCTTGTTTTAATTTGCATAAGTATCACTGCTATCCCACAGCCTTGTAAGAATTTCAAAGGCTTTTGCAGAGTAAGTGAATTGAGTGCAAATTCCTGCATTTTCTCCAAGGCATTGAAGTTCCCACTCTAGGACCCTATATACTAGCCAAACCAGGTTTGGAGCAAAGGGTGTACTGCCTGTGTGATAGTTCCATTCAACATGTACCTGCACTCAGCAGCAGCCTGTGACTAGTCCAGCCAAAAGGGAACCCTGTGGAGAGAATTGGCAGTTACATGGACATTACACATTATTTCCATCTCTGACAGCAGAGTACCAAGTGAGCTTCATTAAAGGAATAGCTCCTTCTTGAGAGTCTGTATGGCAACATCCATGTGCTCTGAACTCCAGCAGTAAGATGTTTGTAGGCATGGTAACTAACTTTTAGTCAGGCTGAAATTATATTTAACACACTTAAGATGGATGTATCTATTTAGTCAAATCAGCTTGGTAAATTAAGAGAGTAGACAGGTTGTGGCTTCTCCTCTGAAACAGTAGAGCTAAATGCAGGTAGGAACAGCTGATGCATATTGATTCACAACAGAAAAAAGTATATAGACAGGTGGATAAATTACAGAACCATAGAATCATTAAAGATGGAAAGACATCTAAGCTCATCAAGTCCAACTGTTAACCTCTGCCCTGCCATCTTCACCATTAAACCATGTCCCCAAGTGATGCATCTACACATTTTCTAAATAACTCCAGCAAAGGTGACTTCACCACTGCCCTCAGCAGCCTGTTCCAGTGCTTGAAAACACTTTTGGTGAAGAAGTTTTCTATAATACCTAAACAGTTTCCTCTTGTCCAGTAACTTGTTAACCAAAGAAGCTGACCACCACCTGACTACAGCCTCCTGTCAAGGAGTTATAGAGAGCAAGAAGGTCCCTCTGAGCTTCATTTTCTCCAGGCTGATCAAGCCCAGCTCCCTCAGCTGCTCCTCATCAGACTCCTGCTCCAAACCATTCACCAGCTCCCTTGCCCTTCTCTGGACTCTTTGCAGCCCCTCAGTGTCTTTCCTGTGGAGAGTACCACAAAAGTAAACCCAGAATTTGACATGCAGGTTCACTAGTGCCAGTACAAGGAGATGACCACTGCCTTAGTCCTGCTGGTTACACAATTCCTGATCTATAAAAGCTTTTGAGTGGGAACCACATGTGGGTGTTGGAACAGATTGCTGTTTCAGCAGAATTCAATCACTCCTAGCACATTTCAGTGCTGTCTCACATGCAAGACACAAAATGCCTCAAGGAGAGCTATCATTTTCTTGTCTTTGTGGAAAAAAGTGAAGTAGAAACAACCAAATTAATCCAATTGCAGGGGAAATGCATCAGTTTGAGCCCGGGTTTCTTCATCAGGGACACACTGCAGGTGCACAGTAACTCTGGCATATTACACACAACACATTAGAAGGGTTGCTTTAACTTTGAACAATTTTTCTGTCTGAGACCACCCTGAATCCATAACTGTCAGAAACTGGAGAGTTTTCTCATGCAAAGTTTTCATTCTTTCCATTGTACAACACAGATTTACAGAAAAAAAAAAAAAAAAGAGAGAGAATAAGTATTTTTTATCAATCTTAGGGATGTGTTAGACCTGAAATTGTGGCTTGTCCTATTTCAGTGGTCTCCTGACACTAGCTTTTTGATCCACAGTCTACAGTATTTCAAAAAATAAATGTAGGAAGTATTTTAAAGCTACTGATGTTTTTCTTTCTATTTTAATTTTGTAGGCTATATAGGGATATAGCTGTATAAACTATGTAGGAATATAACTGCCTGTAAATAATGATATGTGGCATATCAAAGAATATTTGTCAACTCCTGCAATGTCTTGCTAACTAAAATGATGAATAACCCAAAGTAATATAAAGAAAACAACTGCAAAGGCTGGCTGTATCTAAACTGCATAGTCCAGACAGGAGCAGCCACTGAACTGCCACATTATGCAGGATCTGCAGCTAGAAGTGGAACCAACACTCATCTACAGAGCCCCAAATCTCAATTAATGTGAGGTCCACAGCAGTCTACCTGCACTGAATCCTTCTCTATTTAAAAAACAAGGTCAGTTTGACTCCTGGCACAGGCAGAAACTTCAGTAGTGGCATTGCCAACACCCTGAGAGATGTGCAGACTTAACTCTCTTCAACAAAGCTGAATGAGTAGGAAGGTCCAACATCCTTCCTGCTCACTAGATATGGATATAAATTCATAGACATATAACCTGGACAACTTCAACCTTTCTGTAGTGGGGAAAAGGGATTTTGGTATCAATGAATTTATGTGAAAGCAAAAGTCTACCTTGAAATATGGATCCCCAGCTAGAAAAGTTGAAAGAGAGCACAAGACTATAAAGAGATCAGTCTTCCTTGGATTTTCAGAAAAGATAGTATTAACACTTCTGCAAATTCATAAGCTGATTGTTAAAATCTAAGGCTTTATAAGAGATCTGAGTTTTACCAAAAAAAATGTGGATCTAACTCTACTCTGGTTTGATGTTTCTGTAACAATATTGAATTAATTAAAAAACACTGATTTGTTTATAAAACAAGAGTAAGTCTATTAATATTTAATTAACTCCCACAAAATTCTTCTACAAATGACAGCAGAATTCTTTATTCTTTGAAATGAAGAAAAACAGAAAAATATTTCATTTTATCATGTGCTGTCCAGTCAATGTCACCAGAACATTCTGTAACCTCAGGGGCCACTTACGTTTCTCACCTTCATGGAGCACAGTAAGAATGAGTTTTAAAGCTTAGCTAAGTTATAGGCTAAATTTGCATGATACCTGTATCCCAAGAGGACATAAATTAAATATAGCTTCTTATGGTCTTGACTTTTCATACATTACTATCACTGCCGCTAATTTAATATTGGCTGTAGCTTAGCACCAGAAAACTCATGCATGGCAATCACAGAAGGATAATTGCTTTCAAGCCATGTTTTCAGATTTTAGGAAACTTTTATTCTTACTTTATATTCCAAATCTTCTAGAGAAGTATCATACTTAGCTGTAATCCTTCATTGTATTTAGGAAGGGATGGTGGAACCTTTGTTGGTGTTTTGATCAAAGACCCTCTGGGTCAATGTTTTTCCGCAAACTTGGGTGTAATCTGAATTAGGAGTCTTGTTTAACAAGGGCATTTAAGTAAACCTTGTAAGACAACATATCTGGCTAAGAACAGCACAGCAAAACATCTTCCTCAAAACAAACACATGACTTTTGATGGGGGTTGGTATGACTTATAGCATGAGGTTCTGGTCAAGCCCACCAATTCTTGGGGCTGTGGAGGTTCAGTAAGGCTCTCACTCCTCAGAGATCCTGTAGGTTCCAGTTCATAGCTAATCTCTTTCTCATTCCTACACTCTTTTAATCTATACAGTACAAAATATTGCATAATATTTAATTAGAAAGTCCAGCAGAGGTATTTGGCTGTTCAGTCTCTTTTTTATTTGACTTGGTATCTATTGACCTTTAACTGAAGAAGCAACAATGATCCTGCTTATGGCCTTTGTCCACTTGTCAAGCCACTATCACATCTGCTGTCCAGCAAGTAGCTGAACTTCTGCCTGCCAAGGGCAAGAAATTAATAAATCCTTTCTTTGTTTTAATGGTGGGCACAGCTTTTGCTCCACCTCTCACCCAATGCATGAGTGCTTTTAGCTTCCTTCTAATTTCTCCCCAGCCCCATGGGTGAGTGTGCAGCTGCGAAGACGCTTAGGTTCTGGATATGCTCAAGAACATCCAGAAAATTCAGAATTAGAGACAGATATTGTCATGACACCAGCCAGATCCCTAGGAATGAAATTCAAGTGAACCAAGTCAGAAAGGCTCACGATTTATTCCATTTTTTAATGATCTTTGCTAGGGTGCCCAGTAAGGCTTTCATATGCATTGGCACTTCCAGGAGATGAGTGGGAGCTCCTTTCTGGATTTTTCAGGTCATGTTTTCTCTGTTACTTCTTTGTCTTCAAGATATATTAAAATTCCGGCATTTTCTAAAGAATCCTGGACCTCTGTGCTTGACCCCACCTCTGTCAAAAGGAGAGATGAACATTGAAAGAGCAGAATTTTGAGGGGAAAACCGGGTGAGACTGGGAAAGATATGTAGCCTGTGATTACTTTATGCAGTTATTCCACACTTTACTCTACTTTCATAATTAACAAGAAAACCTGCAACAAATGAAAACAAGGAGAGAAAAAACAAAAGAAAGCCACCTTCCGGAAGACCCGAAGGAGGGATGTGTGGGTGTGCACAGAAGAGAACAGGGCGGTTTTGATCTCATTTGGAAAAAATATCATCTGTCCAGAGGAAATTCTTTCTTGGGCCTCCTTTGAAATCAGTAATCTGGGGACCTAGCTTTCATGTTTTGTAGTTTCACAGCACAGAACAGCATAATTGTATTTACAACACACAGGATGGCACACCTGTGACATGTCTCAAGCAATGAGACATGACAAGCCATGAATATTTGTGAATTATTTGCACACCATGAACAATGTGACAACAAGAAAGGCCAAAGGTCAAAGGCAGAATCTCTTTAATCATACAGAAAGTATAATTATGCTCAAGTTCATTTCCTGTTCTCTCTCATACTGCTGTGAAACAGAATGGGTCTGAGCAAACAAAGTTCAAATATTTACTGGCCATCAAGAATGCTGCACCTCACCTCCCCACCTGGCAGTAAAGAAGCATTCTTTTGCTACCACACTCCCAAGCTAAATCACAGATTGTGTTACTAACATAGTTTTCTCAGCAAAAGGTTCACATTCTTACTGACAAACTTATATTTATGGTTGGGTACCTGTTTTCCTTCCTTTACCAGCATGAAATATCCCAAAGTAGCCTCTTCTGGTGCTAGACTTAAAATATTTTTGTTCATCAGTTAATACAAGAGAAAAAAGCTACATGCAATAGACTGTAGACTGATAATTAGTCATATTAGGAGTATAATATGTATCTTTGAAGAATTAATTCAGTATGTAGCTGGAGCATGTGATACAATATGCCAAGAAAACATCCATAAACACCTTCCAGTGTCAGTATTGCCATACATGATGCTTCATTATTATCTGTATTACCATTACTTCACTTTATGCTGTGACCATTCAGACCTCCACTGCAGTTCTAGGACACTTAATCACTTAGGACTTCCTTAATTACAGAACAGGAATCTGTGCTTCCTTATGAGAATTGAGAGAGGCATCAAATAACAATGTAGAGTGCAATTAGATTAATTCCTGCTGACAGCAGTACAGCTTGGTCACTAGTTTGGCAGAATGCATCAGATTTTTAAGTTAATCTAAACTTTGTAAGTAATTAAGATTCTTTACTTTGCTGTCTCCATGTTTTTGTGCAATCCAAATACCTTATTCATCTGACGGCTATTTATGATATTGTTATATACATAAACTTGCATTTTAGACAGGTTTGTGCCCCCTGTAAAACAATGTAGTGCAAGAACTTTTTTTTTTTAGCATGAGAAAAAGTGTTTCTTTATGTGTGGTCTGCACACATGTTTTAAAGGTTTTTAAAAATTATATTCAAGAAGGGCAAGGTGTAAGAAAATTTTATTCCAAAGATAGAACTGAATATTCTCTGAGGAACTCTATTAGCCAAAGGCAAGAGATTTGAACCCTCAAACCTAGTACTTTTCCCAAAGGATAAAGCTAATCAAAAGAGGTTTTGCACAGGTACACTTAACTGTTAGCTGTGGAGCTAAATATGTCCCATGGTAGCAGGATGATTATGCTGTTCCTGGAGAATGTATAAATTCCTCTGGCACAAAATCATCCACAGCACCTCTCACTTCTATTGAGCTCAGCTGGGTGCATGAGCAGTGTAACAAAATTACTAATTAATTTAGTGTCAAGATCTTAAATAAAAAAAACCTTACTGCCAATATGTTAAATTTAGCAGCCTGATGTGTCAAAACAGAATGGCTGTGCCATCTCCTTGCAATCTGTAAATTACTTTTATACTCTCTGCATCCTTTGTGGCTGGAGATGAATAATGCATTTACATGCTGTACTTCTCCTGGTCAAAACTGCTATACTGCTTATAGCCTAAAATGCTGGGATTTTTGTCACTCTTCAATGCCTGTTCTTCACTCACAACTTGACTCTCATACCACTCCTAATGCCATTTGGAGAGAGAGAAAGAAAAGAAAAGAAAAGAAAAGAAAAGAAAAGAAAAGAAAAGAAAAGAAAAGAAAAGAAAAGAAAAGAAAAGAAAAGAAAAGAAAAGAAAAGAAAAGAAAAGAAAAGAAAAGAAAAGAAAAGAAAAGAAAAGAAAAGAAAAGAAAAGAAAAGAAAAGAAAAGAAAAGAAAAGAAAAGAAAAGAAAAGAAAAGAAAGAGAGAGAAAGAAAGAAAGAAAGAAAGAAAAAGAAAGAAAGAAAGAAAGAAAGAAAGAGAGAGAGAGAAAGAGAAAGAAAGAAAGAAAGAAAGAAAGAAAGAAAGAAAGAAAGAAAGAAAGAAAGAAAGAAAGAAAGAAAGAAAGAAAAAAAAAAAACCCAAACAAACAAAAACCAAGAAAACCAAACAGGTTGATAAGTAAAGAAGCAGAAAAGATTTCCTAGGAAAATTTACCCAGCACAATGTGCATGGTGAATGTCCCGCATGTGCTGGGAATTGGAAAATCAGCAAACTCTGAGGAATCCGACCTGGGCAGCTACTCATGCTGTTGCTGAATTTGCACCACGGAGAGTAATGGAATTACACTAGGATACTTTCCATTATTAAATGTCAATTTTGTCTGCCTTTGAACCCAGAGTTTTGGCTAATCCAACTCATTCTCATATTCAACCCTGTGGCCACACTGGACCCTTGCAATGTGAGTTACAGACCTGCTACACCAACTGGCTCATCACCATGCCAGAAGACACTAGTGTCCACTGAGATATTTGCCATCAGAGAGAGGTTTGCATAAATGATGTAAAGCAGCTCAAACATCTCCTCAATTCTCTAAGCATCATGAGTGATTCCATAATGGATGAAAAGTGACTCAAGATGTTGTTTCCTGACAAACACTCCTTATGAATATGGCACAGTACATTTATACCACTGACAACACATCTTCAAAAAGAAATTGTGTTCTGTCTGGTGGCATATTGAGGCAGGAAGCTTTGCCAAGCAGAAGGACCTGGTGTAATCCATTTGGAATAGTGCAAGAGAATGGGTCACAGGGAATGTTATGTAAGTACCTGTGGAGGTCAGGGAAAGTTTTGCCCAAGCAACCTTCTTTGTCTTTTATGCTGGCTACCACTGTGCCACAGTTTGTATACAACTGATGGGCCAGTGATAAATGTTTATGTATTGCCCTGACACACATACTTTCACAAAAATTAATTTGTTCTGGCAGGGTGGTAAAAAACTGTTTTCCTTCTTCTCACTTACTTAATTGGATTTTAGTTACTCTAAGATGAGAAAATATTTTTAGAACCAGTCTGTTAAGATTTTTCAGGAGAGGATGGACCCGCCATTTAAAGCTACAGTACAATACATCCATGCACAGAAACTGAGGGACAGCAGGGATCTATGCCAGAACAGCAGGATGCAAGAGGGATAACACCCAGGATATATCCAGTCCACCTGCTTTAGATACCATAAATTCAAAAAAGCTTAAATTTTAAAGGAACTGTCCTCTGGAAGGTAGGTTGCTTTGCACATGGCAACATGGGCAGTTCAAAAACACAAGGATGAGAGGTATTGCTTTAGACTTCACTATTTTAAACTGCTCCCAAATATTGTCCCCTTCCCAGATTAAGTGGTGCTGGAGATGATCAGTCAGAGTGATGACATTAATGCCATGATTGACTATAAGGAAGCAAGTTCTCTTTCATCTGCACTGGTGTGCAAGACCTCACCTGAATAGGTGGTGATAGGATGATGGCACCTCAGGGTCAGTGTCTGTTTCCTAAAAGCTAGAACTAAAGTGGAGATCAGTGGGATAAATCATGGTACGATGCCCATGACCCCATCCTTGGAAACCTTCCCAGTTAGATGGGATGAGACTCTGGGCAACTTGGTCTGGTTGATGATGTCAAAGCTCACAGCCAGTGGGTTAGAGGTACCTCCCAACCCCAAACTAAACTATAATTCTATGATGTCTGCACAGCACTGGACATCCACCAGTTTACTGACACAAGCTCTTAGGATTTTCAAGATAGCAGTTTCCCTTTTCTGTCTGTTTGTGCCATGGTAAGTGTTTTCCATTGCTGAAACAGCAAAGGTATGAGGTTCTTGAGAAGATGATTACAAAAAAAAACAACTGATACCACCTTATTTGCACCTGCATTTGGATAGGGAATAGATACCTCCAACAAAGTTGCAACAAAGTCGGGCTACAGCCATTTCAAATCTCAGCCCAGCAACAATCTCCTTTCCTCTCTCTCAGCCTTTGTGCCTGAACAAAGTGTCAGGGTAAATTGACATTCTACTTCTCTTCTACCTGCCATGCACTCCTGAGATAAAGAAATATCTGTCCTGAGGTATTCAGGGGATCTGGAAACCCCTGCAAACAACAGGGATGTAAGATAGACATCAATAGATACTTAGCATATGACCACAAAAGAAAAATTTTGCAATCAATAGATATTTAGCATGTGATCACAAAAGAAAAAATTTGCAATCTGCTATTTTCAAGCCACCTGCTAAAAATCAGCAAGGATCACCTAGACAAAGGTATTTTACAGATTTTTACTGCATTCCGAAAAGGTAGCTAGACTTCTGAAATGGCAGAACTGTGAATGAATAATTCCTCCTCTAAAATAATTACTTATGCTGGGAACCACATGGTAAGGTACAAAAGAATTTTGACAGTTTATTCATTGGTTCTACCAACAAAACAAAAGAATGATTCACAGAAAGACAACACTCATTTCTCTTACCATCTAGGTGGGTTTTTCTTACTGAATTTCTCAGGTTAAAAAAAACCATTTTATTCCCACTCATTAGCTACCAGATAACCTGAAATTCCATCAGAACAGTTACGAATCCAAATATTAAGACATATCGTTCACTATTTAGAAAAAAAAACCTGTTAAATTTATGATGGAAAGAAATTTAATAACCAGTAAATCCACAGAGAGGAGAAAGATAGAGGCAACACACAGCATGTAGCTCAGGGAATTAATAAAACCCCTAACAAACAAGTGTGTTTAGAGCTGTAAAATTTTAAAATGATACAATATGTGTATGTCACACTCAAGCTGTGGCATTCATGTGCTAATGGCAATTACCAGACCTTGTTGATAATATCAGTCCTTTCTAAGAAAAAGAAAGTGTGTTTGAAATTGTTTGATGAGGATTCACTTAGCTGTCAACAAATTATTTCCACCAGAGAATGTTATTTTTGTGGATGAAAGCCCTGACTTCAGAAGACATTTGGAATGACAGAATCACAGACTGGTTTGGGTTGGAAGGGACCTTAAATGACCATCTAGTTCCAGCTCCCTGCCAGAAGCAGGAACACCTTCCACTAGACCAGGCTACTCAGAGCCCAGTCTGCCCGTGAACAATTCCAGGGATAGAACACTCAGAGTTTCTCTGGGAAACTTGTGCCAGCATCTCACCATTCTGACAGTCAAGAATTTCTTCCTGATATATAATCGAAAACCTCCTTCTTGCAGTATTTATTTCAGTTAGAAGTTGTTTTTCAGAGTCTCTGAAAACTTATTTTCAAAAGGTATGAAGTTCAGAGAAGACATGGACTGGATTCCTCAGAGAAAGGAGGAGCAGTTTTTTTAAAAACTGAGGACCAAACAGAAAGAAGGTGGGGCCTCTGAATATTGATTTGAAGAACTTTGGTAATTCTCAGCTCTGGCCATGCACACTGTCTTTGGTGTCACTGCCAATGTGGGTAGTCTTTCCCAGAGTAATTTTTTTCTCTTATATGTATTGAGAGACACCTGCATTCAGCAAAATCATGAGTTGCAGCATTGCCTTCCCCAGCTATTGTAGTGATAGTTTTTACAGAGATTTTATAAAAAGATATCCATGTTTGCCAGGGGAAACTGAAGAAAATAAGTTTAAATAATCCCTCCCCTTGTCCATGCAGCAAATTCTTATTGCAAAGAAAGCTGCTCTGTGTTCCAGCTGAGATGAAAGGTCACTCCAGTTTTAAGGCAGTTGAATGAGAAGTTGTCATGAATTAAACAAAAACTAGGGGCAACATGAAGCAATAGTGTTGGCAGAGAAGAATTGCTACTGAGAAAGTAATATCTCCAGTGAATAAACCAGGATTAGAAAAAAAAAACCTGAAATGAGAGCATGGTTTTAACTTCTCTATTGCCTAATCCATCAAATATTCCTTATTTTTCCCCAGGTAGCTGATGTTCCATTTTTTCTTCAAACTGTATAAAATACAGTGTTCTTACACAGATGATGGCAAATGTTACTCCATTAATCTTTTCTCACATATAGCGGCATATTTTGGCCATGCTTTAGGTAACAGAATTTGGCAGACCATCAGGGGAAATAAAATCACCTTAATCTTAAGACTTTCATTTTTTACCATTGGTTTCACAAGATCAGAATCTTTAGACTAAGTTATCAGAAAATTGTTTGACAGAGAAAAGATACAAATCCACAGGCATCCATGAAAAGGTATTCAGTGCAACTAAAATGAATGAAAAATACAGAAGACCTGTTAAGTAGTGTAATCACTTGGGTGATACTGAATTTTTCCAGCTACCTCCTGGGAAAGGTGAAGATAAGGCAGAACCAGACTCACCCCAGATGGGGGAAAAGGAGACTTTTGGAAACCATGAAAGTGGTCAAACACCAGCACAGGAGCCCAGAAAATCTGTAAAGTTTCCAGGCTTGCAGGTGTTTGAACCCAGCTCCCAGAGCAACCTGAACCAGATGGTCCTGCTCCAAAAGGCACATCTGGACCTCAAAAGGGACCAGAGAACTCCAGAGGTCCTCTCCAACCTTCATCTCTTGATTGATTCTACCTCTTACATTCAATTAATACATGCTTCCATCAATCCATAATGGAGTAAAATTCTATAATTTCTCTTTTTTTTTGTCATAACACTCATTTTAAGCACAGGAGTTTTGCCTTAGCAACATTCAGTGAAGCACCAGATGCATCAATAAAGTACACAAATAAATAATTCCCATAAGAAGAGTCAGGCCCTTCTCCTTTGTAGTCTTATTTTATGGAAATAATCAGTCCACTAGAAAATACCTTCAAAGCATCCAAAAATTGTTTTATAAATCCCGTATTTTCAAATAGCTTTTCTCAGGTAAAACTATGTTGGCAGATTTTTTTTAGGGAATAGTGATTCTTCCAAAAACCTTTAGCTAACAAGCTGCTGGCACAGAATTAACATTCCTGAATAATTTAGTGCTGTTAAACTATTCTACCACCTGCATCTATTATTCTCCCATTTCAACAACAGTGTTCATTCACTGGAGTAAGCCAAAAACCCTACCTGCTAATTCTTGTGCAAACAACAGGAGGCTTTTGCTACTCATTTTTACATGTGCCACTAAAATCATTAATATCTTTCATTTCCTGGACTGTGACACAGGATCACAGCATGCGTTTCCTGTGAATAAAATGCTAGGACCACACAGCAGGAGATAAAACTGTGTGCTGAATTACTGAGAGTACATCATCTGTTGTCATGTGCAAAGCAGTCTGAAGTAGGCCAACGTACCCATTTGTTCTAAAAAACAGCTTCTATCCAAGTTTCGTGCAAACAATTTTGAACAGATAACCAGAACCATTACAAACTCTGAATCACCAGAATGTGCTGTGCAGAAGTCTTTGGCAGTAGTGGTGCAGCAATTTTCCCTTCTCTGAAGCCCACTGCTCCCTTACCCTGGCTTTCAAAGGTCACAGCCCTGCCACCCATTTCCCCTGTGACCTTAAAGAAATGTTTGCTTCCCCTGCTGTTTCCATCTTCAATCTCACAAGACCAAGAGAAACATTGCCTGACCTGCTGGCTTTGAGGCGGGCTGATATAAACCAGTAACCACTAACCCTCCTCTGTCCATCAGCTTTGGAGATCCTTTGCAAACTGTCCATTTTAACCTGGAGCATGCAATTTGAATGGTAATATAGAGAAGCAGTTTTGGCAGGACACAGGCCTACACTTACTCCCCTAGTATGGCCTCCTGAAAGAACATCTCTGCTTCCAATCTAAAACTGGATTTCTAAATTTTTTTTGGTCTCTGACTCATTAACAGCCCACAATAAAAGTAATGTGAACTTTTCACCAGATAGTTTGCAGCATTTGAGGACAATAAGTCAAGCTTTACTACATGTTGGCACTTCACAAATTAAAGCCTTCTTTAGGGAAAATTAATCAATTCACAACATTTCTCAGCCTGTCTGCCTTCTGCTAGTGGTTTTCAAGATCATTCAGGACCTTTGCAGTCAAATATGTAATTTTCTCTTGATTTTCTGAAGACTGAACTACACATACACAGAAGATACCACTGTCATACTATTCAAAAATCATTGAATAAAGTGAGAATGTTCCTGATTTAAGACATGTCTCAGATTCTTCATTTATACTAGCAGATACTTCAGCGAGACTCCTTGAATGGTGTGAGAATGCTCAGACAGCGGTGTCAATTTTGACAGCTGTATTTCTGCTTAGAATCTGTTCGATGAAAAGAATTCCTTCAATTAATAACTCTAGATGGAAAGATAGTAGTTTTCCTCCCATCCCACCCCTTTCTTCCCCCCCCCCCATGGTCACTCTCCTTTTTACATCTGCTGTAGCAATGGAGAAAAAATTGACATGGACTCCCTTATGCATGTGAAAAAGATCACTTTATTACAGAAATCACCCCCTTTTCATACCTTTAATTTTCACTGGACATAATCAAAACTTAGCAGAGGAAGAGCACCCATTGGCTGTTCAGCTGCTGTCCACACATCCAGCCTGCAGCTGTGCCTTTCCTACAACGTCTTCTGCTGAATATAAGCCTTCCCCAGTTTAACAATTATAACCCCATATTCCACAGTCTGCCTATAATATATAGGTCCTAGTTATTGTCTCACAATAGATTGTCCTGCAGTGGAGATCAGTTACATTTCTTTTGGAAGAAAAGATGTTTGCTATTAATCAGTTTTTTAGTTCTTGTTAAGGTACTCAACTGCTGACTGAGGCATTGTGCCATCCCACAACACTGCGACATTGCTCTTTGGTCACTTAGTGCCCTAATCATCAGTACCTTTCTCTGCAGGTAGCAATTTCACATAAAAAGGTTTCATTCTTCTCTGACATTAAAAGACGCTCTCACTTTTCCATGTCTACACTGAAAAAGTTTTATTCAGTCAGTCTTTTTCTCTAAGTGCAGAGTGACATTATGTCCTAGTTTGAAAGACAGGTGTTTGCTAAGGAAAGAAGCCTCCCTTTGAACTGAAAAATGTGATCCTTCCTTCTTACAAATTATTATGATTTTGAAATTAAGGGAGCTCTCAGGAAAAGATAGGGGGTAGGAATAACAGTTCTTTACTAGTATAACTAGCAAGACAAACAAGAACAACAACAGCTATAAAATTAGCCACAAACAGAACAGTAACTCAGTCCCAGTCCTTTCTGGCTTCAGGCACCTTTTCCTTGAGCTGCAGTTCCTGGTGCTGGGGGCAGGCAGGTCCCGCAGAGCTGCAGGAGGGCTGGGGATGATGGCAGCACAGTCTCAGGGGAGAGAGGGATGGAGAGAGCCCTCCACTCACGGTGTCAGTCCTGGTGCTCAGCAGAGTGCTGGATGGTGGCAGGTTAAAGTGAGAAGGCAACAGTGCAGAGTCCGACAACAGTGAGGATGGCTCCTGACACTGAGATGGCAGAAAAGGGGCTGAGGCGATAATCGTCCTTCTCGTCTGAACTCCGCGGGGGAAATGGGCCGAGACCCAGCCTTCCGCTTCCTCTTCTGGCTCTTTGAATCTCGCAGGGTTTCACTCCTCTCCCCCCTCCCCCTTGACACCAGGGCCCAGTCAACAGGTATTTTAGCATGACAATGGGGAAAATTCCACAGAGGGAAAAGGGAGAAAACCAACCTCCAACATTATCCACCCCAAATTTTTCCATACCATCATGCTACATCAAATTAAAATCTTCAAATTATAGACATCCATACAGTTACAGATACATGCACAGTATTGTAGGTAGCTCACCCTAAAACAAGGTCTCCTTGGGGTATGCATCGGGTCTTTGCAACACCTACCAGGTACAACCTGGTACTTGAGCGAAAACTACCCCACGAATTGGATTGTCTTTGCTGGAGGCAGAGTTCACCCAAACAGTTTTTCCTAGCATACCTCTCATGTGCACCACTGGAACTTTATCCCCATCTGGTGTTCTCAAAGGCTCAGGCTGCGCAGGGCCTGCTCAGTTAGTGGAACCTCGGGTGTTCACTAACCATGTGGCCTTTGGTAGATTAATCTCCCAGTTCTTGAAAGTCTCCCCACGCAGTGCCTTCAAGGTGGTTTTACGCAGTTCATTGTACTGTTCCACTTTCCCAGCTGCTGATGCATGATAAGGAATGTGGTACACCCACTCGATGCCGTGTTCTCTGGCCCAGGTGTTTATGAGGCTGTTCTTGCAATGAGTCCCATTGTCTGACTCAATTCTCTCAGGGGTACCATGTCTCCAAAGGACTTGTTTTTCCAGGCCCAGGATGGTGTTGCAGGCAGTGGCATGAGGCACAGGGTAGGTCTCTAACCATCCAGTGGTGGCTTCCACCATGGTCAGCACGTAGCGCTTGTCTTGGCGTGTCTGAGGCAGTGTGATGTAGTCAATCTGCCAGGCCTCCCCATACTTATATTTGGACCACCGCCCCCCATACCAGAGGGGCTTCACTCGCTTGGCTTGCTTGATGGCAGCACACGTCTCACAGTCATGGATAGCCTGGGAAATACTGTCCATGGTGAGATCCACCCCTCGGTCTCGTGCCCACTTATAGGTAGCATCTCTGCCTTGGTGACCTGAAACACTGTGGGCCCATCGAGCCAGGAACAATTCTCCCTTGTGTTGCCAATCTAAGTCTATTTGTGACACCTCTATCCTTGCAGCCTGATCTACTTGCTCATTGTGTCGGTGTTCCTCATTAGCCCGACTCTTGGGGACATGGGCATCTACATGACGGACCTTTACGGGTAGCTTCTCTACCCGAGTGACAATGTCTTTCCACTCATCAGCAGCCCAGATTGGTCTTCCCCTACGTTGCCAGTTAGCCTTTTCCCATCTTTCCAGCCAACCCCACAGAGCATTGGCTACCATCCATGAATCAGTGTAAAGGTAAAGCTTTGGCCACTTCTCTCTTTCAGCAATGTCCAGGGCCAGCTGAACGGCTTTGAGTTCAGCAAGTTGACTTGATCCACCTTCTTTTTTTGGTAGTTTGTGCAGTCTGTCATGTGGGGCTCCATACAGCTGCTTTCCACTTGCGGTTCATCCCCACGATGCAACAGGAACCATTAGTGAAAAGAGCGGAGCGAGTTTCATTTGCTGGCAGTTGGTTGTACCGTGGGGCTTCATCAGCCCGGATCACTTGCTCTTACTCCTCTTCATCGGCAAGACCAAAGTTTTCACCTTCTGGCCAGTTTGTAATTATTTTGTAAATCCCAGGGCGATTTGGGTTTCCAATATTGGCACGCTGTGTGATGAGGGCGATCTACTTGCTCCATGTGGCATTGTTGGCATGGTGGGTAGAGGGGACCTTTCCTTTAAACATCCACCCCAGCACTGCCAGGAGGAGCTGTGCTTCTGTGCCAATCACCTCTGAGGCAGCTTGAACTCCTTCATAAGCAGCCAAGATCTCCTTCTCTGTTGGGGTGTAGTTGGTTTCAGACCCTCTGTAACTTCGGCTCCAGAATCCCAGAGGTCGGCCTCGGGTCTCACCAGGTACCTTCTGCCAAAGGCTCCAGGACAAGCCCTTGTTCCCAGCTGCAGAGTAAAGCACATTCTTCACCTCTGGTCCTGTCCTGACTGGGCTGAGGTTTAGCGCATGAGCGATCTCCTGCTTGATCTGGGCAAAGGCTTGCAGTTGCTCAGGGCCCCAGTGGAATTTCTTCTTCTTCTGGGTGACTAGGTAGAGAGGGCTCACGATCTGGCTGTACTCAGGAATGTGCCTTCTCCAAAAGCCTATGGCACCTAGGAAAGCTTGTGTTTCCTTCTTGTTGGCTGGTGGAGACATCGCGGTGATCTTACTGATGACCTCAGTGGGGATTTGGCGCCGCCTGTCTTGCCACTTTACTCCCAGGAACTGGATCTCTCAGGCAGGACCTTTGACTTTGCTCCTCTTGATGGCAAAACTGGCTCCCAGCAGAATCTGGATGATCTTCTCTCCTTTCTCAAATACTTCCACGGCTGTGTTCCCCCACACAATGATGTCATCGATGTATTGCAGATATTCTGGAGCTTCACCCTTTCCCAGTGCAGCCTGGATCAGTCCATGGCAGATGGTGGGACTGTGTTTCCACCCCTGGGGCAGTCGGTTCCAGGTGTATTGCACGCCCTTCCAGGTGAAAGCAAACTGAGGCCTGCACTCTGCTGCCAGAGGAATGGAGAAAAATGCATTGGCAATGTTAATGGTGGCGTACCACTTTGCTGCCTTGGACTCCAGCTCGTACTGGAGTTCCAGCATGTCTGGCACGGCAGCGCTCAGCAGTGGAGTCACTTCATTCAATGCACGATAGTCCCCAGTCAATCTCCATAATCCGTCAGACTTGCACACAGTCCAGATGGGGCTGTTGAAGGGTGAGTGGGTTTTGCTGACCACCCCTTGGCCCTCCAGCTCATAGATCATCTTGTGGATGGGGATCATGGCATTTTGATTTGTCCTGTACTGCCAGTGGTGCACTGTGGAGGTGGCAATTGGCACCTGCTGCTCCTTTACCCTCAGGAGCCCTGCTGTAGATGGGTTCTCTGACAGTCCAAGCAAGGTGTTCAATTGCTTAATGCCTTCTGCCTCTACAGCAGCTATTCCAAAAGCCCACCTGAGTCCCTTTGGGTCTTTGTAATAGCCATTTCTGAGGAAGTCTATATCTAGAATGCACGGTGCCTCTGGGCCAGACACAATTGGATGTTTCTGCTACTCCTTCCCAGTCAGGCTCACCTCAGCCTCCAGCAAAGTCAATTCCTGTGATCCCCCCATCACCCCAGCAACAGGCTCTTCCCCCACATGTCCCGATAGTATTAGGGTGCACTGTGAACCAGTATCAATTAATGCCCTATGTTTCTGTGGCTGTGATGTGCCAGGCCATGGGATCCACACTGTCCAAAAGACCCGGTTTTCCCATGCCTCTCCCTGGCTAGAGGCAGGGCCCCTCTAGCACTGGTTATTATTTCCTTCCTGGGCATACATGTTGGAGGTTCCCTCAAGGGGATCTGACAAATCATCCTCCCTTTTGTAATACCCTGCACCTTGGTTATGGGAGCCTGAGGCTACCTTCACTTTAGTGGAGCTCCCTTGGTTAGTGTTTCCCTCCGTGAGTTGACGCACCCGTGCTGCCAGGGCAGAATTGGGTTTCCCATCCCACCTCCTCATGTCTTCCCCGTGGTCATGCAGAAAGAACCACAGGTCAGCTCATGGGGTGTACCCTCACTCCCTAGCCGCGGGACGTTGGGCTCTAACTCTGGGATCTGTGACTCGCACTGGTGCTGCATTGGCCTTCCTCACTTCCTCCCTCACCCCTCTTATTTTCTCTCTGAGTTCCCTAATCACAGCAGAGACCGGAGCCTGCATTGGGCCATTCATTATACTCTCAAAGTTTCTGATCTTACTGGCAACAGAACCCACTGTCTCTTGGTTGTTGTCAGCATTAATGGCTGCAATGAATGTGGTGTACTGAGATGGCCCCAGGTGTGCCAGATTCCACAACATCTGCCCTGTGCACCTGGCCTTGTTGGGGTCATTGTCATGTTGTCCACCCCTCCCAAAGAGTATCTCCAGTACTGCCACTTCTGTCATCTGTTGGATTCCCTCCTCAAGGGTTCTTCCAGTGCATTCTATGGTGGTGCTCCTGCATTCTCTTTCTATGGACAAACCTCTCTCTTACACTCCTTAAAAGCCACTCCCAGAGGGAAAGGAGGCCTGGCTCCCTTACGAATATGTGATCCACACCTGAGTCCTGGGTCAGGGGTCCCAAATTCCTTGCCTCAGTACCATCCAGCTGCACACCTGTACCCATAAGGTCCCAGACTTGCAGTAACCACGTTGTAAAAGCCTCACGGCCTCATCGTACAACGTCTTTACGCAGATTACGGATACTCTCGTATGACAGGGACTCAGTGATGATCTCAACCTCTGGCTCCCCTGCTGGTTGTGAGGGCTCTGTTTTCTGATCCTTATTATCTAGGTGCTTTGTTTTCACCTTAGACTTTCTAGTTGCCACGGGGGCAACTGCTGCTGGCTGTGAGTGCCCTTGCAATTCAGCTGGAACCTGGAGAGATGTAACATCTGTGGGTTCCACTGCTGCACCATCAGGTTCTCCCTCTTTAAGGCAGGGGGAGAGTTTCTCAAGAGCTGGGGAAAGGTACTCCTTCAGCATCTGGCCCAATCTCCTTCACTAGAAACCCCACCCACTCTGGGTGGCTCCTGTCTGAGGTGGGCTCTGGGGCAGAGTCAGGCTCAGGGGCAACATCCTTAACCTCTGGGGCAGAATCCTTAGTCTCTGAGGCAGGACCAATCTCTGAGGAAGGATCCCTATTCCTTGGGGGACATATCAGGGTTGTCATCCAAGTCAATCTCCCCTCATCTCGGAATGTTAAATAGAACAGCTTTACAAGGCCTATTAGCAATGTCAGCCACTGTATGACTTCATTACTGCTTAGAAGAGATTTGAACCCCTCAAAAGCTGGTGGAGCAGACCCAAAAAACTGTGTAAGGGGTTGGGACAAAATTTTCCCTGGTGTCATATCCTCACAGTATGTACCATTATTAAAGTAGCCCCAAAAACATACAGTTAGAGTGTGATAGCTCCGAATCCATGTGCCCACCTTCCAGAGGAAGTTAAAAATCCATGAATTTCTCACGTTATCAGCCCACAAAAGGAACTGGATAATAGTTACAGCAGCCTGAGTTATAGGACCCATGTTCAAGTAAAGGTTTGCAAATGGGAGAGATAAAGCTGTGGCCACATGGAGCCCAAAGCAAGGTAAGCTGGACAACATGATGCCACCTAACACAAAACTGAGGTAACTTAAGAACTGATATTCCTTTTTCACCCTTTCCTCTCAATGCCCTCGGGCCTCACGTTGGGCGGTCAAAATCTGTCCTAGTTTGAAAGACAGGTGTTTGCTAAGGAAAGCAGAAGCCTCCCTTTGAACTGAAAAATGTGATCTTTCCTTCCTACAAATTATTATGATTTTGAAATTAAGGGAGCTCTCAGGCAAAGATATGGGGGTAGGAATAGCAGTTCTTTACTAGTATAACTAACAAGACAAACAAGAACAACAGCAGCTATAAAATTAGCCACAAACAGAACAGTAACTCAGTCCCAGTGTTTTTTGGCTGCAGGCACCTTTTCCCTGAGCTGCAGTTCCTGGTGCTGGGGGCAGGCAGGTCCCGCAGAGCTGCAGGAGGGCTGGGGGTGATGGCAGCGCTGTCCCAGGGGGAAGAGAGATGGAGAGAGCCCTCCACTCACAGTGTCGGTCCTGGTGCTCAGCAGAGTGCTGGATGGTGGTAGTTCACAGTGAGAAGGCAGCAGTGCAGGGTCCGACAGCAGTGAGGATGACTCCCGACACTGGGATGGCAGGGAAGGGGCTGAGGCGTCAATCGTCCTTCTCGTCTGAACTCCGCGGGGGAAATGGGCCGAGCCAGAGCCTTCCGTCTGCTCTTCTGGCTATGTGGATATCGAGGGGTTTCCCTCTTCTCTCCTCTCCCCCCTGCCACCAGGGCCTAGTTAACAGGTATCTTAGCATGACAATGGGAAATATTCCACAGAGGGAAAAGGGGAAGAACCAACCCCTAACACATTACCACTGCCTGGCTGCTTGCACTCACCACAAAATAATTAAAGTGAAGTTCTCCTGCCTCAGTTGCAGTGGTACAAATACCATAACAGCAGAGAGCTATAGCAAATCATGAACTTGATTTCTTTGCAGCAGCTTGCACCCCTCACCTACTATTGACTGGTCTTTGAAAAGTTCTTACAACACAGCCCCACTTGTGACCTGATGGGAGTGACCAAGTCCTCCCTGATTCAGGAAAAACACTCCAGGTTTTCATGTGGGTGGAGGTGCAGTGCAGGGCAGGGGGGTGGTTCACCTCACCCTCCTTCCACAGCAAGGAAGGAGAGAAATGTATGGCACAGGCAGAGCAACTTCTCAACACACAGGAGGCTCACCAGAGGAAGGACCACCAAAAGGAATGCTTAAATACATCCTCTTCATCTTAGCTATGGTAGTCCCTGAGCTAAATTAACATTTTCTAATTCAGCGCGCTTCTGGATACAGTTAAGTTTCTTCACAGGGACTAATACAGGCTGTGTTAGAATTTGTGCAGAAAACAGTGTTGATAACATGGGGATGTTTTCATTACTGCTGACCAGGGCCTGCACTGAGCCAAGGCCTTTTCTCCTCCTCAATCCACTCCAGCAGTGAGCAGATTAGCAACCAGCTGCATAAGTTGCTCAGAGGCCAAACACTGGCTGTAAAACCCCACATGCAGTAGATCATTGGCTGGAAAGTTTCAAGCTGTTCGAAGGGCACAAAGGAGCTTGTGAGAGAGATTCCTCATAATGTCAAGTACACCACAAAACCCTGAAAAATGGAGCATAGCTAAATATTAAAGGTCAAGAAAAATATCCCAACCCTTCAGTTTTTAGGCAAAAACATATTAGGTGCTGAAAATACAAAAAGCCTTTTGCTGAAGTCCTGAAAATTGCTGATTTCCTTGCATTTTACTCACAGACAAGGAAATCAGCAATTTATTTTTAAATCTGTAAGTTTTAGTATGTTTAAGTTTTTCTTGGGACTTCACACAGTGTTAAGAAAACCTTTCTCTATTCTGGACAAAATGCCAGAAATACATATATGTTCCAAAAGACAAAAAAGTTTATCTTGTCCAAACCAAGAGCCACCACCTGAGATAAAAGCTGTATGCACAAAAAAGAAGTTTCCCAATTGTATTAAATTGCCCATAAGGGAGCTCAACATTATAACTCAGTCTAGGCCTGTTGCATTTTTAGTGTATCAAAATTAATTACATACTTGAGAGCAATTTTGTATGAGCCAGTGACTTGTCTCCTTTGGAGGTATATTTAAACATTCAGATGCACTGGAGAATTACATTATTAAACATGCTGCAGAGAATATTAAAAATGGAGTGCTGACAAAATTTGTTTGGTTTGCACAGAAAATTCTGACTTCTGCTCACAGTCATTGCTGCTAATTCAGTTTGAATCACACAAGGAAACACACACCTGTTGGAACAAGTCCAAAGGAATCTGCAAAGATGGTGAGAAGGCTGGATATAGGTTGAGAGAGTTGGGGTTGCTCAGTCTGGAAATGAGAAGTCTCCTGAGAGACCTTTAGAGGCTCTTCCAGTATCTAAATGAGCTTTGTGAGAGCTGGAGAGGGATCTGTAGGACAAGGGCGTGTTAGGAAGAGGGGTGGTGGCTTCAAGCTGACAAGGAGCAGGTTTAGATTAAATATGACAAAGAAATTCTTGACTGTGAGGATGGTGAAGCCCTGGAAAATGCTCCCCAGACAAGTTGTGGCTGTCTCATCCCTGGAAGTGTCCAAGGCCAGGTTGGATAGTGCCCTAAACAATCTAATCTAGCACAAGTTGCCCCTGCCCAAGGCAGTGGGATTGGAACTCGATGGTCTTCAAGGACTGTTCCAACTCAAATGGTTTTATCTTTCTATGATTCTCTGATTATCTGCTAGAGGAACACTGTGGCCTCTGCCACTGGCCAGAGTTCATTAAAAGAGTAGCTTTTTCCTTTTCTGTCATACTTCCTACCTCCTAAAAATAACACCCAGCACAAACCAAGATATTGTCATGGGCACTTTGTACTTATGTCCTTTCTCAGGAGACTGACAATCCTCAGACATGAAATCCCAATAATAAAATCAGAGCAATGTAATCAAACATGGTAGGCAAATTATCGCGAAACAGAAATCAATACAACTCTGCTGAAATCCTTGAAACTGAGCCATTAAATTAAGTAAAAGATGGAGTACCTTATCCACAGGCCAAACACAATGATGTTTTTTAATCTTCTCTTTGAAGGAGTAGGATGTGGAGGTCAGTGCTGAGAGATGTTATGTGTGTTTTAAAGATGCCCATTTCTTTGCATCAGTTGCCTTCCCTACATTCCCTAAGATTTCCCTTGATATAATGTCGGGGGTTGGTTCTTTCCCTTTTCCTTCTGTAAAATTTTCCCCATTGTCATGCTAAGATACGTGTTAACTAGGCCCTAGTAGCAAGGGAGAGGGGAGAAGAGAGGGAAACCCCTCGATATCCAAACAGCCAGAAGAGCAGACAGAAGGCTCTGGCTCGGCCCATTTCCCCTGCGGAGTTCAGACGAGAAGGATGATCACTGCCTCAGCCCCTTCCCTGCCATCCCAGTGTCGGGAGCCATCCTCACTGCTGTCGGACCCTGCACTGCTGCCTTCTCACTTTAACCTGCCACCATCCAGCACTCTGCTGAGCACCAGGACCGACACTGTGAGTGGAGGGCTCTCTCCATCTCTCTCTCCCCCTGGGACAGCGCTGCCATCACCCCCAGCCCTCCTGCAGCTCTGCGGGACCTGCCTGCCCCCAGCACCGGGAACTGCAGCTCAGGGAAAAGGTGCCTGAAGACAGAAAGGACTGGGACTGAGTTACTGCTCTGTTTGTGGCTAATTTTATAGCTGCTGTTGTTCTTGTTTGTCTTGTTAGTTATACTAGTAAAGAACTGCTATTCCTACCCCCATATCTTTGCCTGAGAGCTCCCTTAATTTCAAAATCATAATAATTTGTAGGAAGGAAAGATCACATTTTTCAGTTCAAAGGGAGGCTTCTGCTTTCCTTAGCAAACACCTGTCTTTCAAACTAGGACATATCCCACAGCCCCTTTCTATCAGAAATCCTCATGTCTTTTACACTGGTTCTCTGAAGCTTCTCAAACAATGACAGTGTTTTGCAGAACACTGTTGGAGGTGATTTTGAAGAAGCTACCACAAAAGTGTGTTGCCTCATGGATTGGTTAATGAAGTATATATTCCTCAAGACTGTTAATCAGACATGGTTTTGTGGAAATAAAACATGTGCAGACCTGACCATAATGACAATAGATCTTTGCTGTAGCTACACACATTCAGATATGGGATTTCTGATTGCCTATATCAATATTCCTCCATCTCCACCAGCTGGAGCTGTACTGTACACCAGATGACCATGTGTGATGGAGTGTCTCTGTATCACATTCTCCATGAAAATTATTACTTCTACATTTCCTAAAAAGCCTGAATCTGTTTTCTCCTCAATTTCATCCAGCTAGAAGATAAATCCTAGACCCAGGACAACACTTTGTGAGTCATTAAGAGAACACAGAAGGTGACAGAACTCTAAAGGAGAGTTTTGGTTTATGAAAAACCACAGCATAGGAATGAAATTTAAAATGTAACCATGCTTCAGAAAGTATCTGACACAGTACATGGCAGAAGGACCAAGGTTTGAAGTTTTCAAGATTTCATGTTTAGGGCAATCAAAGCCATCAGTCCTCCAGCACTGAAAACTGAGAAGCCAGGAAGCATGAACATGAACACCAAAATTGTCAGCAACTGCACAGTCAAGACAGGTTAGTAAAGGTCGTTCACAGCTTTACACCTGAAAGTGATGGTGTGAGTTCATGTGGTATTAACAGCTCACCAGCACATGCTAGAAAAGATGGGCATAAAATCCAAGATATCTGCATAATGGAAGTCCGAGGGACTGTTCCTAGGATAAGCATTATTTGGACCCACAGGAATTAACATGAATTACCTCCCTGGGAGATATAATCATAGAATGATTAAGGTTGGAAAAGACCTCCAATTTCATTGGGCTAATACAGCACGACTTTTTTAACCAGTAAACCATGTCCCCCGGTACCCCATCCATTCACCTTTGGAACACTTCCAGAGACAGTGATTCCATGGTCAGTCTACTCCAATGCCTGACCACATATTCAGTGAAGAATTTTTTTCCTAATGTCAATACTAAACCTCCCTTCACACACCTGTGTGAAGATTGTGCTTCAAACTACCTTATCAAAATCTCTTTTCAATTACCTAGTGATTTATTTTGCGAAGTAGCAGTCTATGTTCTGTTCAACAGCTGATTTTCGTTCTGCAATAATTTGTTGTTATGACAAGAAATCTTCAAGGTGAACAAAATCAGAAAGAAATATTAAAATAATTTAGAATATTAATTTGAAAGTTAAATAGATGAGTAAACAACACATTTCTCACAGTTTTGTCCTAGTAGTGTGTAGAAACATTTTTGCCGTGTCACTTGCAGGCTGACAGCGTCTATGCCATATTTTCCTCAGCAAACAGCAGGGTGGGAGATTGGAGTTAATATTTGTTTGGGTCTTGTTTGGTTTTATATAGAACACCCTATATAAAAGGCATGCATAAACTCAAATCTATAAAAAACCTTGGTTTCCATCACCTTTTCCAGTGCAAATCCTTTTTCAGGTTTATCGCCACATAATATAAGAGAAACAGAACAGAACAGAAACTCTGAATGCTGTGCATGGCACTAGTCTGTTTGTCAGTAACAAAGATAGCTACCCTTAACCAGGAACTAAACAAGCAGCTTTTAGAGATGGGCTTTCCTCTGGCACCAGTATAAGTATCAGATTGCAAAGCTGAAAAATCGAGCCTTTTGTTTGCCAGTATTTTTTACTAAAGGTTGCTAATTTATTGCCTCTCTGTTGCTTTTGGGTTTTTTGTTCTTGTCCTTTGGGATAGCAGGGACCACTGGCTTCCTCCTCAGCCACACTGCTCACGTGTTTGGGTGTGAATGGGTTTCTCTGGCTTCTGAAAGGCCATCCCAGTTTTAGCCTCCAGTGGAAACACAGTTGCATAGTTAGTTGTCCATGTAAAGTGCATCCTGCTCCCTACTCTGGAATATGGAGAAGCTTCCAGACATCAATCTGCAAGGGATTCTTGCAGAATCCCTTCTTGCAGAAGAGTGATTTCTGGTCCTTGTGTGTGGGGTAGAGTTACTTTTCTTCTCAGGGGCTGGTATGAGGCCATGTTTTGGATTTGTGCTGAACACAGGGCTGACAATACAGAGATGTTTGTGTTATTGCTGAGCAGGGTTTGCACAGAACCAAGGTCTTTTCTGCTCCTCCTGTGGCACCTGAAGAGACACCTGTGATTTTAGGAGGGGACAGAGACAGAACAGGTGATGCAAACTGACCAAAGGGACATTCCAGATCATATGGCATCATGCTCAGTGGGAAGAAGAAGAAGGAAGTGGGGAACATTTGGAGTGATGGTGTTTGTCTTATGTTTATCTACCCAAGTCAACGTTACATGTAACAGGGTCCTGCTCTGCTGGGAATGGCTGAACACCTACCTGTCTCTGGGAGGCAAGGAATTTCATTTGTGTTTTGCTCTACTTGTGTGCATGGGTTTTGCTTTCCCTATGAATCTGTCTGTATCTCAACCCAGGAATTTTCCAGCTTTTAGCCTTTTGATTCTTTTCCTCAGTTTCTCTGGCGGGGGAGTGAGTGTGCTACTGTGTGGGTCTGAAACTGGTGTCTGGGGTTAAACCACAACATCTCCTCAAACTGCTTTCAACAAGTCCATCAGAGTCACCCATTGCTTAATCTCACCTGCATCACACTTGGTTTTTTGGTTGGTTTGTGTTTGACTTTTCCATCTGATGCAATTTATACTCAGATTCTGACACCCTGGTTCTGTCTGACCTCAGCTTCCTTCATGGGTTTGTGCCATTCCTTGCAATAACACAAGATCTCACATGCTCACTCATGCTTGTTAAGGATGCCCTCGTTTCACCCTGAATCCTTTAGGTAATTCAATTCAACTGCCCACTTTAATACCCTTGATTTGATTGCGTCATTTGAATGGCACTAAACCAATGTTCTACTTCCAGGAAAATTCCAATTGAGATGAAAATGTTCATGATTCCTTACACTCTTCTACAAAATAATAGTAAACAGTTCAACACAAACTAATTTATTTTGCTTCCTTTAGTTGCCTCTGCCTGATGAATCACAGAAGATCCCTAAAGAGTAGAAAGAAAAAGCTGATAGCAACAAAACACAATCAGTTTTGATTTTTTTGCTTGCTCCCTGTTCAAACATATCTATCTACCTCCTATGCTTCTACTATGTCTACCCTAGCTATAAAAATGAGGATGTGGATGGCTCCCTGAGGATCTCTGCATCCATCTGCATAATTTTCAATTTGGTATGAGAGAAAAGAAGGTGACTATCCACTAGCAGTGAGGAACCATGCAACCCCGATAAAAGGATGCTGACTGCAGGAAAAACATGATAAATTAAGATTCAGGTAGTGAGAAATAAATACTCTTAACTGCTAACCAAACTGTCACCAGTATTTGTGCTATTGTGCCTATCTGCATCAATCACCTTGTAAAGAAATGCTAAGAAAACAGGGCTCTGCTAGTTCCTCTGTTTATTGAACTACTCACTTGTCTGCAAAATGCTGCCTGCACTCGTTTTGGACTGCAGCTCCCAGGGACAAGTCCCCACTTTTTTCTGTTTGTATAGCAATAATCGTTGAAAAAAAAAAAAACGCAACAAAACAAAACAAAACAAAAATCCTGTAAACCCCCTGGCTAACATTCTTTGTCAGAGAGATCTGGGATGCAACCAAATAAACCCCTGAATCCAGCTTCACACCTCAATTACCAGGGAAATTTTTGCAGGCTTCAGACATAACCTCCTTCTGCAGCTGCCAAAGCACAGAGCAGCTACACAAGTCAGAGCTGAGGTTCAGAAGGAAGGTTTTTCTTTCCAGCCTGTGGATCTTTCCAGGCAGTAAGATAGACACATAAATCTGCAGACATGGATGAATATGTAATGCCCAGCAACAGATTAATTTGTTCACAAGGTGTCTCCTGCATGCTGTGTTAATTTCAGCATGGAAAAACATTCTGAAAATTGGCACAAGTACTACAGTGTGTGGCATCTTAATTGGCTGTTAAGGTTAGAAGAACGCTGATTAGGAAACAGGTGAAGTGTTTATTACTACCATGAGCAGCTTCAAGCTTCAGCCAGCTTCAGTGTAGGCTCTAACTGCAAGTTTATTCATAGATATCACAGCAAACTTCCACAAGAAGGGGCCAGAAAGAAGAAAAACTAGGACACCGTGTAAGCAGCTTTTGTACCAGCACTGACAGACTGCTTAGCATTTTCCACTGCTGAGGTTAAGTGATGGGGCATGTCAGAGCAAACCAAGAAACATTCTGAGGAGGCAAATCTCCACCAGGCAGCTTTGTTTCTCTAATTTTAGCATCCACGAAGAGAAGAACATAGAACAAAATTCTACTTTGGGTGACATGTAATCCATAAGATATTGAGTTTAAAAAGAGAAACCTTCATGGACTGTGTCCAGGGAGAATAATTCAAGTCTGTAAGCAAAATCCCCATCACCCTGACACCTGTGACTTTCTACCAGTGCTGATACACATGATGTAGTCAAAATCATGATGGCTTGCTCTTGTGGTTTTTAAAAACATAAATGAAGACCAAACTGAAAAGGCAGTGGTTCTTTAGCCCTGTTCCTAGGAGAGTCTCTGCTACACACTTCTTCCAAAGCAACATAAAGTGTAAAGATGGAGAGAGAAACAAAGGAATATGCTGATGCATGAAAGTAGTGAATGCCGAAAGTTTGGGGATAAGCTGTGGGAGCAAGTTTTAGATGAGGACAAAACCGCAAAAAGGTTAGGGAAAGTTTGGCGGGTGGTTCACAACACTTTATTGCAACATCACACGGAACAAAAGCACGGAACAACAGCTCGGCATACCGCTGTAGTCATGGGCAGATCTGACCCCCTGGATGAGGCTGCAAGTTGCCCCCTGCCCCCAGCTACCACCACCATCCTGTTGCCCCCTCCTGAAGCCTCAGAATCCTCCCCAGAGCCCTCGGCGCCACTGGGGGTACACCGATCCGGTTGCTGGCGCCTCACCTTCGGTCCCTTCCCCTCCATGGGACAGGGAGCCGATCCCAGGAGTGGAGAGCCACCTGGTGGGGGCAATTGCAAGAGAAAGGAAAGAGGCATGGTAAGCTTTGGCATGGGAGGTATTGGGATGGGGTGATATGGATGGCACTGAGGCAGCGCTGGAGCTAGCCTGTCCAGTTACCTTTGCTCCAAATGCAGGGGGAGGTCTGGCGGCCACTATAAGACCTTTAGACTGGAAGTGGCTATCTCAACTTCGTGCCACAGTTAGTCAGTTTGGAGTAACCAGTGAGCTGGTTAAACAGATGCTTGATTATTTATGGGGGACTCAATTATTACTGCCAGCAGACAGCAAGAGTATTATGAAATTGATTCTTTCCCAACATCAAAAGTTATTGTTTGATGTGCACTGGCAGGCACTCGTCCAGGAAAGCGTAGCAGTACAGAGAGGCCCTGGGGATCCACTGCAAGGGGTTACATTACACGATCTCATGGGGTTAGGACCTTTCTCGCGTGTGGAAGCCCAAGCACTGCTGGGGCCGGATAAATTGCGAGAGAGCATGTGATTGGTGAGGGCTGCCTTCGACATGATTAAGGATCCAGGGGGTGTTCTGGCGTTTATGGGGTTAAGACAAGGGTGAGATGAATCATTTGGCTCATTCATTGATAAGGTAGCTAGTGCCGTAGAGAGAGCCGGAGTACTGGACTATATGAAGGGTGCAATGTTAAAACAGTGTGCTATGCAAAATAGCAATAACACTACCCACTCTGTAATAAATACCTTGGGACCGAACTGGTCAATAGAAGACCTCCTGGAATGCATGACCAGTGTCCCAAGCAGGCCACAAGCATTTTTAGTGAAAGCTATAGAAAAGCTAGGAGAGGGACTTAAAGAACAGGCTGCTGCTACACAAAGTCAAGTGTTAGCAGTTCTTGCACCCCTACAAGCGATGGCTTCAACTGGTGGCCAGCAGCCAGCTGCTCAGATGAAATGCTTCCAATGTGGTGTGACAGGACACATATGAAAGGAATACCGTGCTGGAACAGTTTGGTGCTGCCAGTACCGATCTGATACTCATGCCGAGGGAGCCTGCCGCCACCATTTGGGAAATGGGAAGCGCAGCATGCAGGGTCGCCGTGCCATGACACAAGTAGCCGCCAACACCTCAGTAAAATCCCCTCCAGCCAGCCACCTCTGGAAGCCTCAGCTTGGACCTGGCAGCCTCAGTAACCATCACCCTCATGACTACACAACCAGAAAAGATCCCCACAGGAATTTATGGACCTGTTCTTATCAATGGACAGACTATGGGAGCTCTTTTGGTGGGGCGATCATCTGCTAGTATGCTAGGGGTATTTGTTTTGCCTGGAGTTATAGATGCCGATTATAACGGAGAAATTTATGTGATGGTACACACTTTATTTCCCCCAGTACAGATCACAAAAGGGCAATGTATAGCACAATTGGTGCCGTTGCCTCAGCTTACACGAGAACTCCCACCGTTACAAAACAGTAAAAGGGGTGACCAGGGGTTTGGCTCCACTGGCGGACTCGTGCTATTAACCTTAGATCTCCAATCGCGACCAAAAACAGAGGTTATTATTAATTATAATGGTGAAAAACAAGTAGCACAAGGGCTCTTGGACACTAGCACAGATTTGTCCATTTGTTCCCCTTAGTATTGGCCAAATCATTGGCCCCTTTTACCCAGCATGATTACAGTAATGGGGGTGGGAGGTTTGACATTAGCTAAAAAGTCACCTCAAATTACTCTTACTATTCAAGGAAAAACCATGCAAGCTGTGCTCTCTATTGTGCCACTACCAGACAAGTACAATGCCTCATTGGCAGAGATGTCTTGACCCAAATGGGAGTTGTTTTAAGCAATGAACACCCTTTAGTCTAGAGGCCATTGCCTGGACTTTCCCAATCCCCTTGAAATGGACAGACTCTAACCCAATTTGGGTTGAGCAATGGCCTCTAAAACGGGAAAGTCTAAAACAAGCCCACTTGTTAGTAATGAAACAGGTGTGGCAAGGACATTTGAAGTTGTCAACTAGTCCGTGGAATACACCTGTGTTTGTCATTAAGGAGAAGTCTGGTAAATATCGTTTGTTACATGATTTACGGGCTGTAAATAAACAAATGGAGGCTATGGGGGCCCTGCAGCCTGGTCTACCAAACCCATCTATGTTGCCACATAATTGTCCCTTGTTAATTGTTGATTTTAAAGGACTTTTTGTTTACCATTGAGTTACATCCTCAAGACACTTGTTGTTTTGCATTTACCCTGCCAGCGTTAAACCGCTCAGGGCCAGACCAACATATAGAATGGACAGTTTTGCCACAAGGATTGTGTAACTCGCCAACCATTTGTCAGCTTTTTGTTGACAATGCTTTGAGGCCGTTACAAAGAAAATGGCCTCATGTATTGATATATCATTACATGGACGATATATTGTTTTGTCAGGAACACCCATTTGAAGAACAACAGGTGCAAGCAATTCACCAGCAGCTTAGTGTTGCTGGCCTGGTAGTCGCCCCCAAAAAGATACAACGCACAAATCCATGGAAATAATTGGGATAGGTGCTAACAGATCAAATGGTTACACCACAAAAATTGAACCTTGAAGTAAACATACGTACTTTACATGATGCACAACGACTACTTGGGGATTTACAATGGCTGAGACCTATTGTAGGCCTACCAAATGAACTTTTGGAACAGCTGCGGCCTCTTCTTCAAGGCATGGACCCTACACGACCTGTCTCAGTGACTGCGGAGCAGCGAAAGACCCTTGATACCATAGCAGAGTGCGTTGTCCGCGGAAGTGTTCAACGACGGGACATGGACCTACCTATTGACCTAACTGTGTGGTTTGGCCCACGACATTTGTTAGGAGCATTGACTCAATCCTTAATAAAGACAGGGGAGGTCAGGGTCCTTGAGTGGTTAGCTCCCCCACTCCACCAACACAAAACACTACTTCTAAAAATTGATATTTTGGCCTTACTAATAAAGAAGGGGTGTGAGAGGACTTTGCAGGTGACAGGAGGGGAGCCCCATGTCATTAGGGTGCCCATGAAATGGACGTTTTAGACTGGTACATCATACATAGTAGCACCCTTCAGGAGGCTCTTTTAGGCACTGGTTCTGTGTCAACCATAGAAGAGGTGCCAAACACTCTGCTTAGATGGATAGGGCAACAAAATTGGATACTGAAGCCAAAAAGATCAGCAATCCCGCTAGCCGAGGCCGTCACTGTATTCACAGATGCCGGAAAGAAATCACAAACAGCGGCAGCAACATGGCAGGATCAGAAGGGCGAATGGCACCATCACATAATCCCCACCAAAAAGAAGGATAACCTGCAAACCTTAGAATTGGTTGCAGTTGTGTGGACCATGATGTAATTTAAAGGACCTGTTAATATTGTAACAGACCTGTTACATGTTGCAGGAGTCTGTTCCCATATAGAAGGAGCAGATATTAAGGAAATAAAAAATTCCTGCTTACATGAACTGTTTATACAGCTAGCTAGGGTTGTTGCGTTGTGAGAACATCCATATGCCATAATACATGTTCGGAGCCATAAATGGGACGCAGGGTTAGGAGAGGGAAACGCACGCGCGGATAAATTGGTATCGGTATCGCATAATAGCCCAATCCCTGCACAAATTATGGCTTGGGAAGCACATGTCATATTTCATCAAAACACGAAGGGCCTCCATCGAGAATTTCAAATTCCTATGGAGGAGGCAAAGGCCATCGTTAGGGTATGTCCCATCTGTAGTCACCATAACCAAGGGGGAGGCCTGGGTTTAAGACTTAATCCTCGTGGCTTACAGGCTAATGAATGTTGGCAAATGGATGTTACACAGGTGCCAGAATTTGGAAAACTAAAATATGTACACGTGACTATAGATACATATAGCCATTACATCTGTGTTACAGCTCAGGCAGGAGAAAAAGCACGACATGTTGAACGACATTTAGCTAGCTGTTTTGCAGTCATGGGAATTCCTTGTATTATTAAGACAGACAATAGTCCTGCTTATAGCAGCAAGAAATTTAGTCAGTATATAAGATTTTGGGGAATTAAACATGTGACCGGGATACCTAATTCCCCAACTGGTCAAGCCATAGTAGAAAGAGCTAAGGGGATGGTAAAACAATACCTAAAGAAATTTAGGGAGGTAAAAGAACCACAAGAAAAACTATTAAGATGTCTTTTTGTATTGAATTATTTGTGTGTATTTGGGGAGAATAAGGTCCCAGCAGTGATAAGACACTATTTGCCCCCAGTGGAGGAAAGAAAGGAGCGCATCTGGGTGCGCTATTGAGATTCAAAAATGGGGGCCTGGGGTGGGCCAGCAGAAGTTTTATACTGGGGACGAGGTTATCTTTGTGTGTCTACGCCAACAGGGCCACTACGGGTTCCAGCCAGGTGGACTAAAGCAGCTGTGAAGGAAGTTGTTGATGTTGCCCAAATGGTCAGCTGATCCAAAGGCGGACCTCCTGCACAACCATCTGGCCCTTGACCCGTTTCTCCAAACATTACAAAGTGTTGTTGGCAGACCACTTAGCTGGAACTGGGAAAGGGCAGAAGACGTGATTCATCTTACTAGACTGTTAAAAGAAGAGGTGGCCTGTCAGTTTGGACTGGCATCATGGTACTGTTTGGATTGTGGGGGTGGTGACGAGGCGATAGTGCTGTACAGTTGTGGGGGATGTGGTGAAAAAGTGTTGGGTCATCACAATTGGCCCTGCACTACCCTCTCTGCCTATCCTGCCGGTGGCGGGAACAGAGCAAATCTTGGCGGAGAGACACTCAAAATTTAACCCAATCAAGGTCATTGAGAGAGGCATGCCAGCTTTTTGAGAATTGAGAAGAATGGGGACGGTTGGTAGGAAGTGGGAAGTTATACAATTTACTAAGTATATAGCTTGTTGCTTGCAAACGAGAATTTTTGCAATAGTATGTGAAAAGAAAAGTGGCTTTTGTAAGGGCTTGTTAGGCCGAGACCTAGAACAGCTTGCGCGGAGAGCACCCGAACAGGTTGAGGCATTGGCAGCGTGCGGCTCCTTGAAAGCTTTAGATAAGCTTAATCAAAAACTAAGTAAATTAGGAATTATAAACTAAAAATGATAAATATTGGATTAATTAGTTTTCTGTGCCTGCAAGTTGCCTGTTACCCTTGGGTTCCTGCTCAACCCAAAGAAAACATGTGGGTAACCCTGGCCAATAAAACAGGCCAGGAGGCCATATGTTTGTCCCTCTCTTCTCCCGGCAACCCTTTTTCCACCTGTTTGGTAGGGGTACCTGTAGAACCCCCATGCCCACAGCAGGTTTTCAGTGGTCAATCTAATAACTCAAGGGCTTATGCGGATCAATGGGACAGTACGATCCCATACTTCCCATTAGCATCAATGGAGCCCCAGGAACTAGAGCTGTTGGGATCGGTAGCAGCAGACTGGTGCATCTTTTTTAACTGGTCAAGTGTCCAAAGACGGATGACAGGCACCAACCATACTATCATTGTTAACTCCAGTCTGCTGGTTTACAGAAACTCCTCAGCATGGTGCAATTATATGAGCAATATCATTTCTCACTCTTCAAATAATCCCATACAGTTGCCAACTGGAATCTTTTTAATATGTGGAGATAGAGCCTGGCCTAAGATCCCTTCCCGATTAGTGGGCGGGCCCTGTATATTAGGTCGGCTTACATTGCTTACTCCTAACAACTCCATGATATTACAGACACATAAACAGCACTATTGTGCCAAAAGATTCGGGCACGCCTTTGATGCCAAATGTGATGACTGAGCCAAATTCTGGTCCCCAGAACAAATTATTACAGCATCATTTTTAGCTCCGGGAGTAGCAAGCGCAGGAGGATTAGCCCTTTTGAATAAACTAGGCTTCTGGCTCGCAAAACAAACTAATGCCACGTCGACTGCTATATCAGAACTTTTATTAGATACTGATTCAATACACCACACTACGCTACAGAATAGAGCTGCTAGAGATTTTTTGTTATTAGCTCAAGGACATGGATGTGAAGAATTCAAGGGGATGTGTTGCATGAACCTTTCTGATCACTCAAAATCAATTCACGTGCAGCTGTCTAAGCTACAAACACTTACTAGTCATTTGCAGCAGAATACTGGACTAGGTCTCACAGACTGGCTGCGATCTTTAGGACTAGGCCCTTGGATAACATCTTTATTACAACAATTAATTTCAATTGGTGTTGTTGATTTAGATATTTTGATTTTTGTGCCCTGTATTTTAAACTGTATATGCCAAGCCATTCAACAACTGGTCAACAAGGCCACTACCAGTGCCTTTATTTATAACTCCCTTAATAAAGACAGGGGAATTGTGGAAGAATGGCTTAGAGAGAAAGGCTATATTCCCACACAAGAACTAGCTGATAGGGCTTTGGGAAAGTTCTGACAGTAGATATTTTGAAGGACAGCTTTTCCTTGAGCAATAGATATGTAACCACTTTTGTAATAACAGGATACTGCAGTTAAGATAGCATGCAGAACCTCCACAGCTAAAGGATCACAAGAATGAGGAACTGGGTGGGACTGACCTTTGCTGTGGTAGACAATGATGAGCTTGCTTTTGCACTATGTATGAACTTAATTATTGATGATATAAATGTAACCAAAAGCATGCAATAAATTGTGACTTGCTGATCATTCACATTGAGTGCTGCATTTCTCCTGCCAGCTTCGACAGTAACAGACAAGCAGTAAGGAAGCCAGAGCTGGGAACAACCCTGGTGTCCCTGAGGAGGTGCAGTCACCTTCATCAGGACACATTGGGCTTTAAGGAGACCACGTAGTGCTCAAAGTGCGGGGAAAAGTGTATGTTGGAAAGAGGCAGCAGCTCTCTTTACAACTTAACCTTCCTGTCAGTGCCTAAACAGCGGCTGAACATGAGCCAGCAGTGAGCACACATGGCCAAGAAGGCCAATGGCATCCTGGCCTGTATCAGGAATAGTGTGGCCAGCAGGAGCAGGGAGGTCATTTCCTTATACTTGGCACTGGTTGGGCCACACCTTGAGTGCTGTGTCCAGTTCTAGGCCCCTCAGTTTAGAAAGATGATGTGGGGCTGGAACATGTCCAGAGAAGAGCAACAAGGCTGGAGAGGTAGCTGGACTACAAGTCCTGTGGGCAGCTGAGGGAGCTTGGGGAGCTCAGCCTGGAGAAAAGAAGGCTCAGAGGAGATGTTATCACTCTTGACAGCTCCCGGACAGGAGGGTACAGCTAGGTGGGGGTCGGGTTCTGCTCCCAGGTTACAAGGGACAAGACAATAAGAGCCTTAAACTATACCAGGGGAGGTTTAGGTTGGACGTTAGAAAGAAATTCTTCACAGAAAGGGTTATACACTGGAAGGGGCTGCACAGGGAGGAGGTGGAGTCACAGCTCCAGGAGATGTTTAAGGAAGGACTGGAAGTTGCACTCAGTGCCATGGTGTGGTTGACAAGGCGGTGTTGGGTCATAGGTTGGACTTGATGATCTGAAAGGTCTTTTCCAACCTAAATGATTTTGTGATTCTGTAAATGAATAAGTCTCCTTGGCACTGCGACTGGAGTAGATAATTACCAGTTTCTTGCCCTTCTCTTATTGGTGGTGTCACTGTGCCAGGTCTTGCTGCAGGGCAGCTACCAAGTTTCACTTGGACAGCCTGGGCTGTTTTCATGTTTTAATAAATTCTACCATACCTTTGGGTGCCCAGTGCATTTTTCAAAAAATACTCTTTCAAAAATAGAAACTTGACCAGCAAAGCTCTACCATGCTAGGCAGGCTGTGTGCTCAGCCTGAAATTATTCTTGAGAGTAGAAGCACAAGGAAATACAGCTCCAAATCCATGTACTCTTTCTCTTCAAGCTGTGACAAAGCTGTGGAAGAGGGAGTTGGGATTATTTAACCTGGAGAAGTCTCCAGGGAGACCTTCTTGCAGCCTCTCAGTACTTAAAGGCAGCTTGTAAGAAAGATGAGGACTGACTTTTTAGTAGGGCCAGTAAGGGTAGAACAAGAACTAATAATTTCAAACTGAAAGAACATATATTTAGACTAGATATAAAGAAAATATTTTTATTATGTGGATAGTGAAAAAGTTGCACAGATTGCTCAGAGAAGCTGTGGGTGACCATTCCCAGGAAACATTCCAGGTCAGGCTGGATGGGAGCCCAAGCAACATGAACTACTGAAAAGTGTCCCTGTCCCATGGAATTGGGGTTGGACGGATAGGATTCTAAAGGTTCCCTCCAGCCTAAACTATTTTATGATTCTATAAGGAAATTTTCAGCACTCATGGCCATCTGTAAAGGGTGGATGATCCTGTGAGATTATTGGCAGGAATACAAAACACCTGAAACAAGAGGACTGGCTCCTCCCTGGCTTAGACTCCAGTTGCACACTGGCACAAGGCAACAGATCACAACTTTTGAACCTGTGTTCACCTCCAAAGTAAAGCCAGAGTCAGAATTGGGCTGAACTGATAAGCTGCAGTTCAGCAGGGGTGGTAGTGCCAGCTGAGGGGCTCATCTTCCTTTTTCTGCTCCCCTCACTGCCACAGTAGTAAATCCTCTAGGGATGATGTTGCAGGCTTGGCAGGCAGCCTTAGGATGCCCACAGCCAGTGTCTCATCACTGGGGTGCTACACTTGGGGTGCTACACTAAGTCTGGGGAGACAAAGAGGCAGGGTAACAGGGAAAAGGCAGGAAATGTAAAAGGGCAGCTGAGAAAGCCACAAATGCCCCAGCTGGGATCTGCACTTAGGAATGTTTCATAACCTGGTCCTGAGCAGTTTTCCTGCACACTGGCAGCTCCTTGGATGGACACTGATTTCTCCTATGGTTCTACCTCCACTCATGAGGTTACCACGGGAACTTCTATGCCTGAGAAACTGAGAAGGCCAAGCTGTAGCCTGGAGAGTACATAAATCAGTAATCAGGGAAGTAAGTCAGAAACAAGCAAAGGCTTAGGAAGTACACCTTTCTCATGAAATCAGCACCAGAATACATTAAAAAGGGCAAGAAAGGTGCCGTATGCTAGCAGATGCCTCCTGTTACAGAAGCAGAGCACAGGCTAGCCAAGAAGATGTTGAATTACAATCCAGAGAGCACAAGGAAGAGAACAAAGAACATTTTCTTGCATGAAAATGTTTCATTGTAAATATCATCCTAGATTATGATCAACACCCAGACTTCCCCAACTTGTCCCAGATAATACTTTTGCCTTTCCATCTGTCGTGGTTTGAAAGACAGGTATTTGGTAAGGAAAGCAGAAGCTTCCCTCTGAAGTGAAGAGTGTGATCCCTCCTCCCCACAAATTATTATAATTTTGGAATTAAAGGCAAAGATATGGGGGTAGGAATAACAGTTCTTTACTAGTATAACTAACAAGACAAACAAGAACAACAGCAGCTATGAAATTAGCCACAAACACAACAGTAACTCAGTCTCAGTCCTTTCTGGCTGCAGGCACCTTTTCCCTGAGCTGCAGTTCCCGGTGCTGGGGGCATGCAAGACCTGCAGAGCTGCAGGAGGGCTGGGGGTGATGGCAGCGCTGTCCCAGGGGAGAGAGAGATGATGGGGAGACCACTTCCCAGTGATCTTCAGGGAGGCAGCAGTTGCAGTATAGTGCTCCCAAATTAAAACATGTGCTTTATTTTTGGTCAAGGGTATGGCACCATAGAACCTTACTCTCAGTGATGTCTCAGGAGAATGGAGCTTAAAATTATGCCATTTGCAGTTACTCTTTATAGGACATAACAGACACAGCCTGTGCTTAGACAAACAGAAAGCAATTACTCTGTTTTTAACTAGCCATATGATCACTTTGCTGCCTAACAAGTTGTTATTATGATTTTATCAACTGTTCTTAATACTTTCGGCCGATGAAGTCATACTTACCATTGCTGTCCTAAGAAAAAGACAGTCTGTCTTTCCAAATTTTCGTTTGTTATTCTGACTTTTTCATGGTGTCAAGGTTGGATGTAAGTACCAGGGTTTTCATTAGTTAGGTATTTGTACAGCAAAGCTCCTGTTTGATTTTATGAACAGGGGAGTAAGAAGCAGATATTTCCATCTAAGACAAAAGGAGAATGATACCTAGCAATGTGAGAAAGACAACTCACAGAGATTCCTGTCATCAAGAAAGTCAGTTTGCAGCAAATCACTGTGTTAGAGGAGACATGGGACCAGGGCTGCTCAATATGTGGGGAACCTGCATTCCAGTCTAACACATGCCATTTCAATGACTCGTTTTTGCATGGACCTTAAAGGAAAGGACCTTAAAGATCACCTCATTCTAAAGATCCTGCCACTAGGATTCCTCCTACTTATGATACACATTTAAAATAATTCTTCATCTCTTCCCAGAATCTGTGAATGCTGCTCACTCCTTTCCCTGCAATGAAATACACTGTTTCGGTTTTGAAACCAGTAAAAACATGTTTGTCAAACCACCTGTATTCACCCATCAGACCAGTAAGCTGTTCTCCCAGATCCAGTTAGAAAAAGAAATCTCTTTGAAAAGGGACTTTTGATTCTTTTGCTTTGGTGCTGCCTGTCAACATTCAGTAGCTCCATAACACTGGCTTTTGCTTTTTGCTTTCAGGATAATACTGGCAAAAACTTACTGTGAAGGTAAGAGCCCTTATTACAGTGCTGACTATTAATAAATGATGGATATATTTTTTAAAGTGGAAGAAGAAACAGTTTGGAAATTCAAGTAAATCAACATATTACTAATTCTGTAACCCAAGTTACCAAGTCACAGGTTTTGCCAACAGAGAGACTGATACATATATATATGTGTATGTATATATATATATATATATATATATATATATATATATGTGTGTGTGTGTGTGTGTGTGTGTGTGTGTGTGTGTGTGTGTGTGTGTCTTTGTATAATTCCTCCATGCCACAGAAATTATACCTTTGAGAATTTTGGCAGAGATTGCCATGGAAGAAATTTTATGTTCATCAGATGCAAAGCTGAAGCACAACAGGGACCTGGGCATTTGGCACATCCATAGGGAAGCCTTCCTGACAACATAAATTTGCATGCCCTGAGACAGCTTTAATATTCACTAAAGGTTAGATCAGTCTCTGAGTATGACTGAGGGGATAAAAGGCCAGACGGAGTCACTCTGGATGTCCAGTATCAGGTTCTAATGATCAAAAATACAGCTTGCCAAGTAGCAAGGAAGGGACATTGGCTAGAAATGAAGAAGAGCTACTGCATAAGTAAATTATTCTCTTTCATTTGTTCTGACAAAATTATAAATACTGTAAAGTCCAAATACTGCTGAATGGGTACAGAATGCTAAAAGTTGACATTGATGAAAAGGGTGATGGCAAAAACAGGAAACAGCAGTAATTCTGCAAAAGTAAAGCACCACACTGAAGAACAGTTCCAAGAGAAAAATCAAATTCTACAGGAAGAGCCACTGTGACCTGGAGCTCTAATTGCAAGGATTTCCTGAAGCTTACAAGAGTAGAGAAAAAATGTTCCATTTTCTTCCAGCTCCTTGGCACTTTCTGGTACTTCTCTTGAGACATCTACATTGCTTTACACCATTCAGCTGTAGAAATTAAATTTACATGGAGGTTTGCTTCACATGCTGTTGTCTGCTTACAGTAGTATTTGAGTATCTTAACATTTATTTTAGATTTGCTGGTTTCACTATAAGACTGAGTGTTTGAAATGGTGCACACTTATCTTTTTTCAGTCTCAGTGTTCATCATGGCAGATATTCCCTGTTTGCACTATGTAATGTTTTGTTAAAGGGGTTCACTGGGGAGTAACAGGACCAGTTTTCTGGTGGAATTATTCTAAGTGCTACACTCTGAGGACTGAGTGGAAACCTTTGAACCTGCAAAACAGAGCTTTACCAGGTAAGCTGAGAGCTCAATATGCAGAAATAGATGGGAAGTTATCAAAGAATAGTGGGAAGGTAAGTTTACTTTCTTGGCATACTAAGAAGAATGTAGCATTATACAAAAATTCTTCTGACTCCAAAGCAATGAAATGGCAAGGCATGTATGTTATAGGTTTAATAGTCTATAGCCACTGTTATACAACTTGAGCACATCCACCACATTCTTTTTTTTAGCATTTAATCTTTTGCATCTGAAAGCTGCCTCTTCTGACTCCTGGTTAAAATCAGTAGGACTACTAAAGACATCTCAGCAGTCCAATAATAAAGTCTTCATTGAATAATGGAGATTTTAGGTAACTTTATAGTACTAAACCTAACTTTATAGGCACTAAACATGGCTGTTCATTTTAGAAGGTAAAAGTCACAAGTTTTATTAATAGCCTTTCACCATCAAGCCCAAATATCTAATGAGATTTCACTTCAGGCCCTAAGTTAACACTTTCAATTTTATGGAAAGCAACACCTCCCTAAATTCTCTTCAATAAACCAAGAATTGATTGACCACAGAGCTAAACTGTTCTGTCTTTCTGCCTCCAACATTAAAACCAGTTATGAGCTACAGCATAAGAAGTGCCTGGAGCACACAGCCTGCACTGGTGCTGCAAACAGCTAGTAACATCTACATCCCCACTTCTGTTTACTCTGAATTCTGTGGAAAAGGGATGACTGTGGAATGGAAACACAATGTCAACCATAGTGCCTAATGGCCTCCAGCTGCTGAAGCTGGCACAGCATCCCAGATCATGCCCAGCAGCACCTAATTTTTCAATATGCATGTTCTTGTGGACAAGTTTAAGAGGTCAGAAGTTTACACAAGGGTGAAAGGAAGAAATCCTATGCCTCAGGAAGACAAGAGCAATATGTTTTCTAGGGCTGAGGTCAGAGATTTTCTGACTGAATTCCTGAGAATGTGGCACCTTGTATCCTCAAGGATTCCATAAAAAGTTCACTTTCTCTTATAACTAGAATTGTGGCATTAGGAGGGCTCATCTCTGTGCAACTCAAAAATGTGAAGAAAAACACTAGTCATTATCAAAAAGTCAGGATGTTTTAGAATAGATGCTAGAGGAATCACCTTTCCATAGATCCCTACTAGAATATTGCTTCCCATAGTGTTTCCCTGTAAAAACAAAAATTAAAATAAAATCAACTTAGACTGGTGTAAAGCCGTTTGAATTCCAGCTTCAGTGATTTCCCCTCCTCCATATTCTTGCACAGGTACAGCTGAATGCAAAAACTGTACTTGGTGCTGCCACCTCACGATTTATCTGTTCTTCCTTTTGGTACAAGGATTGTCCCACTCCCTCTCTAGTGTGTCTGGTGAGGCATTGAACAAAAGTTGATCCTTAATCCTGGATCTTAAATCCTTAAATAGGTTGGATGGGGCCCTGAGCAACCTAATCTAGTGGGTGGCCCCAAGGTAGGGCACTGAATGGTGGTGGTAGATGTAACCAAGCGATCTTTAAAGAGCCTCCAAACTAAATCATTCTGTGCTTCTGTGATTCCACAGAATCCTCCTATAGGATTCTCCTATAGGATAGTCCTATAGGAGTGACCTGGTTTATAAGCATTATATAACATTATCAGGTCAGAACAATCACATTCAGTGACAGACAGCGTCTAGTTAGAGACCATAATCTCCACTCCCTTGGAGTTTCCTCAGTTACCTCAGTAATTTGCAAACAATAAATTGCAATGATACTGCAATATCTGCTTTTGTATGGGCATGGCATAAGTAGCTGCCGACGGGCAAAATCTGTTTGGAGGCAAAACCATGACATCATAATTCATGCTGAAGCTCAGCCATAATGCATCCACATTATTTTATTGGGACATTCAGCTCCTGGATTATGTGACTTAAGAGGGAAAATTTTCTGCATTTGTGAAAAATATATTTTAAATGAGTACGAATAGGTTCTTGTTCTTGTTTATTCTTTTCTTCATGTTAATATCTTTTCACTGGGTTTTTTCCAGGGTTTTTTTCCCTCTTCCCTACCTGGTCCTATCTCTACCCCTAATAATGAGGAATACAATTCAATCTTAGCCTGCAGACATCAAAGAGGAAAAGGGAACTGGAAATGAAGTGGAAATTATTCCCAAGCACAACACAGAGTAGGGATTGTTTTATTAAATGCCAGTTCACAAGGTATATTTGTCTGCTTTTTTGTCTTTCCCTGTGAAAACATTCTAAGAGTTTTGGATTACCTGTTTTTACAGTTCTAAAAGCAGCTCAGTAGATAGCACTTATAATGGAGCTTTCAAAAATGAGTAAATAATGTATCTTTAAAATATTCCAATGTCAGGATCAATGCCAGTTAAGGACCATACAATTACTGGAAGGGACATCTCAATGTCATTGCCAGAGTCACAGAATACCTCCCCTTTCTTGTTTAGGTCAGGTATTAGTCAATTTTTTTCCACAGGCATCAGTTTCCACTCATTCCTACAGGTCTTTAATCAGCAAAACACTCAATATTAAAGAGAAGGTCTTGAAACAGTGGTGCAAAAGCTCTTAAATAAGGTAATCTGGCCTCTTTTGCAGCTGCTTCCCAGAAAGTTTTCTGCTCAGCTCTATTCTGAGCAAGTCCTCAGTCAGAATTTTTGCTTGCAGTTTCACCGATATTATTGATCTCGAATTTTTTTTAGAAGACACTATTTAAGCCCCTCATGTTTGTTATTTTTAATAAACTTTTTTTTTCATTTCAGGTGCCAAAGTTGTTGTTTACCTTTTTCAAGACCTTTTCTTTACATTTTATATTTATGTTACTGATTTACCCTTGGGTGGCTGCAACTGCCCATGGGGCTGGCAAGTGACCTAGGCAGCAACCCCATTCTTGGAAGTGTCATTAAATTAAAAACTGGGGAAGCATTTAATTAAAAATTAATCCCTTCCTTTGTTCCTTACCTTCTTCCCACCCTCCATTCTCCCTTCCTCCTTTTATCTTTTTTATTTTTTCCTCTCTTTACTCTTTTTTTTCCTCTGCTTCTCCTTCCTTCCTTCCTTCCTTCCTTCCTTCCTTCCTTCCTTCCTTCCTTCCTTCCTTCCTTCCTTCCTTCCTTCCTTCCTTCCTTCCTTCCTTCCTTCCTTCCTTCCTTCCTCCCTCCCTTCCTCCCTTCCTGGAATCCTTCCTTCCTGGAATCCTTCCTGGAATCCTTCCTTCCTTCCTGGAATCCTTCCTTCCTTCCTGGAATCCTTCCTCCCTCCCTCCCAGCTTCTCTTCATCCCATATTACAAAACAAGGTAGTTACTCCACAAACATTGTCACTGACTTAATTTTTCTCGTTCCTCATAACAAAATATATATTCTCTGCAATGTGTATATATATGTATATGCATGTATATGTGTATATCTATCTATCTATCTATCTATCTATCTATCTATCTATACACATCCTTGCCCACACATGTGACTCTTCACATGTATTTTACAGTCTGCTTCCGAGAGGAAGGAAAGCCAAACCAGATCCCCTCGGGAGAGAGCAGTGTGCATCTCGCCCTTTTTGCATCCATCCGCAGCTGCCTGTGCCCGGGCGCACCCCCGAGGGACACTGACATCAGAGCTGGTCACTCTCTGTTCCCAGCACTTTTCCCGCCTGCATTGCCCATCATCTCCCACGGGCTCCCCTCTGCCCTTTGGGAACACCCAGCAGTGCTGTGAATCCTGTCCCAGGGATGGCAAAGGGTGCCGCGGGTGTCCTTGGAGCGGGCACGGGGTGAAGGAGCCACGCGGCCACCCCGCAGCTCCTGTAACATGAGCACGGTGTCACGGGCTGGAGCTGCAAAAAGCCAACATCAAGCCCCGGCAGACTCTCTTTAATTAGCATTATTCCCTCTACGTCTTTGTTTTAATGTGCAGTTCCCAGATTCCTTCACAGTCAGCTCTCCCTTTTATGCCTTCTGGAAAGCAACATATATAGCACAGGGCTATAAATAAGACTAGCAGTGTCATGGTAACCATGGTAACTGGTAGGCTTCAAACACAGATGTATGTGAGATTTATAGGAGGCTGTCCTTGACTTTACAGCCAGATGATCTGTCCTCTTTAAAACTACCGTGCTTGGAATTCTGATTTCTCACCTGGCAATTCTTTTTTCTCCTTTTGCATACATAACAAGTAACTGGATTTTTTTTTTTCTTTTTTTGCAATTTTTAAAAATAAATTGTTGCTGCAAAGAGGGCCTGAAAATTGATACCTTCTTTGGATGTTGATTGCAATGATGCTTAAGAAACTTTTAAGATGGAAGGAGCAGCCGTTCTTGCTCACCATCCATTGTGGCTGATATGTCTCACCTCCCTCTGTGAGGCATAGTTCAATTCACTGCAAAGATAAAATGGATGAATTCTGATCTTTTGCTCTGGGCAGAATATGAAAGTTTAAATTTCTTGAAAATAAATGTGGCAACTGAAATTCAAAGTAGCTTCAACCAGGGTCTGCCAACATCAATACAGTGTGCTGCTCAGTCTCCCTGGAGTAACTTTTGACACAATTGGCAGCTGAAGCAGAGGAGGCTTTCAGATCCCTCCATATCCCTGCCTCTGGAGCAAAGCAGCCCAATCCACATGGACAGGGCCTGTGGGCATTGCTGGACACTGGTTTATGGGGGGATGAGCCCTGGTCTGCAGATCTGGTCCACAGCACTCTCTGTGCCACTACCTCTCACTACAGCAAAGCTGTGCCTGCTGACCCCTTGATATTCCTGCAATCACTGAAACTCATCATGGGCTGCACAAACTGGCCTGGAATGGGTGGATGCTTGAGCAAACCCTGACTGGTTTTTGTCATACACAGAGGAAGCCTAGTTGGTCCTCTTAGAAAAAATCTTTTTTTTTGGGTTGCCCTTGCAACCTCCACACTTCTGTGCTATGACCTGTGCTGGTGGCAGCAACAGCACACGCATATTTTTTTCTGTGTTGCCAGGACTTTCTCCTGCTGTAATTTCATTCAGCTGAAGAACAATATGTGGCTTAAGTTTTGAAAAATTCTGAACCAAAACATCTAGTAATGTGGTCACCATTTTTGCACCTAAATGTAATAGAAGCTCCACATGTTTAAAAGTTTCATGGGCTGTTCAAATAAATCGTGGTTGCTAAAGCATGCTGCAAGAGTGACAAAACTTGAATTTCAAATGGAAAACTAGGATTAGCTTCCTCTATACATTATATTATGATAAGACACTATTTTAAAATTGCAGGACCCTCTCTGTGATAATATTGTCATTTGCCTGATAAACACAGTTCCTTGTTTGGACCTGACTTTCCTTCAGACCACTTTGTCACAGGATTTCCAGTGCTTTGCTGTATGTGTCATCCTAAGTTGTTTTGCAGAATAGTTTTCTTTAGCATAAACTTATGGCTGGCTCTATAAGAGAGATAAAAATTCCAATGTGTAACTGAGCAACCTGATCTAATTGAAGGTGTCCCTGCCCACAGCAGGCAAATTGGGACCAGATGATTTCTAAAGGTTCCTTCCATGCTATGATTCTGTGACTCCACTGTTCCATGATTTATTACTCTGCCTTTTTGGGAACACTGATATCAAAGTCTACAAAGAATTCTCATCTAGTGTACTGCAACATGTCTGGGACCATCTGTGGAGAAAAACCCAGCATTCTACTTAAATACTGTGGACAATGGTAATTACAGCAGGGGACATGAAACTCTTCAAGGTAAATACAGAGGCATTCCATGCAAGCAGTTAGGTAGAAAGCCTTGTGACAACTATCTCCTCATCACTTTAGGGGAAAAGAATGGATTGTGCATGCTACTAAACAGCAGCTGAACATGAGGAATGTTGTAAAATGGCTCATGTTCCATGACCCTCAGTAAGAAGAAACCTATGCTCTGCTAGCTGAGCATTTGGTACTAATGCATGGAAAAAAATACGAATACATCCCACTGTTTCGTTCTCCCAGTCATAGTCCAGCTTGAACAGCTTTGAGACAGATGCTGCACAATGCTGCTGCTCTCAGAAGGATTTGGGATGGCATCTGAGGAAAAAAGTAATGCACTACTCTTCCATAGTTTTGGCTTTGTTGGCAGCCCTTCAGAAATTGATTTGAGGAAGAAAACAATGAGTGGTGTGTGAATATTTCAGCTGCTGTGCAGGTTGGCTGTGCTGCACATGGAAACTCTTGTGAACTCCTGATGCTTCTCAACCCACACATCAGTGGAGACGTTTGAAAGACAACCCCAACTCCAGTGGGTTTCAGAAATTCCCTCCACAGATCTCTGATGTGTTTTTGAGTCAGTCCAGAGGCTCTGTGCTACTTTCCTACTGGAATGCCTATCCTTACCTCAGCATCACCTGAAAGCTTTTTGTAGCTGGAAATGAATGTGGGTACAGGAGAAAATGCTGCTTGCACATATTTGTGCATAGCACTGGGCAAAAGCCATGTGAGTCAAACTGTTCCTTTCCATGAGGCTGAGACTTGCCAAAGGTCTGAGCTTACACAAATACACCACAAGAAATGTTTTCATCTCCCAGCAGCACACGAGGCGTGTGTGCTGCCTCTGGAGAAGCCATTGCCTCTGCAGCTTTTTGCTGCCTTCAGCAGGAAGCAAGTTCAGAAATGCCCACCTCAAGCACCTGCATTCCATCTGTCAAGAGCAGCAAACGCTCCTGAACTGCCAAAGTGCCACCAGTGAAATTCACAGCACAGCGCTGGAGCCCTGCTTCATCAGACCAGTGACCCAAAACCATTGCTATAGATTTTCAATAAGAGCATGTTGGGGAGATGAAATGACCGTGCTCTGCTTGATAAGAAAGGGCATGGAAAGGAGGCAAGGATCCAAGAGATCGATAAAGATCTTTAAAACTGCTTTAAAACTGCTCTGTGCAGATGTCGAGCCTTGATCTCAAGTGCAGTCATTTACAGCTATCCATTTCCCCATTTACTTCAGCAGCATTCCTGATTCCAGTAAAGTCCTTTGTCTGCAGCACCAGCCCTGGAGTCTGTTGGTCAAGGATCTAGAGCATCTTGGTGGGCTTAAACCTTAGCCATGCAGAAAGTAGGACCATAGGATCACAGAAGGGTTTGTTTTGAAAGGCACCTTTAAAGGTGATATAATCTGACCCTCCTGCCCTTGGCAGGCACACCTTTCACTAAAGCAGACTGCTCAGAGCCCCACCCAATCTGCCCTTGAATGTTTCCAGACATGGGGCATCCTTCTTATATTCTTTATTACCTTCTTTGGCAGCTGTCAGATCTGTTGTTAGTACTGAGCTGCCAGATTCTTCCATGTTTTTTTTTACTCTGGGACCAGAACATCTCCAGTCTGCTCCAAGTTTGCTTACCTGTGAGAAAACACTAGTATGCCCTTGAGCTATACAGCATGGATTAGCATTAGAATAAACTCTCTGCCCCAGCACAATTATTCCATCATATATTTTGTAACCTCCTTCCAGACAAAAGCAGAGTGATGTGTGAAGCTGTGAATAACCTTGGGACAAAGAAGAGCACAGCCGTTTCCAAAAGACCCCATATGCTTACTTTCCAGGCCCTTTCTGTTACATTTCCACGAATAGCAAAGCCAGTCTCATACTTGTTTTCAGCTCACCTTGCCCAGCAGATTTCCACTGGCTGAGGCTGAAATACCAGTACTGGGGGAAAGACAAGAAAACAGTGGTGGACCACCTTTTCTTTCACTCTCACAATTTCTATGGTTCCAGTCAAGCATTATAATTGTTCATGACATTTTTGTTTTCATCTCTTCTCATAGAACCAAACTAGAAATTTGAGTTCATCTACAATTACCCAAGTTATTACTTCATTGTGCAACTGACCATGAAGCATTTATAACACTGGTTGTTTTCAGTGGCTTCTGCAGTCTGCATTGTCGTTGTAGTAAGTTTACAAAGACCCCCACTCTTGGAGATGGGTAGCTTGAAAATTCTGTCTTACCCTTCAGTGTAAGGAGCTGGCAAAAAGTGTGACTGACTCCATGGTTAGGGACCTCGAGCTTGCCTCACCTTTAACCTGCCACTTTTTCATTCGCATCAGGAGAACTCCAGGCTGGAAAGAAATGAGAATATTCACAACTGGTCTTCCAACTGCCCAAGCAAACAAAATGTTTTCTTTGATGTTAATGAGCTGCTGGCATCGACTGGTACAGTGCATATTAATTATCTGGTTGTAAGAGGCCTGATGTGATAGATTGAGACACATCTCATTATGTTTGTGCCACCCAACACCTGCCCCTCATTGTCTCCAGACTTGTCATTATTCTGCTAGATGACAATTTTGATGTTGAAGGAAATTTCTGTCAGGGGCTAAATTTTGTTATGTGGTCATGACACACAACACACAACACTCACACACAATTCCTAGCACAGCAGGGACCGGACAAGTCTGGGTGATGTAAATTTTGAGCAATTCACATCTGGATCCACTTGACTCCAGCAGAAATTAGGCACTTGATTTTCAGAAGTGTTCAGGCACCTATTGAAGGGTGACTTTTCTTCTAGTACTGTACTAAGCATTTCTTCACATGTGCTGAAGGTAAGACCCCTTAAACAACCTAATCTGTACATCTGAAAAATATCTGACTCCAGGTTTAAAGAGGAGGGACAGCATCATTTTCCTCCGCTGTAAGCAGCAAACTAATTTTCATGAAGGAGGAGACTTATGGGAAAGGTGGCAGAAGTTTTTGCAGCCACAGCAGCAGAAGGAACTTCTCTGTGTGGGTTTTCTGGACCCCAGGATGCTGATGGCAGATATGTGCAGGAGCCTCATTCTTTATTTCTTTCCAGGGCATTGCCTCCATGAACCAGTTTTACACAGTGTTAATCCTTGCCTGAACACCTTATCCCATGACCCTTCATTACATTCTGCTTCAGTCATTTTCAGGTATTAATATGTACTGAAGCACTGTTATATTGACAATAATAATTATCTCCATAAAAAAATGACTTCATCCAGGCAGACGGATGGAAAAGTGAAAAAAGAACTAAAAAAGGGACACAGATGAATAGTTTGGAAACGAGGAGAAAGCAGATGGTGGATGAATTCATTAGTTTAGAGCAATTGTATGTATCCCCTTCTTTCTTCTCAAGCTGCAGCGAAGTTTTTCTGCTCATATTTGTAATCTTCCTCCCCCTGACTGGAAGCTCCCTGTACTTGCTATCCTTACAGCACGACCCTTGGAGCATACACACAGCAGCTCTGGTACATCTGCAATGAAGCCAAGCCACAGCCAAGCTATCTTCCCAGCTCTGCAATAAATCCAGGTGAGAATCCAAGGCATTGCAAGATATTTCTTGCTGTTTTAAGTCATATTGAGAATGTTAGTTTGAAAATTGGATCATGTGTCCTTTTGCTACTCCAAAAGCTTGGTGAGCCACATGGGTAGCAAGCTGTAAAGCTCAGGTTCCTCGGAAGTTCAGAGACTGAACTGGGTTTTGCTACAATAGTAATCAATTAAAGACAAGTGCATGGAGTGACAGGACAAGGGGAAACAGTTTCAAACCAACAAATGGTGGATTTAGACTGGGTATTGGGAACAAAATATTCACTGTGAAGGTAGAGAGGTGCTGGCACAGGTTTCCCAGGGAAGTTGTGGTTGCTCCATCCCTAGAAGTGTTCAAGGCCCTGTTAGATGAGGCTCTGAGCAGCCTGGTCAAGTGGAAGGGGCCCCTGCCACAGGGATTGGACTGGATGATCTTTAAAGTCCTTTCAAACCCACACCATTCTGTGGTAAATGTACTGCTTCCCAAACAATGATCCAATCACTGCTGTCCCACACCAAGGGCTGTTGAAAGCAGAAGGATTTACTCAAACATATGTATGAATTCAGACAATATTCCAGGGGGTTTCAGACATGACCCTGCCTTGGCCAGCAGTTCTAGTTCTGTGGTAGAGAAAATGCATACCTTGCAGGAGAAGGGGCTTCCAAGGTCCATTCATCCTGATAAGAATAATAGAATTTTTCAGGGAAACCACTCTCAGCCACCAGCAGTGGCTGTCTCCCTTTCCCAGCATGGATTGACTTCCAAAACAACTCTTCCACTGTGGGTTTACCTGCATACATAGAAGAGTCTGTCTTGCAGCTCCTTTGGAAAGGCTCAGCACACAACCTCCAGGGGCTGGGACCCTCTCTCTTTGTGTGGCTGTCAAGCCAGTGCCAAATCCCAGAGGGGAAATTGGTCCCAAACCAAATGTAGGCATGGACCAAGGCACGCTGAATTAAATGCTAAGTCAGTAATTAGTTAATTGAGCTTTCGATCTGGCCCATAAATAGTTTTTACATCATAGCATGATGATTTTGCCTGTTGCTAATTTGACTAATTAATTTGACTAATTCTACGTGTTGTAGAACTGTTGGTATTGGGGAAACAAATGTTCAATTTAAAAGCTAATTGAGGAACAGGCTGTGGTCAAAAAATGCAGACAGATGAAATGGGTGTTTGCTGATCACTGAGTTTTCATCATTTTCAGTGGAGGAAGGCAGGCTTGGTAACCTTAAGAGAGAGAGCTTGTGCCTGACTGAGAGGCACAAGAGAGAAATAATTTCTGACTTACATAGCTAAAGCTAATTGGTTTTTACCAAGCCATTCATGAAGACTTCTTATTTCCTACAGTGAGCAATCACAGTGTTAATTTCCACCTGGTGTAAAGCATTTCAGAATTCGAGGCTTAAAATATTCAGAGTGTTAAAATGCAAGTGCTGATGCCTAGCCAAATACTTTTAAACTGGCCATAAAAGGTTATTTTGTGAGGATACTAACTATGTTAAGATTGGATTGGGTTTTTTAAGATGTTCATTGGAGGCACTTCAGGAAATTTTTTGGGGGGCTTTCATTGGAAGGATATAGGAGTACTTTATACATGTGTGCACTTTCCTTCTTTGTACCATGCTGCATGTGTACACTCTCTGTAATTAGCTATAGCAATAAGTTGTGCAGGCTATATTCCTTGTCCAGCATTTAGTATCCATCAAACCAATTACCAGAAGTCAGAAGAATGCTTATGCTGCAGTTTCAGAATTTATCTTTTCAGGATACCAGGGTAGAGAAGTGTGTGTTAAGCATTCACCCTGAGTACAGATGCAGTTTTTCACTGAGTTAAGCTGAGGAACAGGGAGATTTCCTTCACCTGGAGTTGCTGCACCAGTATTTGGTCATTGCCACCAGAGAGGGACCAGGGCCCAAGCCAAGCACAGGTATATGTGAGCCTCATTTAACAGTGTTTATCTTGATGAACTGAGTGTGCCCAGTGTTTATAAATGCCTGTCATTCAAAGAACTCATTCTAATATATAGAATTGGGCTGAATGTGAGGTTACAGTCAGGGATCTGTTCTTCCCACCTGCTCCTTGGACACTCATCAGCAGAACGTGTTTCCATTGGGAGATTCTCAAAGCTGGTGTGGCCACAGAAATTAAGAAGTTAAAGTCACTGAAAGTGAAGTTGGGAATAAATAAACTGCCATGCTACTGTAATGTGCCGCATGGTTGGGAGGAATTCCTGGTCTGCACAAAGACCTCTGTATATCCTTCATATGACTAATGCAAAGTATCAGAACAAGAAGGTATTCCCCCAGTGTGTTTTGGGGTGTTGAATTTTCTCTTAACCATTGTTACCTACTCACACCCACATTTATGGGGTCTCACATGGGGTCCTTACAATGTGGCTGAACCTACCTGATTTATTTGGATTTTTTTGCAAATTATTATCTGGACAAAATATAAATAAAATTTAAAGGGCAAGTGAAAAATTTGGACTTGCTTTTGACCTTTGAAAACCCAAACAAAATGAAAATTCTTTTTCTTGATAGAAATTCACTTACTTTCCAAATGTCCAGTCTGATTGAATGTGAACATAAATCCAAAAGACTTCAAAAACTGCAAAGCATCTTTCAGATGCAGAGGGACTGAGACACACAAAAAAGTCACTTTTCTTGGAAATTTTTGGTTTTTGATAGGTTGTGCTTTCCACCTTAGGAAAAAAAAATATGGAGTATTTAGTCTGATAATTACCAACCAGCAAAGCACAGCAGTGATGCACATAAATTCTTCTAGGAAGCTGGTAGCCCATGAGGAGACACTTTTTTGCCTTTCTTCTTCAGCAAATGCATGCTGCAACCCACGTCTACACTATCAAAAAGTTGTCTGTGCAATAAAGTAATTTTTCCCTCTTTCCTTCATTTTTAATGGTGGACATTGGCAGGGTTACAATCCACTTGGATGAGCAGACTGCACCATGGATCTTCCTGGCCTCTGCTTTCTTTCCTGGCTGTGACATCACTACTTTCTGCCAGAAGACAGCTGTGGAGTGTCCTTGATGTGACACAATCCTTGAAACCCATGGGGCAGACGTTTCCTCTGGACTTTGAAATTAGGTTCAAGTGGTGCTTTCTGAATATTTGTGCTTTAATTTAAAAGTTTGTAGAAAATCTGGGGAGGTCACATCAAGGACACATCAGATAGCACTTAGGGGCTACAGAAAATGCATTAAGATGAGACACTTACAGGAATCTGCCAGAATCACTTATCAAAAAGGAGTCTGATCTATGACATGGCTGCAAAGTATTTTGTGAGGACTTATTTCCACGTATTGACCTTGCCTTTAATGTAGCAGAGAAATGTGTAAAAAATCAATGTCTGAAAGTTTTTGTCCATGCAAAATGAAAAAAAATAATATCTTTAAATAGAAATGACAACTCAATTACTACCTGATGCAGAACAGGGAAAAATATTTGTCCTCTCAGCAATGTTCACAACCTAGAAAAATTATTTTTCATGCTATTTGGAATGACGAGGGTCAAAACTACCCAGGGCCATGAGTTCTGTTTGGAGCCTTTAGGTGTTCTTTTCATGCTACCAGTGAAACAGAAGCTGCCTTCAACTGCTTTTACTTTTCCAAATAAATGTGTACTTCAGTAACAGCAAAAAAAGCTAGACTACCCTAACTGATACTGTTAACAGCACTGAGGGAATAAATTATATTGATTAAAAGCTTTGGCAGGGTTTTGTTTTTCAGTGCAATTTCTTTTGGTATGAGATTCTTGGAAAACAGTGTTTCAGAACTAGAGGATAGAAAAGTTGTGACCTGTCTTTTATTAAAGAGGAAAACCACATGGAATAACACCTGTTGCTCAGACTTACTGCCATAGTGTAATTAGATGTTCAGCCTGTCTTCTAAGGTTGGAGTACTTATTTCTGAAGATTTTCAATGCCAAGTAAAACATTCAAATATCCTTTCTTCAATTACTAGCAATGGGACCTGGGCACAAAATGGGCCTAGAAAGCTTCAGGAGAGTCCCTTTCTTTTCCCATTAGGTCTGATGGAGGGCATTGATCTTCCCAGACACAGCTGTTGCCACATTTTTGTGCCTTTGCATCTTGGCAGGAGGCAGTAGCTATACTGTAGTCCCTTGTAATTGTTTTCATAAATCACAAGAAGGAAGAGTGCTAGTCACGATTATTGATCAACATAATACAAAAATAGCAGCTTTGATACAGAGATTTGGGAGCATTTCTAATGCCACATGTAATCCACACCAAAAAGCCACTGTTCAGGTAGCTCTGTTATGCTTTTGATATCCAAATAGGAGGGCAAATCCTATTCAGTACAGAATCTGTCATTAAGAGATTTCTCAGCAATTCATCAGCCCCTTATTTGTGATAGTTCTTTGCAGCTTGGTATTTCTGCAGCACACATATCAACCTCTCAGGCATAAGGATGCCCATAATAAAAACACAAGTGTAACAGGTCACGTTTCTACACTTTAGCCTAACAGGATAATTTAATGTCCTTTTAATGGCTGTAGATCTCTCCCATCCTCCATAAACACGCATCTAACAATGTGAGATTTGAGGTAACAGATGCTTCTGGTCTGGAGCTGTTATTTCTTTCTACAGCTTGTGTTTGCCATTCTGCAGAGTGTAAAATTCAAGATTAGTTTGAGATTAGTTTGCCTAAGCGAAAGTACATCACAGAGATATTTTTAATTGGTTCTTGCTCCTTTACAAAGTCCATAGTTGTTCCACGGAGAAAAAAAAAAAAAAGTGTAGTGAATCCATATGTGATGTTTGGGTGAAGATTTCAAACCTAATGCTTTTAAAGAGCATCCACTGCAAAGCAGCTTACACTCAAAAAATTTTGCAGCTTTTTTGGGGATTCTGAGCCTTTAACAGGAATGAAGTATTTTTGGAGATCCTGTTCTAGTCTGTTTAATTTTGAACACATACTAGAAAATAATTTATTATCAAAACAATTCTTTTCCTATAAAGGCAAGACATCAACATCCACTCTATTCCTCTATTAAATTTACAGGTATTTAAGTGCACACAAGTCATTAAGTCTATCATTACTAAGCAGTTTTTGTATTTTCCCTTTGCAGCATAACCCTTGAAATTCCTGATAACTTGTATTTTTTCTTGCATGACTGACTACTCTTTCCATGTATGCATAAGCAAAATATTTTCTTCTTTGTTCTAGATGAATTGCCTTTTGTTTTGCTTGGTACGAGAAAAATATGATCACAGTGTCAAAACCAAAATACAGTAACATTTCACAGCTCTTTTTGTAGAGTGGTAAAGTCCTTGTCACAAGGACTTTTCATTTTGTGAAGGACTGATTCTAGAGGGGTTCATTCTCTCTGTAAACCATGGCACAGAAGATGCACTGTATGCAGTTACAGAACATGCAATTAATATTAAAACACAGAAAATGGCTCTTGGCTTTAGTGTCACTTAATACCATTCTGAAGCTTTCAAGGACCTCTCTCACTCACACTATGTGTATTTCTCAGAAAAGAATGATTTTTTTCCCCCCTGCATTTATCTTTTAAAATTAAAAAAATAATAAAGTCATAATATTAGCAGTATAAACAAAGGGCTTAGCAACTTTCTACAACCACTGTTCAACACACAGTGTAAATGCAGAGTCACAAATGAAAACATCATATCTTTTCTAAAAAACATTTCTCTTTATGAAATTTCAGATAAGGAAATGCCCCCGGATTAGCACTTTCATTGTCCCTTTTTGGAACAAGTTTGGAGCTGACCTCATGTGTAGTAATAAAGCAGAGATACTGGACTGCAGTGGTGTTTTGATCTTAGTACAAAGATATTATGAAGCACTCATCACAGGAAGATTCACATCTCAGGTGAATTTCTTCTGCACTTCAGCTCTCTACTATCTTAAGTTGTCTTAAGGGAAGCCAGAACTGTACATTAATGAATTGAGAATGCACATATCATCCCTGGCTGAATTATTAATGTCCTTTTCCCATCTGGCTTCAAGGTCAGATGTGTGTGTAGATGCACGCAGAATTCACAGGTCAAACTGGGTTTCATTGTGCTGAATGTTGATCAGCATGGGAAGTCTCCTTTCCACATAACTGATAACCTGGATATCAGACAGAAAATAGCACATAAGCAGAACAGATAAATGATCACCAAAAAAAATAGGGAAAAAACGCGTGGATAAAATTGACACAGTGCTGTAAGCATAATTTTGGCAAAATACTTATGTCTTCATCAAAAACACATACAGTGTGAGCTCAGGTGTCACCTGGCATACTGCAATTCACTTGTCAGGTTATTTCTGCCACTACTTGTGCTTTTAAATTAAGGATTCACCATTCAGGGACTCCATCACAATGAGGATGAAATCTTCCTATCCAAAAGTGACTCTTCACAGGAAAAGGAGCATCTAGTCCCACACTTCTGGTCTTTCCCCTGGGCAACAGAGACACGCTAGTTACAATGCCAGGCTGTTAACACAAGAGAAGAACTGGCTCATGAAATGCAGGCAAAAAGGATCAGTCACTGACCAGCTGACACATTTTATTTTTTATAAGTTTTGAAAATGAAAACAAATTATATTTTCTTTTTGGTATCATTCAAATAATAAACCTCAAACACAGAAATCTTAATTAATTTTCTCTTTTCCACTGTACTGACAAAGATATCACACAACTGTATCTATTAAAATGAAGACACCAGAAATTACAATACATTCTCTCTGTCTCATTTCCAAAAATAACTACTCCTAACAAATAGAGGGAGAAACCAAATGCATTTGCATTACTGAATTGGTTGTCCAGCTTATCCAACTGATCACTGCTCTACGAACACTCCTTAGCAAAAAATGGTAAGGGTTAGAAAAAGCATGCAAAATGTCATAGTCCAGTGGTATTTCTGCAGCTTGGTAACACTGAAAATGTGCATAGGTAAATTGGAATTGAAAAATCATATAAAAAGTAAGTACTGTGAGCTGTCTTGCTTATCTTCACAGCATAAAAAACCCCCAAGAAACTCCAGAAAAATTATTACACTTGGGGTGTGTTTTAGTTTAAAAAATAGGGAAGGATAAAAGCCATCAGTTTATCAGCCAATGCAGTTACAGCTGCATTAGGGAAAATAGGGCCCTATAATGATAGATTTGAGAAAGTGAGAAAATCTGTTTCTGACAACTCAGGAGAGATTTGTCTTCACTTCCTGGGCCTTTGTTTGAAGTGTGATCAATAGAAAGGTGCCAGTGTGTCTGAAGTTCCTAGAGCAAAACTTCAACTGCTATAAATCAGTGCTGAATCCACCAGCTGTTCTTCACTGTTGGCTGAGGTGATGACACAGTGATAAAAAGAGATCAACAAGAACAACATTCAAGGTCAGTGTCAAAGTGGTGGAAAATGTCCAGGGGCATTATCCAGTCATTAATAAATCTTGATTATGTGAACTGTATAATCATTTAGGCTGGGAAAAAAACAACATTTTGTCCAACCAGTAACCCAGCACTGCCAAACCCACCACCCAGCCATGTCTCTTTACCTTGCTCTCATTTAGTCCTGGCATCTGCTGGCCTGGGAACCCCTCTTTTAAACCAGCTCTGCAGCTGATGAAGTTCTTTGGCATTTTCTTGCTTTTGTCTGCAGAAATAAGTATTTGCATATAAAAGCACTTCATAAATACATTTATGAAGGAGCTGCTTGTCTGGTATGGAATTATAAAATGTACCCATTCAACAAATTACACAGAATCAATTAATATGGACTTTATGACTCTGAACTGCAGAGCAAACCAAATAATATTGGTATAAACAGCCTGAGATTCCAGCTCTGGCATTGCTAGCAGATTACATTTTTTGGAAATTCATTATATAAGTCTTTAGATTTCAAAGGAAAGTGTTCCAGAGTCTGGTGTCTTATTCTGTAATTAAAAGAAAAATAAATTAATGTCTTTATATTGCTTCATGTTCTCCCACCAAAATATCCAATCACGTCTAGAAATTTCTGCATGAATCTATATAGGAGGAAGGAGATATTCATATTCATGTCATCCTCTGATTTCCTAATAGATAGACTAATCAATACTGACTGCAAAAAGCATATCCTTATTATCAAAAAAGGCATTAAATTTTTGTTCCACTATACCCCATAGACAAGTTAGGTTTAATATAGAGGGACTACTGAGGTGGTGCATATTTTCAGACTACTTCTGGGGTCAAAGCTAAGTGACAAACATTCAAAACCTCTCACTATCCAAGCTAGCCTTTGGCAACAAGTTAATTATGGAAAACAAAAAAGGTAAATGAAAAAACAATATCCATTCAACAAATCAGAATCATCCAATTAAGAACAGGAAGCAATGCTGCCACAAGGGAGATGACACATGATAAAGATGAGATAAAATATTTTCTACCTGTATCTCTAAGAAGACTACATGGAAACAACATCTGTGCTGTTTCCTGCCTTTCAATTGCACAATATTATCATTAGAGATCACATGTACTAACGAGACTTCCTGTTTTTTACATGACTGCTTGGGGATCACTCCTTTAAGCCTCATATCTGTCATTTGAAGTTCATACTGTTCCCCTTTCTGAGCAGAGACCACCCTATAACTAGGAAATCATGCGATTTTGGCTGATAAGAGCCATCACAGCTGGCCCAGAAAGATCCACTGGGTTTGGCCCAACTGAGGGTAATTGTTTCTCTCCCAGGTGGGGTGAACAACTAACAACAGGGGAAGATCACCCAGTCCTCCTGGGAGCCTTTCAGAGAGAAGAGTGAGTAGTGAGGATGCTCTTTTGGGGAAACACTTTGGAAACCCAGAGTGGAGTAGGGTGTGGTTGAGAAGGCAGCCTTCTACTGAGTGGGCTGGTGAAAGGGATTTGATATGGTGAATTTATTTTCCTTGGAGAAATTATACTGAATATTTGAAAGGAAGAGTTTGGGCTGAGCTGGAGAGTGCCTTTCAACACTTAATATTGTTAGTTTCTTCTGCCTGGTACTTCCCATGAAGAATATAACTGCTCCTCCCTGACCATTAGGAGGTATGTAGGCAGATGGGAAAGGTTTCAGACATTTCCAAGCAAAGGACATTGGGGCCTATATTTTAATATTTTATATATATACATTATATATATACAATATAATTTCATTATACAAGGTATATTGTTTTATAATAAACACATACATATATTTTATTATAAACATATTATATATAGCATCATATACTTAGATCATAATATATATTATTTCTGTCTTGTTCAAAGACAGAACTGCTGGTAAATAATCAGTGGTTTACATTTGCAAGTAGCAAATCTGTTTTGAGGTCTTGGGAGCATTTTATACAGAATACAGAAAGAAAATAAGCAATGTTTTGGAAACTTCCAGTGTTGCATGCATGAGAGAGCTGAAGGTAAATATTCCTCTCCTCCCAAGGGCAGCACAAAGAGTCTCACTCTGCATTTTGCTCTCACTTAAAGTTTCATTATAACAGGGGAACCATCCACCTGCACTATGTACCCATCTGCTGGTCTGTTTACTCCTTATTAACTACAGTCGGAGATCTAGGCAGTTTTGGCAGCACTGCAAGTCAACAGTATTCAAAAACTAAAACTAAATTTTGTCAAAATAGGTATGTTGGCTGAATGAGGGCTCTCTGCGGATGAAATCAGTACTTCTGCTGGATCTTCATGGAGTTATTTCCAACTGCATTGTTGAACCTGCTTCTAACCCCTAGAGAACAAAAGGTCAAGCAACCCATGTGATTTAAAATTCTTTCAGACCTTCTAGGCATTATGGAGTTACTATCAGAAATCACCTTAGTCTCTCCAGAGGATTGGAGCTTGTTGTTAATGGAGGTTCTGTAACTGGTAATTGTGCCTACATTACCTAAGAATCTTCTGGTTCTTCATTACTATCCCAAACTACCAGCTATAGTAGCTATTAGCTACTGGCTCTGAGGGAGATTTTGATTCATGTGAAGATTCAGGAAGTTCCCACCTCTAACCAGGTGCCTACCCAGAATATTTGTTTAGAGAAGGGGCTGATATGACCACCTGTCTCTCAAAATAAAGCACAATGTAATCTCACTTTTGTAAAGCACCTGTAATCCCACTTTTCCCACCTTATACTCTATCTTGGATATTAGACACACCACAGGTTGTGAAGAAAACATGGTTCAGCCTCTATATATTTCCTAATGGATCTTGAGTTCCTCTTATACCTTTCACTTCATGACCCTGACTGCCCTGGAAGGCAGATAGGTTATAGGCACACTAGCCACAAAGTACTTAGAAAGCATCTGGAGCTGCCAGCAAAGCAGGGAACTGAACTAAACAAATCAGTTGGATTACTTTCACCATCACACACCTGAAATTGCTATTACTATCATTTCAGTGTTTACTAATATCATTCCAAGTAGTTTGTAGTACTGATAGGCTCAGCCTTGTACTCAGCAGCTGCTGCTGAGCTCATCCTGTATTCTCAGGCACATGCCCATGGCACACCTCACCCAGTGACAAAGACATATGCTGTCACTTTAGTGCTTAATTATACAGCTCTTCCTCATCCCCATCTGCACAGCTGAGGATTAAGACCAAAGGTGATGAGAAAGGGAAGCAATCATTTGGCTGGGGAAAACACATTAAGATCTTCTAAGCTGCCGTAACACAAATTACTCCAGCTCAGATATGATGGAGCATTAAAAATTAACATGTGTCAGGTGGAATGACATCTTCTCTTCAAAGGGAAAAAACCCAGGTAAGAACAGTGTGGTAAAATGGAAAGGTAAAGAGCAATACCAAAATCCCCCAACATACAGCAGACGAGAAATTTAAGGAATGTGTTAATATCCATAATGTCATGGAGTCAAAAACGGCTGGGGATGAGATGAAAAATGCAAAGCCTAGAGCTTTCCTCCTTTAGTGAAAGTGGAGCTGCTGCTGCTCTGCTCTCTGCCAGACTAAGAAGTCTTAACAATTCCACTCTTCTGTCTGCAAGCTACATTCATTGCCTGACCTAAGAAAGAAATCTCAGACCTCTGATAAGCTTTATGATTTCTCATATCAGTCAAGGCTTCCACTTAAGCACTGTATCAGCACTTCTGAAGATGAAGCAAAACCTTCTAAAATCAAGAAACTTGCATAAATCAAAAGTTTTGAAGGTCTCCATCTAAAAGCTCTGTACTTTTCCTTATGGTTGCTAGGCTAATGTTTTTAACAAGAATATTGAATGAACAAGGAAAGTGGAGATTGACATGAAATCACCTTCTTTTAGGAGCCTGGAATTTAAGACGCATATATGAGACAATATTAAACTTTCATGAAATGTGTTCATTAAAACAACTCAGTTCCTATTGTAAATAACTAGCTGCTTCACCATCTGATGTCTCCACAAGGCTCTTCACTATCTGATGCCTTCCATTCCTTCTCTGTATTTGTGGGAAGATGTACATGCTCCTTCTCAACTTAATTTTCCTCAATCCCTATAAATATTAACAGGCAGGCTTTGCAGAGCAGGAAATGAAATGTTTATCATTCACATCAAAGGTAGTCAATTCATGACCCATTTAGGTTGAATCCCTGCTGAGGGTGTAGGGAAAGGAAAAAATCATGAGGTAGAAAAGAGTCCTCTGTGAATGTCATTTGAGCACATGTTTATGGCAATACCTTTGTTGCCTACACAAATGTATTTGCATATCCATAAGTAATAAGAATTAAGACATGGGCTTTGTTTGAACTCCTCTTGACTTGAATTTCCTTTGACAGGTGGGTTTTGGTTTGCATGCTGTATTCAGTGTCCTTTGAATCCACAAATTACTTCATCAAAATAGCTTAATAATTATTTTGCTTTCTGAGTGCCTTCAAGTTCAGATCTCTACCAAGAAATAAAATATAGAAGATAAATTCTTTCCCAAATCTGCATATTTCAGAGACAGTAAATTAAACGTTCAGTGGTATTTCTCATGTTCTGGTGGCTCTGAGACTTGCTTGGGGCAGGGGAATGTGTGTGCCACATCTATAGGATGACACAGAGCAAGTTCCTGCATCTCTTTGTGTTCACAGCTTTTCCTCCCACACTTGGAGAATGGAAATAATATTGACAGCTGTAATAACTGTTGGGACTTTTCAGGGCAAATATTTAAGAATAAACCAACTATATGTTGCAGAAAGAGCAATCTTACTATTTTACCATTCATGTTGCATTTCAAGAAAGTAAATAATTGGCCCAAATAGCCAAAACAGAATAAAAACCAGAAGGCTGGCTTCCCTGATTTCAGTACAGGGTTTCTTTCAGCCTTTAACAATGCATCTTACAGCCTGTATCTGCTTTTATCATTCGACTTACATGAACAGTGCAAACTATATTATATTAACAATTCTGCTTTCTCCAAAGCACCTTTCCCAGCACATTCAAAGAGTATTTGAGGTATCTAGATTAAAATACACCAATATACACCAAAAAAATTATCAAAGTACACCAAATAATTACAAACACTTCACTTTCTAAATAGTGTCAGTTTAACAGTTTTTGAAGAACATAAAACCTTTGCTATGATTCAGATTCCAATTTTGTTAAAATGGGTGTTAACAAAGATCATCTGCTGGTAGGGATTAAAAAACCTGTACCAACCTGGGCAGCAGTGTTTCTCTTTTGAAACCACTGAAATCTGAGTCCTTCAACACCTATTTTTGTGAAGGGAAATTCAAATCCCTGCAACTTTAATAAAATCTAAGTGTTAATCTTGCAAATAACACTATTTTTTGAGGAGTATAAATAAATATATACTTGGAAAGTTTGAAGAGAAGCAGACATGGATGCACTTGAAATTCATGTCTTTGCCTCATTTTCCACCACTGATAGAAATTCAGTTCTTTACTTCGCTCTCAAAAGTTAATGCAGGGCTGCTACCTGTAAGCAGTGGTGCCTGCTAAGCATTCTGGAGAGGTGCAGAAACACATACAATGTCTGGCAGGTCTTATTGCTGAATAATAGTGTGACTTTACAGCAAAAATGTGTCTGGCATTCCTGCCATAATACCAGACACAACTCAAGAGTTTCACCATGCTCAGTACCTCACCCTGCACTGATAGTCATTAAGTGCAGGGGTAGATCCTTCCTATTCCTTCCAAGTGAAATGGTTCTAAGAAAAGACAACACATTCCTGGAAATAAAATAATACAGCTGCAATGCTCCTCTAACAGTCCTATGTTGTATGATCACAATTTTCATTTTCTTTGACAAATTGAATGGGTAGTCAAGCTAGCACTACTCATTTTCTTTTAGCTAGCAGGAAACTATAGTAATGAACCTTTCTTTCCTGCCCACCTTGTGTCTCTCGTGACATCTGAAGGTGGTGGGTATCCCATTGGAGCATGATTACAAAGAAGCTGGATGGTAGAAATATCTCATTTGATATGTAGTTGTCAGTTTGCAGTTGAGGTACTGGGCTGATGGAGTTCACTGTGCCCTGACTCATCTTGTCTTCCAAAATTAATGAGTGGTGTAAAGACAGTACTGAGGATACATCTCAGTGGCAGGAGTTACACTGCCTGTGGCACGAGTCCTGAAGCAGCTTGGGTGGTGTGGCACTTTTTTCCTCCTCATCTTCTCCTCTTTTTAGTAAGCCATGTGTTGCCCCTAACTTAGTGCTCCTAGAAGACCTCGTAGCTACACAGCAGAACTGCTGGATATTTTTGGGTGCTAGTGAGCTGCCTGGAATCCAGGGTGTTCCTGTTGCCTGTGTAAATGTAAAGCTCTTCTGACTCATGGTAAAAGCTCAACTTTGCTGTTCAGTAAGGTGGAATAGACCAAAGGACTGGAGCTGAGTAACATAATACTTTCTTCTACTCCGCTTGCCTCCTTAAATGATAATGCTTAGCATTTTCTCCCCCATTCCCTGCATATTCTTTTACCCTTCCTTCATCCAAAATGAGAAACTCTAAATAGCATGTGAATAAATCTGGTCAGTACTTGGTTTAGTGTAGCATACAACAACCCAGGAATTCATATTCTTTATACTCATTACTCACACATTCCTTTTTCCTAGAGGAGTTATGCAGTTTGATTTTGTAGGAACCTATGCTGAGGACTTTAAGAAGAGACTCTGAGAGAACACCTTGTGTATTAACCATTATTATTAACCATTACTTTTATTCCATTTGTTTTTTTCTTTTTAAGATGGCACTTTATATTTATTCCACTTTAGGACAGAAACAAACCACTTAGAACCACTTAACTCTTTACTCCCATTGATACTGCCCAGAAACACCACTGTCTCTTTGACCAGCTGATAATTCCTTTCAATCCTTCCAAGGCTCTGGCTTTCTTCTCCCAGTTAGGAGCTACTGAAGACCTTCAGGATTTTTAAGGCTTAACATCTAGATTCATATCTTGCCTGTACCCTGTTTTTTGGATGTCAGAGTACAATATCTGTGTAAATTATTACCTCTCTGGTATCTGTAAGGTTCTTGTTGATCCTTTGTTCTGATCATCTCAGGTCTTCTGTACTGAATTTACTATCTCTGATTCCTACTGTCATGAGATACTTGCTCATGGCCAGGGTCTCTGGAAGACTTACAAATAAATATGATTGCAATGACTGAAAGAAGACACTTCCTTTTAAAACCTTGAGGTATTATAAAGTGCTAGGTATCAGATTTTTGTGTTTATCCTCACACTACTGTAAGAACAAATGTTCAGAAGCAGCTCTCTGTACAGACTGCTGGGTTGTGAGTGTTAAAGGCCTCATGAATGCAGATAAGCTATCTCAGGAGATTCTACATACCCTTGTAACATATCTGTGCATGCACAGGGTTATAGGTCCTGTGAGCCAAGCTGTGCATCTGCCCATTCAGGAGCACAACACTGGTTGGTCCTAGAATGGGTTGTGCCTACTTGCACAATATAAATGTGTAGCACCATGATGCTTGTAGAACTGAATGTGATCCTTTTGAGAGTGGAAAAAGGAATCACATGTATCTAACAATTACACAGACTGAAAATTGTCCATAAATATTCTAAATTTTTCCAGGTATTTTCAGTCCTATGAAGTCAATTCAAAGAAGAAGTATACCTGACAAAAATCAAACTCTGTGCTACTTGATACCATTCTGTCTTGCTTTAAATATAGCAGGGCACAAGGTAGGGATAAAAACTGTGTAGGTTCTCTCCACCCTTCCTCCTCTGTCTTGTACCCCAACACTCATCAGCAAGAAGTGACAGTACAAAAGGGACAGTACAAGAAGGGACAGTACAAAATCACTCTCTACTTCATATAGGAAGCATTTCTTCAACTGAAGAACCAAATTTCAGCGGAGACAAATTCTCTTTGTTCTCTCCTTTCCTTCCAAACATCATAAATTACCTTCTTAAATCAGTGAGATTACTGGAGTGGACTGTGCAGGTCTGTTTACACTTTGGAAACACCCCTGGAAATCTCTCTAGTAAAAGATGCATCCTGCTCTTTAAATGCACAACTTGGCCAGTAACAGTAGGACCAAATGCATTACAAAAAGCCTAGAGAGGCCTTTATTTGAAGCTTTTTCTAGAGAAGAAAAGTCTCTTCTGCTCCAAGTTGAACCTTGTGCCTCTTATGAAGCACATATTTTTTATTCTATTGGCTGATAGTTAAACTGATCTGTCAAGACTTTATAATTTACCCTCTTCATACTTGGACTGCATTAGTCACCTCCACAGGGCAATGGGTGGCTGTTGGTTGCCATCCGATGAGCTCTGTAGCTGTGATAGCACGTCTTGCTCTGCGTCTACTTTGACTTGGGTGGTGATGTCTTGACACCTCTGTACAAATGAGGGTACAAATACTCCTGGGTTGTTTGTTGTTGGCTTTTTAAAGATTACATTCATGGAAAGACATGGACTTGCTTGAACACATCCATAGGAGAAGGCCATGAAGATGCTTAAAGGGCTGAAGAGCCTCTCCTATGCCTCTCCTACGACAACACACTGAGACAGTTGGGGTTCTTCATCCTGGAGGAGAAAAGATTCCAGGGATACCTTGAAGCACTTTCTAGTACCCAAGAGAATTACAATACAGCTGGAGATGGACTTAAGAGTATGTAAATGTAGGATAAAGGTTAATAGATTTGAATTAAGAGTAGGTAGATTTACATATAAGAAGGGTATTTCTCCTCATGAGGGTGGTGGGGCTCTGAGCAACCTGGTTGAATGGAAGGTATTCTGGCCCATGGCAGGGGCTTGGAATGAGATGATCTCTAAGGTCCCTTCCAGTTCAAGCCATCCCATGAATTTGTGATTCATCATCATACTGTTGCTCAGGGTGGCACCTGAACAGGGAATCAATCATCCTGCCTGGTGATGATCTGGACTGATGCTCCTTTTCCCTGAAAGAAGAGACAGTCAAATCCATACTCCTGATTTACTGAGAGCTGCTGGATCAAATGAGAATCAACAGCCACTGACTTTCCTTGTTTCTTGTCTCTGATTAACCAAAGCAGCCATCCTTCTTACTAGACAAAGCTTTGCTTTCTATTGTCTTTCATTTCCACACTGTCCTAGTTTGAAAGACAGGTATTTGCTAAGAAAGGCAGAAGCCTCCCTTTGAACTGAAAAATGTGATCCCTCCTCCCTATAAATTATTATAATTTTGGAATTAAGGGAGCTCTCAGGCAAAGATATGAGGGTAGGAATAACAGTTCTTTACTAGTATATCTAACAAGACAAACAAGAACAACAGCAGCTATAACATTAGCCACAAACAGAGCAGTAACTCAGTCCCAGTCCTTTTTGGCTGCAGGCACCTTTTACCTGAGCTGCAGTTCCCCATGCTGGGGGCAGGCAGGTCCCACAGAGCTGCAGGAGGGCTGGGGGTGATGGCAGCGCTGTCCCAGGGGGAGAGAGAGATGGAGAGAGAGCCCTCCACTCACGGTGTGGGTCCTGATGCTCAGCAGAGTGCTGGATGGTGGCAGGTTAAAGTGAGAAGACAGCAGGGCAGGGTCCGACAGCAGTGAGGATGGCTCCTGGTGCTGAGATGGCAGGGAAGGGGCTGAGGCGGTGATCGTCCTTCTCGTCTGAACACCGCGGGAAGATGGGCCAAGCCAGAGCCTTCCGTCTGCTCTTCTGGATGTTTGGATATCGAGGGGTTTCCCTCTTCCCTCCCCTCCCCCTTGCCACCAGGGCCCAGTCAACAGGTATCTCAGCATGACAATGGGGAAAATTCCACAGAGGGAAAAGGGAAAGAACCAACACTCAACACAGAGAAAATGTAATACTTCAAAAAATGTGGGAACTCCTGTGCTGTGAAGACCCTATATATTGCTCTGCTCCTCCAGGGAATAACCATGGCCCTGGCCCCAAATCTGGGTGTAGAGACAGAGAGGTTGTGCAGCTGGCTTGCACTTTTACAGGGCAAGATTGAGAATACAACCTTCCCAGACCTATATATCAGAGCTGCAGATAACAATAGAATGGGCAGTAAATCTGATCCATAGGAACTCCTCTTCAGAACCCTCCCCCCCCCACCCCCCCCCATGTTAGTTGAGCCATCACCCAGAAGATTCCTGGAAGCAGGAGGGAAGCACTGAGGCTGTCTTTCCTGCTGTCCAGTCATCAGTACTCACTGACAGAATGAGGTTATTCTCAAACAGCACCTTCTAAAGAAGTTACTGTTCCAGCTGCATTTCTAGTTGTTAAATCCCCAGACTTCACAGACAACCTTTCTGGAGCTCCATTCCTCATGCCTAATGGAAAATCTGCTTTGCCAGAAGAGCGAGCAGGTTAATATCAAAACCTATAAAATGAATATCAAAACATATAAAATGAAGCAGCTACCCTGAATGCTCTGGTGAGTGTAATGCCACATTTTCCCACCGACCTACATGACCTCTTTGATGTAGAATTACTCAACTGCCAGATTAGTTCAGGTCCCAGTTTCCTGACCCACCATTATGACTCCTGCACCTAATTTTCAGCTACTGCACAAGGATGCTGTTGGACTTAACAAAAACGACAAATGACAGTGCAGTTAAACTCAAAAATATCATCCCTTCTTAATAACCTACTTTCTAGAGAGCTGTCCTACAAACTTCATATTAATTTTAAACTTCAGGCACTTTGTTTCTGCATGCTTATCTTATTAGGATGAGCACTGAGAAACAGAGAAATTTATCTTGGCATTTGTTCTGATGTAAACCTCACTGCTCGGAGACATCACAGTAGCCTTTGAGCTCTGTAGTGGAGTCATGAGTAAGCAGATGAGCACAGAGGGGGACGTTTCTGTGCAGGAAAGGAGTGGGCAGGGGGTGATCAAGTCCCCGGCTGATACAAAGACAACTCATTTTCAGTTAGTGGGAAGTGATTTCTTTGCTAAAGGGCTTTAAAAATTACTCCTACACCAAAGAAAAATAAAAGTGTTAGACACTGGCTGATATACCTGACAACTGTTTGTGCCCTAATGTTGGCAGGTGATGTTTTCCAAAGCTTCTCCTAGTCCTTCAAAGTCTTGTGCAATCTGAGACTTTCAAAATTTTTTTGTAGCAAATGACTACTGTGAATGACTGATGGCTTGGACCTGTAACTGTGAGATGACAGGCACTGGAACTGGACTTGGAGGCTTGGACATGAATGGTGACGTGGCACTAGTGTGCATCTTTTGGCCCTTCCCTGGAGCAGCACCTGAGAGCAACCAGGACTGGAGTTTGGTTAGGAAACAGTACTCAGCCCCCAAAGCCTGAGTAAAGCCTTCCAGAAGCCTTCCAGACCTGGAAGGGGCATCCGCATGATGTTACAAGGAGGTTCCATTTGATCCCTCCGGATACTGGGGTGCACTGCTCTCATCCTGTTCTCCTGAGGCCATATTCAGACACCATTCAAATGGTGACAGAGGAGCTGTGGATTTTTTCACTGTCTTGCTCCAGCTGCCATGCCCAAGGGCAGGGCAGACTGCCCGCTAACCCTAGCCAGCCCCACTTACAACATCTGCAGACCTTATTAGCCCTTTTTATCTCTCTCAACCCTTAATTTCACCACTCCTGTACCTTCTTCTGTACACCTGTTTCCTCACAAATCAACAACTTTAAATTACTTTTTCCTGCCAGACACCAAATTTGATATTTCTGATTCTGATATCTGTCTGCTGTGATATACCTGGTAGAGTTACATGGGTTTGGCAGCTTTACAAGGCTGTCTTGCCCTAAAGGTCTTAGTCTGGCCATGACTCACACGACAGCCCCTCAGCTGCCTATGATATCCATCCATCCATCCATCCATCCATCCATCCATCCATCCATCCATCCATCCATCCATCCATCCATCCATCCATCCTCTGTGGCACTACCCATCAGTGTCTCACACTGCTATTTCTTGTGGAAACTCAGTTTGGGTTAGAAGTGACCTATAAATTCCAGCTAGTCTGACCACCCTGCAATAAGCAAGAGCATTCTCAACTAGATCAGATTGCTCAGGGCCCCATGCAACTTGACATTGAACGTTTCCAGGGATGGGGCATCTAATTGTCCAACACTTCCCTCACACCATGTCCAAAATTTTTCCACATCCTGAGTAGTTTGGTTAGCCGCTGGCTAGAGCCCAGACAATGCTCACATCATTTACCTGCATATCAAGCAGTGATTTTTAGTGTAGGTCTTGTATCATGAATCTAAATAGCTCAGTAAGGATGCTTGACTTCTCATACTTAGAGATCATACTAAAATGCATTTAGAAGTTAGTGTTTTCCCATTTCCTTTGGGATGAAAAGGTCAAGGAATACACTGATGGATTATATGATCAGAAGGATTTACCCAACCCATGAATGCTGCTGGACTTCATCTTAAGGTGCAATTACAACATGAACAAATACACTGTGGGCTCTTTGTGGTGCTGCATTTAGGCACATACCAGAAAAAACACAGGGCATCTCCATTTATGTACAAATTCTGGTCTGTTCATCTCTTCCTGTGCAGTAATTATGAATTTGCTGTTATCCACATGGAGATGGCATCTTCTTTCTTGTTAGCAGGAAGATGCCAGAAATTTTAAGAAAACTAAAAAAAAAAGGCTACAAAACACCCCAAGATTTGATGCACATAAACTCCTCTCATGTGCTACAGGAACAGCTTTCTAAGTTATTGCTGAAACATATTACCTGCGTACACTCACCCAGCTTGAGCTTGCCTGTCAGTACACTTCATTATGCAAATGTAATTTGCTATCAGAAAAGCTACAAGATTGTTTTCTTAAATTTAGGTGTATCATACTCTATCAGCAGCCTTGTTTGTGTGTGTATATGCAAACATACAAAGGTAGTTTGTGCTTTATTTTGCTAGAAAGTATCAATCTGATGTTGAAAAACAGAAAGCCGGTTCCACATTCCTTAAAGAGTGAATAATTTGGATTATTCTCTGTATTGCAAGGTGTGTTACTTATTGTACACACACCCCTCTTTGTTTCCATTCCCTGCTAATCTTCTTCATGGTGAATTTTTTCTGCAGCTATAGGATTTTCATACCTGTAGCAGCAGTATGGTATGTTAGAAATCACTCTATTCCCTCTCTGTGGGCTTTAACTTGTGTATTATGCTTCAATCCTTTGATGTCTGATAAGAAACTGGTCTTTGCATTTAGCCCACTGAGCGCTTAATGAGAAACAGTGTTTCTGGCCATCACATGTTCCTGTGGCCAGAAGAATCTATTTGAGGGAAGGTTTGGGTATTGTGTTGTTTATGCAGCTGGTCTTCCCTGAAGCTGGAGTGGAATACTGTTATCTTACACTGGCATAACAGATGGTGCATTTTCCTGCAACTAATTAGCTATGCAGTGCCTCATCTGCAAAGAGTGAGAAGAAATCCTTGATGCTTCTGTGCTATCTCTTCTCCCTGGGGCTGAGCAGCATTCCACCACAGACTGTAGTGGCTGGGAGACTACTAGTCTGGCAGAGTCCAGCAGAAAGCGTTCCTGACCCCTTTCAGGACTTTGGAGTTTGACAGGTCACTCATAGTTATTTATGAGATGCTTGCTTGGGCTGCTGTTTGACACAGGTGAACTTGGCCTTTCAGCCTGGCTGCTGTGAAGACATCACAGAATCTCAGAATGGTTTGGACTGGAATGGACTTTTAAAAGCTACCTCATTCCAACCCCCTTGCATTGCACAGGGACACCCTTCGCCTGATCAGCTTACTAAATGCAGTGCCCAGCCTGGCTTTGAATGCTTCCAAGGATGGGACATTCATCACTTCTTATGGTACATCTGCAGTCTGGCCAGTGCCTGATTTGGAGTTTCACATCAGGTCAGGGATGCTGTTCCCTTCCTAGTCCCTTGGGAATTTTCCAGATGTGATGGTGGCCTACTGAAGCCCCTTCAGAGATTAGAGAACCTGATTTTACTGTCTGTGATACAAGGTAAACATGTGAATCTAGATTTTAAGAGACTTTAATACTACAGTTGAGGAACCTGATCTAATAAAAGATGTTCCTGCCCATGGTAGTGGGCTTGAAACAAGATGGGTTTTTAAGTCTCTTACAACCCAAACCATTCTGTGATTCTACAACTTCAACAGTGCTCTGCTACTGAGATTACAATGATTTACACAACTAAGTGTGCTGCATTTCCTTAACCAGGAACATCTATCTCCAAAACAGTATGGTTATGTCTCAGGCTAGCAGTTAGCAATGTGCGTGTAATACCATTTCAGCAGGAGAAAATAAAGCATAGTGAAAATTAATCTGCCAAGCATGATTTTGCTGCCAGCTCCGCAGCAGACAGCCCCTGCTCTTCAGAGTGATATTCTGACCTGCCATCACAGTCACACACTTAGCTTTAAGTTCTTTGCAGACTTGTATCCTAATTTTGCTCAGGCAGGGCTAGGATTGGTAACCCATCATTGCTGCCTGACAAGCATGTGGAAAAGATAATTAAGTGCAGTGCTCCTAGACAGTGTATTCAGCTAAAAAAAAAAATAAAATAAATAAAATCCCCTAATTAGTCCTAAAACTATTTTTTATTATATTGGTTGCAAATTTTTCACCTCTATAGCTTATACACAAAACCTACAGCTGCAGTCTGGTCTGTGCATATGTATGTTGTCATTTTCTTGCTCTGTGCATCAAGAAGTGTGGGCTTGAATTAGGTGTGGCTGTTCTGGACAGAGGAACACTTTGGACTCAAAAAGCTCTGCAAAAAAGTCTATACCTTTGCAACTGAAAAGACCATCAGGGCAAATTTATGGACAGAGAGTAACAGCAAGGCCTTAGGTTGAATTCTTATGCACTAAACTCTGATGTCACTTCATCTGAAAGCAGAAAAAAGCAGTGGAAAAAGTCATGTGGGGACAGAGACATGCTTGTCAGTTAGAGATATAAAGCAAAAGTGCTGATTCTTTCTGCTGTTTGGGGAAATTCTCACAAAATCAGCAGCAAGTGTGGGCTATATATAGCAAACCCTTATGTTGTCACTACAACCATCCTACTACAATACTTGATGGAGTAACATATGATTATGGTGACACAGATTGTTGTGGATTTCTGAATTGCATCTACCCAAACACTCAAGCTAGCAAACAGAATTCAGCATGTTCTGCAACTGACTTCAGTGGAATGTGTCTAACAAGAGTCAGAATGTGAGATGTCTTATTGGAACTTTTAATGGAATAAAAATGATAATGAAAAAAAAAACCAGCCCTATGAGTCCATGTGGCAAGTACACATCTGTGGTGAATATTGCTGCACTTATTCTTCCATGAAGATCTACAGACTGCTGAAATGTTGCAATCCACTCTTCAAACTCCAACAAGGACAAAGGAGCTAACAGATACCTATGGCTCCTACTGAATTATCATTGATCAAAAACTAAGATTTGTTTCTTTTAGCAGCAAAATATGAATCTTTCTCCTACAGCACACATCCTTGCCTCTTTTCTGCCTGCTGCAGAGAGATGCATATTGCCTATGGGATTTCACTACAAACATGGCTGTGAATTCTCCCAGCAAGTTGGGCAACATACTTTGGGTACCAGTTACACTCTGATTCAAAACATAAATGTGTAGTGATCTCTAAGAATGAGATTAATATCTATTTAAAATTTCAGGCTGGGCATGCTTTCTCTGGGAAAGCATGTATACTGCAGTCTGTTGAACTGGGCATCCCTAAAAATTCCACTCCAGGTGCACAGTACTAGAACAAGATACTTTGATTGCTCTGGAGGCAACACAGAGTGAGGAAAGACTGCTTTAGTTTGTTTGTTATAGGGTGGGATCTTGTCTGTGAGACTGGATGCAGTTCCTCATATTTACAATATAGCAAGTGCTTCTGGTAAAAGGTTATTTATGTTTACACTTCTCAGATTGTTTTCTCTTTTGTTTGCTTGTTTTGTTCTCAAATGTTCCTCCTATTAATACATCTTCTGGAACTGCCTGTCCTACTTTAGGCTAAAAATAGCCCTTGTTGCTACTGCTGTAGCTCCACAAAAGCCACACAACCACACTAGGAAAGAAAACCTCATGCCCAGCTGAGCTTCCTCAAAATGACAAGTGGGTCAGAAATCCATATGACCAAAAAGCAGGAGGAAAACAAATCATGCCTTCCTGCTCTGCTTCTTCTAGGCTTGGTGATGGTGTAAAGTGGGGAAAGAGCAGAAAGGTATGTGAATGCTTTGCTTTCCCCCTGCCTCCTCCACATCCATCAAGTACAGTAGATGCCTCTTCTGGAGAGAAACAATGGAAGAAACAATGAAACTGCAAGGATGGAAAGTTGCAAAAAAGACATTCTTATGTCACGTTTCCACACTGTCATTTCTGAAATTAATATCATTTAATTGATCTCTTGGGTAAATATCAGTCTTTGATTATGACCAGACCAAAGCTGATGTTGTTGCACTGCTTAAATGAACAGATACCTCTCATACCTCCTCAACCTCGAGTGGGCTGTGCCTATGCTCCTGGTGTCTTAAAAAGGAAAAGGGCTTTGGATATGCAAATGTTTTCCTCTGCATTGCAGCAGACACAACACTTCTCAAACCTTCAGTGAATAACTCTGCACTACAATAACTGTGCTCCTCAGTCCTTACGGCCCATGGTCCACACTGGTCAGACACAGCCCGGGCTTAGTGGTGGTCTCTGGCCAGTCACCTCACTGTCCATGAAATGGCAGGGTAATAAATACCCAAAAACGCTTCTGCAAGATATCTTGGAAACCGAGGAATAAAATTGCATTGATCCACAGATAAAAATTATGTTGGCATGATTTACTCTAGCTTTTTATCAGTTTTATACTTAAGGCATATTGACAGAAGCATGCCACACACTTGTGGGAAGCCAGGACTCTGTGCTCATTTGCAGTAGAGTGACTCCTGGGTCACTTTTTTCTTTGCCCTGCTAACTAGGAATTTAGCTTGAATGGAGTTGGGGTGGGGCCATTATCAGTTATAGAAACATCTCTGTGAGTGGGAGGCAAATCTAATCTAAACCAGAGGAAGCACAAGCTCCTCTCCCATGTGTTCTGAGGAGCTAAAGGCAGTTTGCTGATGACAAGGTTCGCTCGAACACCATGAGTTCAGTGTCCTGGTAGCTTCCAGGTGGACAGTGCAGCAACCTTCAGTCCTGTTCGGTGTCCTGCATGAGGCATGGGGAAGGGAGCACGCCAGCATTGCCAACGCCTGGACCAGGACCTGCATCCCACCCCACGGTCACCCCTCTGCTCCAGGCTGCAGGGCTCCTCTAACCCAGAGCACCCCCGGGACTATGGAGCACCAACACCGCTCCGGGTCACCCAGACCACATCCCTCTGTCCCGATGCAGTCCTGCTGTCGTGATGCCGGCCAGGTCCCTGGGGCATCGTACTCCCCGCGGCGGGATCGGGGCAGGATCACCCGGGAGAGATGTCCGGCTGCCTCCAGCGGCCGCCGGCCACCGCCGAGCGCAGGTAGCGATACTCCCCGACGCTGGACCCAGGGCGAGCACAACCCCGCAGCAACAGCGGCACTTCCCGGGATCCCGCTCCCCCTCCCCCACTCCGCCCCGTCCCTCCCTTCCCTTCCGCCAGCCCCTCCCCTCCCTTCCGTCCGCCCCTCCCGGCCGGCCCCCGTCCCCTCCCTCCGCTCCGCCACCGGGCGGGAGCTGGAGCCGGGTCTGGTGCCCGGGAAAGCAGAGCAGGAGCGGCGGCAGGGAGGGAGTGGAACCTGTTCTCGCCCGGGTAGCATTGCGGGGAATCAAGGCGGGAAGGGGCGAGGAGGACGAGGAAGCAGCGGCGCAGGGAGGGTGTCCCGGAGCCGGCCCTCCCCGCCGCGGCGGAGGACGGACTACGATGCCCGGCCGGCCAGAGCTGCCCGCCCGCCCTCCTGGAGACCGCCACCCGTAGCGGGGCCGCCGCTCCGCGGGGTGAGCGGGGCCGGGGGCCGGCGGGGGATGTCCGCGGGGAGCTGTGGGGGGCGGCGGGAGCCGAGGCGAGGCGGCGGCTTCCCCGCGTCGTGCTGCAGAGTGGGCCGGGATGAGGGATGCTGGATGCGGGAGATCGGTGTCGGGCATGGCGGGAGCGGCGCGGGGGCATCATAGCTTTTCCCTTGGCAGGTGCTGGGTGGCACCTCTCCCGCCCTTTCCCTCGGGATTCCTCCTGGGAACACCCCCGAGAACCCCTCCCAGGAAAGAGTTCGGGCGGTGGTGCCGCCGAGCCGTGCGGGTGGGATTCGGTTCGGGAGGAGGCTGCGGCGGCAATAGGGCGTGATGGACGCGCCTCGTGCGGGGAGAGAGGCTTTGGAACAGAGATGGTAAAATGTCACCGTGTGCGATGTCCTTGTCAGGTTCGGATGCTCTGGGAGTCCCCTGACACTCGGTCTTTCTGCATCTCTGCAAAACCTCCGTAGGTAGCGAAAGGAGAGAAATGCAGGCGTTTTGATCAGTTGTCAATGGCAGCTTGCAGGTAGAGAGATGAGATTTCCAAGCTCTCAGGTTGTACAGTAAGTAGTTCTCCAGCTCCTTGTGGGTGCGTACTTGACAAATAAATGTGTCAGAGTAACAGCGCTCGTCCCTGCAGTGTTGTCTTTTGCGGGGTGTGAAGGCACCTGGGACAGAGCAGGGGCCCCAGCAGATATCCGCCCTACTGCAGGTGAGGTGGGGATGTGGAGAAAAAACACAGATCACGGCTTTGTGCACGAGTTTCTGCCTGTTTCCACTTGGTCACAGGATGGAGTGTTTTAAAAAACATTTCATTCTTGTATAATGGGGGTTTTGTGCTTGCTTTGGGAAGGAAGGTTTCCATAGGAGTTACTGCAGAAGGGGTTACCTCTGAGGCTACTTGATTCCCCCATAAAGACTGGTAAGACTTGAAGGGAAGACCTTTATGCATTTGTCCACAGGTAACTATGAATATACTATACAGGAAGAGAATCTGCTTTCAAGGCTGGATACAGGGGAGAAAAAAGGACAAAATTTACATCAACTGAGGAACTGTCAAGCACTAGGAGCTATGACAACAGTTCCTTACTACCTTCCCGTATTTATTTGTATTCCTTTCTTTCCTCCAACTTTCATTACTGGCTCTCACGTGACATATTTCAATTTTGGCTTTTGCCCACTCTGAGTGGAAAAGCAGTGGTGCTGAAAAGGATAACTAAACTTGTTTCAGCAAGGATGATATCAAGTGGCATATCTCCTTTGATATGGTGGATGTGAACTTGTTTCAGTGTATGTAGAATTACTACAAAAACCTGGTCATAATTGTGCTGGTTGCTGCTACTTATTAACTTGTTTCAATGCACAATAAAGACAATGTTTTTTCTTTTTTTTTTTCTACTGAAGAGATCAGAGGAGAGGAGAAACTAGTGGGAACCGTATCCTTAATTCCTTAGTCAGGTAGTCACATCTGCTCAGTTACAGAACCTTTTGCGTGGTCTGTAATTGGAGACATTTTGTCTGAGTTGAGAGAGTTCAGTAGTAGAAGAAGGAGACTTTCAAATTTTCAGTTGATTTTTTGTTTAGTACTGTATCTCAGTTCTCTTTGACAGCTTTGGTCAGCATGAAAAACTTCCATTTTTTGATATCTTTGCTCACTCTTTCCCACTCCTTTGTTCAATAATAAGAGATTGCCTGCCATTGTACTTCGTTGTTTGTGGATTTTTTGAAACTGGGAGACATATCTATAATGATTACTTCCATCAGATAGGATGTTGAACTAACTAGCCTACTTTCGCGTGCTCTAGTTTTTCTTAATATTTTCTGCAGCCATAAATACCTTGTAGTTTTGTGGATAGTACAACAACATGGAGGATGTGTTTTTCCAATTGTGTTGACAAGGAGCTATTGTGAGCATCACTTTGGGATTTTATTGTGGAATTGTCACTTACTGTGGCAATTACTGTGGCACTAGACCCTCAAGATTTGCAAACTTCTTTAACAGAAAATAGCTACCTATCATCAATGCTTAACAGAAACATTTCTTTAATCCACTAATGCTGTCCTGTGTACTGGGTGAAGTTATGGTGAAAGAAACTTTTTTGGTTGGTGACTCTTCACGAGTAAGATCTGCCTTCAAGATTATTTTCCCCCATCTTTGTTTCCTCAGAAATAAAGATAGAACACTGATAAATTCTGTAGTGCTGATGCCACAAGACTTATGTGCCTGTCTTTTCACTCTGCCCTGGTTTGTTCCCAGCAAGTCTGATACATGGTCAATTCTCCACTAGTTTTCACACAAGGGTGGTGAAATCAGCTGTGCCACATTGTTCTGAGTGACTGAAACCAGAATGCTTATTTCTTAGGAAGTGAGTGAGGACACCCCAGATTATGACTTCTTATTAAATCTTTGCTGTGTTTTAAAGCCTTGCTTCTCAGGTGAGATTCTCATGTGAGTTACACCAGTTCAGTTGTGTTCTGTGTCTGGCAGCTGGGAAGTTAGTTCTCCAGAACCTACTGCATAGTGTCTGCTCTGCCTGGATGAAGTGATGCACTGTGCTTTGAATTTTTCAAATTGAGGAATTCCACACTCTTCAGAGAGCCCAGCTCGATGTTACTTTGAGTTCTTCAGACTTAGCCCTGTACGATTCACAGGGCATTTTTTTAATATTTTGTTTTGTTTTGTTTTTAATCTAATAACTGAAAAGACTGGGTGCCAACATCAACTTGCCTACCTAGTTGTTTCCTGAAGAACACCTGAAACTCTTGGAGTTTCTAATAGATAGATGTTTGGATGGCACATAAACACAGAAATAATGACCAGCGTGTTTGTTGCTCTTGGTGTGCCAAGTTGGTCCTGCAGCTTGCTCACGTATTCTCTCTTCCCTATTTAGGTATTATTTGCATATCCAGAGTGAAATTTGCTTTTCAGTGGTGCTTTTCACAAATGCTTGCTTGGCAGCAGCTGAGAGACCCATTGTGAGGGGCATTGTTGTTCACAATACATGTCCTGATCTCATGCTTTTCTAAAAATCTTAATGGTTTTGTAAAAATTGTGCTATCATCAATGTCTGTTGGATAGACATGAGTCTAAGGAAAGGCAACAGAATCTGATTTCTGCTGTCTACTCTGAATAATCATTATATGGGTCATTAGATATGGGCTCAGCATTCACCTGTTTCTCCCTTTTTGGACAACTGCTTTGTTGGTAGCCTGTACCTGTACTCTGTCAAAACAGAGCTGAATAGCTGGTCTGTGTTGCAAACAATCAGATGTCTTTTTAAAAGCTTGTAGTGATAGGATAGGGGGGAATGGCCTCAAACTGGTAGGTTTCATTAGATTTTAGAAAAAATAAGTCTTTACTGTGATGGTGGGGAGGCACTGGAATAGGTTGCCCAGAGTTGTGGATGCCTCATACCTGGAAGTGTTCAAGGCTACTGAGCAGTCTGGTCTAGTTAAAGGTGTCCTTTCTCATGGCAGGGGGATTGCAAGTAGATGTTGTTTAAACGTACCTTTCAACCCTATGATTCTGTGAATCATATGTAACAGTGTTGGGGGCAATTCCACACAGTCCTAGGGAATGGAGGATAGCATTATTCATATAGCTGACTTGTTGCACTGCTTTTTTCCCTAATAAGTGAGTGGATTAATGTCTGTCCAACCTCTTGAAGTACAAGATAACTTTCTTACCCAAGTGGATTTTCTGTATTTTATTTTAAAAGGGTGGAGCTTCATTAGTGCAGGGTACAGGATATCCCATAGGAGCATGTGGAATGTGTTGTGGAGTACCGTACTTCTGGTTATAGTGAAAGTTGAGTGGGAGTGATCAAAGAGATAATTAGTCAGAAAGGGGTGACCACAGATAGAGGAGTCGGATCAGAATGGGCTTATATGTGTAAGACAGTGTTTTGATCAGTTTTCCTGAAGGATTTGTGCACTGTTATTCTTGTATCTTAACCAGAATGAGAATTTAGCTTCAAGATAAATCTATGTGAAGAAGCGTGTTGATCATTGATTTAATATCTCCTCTAGGGATCTGAGGACCAGCATGAACTGTAAAGACATGCCACTCACTGCCAAGTAACAGAATTGTGTCTGCTAGATAGAGGTTTAAAGTTAGCTACAGGGCTTGGTTATCCTTTGCATTTGAAGTAGGGTTTTTGCTTTTCTTGTTTTGAGAGTGTCAGTGTTATTCATGACCATGCAGTGTGCCACACTGCCACACATCCTCTACTCCTTTGAGCCACTTGTTTAAATAGCCTTAATGATACACACCTTCTTTCATTTTATTTTGTCTTTGCTATGCTCTAGCAAGTGGAAGACTGATCCTTTGCTCAGAAAAGTTATCCAGTGGAGGATAACATTTATCATTAATGACTTCTGCTGTTGAAGACAAAGAGGTTTTATAGAAATTGTGGCAAATGCCTGTGAGACCCCAACTCTCTTAATAGCTCTGAGTCCACTATTACTATCTCAGAAGGTGGAACTGATTCTGAAATTGAACTCTGCACAATTGCAAAATCAAACTTCCTTCCTGTCTGAAGACAGATGATGTATAAGTCTCCAGAAATATACAGAGATGTATGTCTCTCGTGCCTGGTTGGCCCTGGCAGTCTCATGCGAGTGGACCTGAATGCCTCTTAGAGGTTGTCAAAGGTAACAGGTTTCTACAGGAGCTGAAGGTTGGACCCTCTTAGAAGAGCTGCTCTGTTGAGTAAGTCAAACAGGAACATGAGATTGCAGTGTGAAATTTCCACAGGCATTTGTTCTGCTGCTTTTTGCTGCTTAACTGAGGCTCCAGTTAATTCAGAATCCTGCTTCATCATCCATCAGTTTAAATCTATCACAAGGAGAGGAGGAGAAAAAAAATCCAACTTCAATCCAACAGAAACAAACACTGCAAGAGGCAGTTGTATCACATTTATATTCTGCTCACTCACGTGCTTCTGTCACCCACGCTTGTAAAATACTCAGTGACAACAAAATGAAGTACATTTAATTTCCACATATACAATAATTTATTGTATTTGGTGAGCAATTGCTGGTAGCTCTTCCATGGTAACTTGTTTTTCTGGTTGTTCCAGACTTTGCACATTCCTTGTGCATGGAGGGGGACATTTAGTAACACATGAATTGAAAAGAAACTAAGCTATTTGTTTTTAATTAACTGAAATATTTTGCAAGATACTTGTGAAATATAATTTTGTACAATGCAGCTGGGATTTTTGGAGCATCCCATGAGAATAATTTATGGGAGAAAGACAAAGTATTGGAAAAATGAAAAAGGATGTATTTTCTTTTCTAGAACACCTAAATCACACTCTTTTGTGCTCAAAGCTTGCTTGTAATACCTATGAAACACGCTGATTAATATGTCAGAATAACACTGTTGTGATGGCAATGCTTTATTTGGATAAATGAAGCCAGAAGAACAATTTAGAGTTTACACAGTTTACACAGTCTTGTGAAGGAGTCTTGCCTCTCACAGAGCAAGCCTGCCCTAGAAGCTCATGATCTCCTGTGGTAAAGTTCTCCCACCTCAGGATATGCCATGGTCAGCAGGCAGACCTGAGGACAAGCAAGACGAGCAGGACAGCCTGTAAAATACGGGGCTGTGGGGTAACAACCCCATAGGCTTCCCCCAAATGCCATTTGTAGTTAATTGTCCCCAAATGTCTTGTGTTTCCTTGTAAGGACCATGCCAACAGATTACTCTGAGCACAACAGTGGTTTTGATGGAGACACCTGAAGAGTTGTCTTGCCATTCTCTGTGCTGGCAATGCTGTTAATCAGCTGGGAAAACGTGTGCTCGGCAGAAGTGTGTGCACATCACTTGGGTGTGACTTAGGGAGATGTCAAGTGTCTCAAACCTTTGCTAAATTGCAGAACTGCTGGTTGTAATCCGTCATAGTGAAAAGTGGAACAGATTTTTAAAGAACTGTGTGTGAAAAATTACTTGTCACTGGATCGATGTAACAGCTGGAGTATTCAGGGGTTTGAATTGCTGGTAGAATGGGCTGCATCTTAAAAAATGCATGGTGATAGTGGGTATGTTTCTTAAAAGCAGGACCACGTCAGACAGAAGGAACCAGTCTCCAGCATTATACTTCAAACACTGGGCTGAGTCAAGGGAATTTCAGTTCTCCATAGTGCAAATGTGAGTCCCAAACTGATGAAGGTTTCACATCCTTGCATCACTCACACCAGTTGTTGCCAGTTATCTTGAGAATACAGTGAGTGTTATTTTGTAAGATGTGAGAAGATCTAACACATTTTGCCACAAAAAGCCATCACAAGCAGGTAGTGTCTTTCAGCAAATCAAATACCAGAAAAATAAAGTGCCATTCAAGAAATATCCAGCTTTCTAAGGCTTTCACTGAGACCCTACTATTTGCTGGCTGAAATAGTATTTTCAGGCTGAGTACTCTAAATGCAGACATAGAATCATGAAACCTCTGAGTCTGGAAAAGACCTATAAGGTCATCCATGCCAGCCATTTAGTGGTGTCCTGGCTTCATGTTTTCGGGTTGGTTTTCTGTGCTGATGGCATCAGACAGAGGGCAGCCCTTTGGCACAGCTTGTAGTTTCAGGAAAACTAGAGGTGGGTCATGGGTTGTGGCCATCACATTACTACTGTAAGGCTGCCAAAAAAATGCAAAAGACAAATCATCTGTATATAATAATTTCAGGCAGTGCCATCACTCTTGTGAGTGGAGAGAGGCTATTGCTTACGTGGGGTTGTCACTCACAGCACATCTGCTGCTGCCCTCATGCATGCCCCACTACGTGCAGCCAGTGACCCAAACAAAATCTGAGAAACAGCTCAGAAATGTTCGGGTACCTGAGGTTAGGTAAGGACAGCAGCAGCTGTGAAAGGAAGAGAAATGAGGGGTTTGGTGATGCTCAGCTGGAGCTTTGTAGAGAAGCAGTAGCAGCAATGCTGAGGTGGTGCAAGGTCAGGTTAATCTGCCCTGCTGCCTGTCCCAGAGGAATTGTGATCCACATCGGAGAGATGTCCACCTGGACACCCCAGGGGCTGTGAGTGGGCTCAGCTCTCGGGGGCTGGGGCAGCTGCCTGGGCACCACTTGTGTCAGCTCACAGTTGCACGGCAGTTGCAAAGTAATACTAATTCACAGGTGTTCGGGGAGAAAAGCTGTGCCTGTGCTGCAGGAGATGGTCTTTAAAGGGAAGCTGTTCAAGGACTTGTATGATTTGCATGAGAGGGAGGAAATTTTGACTAGAAATTATTGGTCTGTGGCTTTTTTTTTCTCTTATTCAAGCAGTTTCTATGGCAAAATAAAATTCTGCAACACAGAGATTTCTGCCAGAAATTACTCAGATTTCAAAAGTTTTGGCCCAAAATACTGAGCAGAAATATTAAGCATACATATTTTTTTTCTTTTTTCTCTATAAGCTGGTTTTTTTGAGGTCTTGTTTTATGTTTACTTAAAATTGCAAACATAAAATTAGATTCCACTTGGAATAGCGTTATTGAGGGTGAGGATAATTTATTTTCTTTGTTTATTTCCAGTTGAGAGTGCAAGGGTTTATCTGTTTTTCTGTATTGTGTTAGTGCCATGAATTTGACAGAGAAAATTCTACTTTTAACTTTGGAATCTAGAGAATGAATGTGGAGTTTGGAGTAGGAAAACAAATTAAGGATCTAGTGAAGGATCACTATGTCTGCTAATTCTCTTTGTCTGTATATCTGTGTTCATTATTTGGATTTTTAGAGAGAATTGAATGAGTTTGTGGTTCAGTGATGGAAAAAACTAGGAGCTGGGAAGAAGATTATGTTGGGTTGACCAAAGCTGTAAGCTGTTTTTCATGCTAACAGGAGAAAAATAGGCTGTAGTTTCAGATGTACTAAAATATTTTACTTGCTTTGAATCACTGTTTTCTCTCTTCATGGTTTGCAGTTCCTTCGAGTAATTTTATTTACCCAGAGTTCAATTTTGAAACTACCTGCTAGATTTGATGACCAAAATTGTGTTCTCCAGCCCATCTGCTGTTCTTTCTTTTGGATTCAGCAGCCGCCTTAAGAGAACAGGAAGCAGACTTTGGGTTCCACAGGGCAGCAGCAGTGTTCATGAGCAGGGCTTACTCAGCATTGCCTGAGGTGACTCTGGAAGTGACTGCACTTGTCTCTACATTAAAAGGACCGTCAAAGGTAGCTTTTCCTGCCACTCTAACAGCTCTTGAAACAGAAGACTGAAGCACTTTTTTTTTTTAATAAAACCTGTACCTATCTTGTTGCCTAAGCAAGATATCAGAAATCACTTACAATCACCATAGTAGTAATTAATAAGTTACTTGCATATTTGAAGAAATATTAATGTCAGTCTGAACAAAGAGCAACAGAAAGAGACCCTGACTGGCATGGCAAAAAAAAAACTAGTAAATAGCATTGATCTCATTGTCATCCTGCTGGTTTTGTTCTCTAAATAAGTATATTTGGGTCAAGGAAATGGTACAGAAGGTTCCTGACGTTTTTGTAATATCAGTAGCTCTGCATTGCCTGTCATGACAGTCTGTATTTTCTAGTACATAATGACCTGCAATTAATCTGCAGTCATTTATCCAATCAAATGCTCATGTCTTTGGAATCAACATCAGTGGGGTGCTCAAAGGAAAAATAAATCTCTTACTACATCAATTAATCCATTTCAAGAAGGAGCTTGTTGTATAATGTCTTGCAGTCTAGCAGCCTTATAAGCTTGCTTTCAGTGCTCAAAAACAATGTAATTGTCAGATAACTGATGTTTGAGATAGTTTTAATTGTTGACATAAACTGTATTCCATCTCAGGTTAGACAGAGTTAAATTAGGGATGGATGTTAGTACGTCCCTGGTGGTCTGTGCCAAAAGTTGGAATTCGTTGTTCATTATGTGACTGAGATCTGTACTACTCACCTATGTCCAGGATGGCATCAACACCAACATCATCCTTACCCTGAGTTACCCTGTTGAACTTAGAGGGGTGTTTGCTTTAAAACAATTGTGTTGCTGGTAGCCACACTCTTGGAGGCAGCTGAATGTCCGCAATGTCCATGCTCTCCTAGGACAGCACTTCCTGCCTATCTCAGCTGACTGGTACAGCATTGCAAAGAGAGAGTGACAGACAAAGGTGAGAATATTCTGCTTTTCTCAGGACAGTGGCAGTGGTGATGTTGATGATACACATACAGGGACTGACTTTTTCACTATAGACTTCAGCATTAGCAGCAAGGAAATTTCTGACAAAATTTGCATTTTTCTTCCCTAAGCCTTTTTAAAATTTCATTTCTGATACTAGAAATAGCTACTTAACTAGTGTTTTATGACAGACTGGGTTTTTGGTTTGTTTTCTTTGAGTCTTCATTTGCTTACCACACATCACCTTGATTAACATGCAAATTTGTCTTCTTCAGTCATTTCTTCCTGGGAAACTAACATCTTCATAACACTTTCTTAATGTTGCCATCCTGTTAATGGTACAGCTTCATTTATCTTAAAAGGAATTACTCCTTTGGCTTCATTTATACAGTAATATCCAGACAGTATCTGGTGCTGTCAGAGACTTGGTCTGATGGATATATCTCATAATCATGAAGGATGACTTAATCTAGTCCAAAGTTATTAATGGGCTTCTTGGGTGAATAGCTCAATGAAATGGTTTCACAGATCTAAAATGCACTTACCTGAGAGCAGATGTTTGGTTGCGCTATTCCTCTTATGGGGCAGGAAAATTGGCTTCTAAATGTGAGCAATGTGAGTTCCAAAGACAGGAGTATTTTGAAAGACTGTAATTTTCAAAAGAACAGAATGATTTGTTGAGTGTTATTATTCTTTTGATGTGTATTTTCAAAATTTCTGCTAAGATCATGGTGATTCTTGGTTCTAAGATGTTTGTCCTGGTATAGAGGCTAGCATAACAGCTGTTCAGCTTTAAATCCTGTTACACAGGTATCATACTAAATTTTCCATTGGATGCATGGTGGGCTCACTTGCTGTTTGCAGTGATGTGAGGTTGAATGATTACTGTATTGTGGAACAACAGAAAGTAATAATTTTAAAATTGCCATTCGTCTTCCTTGTTATTCAAAGTAGGGATAGATATCTCCAGTAAAATTGTGACTATTATTACTGCTTGTAGAATTTTGTTTAGCTTGATGATCTTCAGCAGAAGCCAGTCAGTGATGCTGGTAATTTAAAAATAAATTAAAAGGGGAACATTTGTTTATTTGTATTGATTATAAATCATTCAACAAGGGAAATTAAAATCAGGAATAAAATCTGAACTGTTTTGCAAGAAGAGGTGAATGAGTCAGTCAGTGGTATGATAATCAGAACAGAAGGAGCACAATAAGAGCACTTTTTCAAGTAAAGCTCATCACAGGAAAGGAGAGCACGTTTTGAGATTTGTGCATCATGTGCCCCAGTGAAAAGGTAGTATCAATGCCTGCATGGGTTTGGATTGACATTGAACGGCTTCATGAGCAGAGCAAGGTGAAGGTGGTCAGCATACCCAAGTCCTCCCAAACTTCAGGCTAGCATGGGGTTTTTATGTAGTGCTTTGTCCCTTGTCATCTCCTCTGTCATCTTGTAAAAATAAAAAAAAAAAACATTTTTCTGTCCTCTGTCCACACCCTTTACCCTCAAGCCATGCTTGTGAGGTGTGCACTTCCAGACTCAAACCAGTCATGTCCATTTCCTTCATCCTTTTCAACAGCATTTCATGTACCAGAACTTCCAGTTTTTTTCTGCTTTAAATGAATACTTCAATGTGACTATTCAAGTTGTGCAGCTCTTTGGGGTTTGTTTCCTTACAGGTATTCAGTGGCAAAGTGTTGAACAACCTGGCTTCCATGCATCAGGTCCTTTTTGGGTTTGTTCCCAGCTTGCCTACCAGAGGAGCCTGGTGTTCTCTCACCATCTTGCTTGGATATTCAGCCTTCCAGCCTTGGCCTTCCTTAATATACTGGTCTTCTCAATCCTAATTTACCTTTGTCTCTTGCAGTTTTGGTTACATCTACCTGTGGTGATGACAGAAGGGGGAAGCTAAAACTTCTTCAGTCACTGCATCATGTCAGAAAAGTGGACTGAGATTACTGGGAAATATTACTTAAGGCATTCTTGTTAGCAATTGCCCGTTTTGAGGTTTTTTTTAAGCTGTAAGGGCCTCAGTGAAAGACTCAACGTTTTGTTCAAGCTAGCAGTGATTCAATACTGTTAGGGTTTTTTTTAAAATTATTTTTATTTTAAACCTTCAAACAGCTCTTCTGATGGAAGGTTTTGTTGGTAAGTTGTAAAGCACAGTGGGTAATGGAAGTATTTCAGTTCAGGTGAGTGACAAATGGAAATTGGAAACTAACTTTCAGGACTTCTCTCTCCCTCTGCATTAGTGTAGCAGAATCATTTCATGCCCTGTTCTATCAGTTTGCTGTAAATAATGGGTGAACATTTGAGCAGTGACAGCTTGCAAACAACTGCTGAGGTGCTGGAAGGATGTTGTTCTGAGGCTGAAAGTTGTGCAAAATTCTCCATTTAATGTATGCACACTATATCTGTTTGATGAATATGCATTACCTCAGAGTTAGATTTCAGGAGGAGGGGAGAAGGCAGATGATAATGATGCAAATGAGAGATAGAGAAAGAAGGGAATGGAATGATGTTAAAAGTGGTGGTTTTGTGAGTATCAGTTGTTTTGGCAATGACAGAACATTACAGGAATGAGAATTGGTCTCTCTTCATGCCTTCCAGGCTGAGCAGAAGATGATGCTTCGGACCTTCAAAATAGTTCTGGGGTGCATGAGGATAAATAGATAAAGTCAATTACAATTATGCTTAGAGTCTTGCATCTAGGGGTATATACTGGAAATACTGATGTTTCCAGTATTTATTACAAAGGATGTCCTTCACTGTTGACCAGAGTAATTGCTAGCCCCATAAGGCTGCATGTGAGAAGTGCTTTCCTATTTCAGACAAAATATCTCCGGAAATGGAAAAAACAAATGTTTGCTGACTCACTTGTTCTTATGTGTTGTAGTAGTACTATATTTGCTCAGAAAGATAATTGGACAATTTGAAAAACTGTCTGCAATAAAACTGTTTGCCGAAATGAAAAGCATCAAATAAAAAAGCTTTTCCAGAGTGGACCAAGCTCAAACAATTTAGCAACTTATGCATATGTTAACACATATGTTAATCCTGTTTCTAAGACAGACCTATACTGCAGAGCTGTTATGTCAGGATTATGACCATGCAGCTCTTTTATTACTATGCCTACAGCACTTAGAGCTCTACTCTGCCACTGCACTCAGAATATGCTCTTGGTTTAACCTCCTATGCAAGCAAGCAGGGAGTTTCCTTTTTTGATGTTCTAAACACAGTAATACCTGTCTTGTCTCAGAAGCATCCTCTAGAAACGTATCTGAGCCTTAAAGGTATACTCCAGAGAAGCACATGTTTCTTTTCCTCTCTCTCTCTCTCTCTCTCTCTCTCTCTCTCTCTCTCTCTCTCTCTCTCTCTCTCTCTCTCTCTCTCTCTTCCCCCCCTCCCTCCCTCTGAGCATGCAGCTTTTGGCATTGATCTGCTGACAATGCCCTGGTTCATTGCAGGCCGTGGAGTTACACAGGTTTATAGCAGAAGATGGTTCATGTCTCATACGAAGGGTGAAATATAACTCTATGCACATAGCCTGTTTTTTGTACTGTGTGGCATTAGGTGAGTTAAGTAGAGTGAAATTAGGCCAAATAGAAAAGGAGCTGTGTTTTCCTCTGATTTCTGGTTTGCTCAGGTTAAGCAGTGATGGATGCAGGCTCTCAAACTCTAATTGTTGTGTTTCTTAAAAAAAGCTAGTTTTTCAGAAATTTCATTACGATGGTAAAACTTTGAGCTCCCATCCTGGCCGTTGTTACAGACCTGAAAATGAAATAGGAACAAAAATGAATGGCAAATAAAGTTGGTGTGTATCCACTAATCATGTTACATTATAGACCTTTTGACATCAACTCACTGACATTTGGAGAAGCTATGCTGCAAGAAACATTCAGACCACCTTTCCCCTTACTGTTGCTAAGTTTTTTTCATAGAATTTACTAGATCTTTGGTTCTCTTGTACTTGGTGGCAAAGCTTCTACTGATTCAGTGGAGTCAGGGTTTGATCCATTATTTACATGTGCTCCCCTCCCCTCAAACCTACAATAATAGATCATTAAGGCAGAAAAAGGCCTCTGGAGTCATCCAGTCCAACCTTTGATTGAACACTACCACATTTGCCAGTAAACCATATCCTTAACCATCACATTCCCATGCTTTTTGAGAACTTCCAGGGACAGTGATTCCACCACTTCCCTGGTCAGCCTTTTCCAGTGCTTGACCAATGAAAAAAAAATTTCGTTATATCCAATCTAAATCTCCCCTGGAACAAATCAAGTTTTATCTTACTTAACATGAAAAAGGCTAATGCCTAAAATAAAAAATTAAACAAATGGACAATGTTGCCTTGATTTCAAATGTTTTCCAGGGGACATTTTCACAATACAGTTTAAAAGCACATATGCTGTGCATCCTGTCAAACAGTGAACATCAATTTATCAAGGCATTTCTCTTCCAGCCAAGTGTGTGTTTGGGTATTTTGAGTCAACTCTCAGTGTATGCTCACTTCTGTTTTTTACTGTCACCTTCCACTCTGCTGTACTACTGTTGTCTCCCATCCTCACAATCTTATGGAAATACAATCAACTCAAATTAACTTCTCTGCACAAAAAAAAAAAAAAAAAAAGACCTGAATCTTTCTGGAATGTGTGGCATCACACCGAAGAGGTGCTAACACCAAGTGACTTCTTCAGGTAGTTTCACTTCTTGGTGATTTGGCCAGAAAGCAAGTACTGGGGATATAAATTAGGTTGACAGGAGTAGAAAGGGTGGGATTTAGGTCATAAGTCTGCCTGTTAAGGGATTAGGAAGAGAGGTGTAGGTAAGTTTATTATCCTGCAATTTGCTACCACCCACCAAGCACCTGGAGGCTGCTGCTGTCAGATGGCATGTTGAGTGTGATCCATGACTGCTCTGGTGTTTTTTTACCAGTCCCAATATTGGTGGCTGGAAGCCCAGGTTATCTGCTGCTGAATGAGTACAGATCAGGTGCCTCAGCTGCTCTTATTTCCAGTGACTGCTTGCTTCATAACATCATCCTGAGTAGGGCACCTTAGAACATCAATCCTAATGTTGTCTTTTCAGAGCTTGAAGAAGCTTGAGGTGGGCTGTTCAAGAGATATGTGCTGTCTAGATGCGGCTGTGAAAGGAGAGACTGCAGAAAAGAATTACAGTGCTTTTGACAAAAGCAGTGGGAATGTAACAGAGAAATTTGTCTGAGGAATGCTGTTTTTGTCATGGTTTAGACCATAGTACAGGCTGCTGTATCCCTCAAAGGTCCAGATAATGTAAGGAAAATTAGCCTAGGAAAAAAAAGCACTTACAAATTCTAGTCACACTTTGCTGTTTATTACTATTGCAGCGTAGCTGAGTTTGCAAATGAAATATGCCAATTATAGAAGTTTTCTTTCTCATAACTAGAGGAAAAATGTTTTTGAGGTCAATTGCCTTGTCTTTTTTTTTTTCCTTTTTAATAAGAAACTATAGTCCTTTTTAGAATGGTTTTGAAAACAGGTTATCTGGAAAGAGCAATTATCATGGTCAAAATTAAAAATATTTCAAGACAGCAAACTTTATTATTCTTCTAATGCATGTATTTTTAAACCCAGCACATGAAACCAAAAGGCAGTTCCCCTCTGTGCATGATGAAATGGAAGAATTTGAAAATGTAGAAGAAAAATTGTTACTATAAGAAAGTATGTGAATTATATTAAATTAGTTCATGTGCTGTACAGTCTTCTCTTGTATATTTTGTTTAACATTGAGGTGTGTTCCTAAATAGCAGGTTTCCTTTTCACCAAAAGACTGTTACAGGCTTGACGTGATTGCCATTCCCTCTCTTCACATGTGCACAAACTTCAAGCAGAATGTTAACCAGTGTCACTTAAATTGGTTTTCCTCTGGAAGGCCTGCAGTCTTTGGGTAAAAGGTGGAGAATATCTTGGTACTCCAGTGCTCTTTATCATCTCTGCCATTCCCTGTGAGGATGTGTTTTCCTTTTTTTGTTGGAAAATCAGCTCTTTGACCTGTGTGTAGCTGCCTCACCAGGACCAGCTGTGAGTGCTGTTTTCTGCTGCCAGTCCAGACCTCCCTTCTACATCCACAGCTGCATGCAAGCCCAGCTGGGGACGCCAGGCCAGGCTCTGGTGACACTTGTGTCTCTGTCATCTGTGTGAAAGCTTGTGAAGGAAAGCAGAACTTAGCCCTGTGGGTTCTCTGATGGATTCCACTTGCATGTGCCATGGGATTCTTTTTGTCTCTGCTACAAACTCACCCTTGAAACCTCTCTCTGCACTTATATTCTACCCTCTGACTTAGACTCCCTCTAGAAAAGTATCAAAGCTAACCTCTTCTGTGCTTTTCACTTCACAGTGTACATTTATTTGTATTGGCCTTCTTTTGCAGTGATACCAAAGCTAACTTCAACAACACATCTCGCTTGTGCTGTGAAACATTTGCATTTCACCACAGTCACAGTGGAGTGGTCTGTAGCAGTCAGGCAAAGCAAAGTCTCAGTGCCCTTTTCTTCCCTACATGCAAAAGAGGGAATTCTGCACCAGTGGAAACTGTTTTGGTGATGTGTAGCTACCTCTCTGTGATGAGTAGCAGTGCTTTTTCACCCTGCTTGTCACCCCTAAAAATGTTTTGTAGGAAATGCTCCCACAGCCACCCAGAAGCTTAGAAAAGATTAGTTTCAGAAATGCAGTTTTTCAAAGCAATCAGGTTTCTCAGTTAAGGTTTTAATTAATTTCAGTGGGCTTGATTAATCTTAGCCCACAGAGATGGACTAATGGACAGGAGTGGATTTTACTCTTCTTGTTGACATTACTGTGCTCTGGTCCTCTGTGACCACTGATCCAGACAGGGTATCTTGAGCCTTGCCACCCTCATAGTCAAGAATGCCTTCCCAAGATCTAAGCCAGACTTCTTTCAGTTTAATGCCATTGCCTATTGTCCTATCACTCCATGCCCTTCTCAGAAGTCTCTCTCCAGCTCTTTTTTAGCCCCATTCAATACTAGAAAGTGCTGTTAAGTTCTAACCTTCTTTTGTCCAGGATGAACAATCCCAATTCTCTGTCTTCCCTTTTTTTTTCTGGCCAACTTTCCTTTTTGAGAGTGATGGCACCACAAGATGTTAGAGACCAACATTTGTCTTATAATTCAGCATACCTTGGATTGTATTGGACCTTTGAAGTTTAATCCATTTTCCTTGTTTAACTTCTAAATATATATTTTGTCATTTCTGGCAGGCTTTGTGATTGGCATTGCTTTACAAGCTGCAAGTGGAAGAATAGATGGTTTGCTGCATCCAGGAAAGAAAATCATAGAAAGATGTAGCTAATTATGTACCTTGGCAAGGACTTAAATTTTTAATTTAATAGATAGAGGCCCAAATCTCAGTCAGGAGAAAAGCTTCATTGGCTTCATTGAAGCACTGACAGTTTAACTGGAAGAGAGCAGAGCCTGGAGAATACAAGAGCTGTATCTGACCATACCAAGGCAAAAATCTGCGTTTGGTAAAGATGGAATTTTGGTAAAATGGAATGAGAGTGTTTTCAAGGAAGGCTTATAGTGAATGGTACATTAATTATTACTCTGTTGTTTTTCTTGTCATTCTCTAAAAAAATACCAGCTTGATTTAATGATTTTTAAAACATATTTCTTGAACAAGATTGTTAATTTGAGTTATTATTTTGAAAGTTTCTGTGTTGGCTGAGCAAGACAGAAATACACAGTGTGGTACTCAAAAGTGAATATATGGATAATAAACCTTTGGGCATTGTTTAGAAGCATGCTTGTCATAAAATTCAGTGTTTTTTTTAAAAAATGATGTTCCATGTCCAGCTATCTTCTAGAGCCCACAGAGTGAAAGGAGTGGTTTAAACCAGAAGAATGGTTTGTTGCTGACTGTCATCTTTGAGAGACAGTTGGGCAAGAGGTGAAAGAAAATCTAATGAATCTCGCATGTTCGATGCGGAATACAGGTATTACTATCAGACGATGTCTTCTGCTGTATAAGAAGAAATGGAGAAGGAAATGGAATTGATCTAGTCTGATTTAAGGTGATTGAGATTACACCAGTGATTCATTCACATAGGGCACTGGATGATAGGGTGCTTTTTGGAGCCTGATACTTGATGCACTCGCTTCTACACTTGGGTGGATACCCAGGAGTGGTGCTATGCTCTCTTGCTCTCCTCAGTTTCAATACAGATTACATTTGTGAGATTCGTATCTGTTCTGCTGTTCTCTTTATACATCTACCATCCCTCAGACTCTTCAGATCCTCTCAGCCGCCTTATTCTCTAGTCCAGCTGTTTAGTCTCCCTTTCAGAGCTTTGCTACTACAACTTACTTTACACTGAGTGGGCTGAAGTTGCTTCCTTTGCCCAGTAGGGCTGGGTTTAATCTCTTGATGCTTAGCACAGATGAGTTCCTATTGACTTCCATACATCCGCTCTGAGTCTTCAACACAGGGATTTATTAAAACCAAACATAAAATTATATAGAAAAAGTAGGGTGCTATTTTAGCTGCTGTTACTTCCTTTAACTTCTAGTATTTCTTTATCTATCTAAAACCTTACCTAAGAAAGTGTAAGACAATCTTGCAAGAATACTGAGGCATATAAAAAGAGGAGGCTACAAACTCGGGTGACTTGCGTAGTATTAAAGAAGCCTCAGCTGTGTTTCTTGTTCCACTTGTGTCAACAAAGACCTGTTTTACTGTACAGAGACCAGTTAAGTAGATGGCAGCTCCTTGTAGTGCTTCCCTGACCCCTCACTCATGCTTGACTAGGTTAAAGAGAAAGGAGATCCCAGGCAATGGTAAGCTTTGTGTCTGGGGGAGGAAGAATAAAATATGATGGTGCAAATAATGCCTTGCAACTTCAAGAGCACAGGCTCAACTATAACTCAGGCTCTGACCTTACTAAACTGGGGATGTCCTACTCCCTCACAGGTTCAGACCTCTGGAAAAGGGTACCTGCTACCACTGTCTTAGTTTGCAATCAGTTGTGAGGACACACAGAATGGAGTAAGTCTTCATAGCCTAAGGACAATAAGGAAGTTTCAGTTGTTGTTTCTGTCTGGGTAGACTTGTTAGCTGCCAAATTTTGCAGCTTGTAGCTGCTGCCTTTTGTACTGGGAGCTTGAAGAGCTGGAACAGCCTTTTTTTTTATCAGCTGGTTTTCCTTTGGCTTTTTGTTTGTTTCATATTTGCTAAATGTTCTGTTATTAAGCATTGTCCATGAAATTGTGAGTTTGAGAAATTCACCTAATTTCACCTTCCTAATAGTAACACATGGCTCTAAAGCTGAAGCCTTAGAAACAAGCCAAACTGTTGAAAGTATAGGGTACATAAAACTGTGCAGCACTTGAATCTCAGGTGATAGAACGTGAGGTTAGAAGTATGATGAGTCCCCAGTGGATACATCCACAGCCTGGAAGTGTGGGTCGGAAGTAGGATTTTCTCCCATTTCATGATTTTTTGGTATAATACCCAATTGGGGTCCTTCCCCTACACAAGATGCAGGTAAAATCTGTTTCTGCTGATGGACCACCCAATGGTTTTGCCTTTTTTTAAGTGCTACTGCTCTTTTTCTTCTTTCTTAATCCTCTACTTCCGGCCTCTATATATGCAAATCTCATTTGCTTTGTCATTAAAGTGGAAATACCACATGCAAATTTTTGCTTAAAGAATGCCTATGAGTATTCTGGAGTATTCAGAATTATGAGGTCAATCTTTCTGGTGTAAAAATTATTTTTTGAGCAATGGCTTTTTGGAAGATAAATGTTTTGCTTTCCTTGGACACTATTCTGTTGTTTAAAATGTGACCATCAAAACCAGTTTCCAGCTGGAGCTGCATTTATTTTCTTTGGTGGTTCAGGGTTCTCAGCCAGACTACATCCATGTAATACAGCAAGGTTTCCAGGAAGGGATACAAAGCTGCCTTGGAATGGCACATATACAGTGCTTCTTTGTAACATTCTTTCACCTCCAACCATTTCAGTCCAAGGAATTCCCAATTTGGATGTGATTTCTATGTACAAAAGAGAAAAACAAGCATGTATTTATGAGGCTTTAATTCCTTAGCCACATGAGCAGACAGAGAGATGGAAATAACTGAAGCGGATTTACCTATTAATTGGAGGTGACATCCATGAAAAATGTTTTGTGCTTTTTTTGCCCAGCCATGCTTTACCTACCAGTGTCTTCACAGCATTAACTGCAGGTAAAAGGTTCTGTGGGGAACCTTTTCTGCTATGTTAAGAAATCCTAGTGTGGATATGGATGTAATGCTTTGTCCTTCTTCAGAGGGTTTGCTTGCTGCACAGGGGGAAGGAAGGCTGTCAGCAGAGGGTTTTAGCCCTGGAAAGGAAGTAGGCACCTCCTGCTGAAAAAATGATAATGTTTCTTGCTGTTAAGGAGCTGTATGCATGAGATAGGCAGCGGTTAATATTTCTAGTGCCAGAAGAGCTTGTAAATGGCCTGACACAGGGGCAGAGGACCTGTCTGTGCTTTTAGCTGGGATCTAGATTAAGTCAGGAGCAACCTTGCATGCAAATTCAGCAATTGGAGAGAAGTCTGGTTTTGCATGGTGGCACAGCAGGACCGTCAGGACATCTTTGGTCTTGTGTCAGAGGGTATGGATTTTTCCCCCTGTACAGGGCAGGGAAGGAAGGAAGACAGGACAGTACTGTCCAGGGAAGGCAAGGAGACCTAAAAAGGATCATGAGGCTGCCTGACTGCCTGTCTGGGTGAACCCTTCTTAGGAGCAGTGTTCTCTGATGGACTTGTTGGAGAAATAATGAGTTTGTGTATACGAAAGTGATTTGGTTTTCTGGCGTTTTGTGTGCCTATCACAATGCAGGTCCTCTGTCCTTGCTCTGTCCCCTATTTCACAGTAGGTCCTCTGATGGGACCTCCTTATAAACAAATATAAAATTATTTGGGGCCAGCCCAATTTAAACACGAAGGCTGAATCCCCAGAATGGGCCACTGGTTATTCTGGTTTTAACTCCAGCCAGTTTCTGGGTGTTTGCAATAGCAACAAGGTGACAAAAAAAAATCTATTCAAACATCAGTATGTCTAAAAGACTGTAAATCAGGCATGTTAAAACACATGAAATGATGATAGGTGAAATCTGCTTAGAAAATCTGTTTGTTGCAAATTCATGGCCATGTGAATGTGGAGAAGCTTGCCTGTGGTCTTTAAGGCATTATTTCATTGAACAGTGGCAAAGAGTGCTTTGGGGTATGTGTTGCTATTCACAGCAGTGTCACCTGAGCAGGCACACAGAGCTTTGAGGTCAAGGTTTTCTTAAACATCCAGGCTTGGCCTAATCCAGGCTAACCTTCCTCACACAGCAATAGATGCCCATAAATGAAGAGTTTAAGCCTAGTGCTGTGGAAAATCTTGTACAGAGAAGTATTGTCACAGCTGGGAACCGCTGCCACTGCTGTTCCATAATGGAAGACTGACCCAAGCATCATGGCAATGACTGGAGAGGGAGAGCTCTGAAATTCCTGCATCATAATTGTAATAATCGTCATAGTATTGTCAAAAGAAAAACATCTGAGAAAAGTTACATTCTGCTTAGTCATAGCATAGAATATTGCTGTGTTTAGAGTATGGCATATTGAGATTCTCATGATGCATGAAGTTTTAACAAACTGCTTGAACATATCCTTACTTTAAACTGTTTTGACAGTCTGAACTTAAATGGTTGCATCAAAACATGGGTTTTTTTAAACAGGACCTTTCTAAATGGCAGAGATAATAAAACCAAGGACAGTGCAATCACCTTCTGTTCAACTGCCTTTTCTTAGAGATTTAACAGTGAGAGATATTTTATTTATATTAAATATTGCTGCATATAGCTGAAAATTTGATTTGATTTGAATTAAGAGTTCTTCAGGTCAAACCAAACTCACTATTGCTGTTTATTCTTACTATTGGGACCACTCTTAAGTGCTCCATTTACTTCTTTTGCAAAGCATCTTGCCTTTAATACCACACATGTCTCTTTTGTGAATTAAACCACAGTGTTAATGCATTTTCTGGCTTTTTGGTTGAAGAGGCAAGGCCTGTTGCAATGTGAATCCTGAACAGGAAACCCCAATTTCCTCGATGTCAGTGAATGAGGTAGAAAGTAAAATTTCAAGGCTGCTGTGGAGTCCTCATTAGGGCAGCACAGGCATCACAAGTCTGTGGGTACAGGTCAGGCAAAGCAGCTGCCTTTTGGCCAGTTCTACTTCTCCTGCAGATGGGCAGTTCCTGTTTACCTGCCTGCTCACACTGGCATCATCTATGTCAAATCCAACAGAGATGCAGTTGCCCCATGTCTCTTCTTTGACTACAGCTACATAACTTTGTAGTTGTCTGTTTCGCTGAATATGGCTGGAACTTAGTGTGTTATGCAGTCAGCCTCAATGGAAGCAAAATCATCTATGTCCCCATGTCTTGGAGGCACATCACTTTTTCATATGCAAGGGTAGTGCGATTTCCTCCATCTTGCTGAGCTGAAGAGAGCAAGATTTCCTGGGATCAGCAGATAGGGAGGGGGAGAAGGGTCTGAGGCAGGTACTGCATGGCAGTGCAGGAGGGGCTGCCAGCTCTCCCCTCCCTGCAAGCCCTGGCAGACAGGAAAGCTGTGAATCAATGCCCACAACATCTAAACCAGGGAATGAGTAGATTGGGAATGCTGGTTCCTCCAGTCCTGCTTGGATTTAAGCTGGGCACACAGAGCTGTGTGGTTTAGCAGACACAGATGCACCAGCATTCCTAGCAAACAAGCCTTGTAACAGTCAGCTTGATTTTCTTCCTTCCTCTCTCCCCCTCAATCACATCCTCTGTAGTATCCAGATAAATCTGTTTGTCTGGGCTCAGTTTCAGGAGCTCTGCTGAAAGGTGATCAATGTCCATGCCTCTGCTGGGGGATACTCAGGACTGGTGGAGCCCACTGCCAGACAGGTTCCACCAGCTCCAAGCTCAACAGTGTAGCCATCTGGAGCTGGCCATGACCAACCCAGCTCCCAGTGATACGCTGCCAAGCATGGAATAAAAGGTGGAATTGCTGAGGGAGCAGAGATGTTAGGGGAAAAGAGTGAGGGGCAGGAGGGGAAGAGCACAGAAAAGCCCCAGGGGCAGGTGGAAGTGGAAATCCAGGACAGTTTTCCTGATGCATTTCAGCCTGGAGGAAGAGCCCAGGACCAGTGCAGAGAGAAGCCAGCACATCCTGATCACTTCCAGCCCCTTCAAGGGGTGTGTGGGGGAGGTAGGTGTTAATCCACCACAAAACTCTGCCAAGGAAGCGTCTTTCACTCTCTGAATAAACATCTCTTTCATTCTTAGGGGCTGTGTTTGGATACTGTAGAAGTCTGATACCATGTTTTGTTTAGCACTAGGAAAGCATCATCTCAACCAAGGAAAAAGCTGTTGAGCTGTTGTGGCTCTTGGTCTCTCTCCTCAGCAGTGTGATGAAAGTCATTCATCTCAGGCTTGTCTGTGCTGATTTATATGAAACTCTTCAAAATTTCTTAGGGATTCCGTGAATACTGGGACTACAGAGGGAAAATAGGGTCCCTTCTCCCAAACAGTTCTTGATCACAGGCAGCAGATCCCAGATTACTTTGGTGGTGAGGCTATGCTCAGGTTCACCGTGTTGACCACATGTATGACCCTCAGTGAAATCTTCCTTCTTTCCTTCCTTGCTTCCTTTGCTCCATCACTCCTTTGCTCCTTCATTCACTCCTTCCTGCCTTCACTTCTTCCCTCCCTCCCCTCTTCCCAACCAGAAGAGACTTCAAATACAGATTTTACCTTTTTATAGCACAAAGTGAGCCCTGACTTTTAAAGTCATACTGGCTCAGAGAAATTGGTTTTTTTCCCCCTGCATCTGCCACTGCTGTGCTCTTACCTGTGCTGGAGTGCTGCTGTGGTGGTGGTGCAGAAGGCTGTGAACAGATCCTGGCTCGAGCAGTGATGCATGCCTAAATGCAGGCTCTCCCACTATCACCCTTCAGCTGTGCTGCAGTGTGTCCTTCTGCAATGTCAATTACAGTGTTCCCAAGCTTGCTGGTGAAAGTAGCAGCAGTCTATGATCCAGGCGAGAGGTGCGGGTTTTCTGCCAGGTGCCTGCCTGTGCAGTCATCTGCAGGCCTGCTGTTATACTGTAGTTTGTAACCCTTTGAAATATCAAGATTCAGCTTCCACACATACACACAAATCTAACAACCTCCATCAGAAGGGTAAGTTTCCAGAAAAATTACGAAGTTGCTTGACAGCTGATGACAATAATATGGTATTTCAGTCAGAGTTCAAGTGCTACTGCTAAACATCACTAAGCAAAGCCCCTTCAAACACAGTGATCATGGAAATGTCACTTAAAGATAAAAAGGGGCACAACTACTGTAAATTGCAGTGATGATGTAAAGCAGTAGGACATTGCTGTCTTCTTAAGCTGTTGAAAGATAATAACTTATTCTGGTTGCAGCCACAGCTCAGGTCTATGATTCCTTTCATCTCATTGCCCTGCTGAGCAAGCAGTAAAGCAATTTCAGGTTTCAAAACTGATGCCCTGCTGTTGGACTGGGGTGATGCCTTCTAAATTACAAAGTGGAACATGCTTTAAGTGGGTCACTTTTTATCTCCAGACTTTGCTTGCCTTCAAATGCCAAGCTGGGCATCTGTCCCTACCCCTCTGTTGTTAAAAGAAAGCTTAGTTGTATGTGGACAACCTTTTACAGCTGTTTAAGAATCAACCAAAGAAGGAAGCCAAACATTTTTTTAGCTTTATAGTTACAGTTGGAGATAAGCACAACACATTAAAAGGTCTCTTTTCATATTTCAATAGTTTCAACAATGCTGTAGAGGAGTTGAGAGTGTCTATGAAATTATAGTAAGATGTCTTCTAAAACTGGCATAATTTATAAATTACAATAGGAAATACAGTCAGCTGTCATTACAGTTAGAACTGCACTCGTGTGTGGTTTTTTGTTCTTAGGTTTTTTTCCAAATAGAAAGGAATAGTTCAGAAGGCCAGGTTAGAAACAAATGTTACCGTGTTTTCAAGGTGGTAAAGAACTGGTTTTATTTTGATCATTAATAGATATTCAACATGTTCTTCATTACAATATTAGCCTTTCTCTTGCAAGCTTTCTATTGCAATGCAAAGGAGCAATTTCTGGCTTTGAGAAAATTACAAGTGTATAAACATTGTATATAAAGCAAAATACTCCCCACTGCATTCTGGCTTTAGTAGAAACAATACCCCTCACACTACTTTCAAATCCTTCATGAAAAGGCATTACACAGTTTAAGATCAGCCTTGCAAAGAAAACATTTTTAAATCTGTAGTAATTTCTTTTTTCCTTTCCTTTCCTTAAAGTGAACTTTAAAATGTACTGGAGATTGTTCTAAACTGAACCAAATCTTAACTATATATGTGCTAAGAGATGCAGGTATAATTCTAGTTATTTTTATAAGTTTTAGTTTATTTTATCAGGTGTTTTGAAGTGATATTGCTGTGGATAGATGTAGAGAGTTGCCTGATATTAACTTGCCTGTATAAAGCCCAGTACCAGACCTATCAGTCATGGCTAGTGCCAGAATAGTGCCTGACTGTCATTGCTTCAGCTTTGAGTTCAGATTCCATCAAAGGACAAGGAAATGTCCCTTTATCTTCTGTGTTTTAGTCTGGTGGAATCTTGAGGTTTTGTTTTACCTTAAAATAGGAATGTTTTCATCTTGTTCAGGTTTGTCACATAAAGAATTCACTAAGAGGGACAATCTTCTGAAATTAATTGGAGGATAATCTCTTACGGGATCCAGAGCTAGGTATTCTAGCTCTTCAGACAGCTAGGTTCTTTTGTGTGTCTTCCTGATTTTCTTATAAAAAATCACCTTAATGTCTGTCATTGAAGAGATGCAGAGCAAATAGAATAAGGTTGCACTTGTGGTTTCAGTATTTTTTCAGACACATAACTAGATTAGCCAAGATAGAGTGCAATTTTCAGCTGACAGTGGCCTGATGCTCTTGTGTTTGGAGTTTCTCTAATATGAATTAACAGTTCTGATCTTCTTTGTTGGTGTCTGTATTGAGTTTGAGATTTCCTTTTGTCCCCAAGCTGGCCATATTTTCAGGAATGCTTATGTTGCTGTAGTTCAGCAATCAGTAAAAAAGTCTCTGAGTACCAGTAGGAAGCAAGGAAAATGCTTTGTGAACCTCTCTGATGGAGAAATTCCGTGTGATCAAGAAGAGGGATGGTAACTGGTGCTGGACTGAAATAGAGGTTTCCATCTTCCCTTTTGAAATGAATCAACTGGGAAACAGAACACCTCTGCTTGCTCCCTCTCAGGACAGGCCTTGGACAAGAAACCTCTCTGAGGTTTATTAAGGAATTAATCATTCATAAGCGTGAGATTTGTCTTCACCTCTGCCACAGAAAATCCCTAAAGAGGATTTTGTATAACTGTATGGTTTATTTAGTGTTTCAAGTTTCATTTTAATAAGAGAACAAAATTCGTAAAGGTTATGTCACCTTCATGTGAGAATCTTATCACACTGGTTTTGTTGGAAGGATATTCTAAAGCAATATCCATGGGCAGGTTATAAATTCTTTGTTTCATTTGAATCTTGTGAATGGTATTTCCATGGGAATCACCTGACAGTTGGGCAGAATATGAGGGAGTGGGTATGTGTCATGGAAGGAGGAAGCAGTACAGCAGAAAAACTCTTGAGAGAAAGCAAAAAAAATTTTGCATTTTTAAATTGGCAAATTTGACTTCATATTCTCTGTGGACTTTGCCAGGCAAGCAAATGCTGCCAACAGTAGCATCTGCTGCAGGACTGAGGATGTGGCTCTTGTGGCCAGGAGCTGAATCCTTCCCTTTTATAGTGTGCGGATTAGGTTCCTGGTGCTTTTTAATTTATTTTTTGTATTAATAAGGTAGAATTTTGGGTATTAAGAAAGCTTCTTTTAGACCAGAATAAAGTTGTTTAGACAATGCCAGAAGTGAAGCATACTTCCAAAGCAAAAACACAGCAGAAGATAGAGATCTGGTAAGTGTAAATTCTTTTTAAGCTGCACAGATGGTCCAGCCTCACAGAAGCAGGAGGATGGGAACAACCCTATGTTTCCTTACAGTGCAAACAATGATGACAGCCTTCTTCAGTCCTTAGACCAGCGTGAGGAGCAGACCTGGAGGGGAACCCACTACAAGCTGGGAGGTGTAAGGAGTGCAGAGGGTGCCATGTTTGCATGCATTACACAATGCAAGTGTAATAAAAAGCTTTTCTATTTATGATCCAGGTTAATGAATGTAATGCAACAAGGAATTGCAATAAAACAAATTTCCAGAACATAACAAGGCAGAAATAGTAAGCAGATCTGTAACACTTATGATTTGTCAGTCATCTAGCCATTGTCTGAGAAAGTTAGTGTGCTGTACACTGCAACCTCTTCATAATGTGTAAGATGTGGGCACTGTGCCAGGATGTGATTATTCAATACAATGAAGCAACATCCTATCTATTTATCCTGTTTATGCATCAAAATTCATCCTTTAATTTTGCCAAGTGAAATTTAATGTGTTACTTGAATATAATATTACAGTTTGTGGTATTAAATTGTACAAAATAATTTGCATATGATAAGCATATTGCAGACTGTCTTTGAAATTCCTTAATGAAAAAAAAAGAACTGGGAGTTCTCTTGGGGCTGTGTAAACAGAAAAACACCCTATATTTCACACCAGTGAACTAACAGGTGGATTAATAGTGCTGTGATCTGGAACAGATCAGGATGGAATATATTGATTAGAAATCAGCAGTTTCACTCTGTCAGTACAATAGCTTAAGGGCAACATGATTTGGTTTGCTTTTATCTAGACTAGGGCTTTGCATTCTTTACCAATTACAGCATTGCTGCTGTACTGTGCTTCTGTACTTCAGCTGAACAATGCAGAGAGTTGCTGACTTCTGCAAATGAACCTGAGCTGTGTGTATTTTGTGAGAAGCTGCATTCTCTAGCTTCTGTTGTGCAATTATGGGTCACAGTTAATCTGAATTCTTTCGTCTGGTTGCAAAGTAACTCTTAGTGTTAGTACACACTGTCTGTATGTGTTGGATGCTTTGCAAAGACTTGTTTTCCTTTATTTGATAGAGAATACAGAAATAAAACATGGAGCATGAAGGAACTGGGTTTTGTTCAAATACATGAGAAGGCATTTGTGAGAAAGTTAAACCCAGATGATTTAAGCAAATTAATTAATATTATGACTCTATATCACTTTCGGCAGTACCTTTCTCAATAAATGGTTTCTGCAGAATTTCCCATTTGGCCATTACCTGCTTAGACTTGAGTATTTACATGAATTTAGGAATACAGTGAAATTAGTGTTTCAGTCCTGTCATGGACAGTCTCTCTCCTTTCGGTTAGTAGTTTGGACAACTAAAGGGAGCAAAAGGGTTCTGGTCATATAACTGAGGAAAAACATACAGAAAATGGTGCTGTTCCATGAACTCAACAAAATGCTGACCTGAGCAGAGAGACAGACTTAACTTGGACCAGAGAAGGAGGGAGTGTCTGTGCAGGGTGGGATTTTGTTTTAAGCTGGATTTATTTTTGGAGGTGCGTGTGGGTTTTTCCCCCAGAAACTGAACTTGAAAGAGTTTTCCTGGCATTTTGGAAGGGAGTCAGGGTACTTAAAAAAAGGAAAGGAACTAAAAGTCTGAGTGCTATTTAGAGGCTTGTGCATTAGGGAACTTAAGCTGTATCTCTATGTTTTTTTCTGATACAGTATGAATTTTTTCCAACTTGAATGTTTCTCATCATGCTGTCCCAGCTTATCCTTTTAGCTTTGGCACTTGTCTCCATTGTGTCAGACGATAGGAGTAAGTGGGGCTGCAAAGGACTTGCTTTCTCTGCTGTGCTTTTTTTTTCAGCAGTGTAACCCTAGTAATGGGTCACAAGAAGTGTTGTGCTGCAGTGATGTTGCTGACCACCCTGAAATTTTCTACTAACATAGCTCGGGAAAAGAATAATTTTGCCATTCTCTTAGAGATATGTAGTGAAGAAAATCAGTTTGATAGGTTTTAGTTTGCCAAAAACCCACACAACCATTTGCTTGCATCTCACTCAGCTTTATGTGAGAAGGACAACAGTGTAGTAGCTAGATCACAGAATTCTTTGGACACGCCTCTTTGGAATTACAAATGCCAAATTATGAAAAATTAAATGCCAGAATCACAGAGATTAAGTGACTTGCCAGAAGCCAGCAGAGGGCCAGGAGTAGGAGCAGCCACTCTCTGTCCAGGTTCCCAGTCAGGTGTCTCAAATGCTTCAGAAGGAAAGGGCATTTAGAAGAAGTGTGTTACACTGATTTTGGAAGCACTGACATGTACCATCTGAGGTGAAAGTCTTGTGATGTATTTTCTTTCTTAGCAGCAGCAGACAGCCCTCACAGTGAGGATTCGAGGCAGGCAGGAACTCCCAGAGGTTGCTGTTGCTGGATAAGCAGTGTGAACAGATGTAAGCCTAGAGATACTTGGTTGTGTTGTTCTCTAGCTGGGTTGTTTTTATATTATAATGTGTTGCAGAAAATGTGCCAGTTTCCATGGAATGCTAAACAGTCAGACAACAGAGTACAGTACCAAGTGGGAGTGATAAAAATGTTCACGAGCTTCTTCAGGAAGTTTCAAACATGTAGAGCTGGTGGGTTATTCATTTTACTTTATCAAACATGGAGCTGCTTTTTTAAATAGCTAGCCACTTCATTGTACTTCAAGGGAACATGCAAATCTGAATACTGTGACATCTGGAAAATTCCACTGACTTTTATTTCACATGTGGAGAAGGCATCTCTCAGGAGGAGAGGATGCTGTCTTCCTGCTTATGGAAACAAAAGTGCTTTCTATGGAACTGTTGAGAACCCTGTTCCATTAAATTAAAAAAAAAAAGTCATGAGCTACCTTGGCACTAGTTAATCTTTTATCATTATATGTTTTATAGTTGGTCACTGCTGTCTGTGGATCAAGAGAGAAAAATGTCTCAATTAGTAAAAATATAAATCTGAACTTTTGGACCTGAAAATGGGCTATTTTAAGAAAGTTACATATTGAAAAGTTATGCAGTTTCTGATACAGAACAAAAATACAAGTTTACTGGCTTGGCAGGATACAGTAAATACTTTTGACAGTTCTGTTTCCAGATCTAATGTATGAATATTAGGGAATCATAGCAATTTTACCTCTGTTACACTGCGGAGAAGGAAAGGGAATCCTGATTTGAGGTAAGAGAGTCTTCTAGTATAGAAAGAAACACAATATGGAACCAATTCTATGATTGTATGCAAATACAGTGTTGTGGCGGTTTCAGTTCGAAACTGGGCAATTTAGTCTAGTGGTTTTAATTTGCCAGTTTGAGATTTCCCAGCCAATGCATCAATTTATGTGGTGGGTTTAGTGCTGGCTAAGTGCACTCACGAGAATTATTTACTCATTTCTGCTGTGAGATAAGGTTAGAAGATTAGCAAAGCAGGCTCAGACTTTGAAAGGAATAAAGAAGAATTTTATTAACAGAAACTAAAAGAAAAAGAATCAGAATAAAACTTTCAGAACACTTCTTCTCCCTCCTACACTCTCTTTTCTTTCCCACTGACAATATATAGAAAGAAATCAGTCATTTTGTCACTTCTAGAATAGTCTTTCTCCAATTTACTTAGGGAGAGGAGACTTTCTTCAGTCTCTGGAGACTTCTCCACAAGAAAACAGTTCTCCTCCTCGTCCTCCTTCTCCTTCCTCCTCCTCCTCCTCCTTCCTCCTCCTCCTCCTTCCTCCTCCCTCCTTCCTTCTCCTTCCTTCTCCTTCCTTCTCCTTCCTTCTCCTTCCTTCTCCTTCCTTCTTCTTCCTTCTTCTTTCTTCTTCTTTCTTCTTCTTCGGTAAAGGATCTACATCACTCTTCTCTCTCTCTGTTCAAACTTCCACTGAGATCATAGCTAACTCAGCATCTACTTACTTCAACATGAATGTATTTGTTCAAGTCTACAATGTGAACACTTCATCTACACCATAGGCATTCCACAAGATATAGGGGGGAAAAGAAGAGCCAAATTTGTCAGTTATATCCTCTCCATAGCTTACAGGAGAATTTCAGTCCAAGATATCTTCTCATCCCTCTGCCATCTTGGACCTAACTCTTCCTTCTTGTCTGACCTTGATGTCTCCAAGCCGGTTCTGTGCCAGGCTGTTACCTGCTTCAGACCAGAAGGGAAAGAAAGCTTCCCGGGCTTTGTTCATTCTAAAATGTGTGTCCACAGAGGCGTGTTCAGCCTTCTCAGTGGCTTAACAGGTTGTAAATTATAAAAATTAATCACTGATTGGTTTTTGTCAGACACAGAGGAAGCTCTCGGCAGCTTTTTTTTTTAATATTTTCATGGGTGTCTTCTTCCTCCCTCACTAAATGTCATATGTGCAAAACTAGCACAACTATGAAAAAACTTTCTTGAAAAATTCAAAAGTTACTATAGGTAGAGCAAATATATGCAGATATTTCAGACTGAGGGATCTTAGTTGGAATTATTAGTACATAAAGCAAAATAGTAACTCATAGTATTTTCAGGGCCTTACATTTTCAATTCAACTTAAAATTTTGAAAATGTCAGTCTTCCTAATATCTCCAAAGGATATGAAAATCCTACAGCAAATCAAAGAATTACTAGCAAAAACTGCTCAATGTACCCTTTTTCCTATGGAACACCATATTTTGTGTTCTAAAACTGTATTGCATCATTTCCATGCTTACTTCTGGTTTTCTTGCAATGTTGGCAAGAAGGGTTTATGGGAAGCTCCACAGTTCTGTCTGGAAGAATTTTGGGACTTCACTAGATGGGGGTGATACCTTGACTAAGTATAATCTCATGAGCTGACAAGTACTCTCTGCAAAGAAAGAGCATTGTTGTACCGAACATAGTCCTGTTTTGATAGCAATTTTGCCAGCTGATTTCAACAGACTCGGGAAATGCCTAAATGCCTCTTGTGTAATGATCTGTACAATCAATGGCATCCTTTTCAAAATGTGAACATCTGTTTCATATATGATAAAATTTTTTTTCCCCAATTCAAATAGAAAATAATAGACTTGCTTTTTGGAAATTCCACTTGAAAACAATGACATGATTTTTTAAAATGAAGGGTCTTTTGAAAGGGCAGCAAGTTAGTGTATTCAGAAGTGGTAACTAGGTAAGTGAATGTAATTATGAAGATGCTCTGATTTTTACAGACAACATTAAGAAAAGATTTTTGGGTTCCACTGCATCTAATTACTGTGTCCAGTGATTCTGAAGATGGTGAGCTGTCTCCAAACATAGCTGCCAGAAGTAAGAATTTCTTTTTGCCTTTTCCACTCCTTGATTCTTGTACATGACTGTACTGGTTTGAAAAGCAAAACCAGTGAGACTTCAAGTCAGTAATACAGTTTTTAATAGGGAAAAGAAAAAGGAAAAACAAAATACATGCAATAATAAAAAACAAAACCACGGACAGAGTCAGAATACAACCTGATACCCTGTCAGTCAGGTTGTTGGTGCAGTCTGATTAAATGGTGGCTGCAGTTCTTCTGGATTACAGATGTGGTTCAGTTGAAGCAGTGGTATTGTAGAAGATGCAGTTTTCCTCTGAAGGGTCCAGTGATGATGTGGAAAAAAGCTTGGTTCTTTTTTTGGAATCCAGTGGAAAAAGGCTGCCTTTGGTGCTCTAAACCTCAGTTTTTATCTCGTTAGGAAAGGCTTGGCTCCTCCTCCTGGTTGGAGCATCTTCCAATGGGATGATGCAGTCTTATCAGTTATACTGAAGGTCTCAATGGCCCATCAACAGAAGATATTTTTTACAAAGATAAGGATGATCACCCTTCTTAGATGGTAATTGAATATATATCTTGTATTGTAAACCAGGACAATGACCAATAAAAACTTGCTCATTATGCCTTCTGTGTCCCAATTAAGAGTGGAGGGCAGTGGGCACTGTATGGCTAGAAATGAAGGGAGTATTTAAAAGAATTGTCATTTTGATGTCATTTCGCTGTCTAACAACCACATCTGAAGTTAAGTCTTAGAAATTACAGGCAGTGACTTAGGATCATAAGTGAATTGTTGAGGTGAAAAATCTTTCACCTTCAATTTTCAAATGCAATACATACAAAATGTTTATTATTTACTAGAACCTGCTTAGTTAAAACCACCAGAAAAAAACGCAGTGATAATAAGGCTCAGGAGGGAATGGCATTCATTTTTACAGGAATGTATACCAACAATCTGTGTACTTGAAATCGTTCTAATTTCACCTGAAATAAGCACAAACTTGGAAGGACATTCAGTCTGTTCTGATTTTTGGTGGCGGGGTTATTTTCCACCACTCACTGTATTATATTTTTTCCACTTTTATCTTATCTTTTCACCTGCCCTAGTTTGAAAGACAGGTATTTGCTAAAAAAGGCAGAAGCCTCCCTTTGAACTGAAAAATGTGATTCCTCCTCCCTACAAATTATTATAGTTTGGAATTAAGGGAGGTCTCAGGCAAAGATATGGGGATAGGAATAACAGTTCTTTACTAATATATCTAACAAGACAAACAAAAGCAACAACAGCTATGAAATTAGCCACAAACAGAAAAGTAACTCAGTCCTAGTTCTTTTTAGCTGCAGGCACCTTTTCCTTGAGCTGCAGTTCCCAGCGCTGGGGGCAGGCAGGTCCCGCAGAGCTGCAGGAGGGCTGGGGGTGATGGCAGAGCTGTCCCAGGGGGAGAGAGAGATGGAGAGAGCCCTCCGCTCATGGTGTTGGTCCCGCTGCTCAGTAGAGTGGTGGATGGTGGCAGGTTAAAGTGAGAAGGCAGCAGTGCAGGGTCCGACAGCTGTGAGGATGGCTCCTGGCACTGGCATGACAGGGAAGGGGCTGAGGCGGCTATCGTCCTTCTTGTCCAAACTCCACGGGGAAATGGGCTGAGTCAGCGCCTTCCACTTCCTCTTCTGGCTGTTTGAATCTCGTAGGGTTCCTGTCTTCCCCACCCCCCTCACCCCACCCCACCATGAGGGCCTAATCAACAGGTATCTTAGCATGACAGTGGGGAAAATTCCACAGAGGGAAAAGGGAAAGAACCAATCCCCAACATTATCTACCCCAAAATTTCCCCTACCATTATGCTACATCAAATTAAAATCTTTAAATTATAGACATATATGTAGTTACAGATACAGGCACAGTATCATAGGTAGTTCACCCTAATACAAGGTCTCCTTGGGGTATGCATCGGGTCTTTCCATCCCTTTGCATCACCTACCAGGTACAACCTGGTCCTTGAGCGAAATACCCCACGAATTGGATTGTCTTTGCTGGAGGCAGAGTTCACCCAGTTTTTCCTAGCATACCTCTCATATGCACCACTGGAACTTTATCCCCATCTGGTGTTCTCAAGGGCTCAGACTGGGCAGGGCCTGCTCGATTAGTGGAACCTTGGGTGTTCACTAACCATGTGGCCTTTGGTAGATTAATCTCCCAGTTCTTGAAAGTCCCCCCCACTCCGTGCCTTCAAGGTGGTTTTAAGCAGCCCGTTGCACCGTTCCACTTTCCCAGCCGCTGGTGCGTGATAAGGAATGTGGTACACCCACTCGATGCCGTGTTCTCTGGCCCAGGTGCTTATGAGGCTGTTCTTGAAATGAGTCCCATTGTCTGACTCAGTTCTCTCAGGGGTACCATGTCTCCAAAGGACTTGTTTTTCCAAGCCCAGGATGATGTTGCAGGCAGTGGTGTGAGGCACAGGGTAGGTCTCCAACCATCTAGTGGTGGCTTCCACCATGGTCAGCACGTAGCGCTTGCCTTGGCGTGTCTGAGGCAGTGTGATGTAGTCAATCTGCAGGCCTCCCATTACTTATATTTGGACCACCGCCCCCCATACCAGAGGGGCTTCACTCGCTTGGCTTGCTTGATGGCAGCACACGTCTCACAGTCATGGATGACCTGGGAAATACTGTCCATGGTGAGATCCACCCCTTGGTCTCGTGCCCACTTATAGGTAGCATCTCTGCCTTGGTGACCTGAGGCATCGTGGGCCCATCGAGCCAGGAACAATTCTCCCTTGTGTTGCCAATCTAAGTCTATCTGTGACAACTCTATCCTTGCAGCCTGATTTCCCTGCTCATTGTGTTGGCGCTCCTCATTAGCCCGACTCTTGGGGACATGGGCATCTACATGACGGACCTTTACGGGTAGCTTCTCTCCCCGACTGGCAATGTCTTTCCACTCATCAGCAGCCCAGATTGGTTTTCCCTTACGTTGCCAGTTAGCTTTTTTCCATCTTTCCAGCCAACCCCACAGAGCATTGGCTACCATCCATGAATCAGTGTAAAGGTAAAGCTTTGGCCACTTCTCTCTTTCAGCAATGCCTAGGGCCAGCTGAACGGCTTTGAGTTCAGCAAGTTGACTTGATCCACCTTCTCCTTCAGTAGCTTGTGCAACCTGTCGTGTGGGGCTCCATACGGCTGCTTTCCACTTCCGGTTCATCCCCACGATGCGACAGGAACCGTCAGTGAAAAGAGTGTAGCGAGTTTCATCTGCTGGCAGTTGGTTGTATGGCGGGGCTTCATCAGCCCGGGTCACTTGTTCTTGCTCCTCTTCATCGGCAAGACCAAAGTTTTCACCTTCTGGCCAGTTTGTAATTATTTCCAAAATCCCAGGGCGATTTGGGTTTCCGATACGGGCGCACTGTGTGATGAGGGCAATCCACTTGCTCCATGTGGCATCGGTGGCGTGGTGGGTAGAGGGGACCTTCCCTTTAAACATCCACCCCAGCACTGGTAGTCGGGGTGCCAGGAGGAGCTGTGCTTCTGTGCCAATCACTTCTGAGGCAGCTTGAACTCCTTCATAAGCAGCCAAGATCTCCTTCTCTGTTGGGGTGTAGTTGGCTTCAGACCCTCTGTAACTTCGGCTCCAGAATCCCAGAGGTCGGCCTCGGGTCTCACCAGGTACCTTCTGCCAAAGGCTCCAGGACAAGCCCTTGTTCCCGGCTGCAGAGTAGAGCACATTCTTCACCTCTGGTCCTGTCCTGACTGGGCCGAGGGCTACAGCATGAGCGATCTCCTGCTTGATCTGGGCAAAGGCTTGCTGCTGCTCAGGGCCCCAGTAGAATTCGTTCTTCTTCCGGGTGACCAGGTAGAGAGGGCTGACGATCTGGCTGTACTCAGGAATGTGCCTTCTCCAAAAGCCTATGGCACCTAGGAAAGCTTGTGTTTCCTTCTTGTTGGTGGGTGGAGACATCGCGGTGATCTTATTGATGACCTCAGTGGGGATTTGGCGCCGCCCGTCTTGCCACTTTACTCCCAGGAACTGGATCTCTCGGGCAGGACCTTTGACTTTGCTCCTCTTGATGGCAAAACCGGCTCCCAGCAGAATCTGGATGATCTTTTTTCCTTTCTCAAATACTTCCATTGCCGTTTTCCCCACACAATGATGTCATCAGTGTATTGCAGGTGTTCTGGAGATTCACAATTTTCCAGTGCAGCCTGGATCAGTCCATGGCAGATGGTGGGGCTGTGTTTCCACCCCTGGGGCAGTCGGTTCCAGGTGTACTGCACGCCCCTCCAGGTGAAAGCAAACTGAGGCCTGCACTCTGCTGCCAGAGGAATGGAGAAAAATGCATTGGCAATGTCAATGGTGGCGTACCACTTTGCTGCCTTGGACTCCAGCTCGTACTGGAGTTCCAGCATGTCCGGCATGGCAGCGCTCAGCGGTGGAGTCACTTCATTCAATGCACGATAGTCCACAGTCAATCTCCATTCTCCATCAGACTTGTGCACAGGCCAGATGGGGCTGTTGAAGGGTGAGTGGGTTTTGCTGACCACCCCTTGGCCCTCCAGCTCACAGATCATCTTGTGGATGGGGATCACGGCATCTCGATTTGTCCTGTACTGCCGGTGGTGCACTGTGGAGGTGGCAATTGGCACTTGCTGCTCCTTCACCTTCAGGAGTCCCACTACAGATGGGTTCTCTGACAGTCCAAGCAAGGTGTTCAATTGCTTAATGTTTTCTGCCTCTACAGCAGCTATTCCAAAAGCCTACCTGAGTCCCTTTGGGTCTTTGTAATAGCCATTCCTGAGGAAGTCTATGCCTAGAATACACGGTGCCTCTGGGCCAGTCACAATTGGATGCTTCTGCCACTCCTTCCCAGTCAGGCTCACCTCAGCCTCCAGCAAAGTCAATTCCTGTGATCCCCCATCACCCCAGCCATGGAAACAGGCTCCTCCCCGACATGTCCCGATGGTATTAGGGTGCACTGTGAACCAGTATCAACTAATGCCCTATGTTTCTGTGGCTCTGATGTGCCAGGCCATGGGATCCACACCTTCCAAAAGACCCAGTTTTCCCGTGCCTCTCCCTGGCTAGAGGCAGGGTCCCTCTAGCACTGGTTATTATTTCCTTCCTGGGCATACATGTTGGAGGTTCCCTCAAGGGGATCTGACAAATCATCCTCCCTTTTGTAATACCCTGCACCTTGGTTATGGGAAGTTGAGGCTACCTTCACTTTAGTGGAGCTCCCTTGGTTAGTGTTTCCCTCCCTGAGTTGACGCACCCATGCTGCCAGGGCAGAATTGGGTTTCCCATCCCACCTCCTCATGTCTTCCCCATGGTCACGCAGAAAGAACCACAGGTCAGCTCGTGGGGTGTACACTCTCTCCATTGCTGGGGAATGTTGGGCTCTAACTTTGTATCTGTGACTCTCACTGATGCTTCACTGACCTTCCTCATCTCCTCTGTCATCCATCTCATCTCCTCTCTGAGTTCCCTAATCACAGCAGAGACTTGAGCCTGCATTGGGCCATTGATCATACTCTCAAAATTTCCGAGCTTATTGGCAACAGAACCCACTGTCTCTTGGTTGGTGTCAGCATTAATGGCTGCAATGAATGTGGTGTATTGAGATGGCCCCAGGTGTGCCAGATTCCACAACATCTGCCCTGTGCACCTGACCTTGTCGGGTCATTGTCATGTTGTCCACCCCACCCAAAGAGTACCTCCAGTACTGCCACTTCTCTCAGCTGTTGGATCCCCTCCTCAGCGGTTTTCCAGCGCATTCTATGGTGGTGCTCCTGCATCCTCTCTCTATGGGCAAACCTCTCTCTTACACTCATTAAAAGCCACTCCCAGAGGGAAAGGAGGCCTGGCTCCCTTACGAATACGTGATCCACACCTGAGTACTGGGTCAGGGGTCCCAAATTCCTTGCCTCAGTACCATCCAGCTGCACACCTGTACCCATAAGGTCCCAGACCTGCAGAAACCAAGTTGTAAAAGTCTCACGGCCCCGTCATACAGTGTCTTTACGCAGATTACCAAGACTCATACAACAGGGACTCAGTGATGATCTCAATCTCTGGCTCCCCGGTTGGTTGTTAGGGCCCTGTTTTCTGATCCTTATTATCTAGGTGCTTTGTTTTTACCTTAGACTTTCTAGTTGCCACGGGGGCAGCTGCTGCTGGCTGTGAGTGCCCTTGCAATTCAGCTGGAGCCTGGAGAGATGTAACATTAGTGGGTTCTACTGCTGCACCCTCAGGTTCTCCCTCTTTAAGGCAGGGGAAGAGTTTCTCAAGAGCTGGGGAAAGGTACTCCTTCAGCATCTGGCCCAATCTCCTTCACTAGAAACCCCACCCACTCTGGGTGGTTCCTGTCTGAGGTGGGCTCTGGGGCAGTCAGGCTCAGGGCCAACATCCTTAACCTCTGGGGCAGGGCCAGGCTCTGGGGCAGAATCCCTATTTCCTTGGGGATGTATCAGGGTTGTCATCCAAGTCAATCTCCCCTCATCTCTGAATGTTAAATAGAACAGTTTTACAAGGCCTATTACCAATGCCAGCCACTGTATGGTATCATTGTCACTTAGAAGAGATTTGAACCCTTCAAAAACCGGTGGAGTAGACCCAAAAAACTGCATAATGGGCTGGGACAAAATTTTTCCTGGTGTCATATGCTCACAGTATGTACCATTATTAAAGTAACCCCAAAAATATACAGTTAGAGTGTGATAGCCTTGAATTCATGTACCCACCTTCCAGAGGAAGTTAAAAATCCATTAATTTCTCATGTTATCAACCCACAAAAGGAACTGGATAATATTTAGAGCAGCCTGAGTTATAGGATCCATGTTCAAGTAAGGGATTGCAAATGGGAGAGATAAAGCTGTGGCCATGTGGAGCCCAAACCACGGTAAGCTGGACAACATGATGCCACCTAACACAAAACTGAGGTAACTCAAGAACTGATATTCCTTTTTCACCCTTTCCTCTCAATGCCCTCGGGCCTCACGTTGCGCGTCAAAATCTGTCCTAGTTTGAAAGACACGTATTTGCTAAGAAAGGCAGAAGTCTCCCTTTGAACTGAAAATGTGATCCCTCCTCCCTACAAATTATTATAGTTTGGAATTAAGGGAGCTCTCAGGCAAAGATATGGGGGTAGGAATAACAGTTCTTTACTAATATATCTAACAAGACAAACAAAAGCAACAACAGCTATGAAATTAGCCACAAACAGAAAAGTAACTCAGTTCTAGTTCTTTTTATCTGCAGGCACCTTTTCCTTGAGCTGCAGTTCCCCATGCTGGGGGCAGGCAGGTCCCGCAGAGCTGCAGGAGGGCTGGGGGTGATGGCAGCGCTGTCCCAGGGGGAGAGAGAGATGGAGAGAGCCCTCTGCTCATGGTGTTGGTCCTGGTGCTCGGCAGAGTGCTGGATGGTGGCAGGTTAAAGCGAGAAGGCAGCAGTGCAGGGTCCGACAGCAGTGAGGATGGCTCCCGGCGCTGGGATGGCAGGGAAGGGGCTGAGGCAGCGATCATCCTTCTCGTCCGAATTCCGCAGGCAAAATGGAGCCGAGTCAGTGCCTTCCATTTCCTCTTCTGGCTGTTTGAATCTCGCAGGGTTTCCTTCTTCCCTCCCCGCTTCCCCCTACCACGAGGGCCTAATCAACAGATATCTTAGCATGACAGTGGGGAAAATTCCACAGAGGGAAAAGGGAAAGTACCAACCCCCAACTCCTCCTCTGAAAGCTTGACCGGGGCATGAATACATGTAAAGTCACAGGCAGCCAGCTCACTCAGTCTTACCCTTGCCTTTCGAATCAGCTGAGCCATCAGCTCTTGTGGCTTGGTGATGGTCTTGGGTCTTTGATGGGAGAAGAAGACCCACTCTATGATTAAGAGTGAATCTTTCTGCCCTTTGATCCACTGGAATATCAAAACTGTGCACGTGTGGCAGCTTACCCAGGACAATAAATTTAAAGGGCAGCTCAAGCTGCTAATGGTGAGTCTGCCTCTTGGCTAAAGCCTTTTCTACTTTTTTTTATGACTTGTTGCCTCTGGGGTCAGTTCCCTGGGAGAAACCAACTTTTTGGTACAGGCTTCTATCATCTGTGCTAGAGTTGGTGAAGGATCTAGAGGCAGGCCTAGGATCACCCTGTGACAGGCTTCATTAGCTTTTCTCTGGGCCATCTCCTTAATGATTTCTGCTTGTGCTATTGGATCCTCCACTTGTCTTTGTATCTGTTCCCAAAGGCGATCAATAAACTATTAAAAGTGCTCATAAGCAAACTCTTTGTATTGATATAACTACCCCTGGTTTCTGAAGTAGGCAGCTGGTTAAAAACCTTTTCTGCTACTTCACAGATTTTATCTAGAATAAATTTTGTTAATATCCAAGCTTGAACTTCAGGATTAGACCACTGCCCTTCCTTGCATAAATGTTCACAGCTGACATCAGTTGCTCCCTTCTCTCCTTCTTTTAGGAGTCCCTTCAGAGTTCTCTTACAAGTGTTTTCCCACAGATCGAACTCTGAGGGGCTGAGGAGACACTTGAAAAGATCTCGAAGATCAGCTGGGACTAATTAATTGGATGTTAGGGTAGCTTTCAACATCCCTTTAAAGATTTCACTATTATGGCCAAATTCTTCTTGAATTCTGCAGAGCTCTCTCTTGTTTTGATTCGACAGGGGCTGGAATTGTTTAATTTCAATTCTCCTTCCTGTATATATAACAGGAGCAACTGATGGTATAGTTTCTAGTTGCCAGTACTGATCCCTGAGTAGGGGAGGAGGCAGAGCCACCTGGGAGGGTGGGTGGACCTTGGGAAATGGGATTGGAATGCATGGGGATGGAGTTGCAGGGTGATGTCATGCTGGGTGGGCACTTGGAGGAGGGAGGGGCAGACCTGAAGGATGGAAAAGGTTATTGGAGGAGAAAGGGGTAGGGGCGGGGATAAGTGGGAAAAAAGGGATTCTGGGAAGAAGGAAGGTAATCTGGGGGATCGAACACATGGCTGCTGCCATTGTGGACCCCCTCTGGCGGCCAGCGACCCCCAGGGGATCGGCCACGTGGCCAGCACTATCTTGAATTTTTAACAGGTGGTTGCTGCTGGCAGGGGTGGGGCCAGGGTACTGGGGGAGACATGCAGGTCCTGGGAAACTGCGGCTATGCCAGGTTTCCTGCCCATTTTGGGGAGACCCATGTGTCCCCTCCAATTCATAGGGAGAGGGAGAAGGGGTAGGGGAAATCAGAGGGGTTTCCTGTGGCTGTCTTTTCACTTCTCTCTTAATCCTTTGCAAAATTTCGGGATTATTGGGAGGAACTGAGAAAGTGTCTCCTAGCCATTTTCTATTTTTGATGTTAAAAGATCCCCAGTTTTGTCCCAAGAACTCAAATTTACATTCTACAGGGTAGACTGAGAGAACTGAATAAATAGCCAACACACAAAATGCATTATACGTTTTTTTTAGAGGTTTTAACATTTCCACTATGCAAAATTTCCCAAAACTGGGAATATAAACTCCTCTGCTGTGCAGAAAGCTTACAGCCCGTACTGATGTTAAATGCAAACTACACAAGCAATCTACCTTTCTGTGCAGTCAGAAAAACCAGAAAAGAGGCAGCTGTTCCCCGCTCCCCCCAGGTTAGAAGGGGCCATGCACAGGCTGTGCTGCCACCCACGTGGTCTGGCCACGCCCCCCCCCCCACGCTCTGCCGCAACAGCAACTGTACAACCCCCTGTAACTGTGGTCTCTGCCCTGCTGCAAGGGTTACCCACCCCTTCCTGGAGGTCATCCAAACGGCTGCAAAGAAAGTCTTTTGTCCTGGACCACCTCATTCTGGGCTTAGAATGAACTATCAGTCCAATGCTTTTTCAGCAGAATTTTGCGCAGAAAGAAATTTTGTGCTAGAAAGGTAGCTGAGCAATCCAAAAGGCTTAATGAATCCTTAGATAGGACTCCAGCCAGAGCATGAGGCTCTCAAAGTTCCATGAGAAAGGCCCATGCTGGGGACCAGCTGAAGGAATCCCCCTGGTCTCTCTGATATGCCTTGGCTAGCTGGGGTCAGAGATGAGGGGTTTTCCAGCATGGACAAAGGTAAAAGACCAAAGGAGGCTCTCCTTCCCGGGATGATCCAAGTTTATTATCCTGAAGGGCTCCAGGGAGAAAGAGAGAGAGATGGTGGGAAAGGCAGGACTTTTCCAAACCTTGGTAAGGGGCGGAGGAATCCCGGGTCACAGCCAATCAGGGCTGGCTGAGGGGGAAAGGGGAGGGGTTAAGGGGAGAGGAGAACCAAGTTACAAACTGAGAGGGGGAAACAGAACAAACCATTTTCAGTGCAATATAAAACCATGAATGTGCCTTACAATATGCCAGTACCTGCCCCTTTCTCCTGCATACTGGCCCTTCTTATAACCCTGTTGAGTCCTTTGGGTAGTGGCCTCAGTCTTTATCAAGGAGAAGAGATGGTGGTCAGCCGTCAGCACCTCGGTTCTGTAATTCTACTTCTTTGAATTTATTTTTCAAACTGCTTGTTAACTTTGTAGATTTGAGTTGGAAGGGGCCTTCCAAAAGCCCCCTAGTTCAACTCCCCTGCCATGGGTGCAGATATCTTACAGTAGATCAGGATGTTCGGAGTACTGTCTAGCGTTACCTTAAATGTAAGTCCAGCGATGAGTTACCCACCACCCCTCTGAGCAGTCTGTGCCAGTGTTTCACTACCCTCATTGTAAAACAACTTCATTCTAGTATTTGATGTAAATTGACCCGCCTTAATTTTAAAACCACTATCCCTTTTCTTATGTCAACAGCCTTACTAAAATGTTTGACTTTCTTACAGAAAGGTCACAATAAAGTCTCCCTGGAGACTCTTCTTCAGGCTGAACAAGCCTGTCTCCATAGGAGAGGTGCTCCAACCCTCTGAGCATCTTTGTGGAGTCCTATGGACTCACTGGGGCAGGTTCATTTCTTTGCTGTGCCAGGACCCCAGGGCTGGAGGCAGCTCTGCAAGTGGGGTCTCACCAGAGTGGGGCAATGGGGCAGAATCCCCTTCCTCCTCTGGAAGAGTGGTAAAGGGTGTTAGTTTGTGTCTGTTAGCAAGTATTGCCATCTCTGGTTCTGTATGTTTGGTATGCCTAGCTAGATCATACAGTTGCTAAGACTGGAAAATGTATCACAGTTACAAGTGTACTGAAATATTTCCAAAATTTTCCATGCTAGGAATGTGTGATATTGAATCTCATGCTTGTAGCAACTTCTCTTTCTTAGATTTCATCCTGCTACTTGTTATCACCAGCACCCTAAATACTTCCATTTCTTTTTTAGAAGCTGCATGTGTATGCAGTATTTTGGAGCTCAAATATCTCTTTGCAAACAGCCCTGAAATGAAAAGATCCTTTTTGGAAGTAACTCTTATCAGGACAAAGTTGCAAAGTAATTTATACTTTCCAAATACTTGGAAAGCACCATCATATGTTCCTCAGGATCTGGGGAAGCTGACTGTGTTAATCTGTCGCAGTTATTTTATTATGAGCAAGTGCCTCCCGTTGTGATAATTTCTGTACTGCTTATCATGGGCCTCTTTAATGCCAATCATTATTAGTGTGAGCTTTACTCCACAGGACCAAACTCAGTACAGTGGATCTTCTCATCCCCACTGTCATCCATCTCCTTGTGAATTTCCTGCTGGCTTTTGTAGTTTGTGCCAGGATGGGCAAGGAGGTGGGATTTGGAGACACTCTGGTTTTGTCAGTAGGAACAGGTAAAAATGTTCAGTTACTGCACACAGGGAGAGGTGCTCTGGATCCAATTCTTATTCATCAAAAATGAGAGAGTGGTTGCATGCTCATTAATACCAGATCAGTTCATTGTGCATTGCCAAGCAGTGGGAAATTTGTCTGGGTAAGGTGGTGGGCCTGTGACTGCTGAACACTTTGAATGCACTGTCTGGCTTTTCTCTGGCTTTTTGGCAGCTATAAGAGGACAGGCAGCACTTGGTTCAGAATGTAGCCTGCAAATGTAGTTAACCAGTGATCTTCTTTTTAACAGTTCTTAATTACAGCTGTTTTTAGTGTCTGATTAATGCATGGAGACACAGCTCTGGAACCTTTGATCCAGGGATTGGGAGACTGAGAGCTGAATGTTTAGTAAAACTGAGACATAGTCGTAGCTGTTGCTGAACTCTTGATGTTTATGGAAATGTTGTCCCTGCCTTTGGTGACTGTACAGTTATATCACCAATGCTTTGAAAAATCCAGATTTTACCATTTTCATGGCAGCTGTGCTCTCTGCAGGGATCATTAATGCATCTGACTGCACTAGAAGCAGAAGCATCTCCCAGTGGTGGGCAACAATGAAGTCTGTCCTTGGACACTTCTAAATTATCAACAGCTGAGACCAGCTGAGGAATTAAAATATCTCATGGGCCCCTCAGGTACCTGGTCTGCAGAGTTTGGATGTCTCTTGTGGTGTTTCCTGTGGAGAAGTGGACACAGGCTAAAGCATCTTTTTGTTTTGGGGGAGGCAGGGTCAGTCTCTGCTCTGTTGGCCAAGATGCCAGCTGTCACACAGGTGTTGGTTATTCCTTCTCCACTTAAAATGGGAAGCAGATGCATAATGATGGCTTTTAAGCTGAGCTGTGTTATAGGACTGTTGCTTGGCTTTATAGATGGGATGATACAGCACCTCATGTTTCCACTGGAAACTCTGAGAAGAAATGTGCAATTCTTACAATTCCACCATCTCAATCCCTCAGTATAGTTGGGTCCAAAAGTTTATTTTAATTTTTACTTTGAGCAGACCTTTCTTCAAAGTTGGATAAAGAATAAAAAGCTAGGAACGTCTGTAAGAGAGAGGTCAGAAAACAGGTATACATCCTCTTAGTGTTATGACAGTACTAGAGTGAAGTGGAAGCTTGTTCATGCAGCTCCCTAAATGGTCATGTCCTTGTTTTTCATCGGTAAAAAAAGGCCGCCTTGGGATGTGGGTTATACAGTGGTACCAACTCTTAGAATATTGAATCTTGCAGGACTGTACTGGATATTGCCCAAGAATCTGCAAACCTGCCAGAAAAAACATACCTACTGTCCTGTGAAGAAACCAGATATGCTGGGGAATAGTGGTGAGGAGGACAAGAAACTTGCAAGCTGGAAGGATAGAAACAAGAGAGGGAAGATGAGGTGGAGCATGTAAATTGGGAAAGAGTAACATTTAAGATTATTTTTGCGGCAAAATAAGAAGTTTAAAATGCTGTGCACTATTAAAAAACCTGTAAGCAGCTCCACTATGAGATTGTGGAGCTGAGGTGGTCTCCAAAGCAGGGTACTTTGAACAACAGGGTTTGCATAAAACAGTCCACTGGGGTGTGAAAAACATGGTTTTGTGCTATTAATAATTTTTTTAAACATCTTTATTTCATCTCTAGCTTACAGTTTTTACTTTTTCCTGTATGTTTTACAAGTTACATAGTATGTTAGGATGGTGGTACTTTGGGAAGGTGGGGTGGACGTCTCAGATTTTTTTTCCTGGTACTGTTTGCAGTTGCAAAAGTTCGGAGATTACTGTGGTAAACCATAGACGTTGCCGAGTTCTGCGTGCTGCACATAGGACAGCTGTGGTGAATGGTCTTGTATCTAATTTTAGGGCTTAGAAATATGTGAACTACATACCCTGTGGCAGAACCCTGGTTAGAGAAATAGGAGTCTTTGGGAGGAAAAGAGATGATTATAAGCTAAAGAAAAGTCCTAGGGCTAGGAAAAGATAGAGGCAGTACAAACTGCTGCCTTTGCAAAGTGTACATGAGGGGAAGGAGGCTGTGGCACGTACCTTTCTTAGCATGAAGGCTGTGGAGGGAGTGGAAGCAGCAGGGCAGTGCTTCAGTAAATATCATTTTGGGGGCTTTTGTGGTGGGGAGGGGAGTCAGCACAAATAAAACCCATTGTCCCCAGTCCTTCAGTCCCAGCTGACAACCTGTCTCTCTGTCTTCCTGGGATTCACACAAAATTAAAATGCAGAGACTGTGGAAAGCCTGTGGTTCCCAGGAGCAGCTGCATAAAATTATGGTTATTGATACCACTAAAACCACTGGATAAGCAGGTGCAGAGAGTGACACCTGCTTTTAGGACAGCTACCCCAAGGAAGCAGGTGGTGAAAGAGAATGAGGAGCTAAGGACTTGCCTATAGCAGAGCAAAGAAGGAATGCACATACAAGATGAAACAGCCGGTGCTGTATTTGCTGCAGTATGTAAAACATTCCAGTGCTATGGGTACTGATGACTTGGCATTTCTTGGCTTTTCTTTACCCATTCTTGTTTTGTTTGTGCTGTCACATATGCAAACAGAGTAATGCAGTATTTTTATTGTATGTTAGTTCTCATGGCTGAGGTGACAGGAGAAAAATGTGAACCAAGGGAAGCAGATAAAGAAGATCAGATTTCAAACGCATTAATCTCCAAATCAGAAAACCATTTCCTTTGTGACAATGTGTATATTTCATGTTATTAATACTGATTGTGCTTAGTAGATTAGGGAGTACAGTGTTTTATTTTTTTAATATTTTAATTTTTTAATATTTTTTAAATGGTATCTAAATGAACATGTGTGTATACATACCTAGAGAAATTTACTCCTGAGCATTTATAAAATGTGATGTTACGAGCACTAGAAGCAGCAACTGTACATAGATCAGCCAAATCTAGAACTGCTTTCAGAGATAAACTGAATTTTAACAGCTTGCGTAAGTCCTTCAATGCTGTGAATAGAGTGACTGCACCCTTGTCTAATACTGTCTCTGGGGTATTTTAAAAAAGCAGTGTATAAATTGGTGGCCCTCTTATGGGCAGAAAATAACAGTTTTTTGTAAAAAACAGTTTCCTCTATGCAAAAATGCTGTAGGTATGTGTGATATGCAGTCTTATACCAATTTGCTGGAAATAATTTTTCCACTTTTAAGGAGCTAATCAGATAATTTTTGAAAATTAGGATAACGGTATTTTAGAAGTGAGAGCAGTGCATCAGCAGTGGAGGACTATTAAACAAGACATGATGTTCTGATGGTCCCTTTAGAAGGATGGCAGAAAACAGCACAGGACATGATGGCATATTTATATGCTTCTATCAGCTTTTAGTGTTCAAATGGCTATTTAATCATATTCTGACCAATTCAGATTGCATGCAAAATTGTTTCCTTTATTTTCATCCATATTCTCTCATGCCATTTGAAGGCTGCAGTTGCATTTGAGTTTATGTGAATTTGTAGGAACACACATTCATGCTGGTGTGTAAGTGTCCACAAAATACTACAAGCTTTCTGTATACAGTTGACCTGAAATAGGTACATATTTCATTAAAACTCATACAGAGCATGATTTCAGTAATATCACACTCTTAGAAGTAACATTAAGGTCTCAGCTACAGGAATTTCAGAATTCTGAGTCAGTTTAATTGTAACAGCTGTTTGTGTGGACTGTATTGGCTTTAAAAATCAAATACCTAATAGCTCGAACAATGTCTGTGTGAGCTTCTCTGAGGCCTCTGTAGGTGTCACGAGACAAAATTACACGGGGAAGAGCACAGATCTCCAAGAAAACAAAGGCTTGGCCCTAATCAGGAGCTTTAGTCCACATAAGTGTTTGCAACAGCCTTGCTGGATTCATAGGTGAAAAACTTTGGTTTTCAGTCTGTGGAAATCTAGGGCATCCTTGTCTATCGAAATCTGGATTGCAGCCTTGTAGCCAGACAAATTATATGGCCTTTTCCAGTAGCAACACAGATTGTGAAATAATTCTGTGAGGACAAGGGCTTGTCAGATCTCAGTTGCTTGAAGCTTTGTTTTGCTCTTTTAAGTCTTATAGCAGTTCTCTGAAAGAGTGATAGGGGTTGCCTAATCAGTTTTAGCTTTAGCTTGCTTTTGTATGGTTGTATAATTTAGTGCCTATTTTTATAATAATCTTCATCACTTTCTCTGCCTAATGGGTAGAACTAACAAGCCTCTATTCTTTTGAAAACAAACTGAATGACAGCATGGAGAAGAACAGACATGGGATTTTATTAGAGGCTTGAAAACTGTGAACACGAGGTAGTACCAGAACCAGCCAAGCTACAACCAGCCACTTCACCCATCAGGGCGTCCTAAGTAAAGAGAAATAAGCTCTCCCCATCATCCCTGGTGCCTTTCTCTTGGAGAAGAGCTGTAGCCAGGGACAGTTTGCCATAACCCTCTCTCCTATTCCAGACTAAGCAGGATTCACAGAGGAGTCTGTGGATAGCATAACAGTACAGAGAAGCGAGAGGTATTACAAGGTCTGTAAATTTAGAAATGTTTTTGTTGTAGTTGGCAGTATTTTTTTAATAGTAATGAATAGATTTGGGCTAATAAGAAGTTCCTTTTTTTAGACTGTTGTAGTCTAAGAATACATTCTTAAATCCTTGACTTTCCATCTGGGTTGTGTTTGTAAGGCCCACATAAACTGCATGAGCTCTACTAGTAGTGTCCTTAGAAGTGAGCACATTGGGCTTATGGGGGTTGTACTTGGCTTCCCTTGGCTGCATAATGAACACAGAGATTAAAAAAAGAGGAAAGCAAAAAATTTTTTTTCACTGCTATTAAAGAGAGCTTCTGCCAAGGTGTTTTATATGAGGGAAAAGATCAGGTATGCTAGAAATCCTTTGTCTGTCTTGGCAAGGGTTGAAGGTGGAGGTTTATGAACCAAGTGAACCAACAAAAGATCCCTGTAAGATTGAGCTTGCCATGTTTGCAGAAGCATGAGTCTGTGCAGTCCTTGTATGTCCCTGACAGCTCCACTGCCAGCATGAATACAAGAATATAACAGGAGCAAGAGGCCCTGCCCCTGGACCATATCACCAAAGGCTACCTGTGGTGAGGCTGTTGTTTGTTTACTTTTATAATATTACAGCTTGCAATCAATACTCATACAGTTAGCTGAGTGCTGAAGGGACAAAATGAATGGGTTTTCTCTTTCTATCTGGAGTCCACTGGCTTGTGCCTTTTAAATGACTAATTTTTTAAGCAGCTTACCATGATTTTGAGAGGAAATTTCCAATGCAGAATTAATATCCTGGACAAGAAAAAAAAAACAAAAAACATTGTAAATAAATAGCAACATGTTAATCACCTGATTTGCACTCCCTTACCCTGTCTAGCATTGCTGTGCTCTGTTCCTTCCCATGCTCTTCTCAATATTTCTGCCTGTTGATCTTTTATACTATGACCTATGTGAGCACCCTCCAAAAGCATTGGCTTCCTAAGCTGTCGTAGAAGGGGTAGGAGGAGGAGAGAGGTTTGGAAGTTTATTCTCAGATGTCCATCTGAGGCCTGAGAGTAGTTGGCACTTTGGAGAAACTTCATTCTTGCACTTGAATATGTGGATCAGCAGCTTGCTTGGACTTAGGCTCAGCAGATATGGCATGTAAGAGTACCATGCAGCATATATTTTTGAAATACGTTTTCAATATTGGGATTCCCAAAATTAGTTCTGTGCAGAGCTGTGAAGCTCCATTATAAAGAAAAATATTTCTCATTCTTGCTAACAGATAAGCAGCCAATTGTTTTTTTTAATTGCTCAAGAGGTTTCAGTAGAATGGTTGGCTAAGGAGGTTTTGTAAAGAAAAAAACAAAGCAATCTTTCTGAAGTAAAGTACAAATTTTCTGAATGCGGAAAATGTCTTTGAATAATTTTTGCTTCTAATACTGTATTTTAATAATTTTAAGGTAATATTAAAATGTCTTCTGCAAAACCCTGATGTTTTTGGGAGGGTAAGGATGTTTTCCAGGGTCTGTTTGATTGATAAAAAAAAAATTCAGTCTTGTGGTTTTACATCAGAGGGAAAAGCTGTGGTCTGTTTTACTGTCCTACCCTCCATCCCATAGGAGTTTTTCTGTAGTTCATCCAATTTTCCTCTCATGCACCATTACATTATCCTCTGTATTCTTGAATACTCTTTTGTATACTTGAGTTTTCTTTTCCTTTCTTCTTTCCCTTCAATGTCTCCCTCCTTTTTTTCACCAGTTAAGAGCCTGAGGTGGAGGCTGCTGGTTTTCTCCTGTTGAAGTTACTCAGTTTCCTCAATGCCTGCTGGTGCTTTGCATGGGGAGTCACCAAGTGGGATGGAATTGGTTTCAGAGAGTGAAATTGGGTCACAAGCCATTCATGATAGTATCCCAAATACCAGGGAGATCATTGGTTTCCAGAGTCTTAGAAGACTGTCTGGTGCAAATCAGAAATGGTGTTGATTCTTTTTTTTTGTGAGTTACGCAAATGAGACACTGAACATAGAACTCTTGTGCAATAGTTTACAGATAATGATTTAGCATAAACAGAGTACCTATATTTCAAGCCCATGATTAATTAAATCAATCAGCTGCAGTTCTGGATCTCAACTATGTTATTTTTGGAACAGTAGCCTGCTATGTTTTCATTAAACTAATCATGTAGCTAATCTCTGTAATTCAGAATCCTTAATGTGTAGTAAGAGTTACTTTAATGCTGACCACACCTGCCATTTTATTGCTATAAATACTCTTGAAGATAGTTTGGAGTCTTAACCAATCAGAAGTAAAAGAAACAACCAATGTCTTCTGTATTTGTCCAGAAAAGATCACAAGGTAAATTAATTAGTTTAATTAGTCTAAATCATGATGGCTTGCCTTCAGGTGGGTTGGTTGGAGGCCAGAAATAGCCTTTCTTTTTCTCACAGGAGTGTTATTTAGATTCACTTTAAAGTTTGAAAGGCTGAAATGAGAGCTAGAACAGTTAGCTTTTTTGACTTAAAGGAGAGTTAGGAGCAGGATTGTTTTGTAAAGGCATGGATAAATTTAGTGGGTTTTGGATTTTTTTCCAGAGACTGCTTGTTTTTTTTTTTAAAGAATTCCTTAATGAATCTCATAGTCAGATTCCTTCTTCATTTATCATGTACCAGTAATCCTATTGCAAGAAAGAGAGGAGCTTTATCAGCTACAGCATGCCACCACAGCAAGTAAAACTTTTGATTCATATGGTTTTGCTGATGTGATACCGCATTTTGGTGGACGTCATTCAAACCAGCACAAAGTAAGTGATACAGTGAAAATTTTCAGAAGGAATTCAGTGCCTCACCAAATGGAGCAGACCAGCTATGATGACACTTGCAGACCTGCTGGACAAGGTGAGGTTCATGGGTTTGAGAGGGTTTAAAATACAGCTTGTGACCATGTTGTATGGCTTTCTAGATATTCACATGCATATACCTGTTATTCACACAGATATGTTTGGGTTCTATTTGACATCTATGAAATTCTGGCCAAGTGGTGTAAATGAAAATTCTGTTGACAGAAGGTCTGTCAACAATCTGTAGAGATTTCACTTTTCTCCCCACAGTGAGAAGTTGTTACAAGGCCTCTTCTGTGCTCACATAACACTTGAACTCTCTTGAAGATGTAGGTGGTACAGAACCCTTATCAATCTCCTTGTCCATAGACTTTGTACTGGTGCTTATAACTCAGTCATGGGATATTTTCTACATGAAGCTGGTAGCAAAGGAGAACAATCCTAACAGAATTCTTGAAATCTCACTCATCACTTTGTTCTAGGTATCTGCTTTGACACCAGGATTCAGCAACATGTTTTTAAGAGAAGAATTTAGGAACTATGGCAGTTATTAATGTAGCTTTCTTCATGATCAGCTGGGTTTTGTACTAAGAATTATCATTTCAGATATGCTGTATACATTAGTTATATTCAGATATGCTGAACTATATTACTTAAGTATGACTGTTTGACGTGAAATGGTTTTCTGTGTTGAATGCTGAATGTGAAGAAGTGACTTCTGCTAGAAGAAAACGGACAGAATTCTCATCAGAGAAAGTGTTTTTCTGCCTTAAATGCTGCAAAGTAGTTTTTATGTAATGTTGAACATGTGTGGGTTTGTTTTCCATATTGTTTTTATTCCTCTCCTTGCTACCATTAGTGATATGTAATTAGTTTCTTGTCCAGGAGTCTGTGGAGACACCTGTGAGAAGCACTTTCGCTGACAGGGCAATTTATTTGAAAGGTGTAGCTATTGAATGGTATAGTTGTCCTGGCAGAAACCAGAAGTTCTAATAAATTGTGTTCTGGGTTGAGATCTACATTAAGCAAACTGAGGTTCTGCTTTACCAGTTCAGCTTCTCTTATCAGTATTTTGGCCAAGTGGGATATTGGGCTGCTTACACAGGAGACAGCCTGCTGGAAAAACCCTCCCACTCCCCACCTGCCTCAGCTAGCTCAGCTAGCTAGGGTCAGAGATGGAGGAGGTTTTCAGCATGGAGAAAGGTAAAAAATGAGGGAGGCTTCTTTTTTCCCCAGGACCACAGTCCTGCTTTATTGGCAAAACAAGCTCCAGAGGAAGAAGAAGAGAGCAACCAAAGGCTGGCAGGGAATTTTAAACTTGGGGGTAGGGGAGGCGGGGAATAGAACCACAACCAATGAGGTACAACTGAAGGGGCGGGGCAAGGGGAGGACTCAACCAACACCACAAACCAGGGGGAGTACAGAACAAACCATTCGGTGCAATATAGTAACCCCCCCCAAACCCTGTAAACAAAACAAGCTGCTTAGTGCAATACAATAACCACCAGCCAAGGCCTGAAGCTTAGCACACCACATTTGTTTATGATCATTTGTTGGTTTATGATCAGCCACTAGATAATTTCAGAGTTAACAGCTGAAGGTCAGGCGTGACTCAAACACTCAGGTTTGGGAAACATTTTCTTCTTTTCTTTCTTCTTTTGAGAAACATTTGGCAAACATTTTCTCCAGTCTGACGCCATTACTGGACTAGTGGCTATGGTGTTGGTGGCTCTCTGCTTCTCAGTTCACAGTCATTAGGTAAAGGGCTCTTTGATGATAATAACCAAGTGTCTTCCCTCTTTCTCATTGTGTGCAGGACACAATTCCTCAAGGGCAACATGATCCAAAGGATAAGTCTCTCATTTGTAGGTAAAAATTAGTGCATTGTGGGCCACTGAGATAGCAAACTGAGTGCCAGTTGTCTGGTACCTTCTAACTGTTGCATCCATTATGTTATTTTTTTAGTTGTACTGTTTTCAGGCAAGTGGTCTGCATTGTGTTTGGGTGGAAGGCAGACAAGCAGATCTTATGCCACAAAGCCATTTGTACTTTTTGTCACAGTTTGGCTTTTGGAGTGATTGATACTATTGCTGAGGTTTCAGTTACTTCGAAAACAGTAAAGAATATACAGTACTTGGAATTTACTGACTGCCTTTTGCAGTAAAGTCTTACCTTTTATTCCATCATCTCTTTTTTGTGCTTTGGTTTGGTTTATGTGGAAGAGGGCTCTGGGGAAGACATTTTAACCCTCTATTGTCCTGTTTAACCTGTTCGGAATTACAGGCATGCTCACGCAGAGGTTGCACTGGGATAATGTGGAGCCTTTGGACATGCCAGGTGAAGTCACAAAGAGAGAATGTGAAGCTGTCTCATCTTGGGGCATGCTTGATCAGCCCTTGTCCTGTAAGGGCAGCGTGTGTTCTGCTGGCTCCAGCAGCAAGCAGTCAGGAAACCTGTATTCCTGAAATGTGCAGTGAAGACTGTGTGCTTCTTGTGCAGGAAATAGCAAGCACACTTGAAGTGCACAGATTGTGTTGTCAAGTGGACAAAACACTTGACAGGAGTCTGAGAATAATGTGTCTTTCTTCAGCCTATACCTTGAGTAATTGTGTGATGTTTTGCAAATTGCTTCAACCTCCCAACAGGAAATAGAGGACCTTGCTTTACACTGAGATCTGTAAGAGATAGTATAATATACAGTTCTTTGCCAAAGCTTGGATAATCATTGTTAGCAGCAGCATTAATTTTAATGTGTTTCCATAATTGAATGGAGGTTTGACTTATGGAATTTGTGTTTCAGTTGGGCAAACTGATAGTTGATGGAATAGTGCAGAGATTTTGGCGATATTTTTTTACTTGTAAACAGAATTATTATTTTAATGAGAGTATAATAATCTTTATAATTTGAAGCCAGTTGCTAACAGAGGTTTGCAAATTGTTAACAGAAGGTTTAACTAATTTGCATAAGGAAATAATGATGTTTCAAGTATCTTTTAGATTGTTACAGTTATAGTTGGTGTTGCTTCTAATGTATTATTTTTGCCTTGTTTTGGAACAGTGTTAACTGCTGCTGAAAAGATCATGAAACTAAGAGACAGAAATCCATGGGGGTTTTTTTGTGTTTGCATCACGTCCTGGTACCAAATGGCCAGTGGTTACCTTCCTCACTTCTGGTCAGAGAAGATTTGGGATTCTGCTGTGAGGTGGGGTCCCACATGTGCCAGTGGTTTTGCTACTGCTGTGGTTTGTGCAGCAGCTCCTGGATTCAGGCTGGTGGTCTCTGAGCTACTGCAGAGCTAATACACATTGATTCTGATTAACTGAAACATTGTTGAAAACTATGATGAACAGGGCCTGTTAGCATGTCTGGATTGTTGATTTGAGTGTTTCCTACAGATTCCCAGGTGCCGCACACAGTGGTGTGGCAATATATGAAATACATTGTTTATCTTTTCTTCCTACCTGTGCAGGACATAGCTTAAAAACACAGGTTTGATCACTGTCGCTAGAGTAATAGACCCCAAATTAACTGGTTTGATGACTGATCACACAGAACAACAGTTGAATGTACTGTGTCTGCTGCAGGAGCATACACTATAAGGGCTAAGGAAATGCTAGTTTGTCCTAGATATGTCCTTCTTGCTGTCTGTCATATGCTCACATAAAATACTGTAGAACGTACCTGAATGGGACATTCTAAAAGCAATTCCTGCTTTTATGGATCCCTGCGGCAAGAAAATCTCTTCAGCTTGAATCATCTTTTTCTTTGCTGTCCTTCTTACTCAATTTTCAATTCACTTATTTATATTCTCTGTCTCCACTTGTTCTCCCAGGAGATGCCAGAAAATAATCTCCTATGCTGTAGATATGGGGCTTTTTCATTAATTCACGTATGTTGCATTATACAATTACATATATTGTTTTAAGAATGGAAGCACCTCATTATACCAGAGCTTCAGATTATTAATATTCCTTCTACAATGGTCCCTAATTAGTTAGAATAGGTTTGACTTGTTCTAGTCTCATGCTGTGATAACATACCAGGCCTAAAAAGGACACAGCTACTGGGATCTACAAAGACTGTTACAGGTTTTCTCACATGCGTTCCTTAGGAATTCAGTCAAGTTGATAAAAATAGAAATAATAAATGGAGAAGGCTGATGCTGATATTATAGCTTTTATTTGCCATTGTTTTGGCCAGAGGCCTTGCACTCCGAAAATTTGTTCAATGTGAAAAAATCTTCATGGACTGGAGAACAAGACTTTTAGTAAAACTTCTTTTACATCTTATTGTGATTATTTGAGCAAAACTGGGTTATGTCTGGCTGCTGTGCAGGCTGAAGCATCTGGGGTTTGCCGTCAGTATCCCTAGAGGACTCATTGCCAGCTGAAGAGAGACAAAAGTGCTCCCACCAAGACTACACCTTTGCTTCCCTCTACTCCTTTGTCAAGTAACCTGATGAAAAGACCAGCTATGACAAGAACTGGCTAGCTGAGAGTTTTCCCACAATCTGGGAATCAGCTGATCACAGAACCATTTGGTGTCTTGCTACTTAAACCTGACACAAATGTGTGATAGGAGAGAAGCTGGCATGTAAAAAGCTTTCCCATAGGCAGTGCAGTTTTTTTAAACCAACAGTGCACAATAGGCTTACATGAACAGGCATAGAGATAAACATCTGTCCTGGTTTGAAAGACAGGTGTTTGCTAAGGAAATTATCCTTCCTTCCTACAGATTATTATGATTCTGAAATTAAGGGAGCTCTCAGGCAAAGATATGGGGGTAGGAATAACAGTTCTTTAATAGTATATCTAACAAGACAAACAAGAACAACAGCAACTGTGAAATTAGCCACAAACAGAACAGTAACTCAGTCCCAGTCCTTTCTGGCTGCAGGCACCTTTTCCCTGAGCTGCAGTTCCCGGTACTGGGGGCAGGCAGGTCCCGCAGAGCTGCAGGAGGGCTGGGGGTGATGGCAGCGCTGTCCCAGGGGGAGAGAGATGGAGAGAGCCCTCCGCTCACAGTTTCAGTCCCGATGCTCAGCAGAGTGCTGGATGGTGGCAGGTTAAAGTGAGAAGGCAGCAGTGCAGGGTGTGACAGCAGCGAGGATGGCTCCTGACGCTGGATGGCAGGGATGGAACTGAGGCGGCGATCATCCTTGTCGTCTGAACTCCGCGGGGAAATGGGGCAAGGCCCAGTCTTCCGCTTCCTCTTCTGGATGTTTGAATCTCGCGGGTTTCCCTCCTCTCTCTCTCCTCCCCCTTGTCACCAGGGCCCAGTCAACAGGTATCTTAGCATGACAATGGGGAAAATTCCACAGAAGGAAAAGGGAAAGAACCAACCCCCAACAACATCTGTAACATCAGGGGTCCTCTAATGTTAAATCAGGCAATTTAGCCCTCAGTTGAATTGCTAGTTTCTTTGCTAGTTTGTTCAGTTGCTTTCAATCATCTGTTGTGAAAGGTTTTTATATTCTTGGATTGCCTTGCAACCCTCTGTTATGGTTAGGAACACACATCAGTTGGAACTGAAGGCATAGCTTGTGGTTACAGTATTGTGGTATGGAAAATCTTGGTTATTTCTAACCTTAGCATGGCAAAGGATTCATTAACGGGCTGAGGTATTAACATCTCTTTGCTAAGACATTTTGAAAACTGGATTTGAAAAGTTACTAATAGTGTATCTCCAGGGTACATAAAAGTTTAATCGAATAATGCTCCATAAGCTGCTCTGACTCTTTAACCAGGTTCCATGTGTTTGCCAAGTTACAAAGCCACATGGCACAAGAGCTGGGGGTATTAAAAGTGCTGTTAAAAAAATGAATTGCTGAATTTTTTTCCTTGGTCCAAACAGGGTTGGTTTACCTTGTTTTTTATGGTCAATGAACACTAACCTCTGAGATAAACCCCATTTTATCCAATAAGTAAAGGTGAAGTCTGTTTGGAAAATGAAGTGTTTTGAGAATATTTGTATTTTATAATGGGATGCAGTGTAAGATGTGACTGTCTGAGGCACATCACAGGTGACATTCCTGACTATTTTGTTTGCCCTGAAACTGTATTTCTCAATGGTTAGCAGTTCAGAAGGTATCCTCGACACAGAATGTGGCCTTACTAGAGTCACAGTAGCTCTGCTGTGCCTAAATCCATCATACACATTGTGTATTTTACAACTCTGGGTCAAACTGAAGAGCTGAGATAAGGAATACATTAAGTAGTTCATAGGTGGTGAGACAAGAGCCTGCATCATGGTGCAGGTGGCAAGCACTGGCAGCTGATCCAGCTCCTCCATCGTACCCTCAGACGAACTCACTTGTGCTGATCATGATACTTCTCCCACTAACCCTGCTGAGAGTTGGTGAGAAAGCAGTGACCCCTTGTGAACCTCACAGGCTCCATATGCCAAGGCCTGAATTGCCACCCAGATGCCAGTGAGGTCAAAGAGTCACAGGAAGATGTTGTGCAAAGCATCTTCTGCAAAATATATCAGCTCCCACCTCCTTCCTCCTCCCTGGCCCTGATGCATAGAGGTGCTTCTCATCGGGGCAGAGTTTCTTTGTGAATGTCGGAAATAAGGCTGGACCTATCCAAATCTAAGCTATTGCTTGATGTGCTCAGGTTAAAATTTATAGCAGAGGATTTTGATTCTTTCTTGTGTCTCATACTTGGTGCAGTCCTGCACCTGGTACTCTGGCCTACATACTGCTTCTCCAGCTCCGCCTTCCCTCCTACTCTGTATGTCCCTGTAAAGGCATTTAAACCAGACTTAGCTTCTTGATGTGTTGCCTCATGCATGCAGAAAAAGACGCACACTGTCAGTAAAATTACATTGTGTTTGTCTTCTTTACTCTTCTTTTTCTATTTTTTGTGCAAAACTAGTGTCTTAACACAGTGTTATAAGGTTATGTTACTTAGAATAGCCAGTATCCTGAAGTAATGCTAAGTGGGTAGAGTTTGGTGTGTTAATATATGAATTTTTATCAGGACAGAAATGCTCTGCCGAAAGGGCCCAGGTCTTCATTGTGTTTTTGTTGCATTTGCTTGTTATGGGTGGTGAGGTTTTGGGCAAAACATGTCCTGTAATCTTGAACAGATTTATACAGATAAACATTATGATCATTCACAGAATTCACAGAATGACTAAGTTGAAAGAGACCTTCAAGATCATCAAGTCCAACCCATGCCCTAACATCTCAACTAGACCATGGCACCAAGTGCCATATCCAGTCTTTTTTTGAACACATCCAGGAACAGTGACTCCACCACCTCCCCAGGCAAACCATTCCAGTATTTTATCACTCTCTCCATGAAAAACTTTCTCCTAATATCCATTGCAGCTTCAGACTGTGTCCTATCGTTCTCTCAGTTGTTGCCTGATGAAAGAGACCAACCCCCACCTGACTACAGCCACCTTTCAGGGAGTTACAGAGTGATAAGGTCACCCCTGAGTCTCCTTTGATCCAGGCTAAAAAACCCCAGCTCCCTCAGCCATTCTTCATAGCACTTGTGTTCCAAGCCCCTCACCAGCCTTGTTGCCCTCCTCTGGACACACTCAAGCATCCCAATGTCCTTCCTAAACTGAGGGTCCCAGAACTGGACACAGTCCCAAGGTGCAGCCTCACCAGTGCTGAGGGGAAGATTGATCTCCCTGCTCCTGCTGGGCACACTATTTTTGACACAGGCCAGGATGCCATTGGCCTTCTTGTATGTGTACAGTCAGTGTTCTATAAGCATGTCTCTTAAACTGCAAGTTACAAGTCAATTGCAAAAAATCTCGTGGTTTAAAACACTCTGTGGGCAGTTCTGTGGGCTGAAAATGTGATTTTACAATTCTGAGGAAGAATCTTTTTCTTGAGAATGGATTGTATTTAAGGAAAACTATTGCATTGTTTATCTCCCTTCGATCTATATATGATGTATCTTGTAACCTAAGTCTGTCTCTTATTTTGTGTTGCAAAAGGAGAGCTTCCCCAGGGTATTTTGTACACAGTTAGACCTTGATGTTCTTTGTAGTCTGTGTCCTTGGTCTATTACGTCAGTGCTCTGTGTTATGAACCTCATTTTGGAGTTTGCAAAAACTTGAAATATACTGAAATACCTCTGTCTTTTTCAGGGTATAAAGTTTTGAACAGTGTCTCCCCAACAACTGTGTTGAGAAATGGCTTTAGGAAACAATACCCAGAGAAGTTATTCCATCATCCCCTGCTTCATCTTTGTTGAGGTGAGTGCATCATTCAGCTGCCAAGCCTACACAGAAGGCAGCTCTTCCCTGAAGGAATTAAGTATTTAGCCATTTTATTTGTAGCAAAGGATGCTGTCTTAGTTGTTCATATAGATATCCATGTTCATACTTAGTGCCATCAGATCCCACTGAAAAAAAGTCCTGCATGAGTTATCCAGATCTCAGGTACAAGCATGCAAGAACAAGTAGAGACTCTGTGTATCCAGGACTTCTCTGTCTGGTTTTCTGGCTAGTCCTGTGGTACTTGGCAGAGAATGGGCAGTAGCTGTAGGTGTAGGTCAGCAGCAGGTGATTGTTCACCTTCCCAATCTTTCCTCAGACCTCTCTCTGTCTTGGTGCTGCACAGGGACTAAAACTCATTGAAGGAAATTTCTGATCTCACAGTCTGATGGTTCACAGGCTTGGGAAACAACACTCAGCTCTGATTTCAGTTCAGGTGGAGCACAAAATGTAGATGAGATATGCCTGACCTTTAAGTGTGATGAAGAAGCTTAGCTGAAACAAGGGCTGAGAATTGTCCAGCAGGACATCTACAGTTAATGCTCCATGTCTTTGTTAAAGGCAGTTGGTGTGGTGGGTTTTTTAATTATTATTGTATTGTTTTAATCCATACAGATGGCAGTTTGTGGTTCTTTAACTTAGCCTAACCGATAGACTGGCAAACACTGATTATTCAAATTCATGATTGTTCAGCTGGTGCTTATAAGGCTGTGACAGTTTTCCTGGCAAGGGAAGCAGCTCTGTGTTTTCAGGGAGGATGAAAGCTTCCACCAGTTTTAGATGGTAAAAAGGAGATAACTGCCTGTAAATAACCAGCTTCAGAGCCACCTGTCTCATGTAGCTTTGATGGAATGCTCACTCTTTGGCCCGAGTTCTGAGGCAACTTGAGGTCTTCCATAAGATAAATGCCAGGAACTATCAAAGGATTAATTGTTGTTCTGATGGAGACAATGGGTCACTGCTCTATTCTAACAGCTGGAGAAAGAAAGGGTAAAAATTAGTGAAAAGCTGAAATGAGGTCAGAAAAACACCAAATGAAAAACAGTCAACAAAAAACCTCAGAAAAACCCCTCAAAAAACTCAACAGGAATGCGATGTCTCAAATTTATTGCTTTAACAATCAGCTCTGAAGACTTTTAGTCCTCTAAAGAAATGAATTATGGGCCTGTTTGGCAACTTATGACAGTGACATGAATTGTTCCTTCTGTAGACAAGACTGATAGGAGGAATTTTTGCTCCATAAATGTACATTCCTTGTCCTTTCACATAATTGATTTGCTGATTAAAATATAACGTTAAACTAAAAATCAGTCAAAACCAGAGAGGTAGTGTCTGAAAAGATGTTCTCTCTGCTACATTTGATAAAAATGTTCTTCCTTCCCCTCTTTGTCCACAGTATAGATTTTTAATGTAGTACTATTGGGACTACAAATGCATAGATTTGCGTCAAGCCTTGTAGCATTAAACAACAGGAAATCTAATTTCCTGATGGGAGTGCAGAGATGATTGATAATAGCCATTCCATCTGAAAAGTCCTGTATATCCTAAGGCACACTGGAGGTGTTGTTCTTTCCCCATTGCTGTGCTTTTGAGACTAAAGTAAGGCTTTTTTATTTTTTTTCTGACAAGCTGCCCCAGACACTGAGCCCTGTGCTGGATTACCGGGTTAGGACAGACCTTATTTTTTGTTGCTGTGAAGCAACCATGAGAATTGATTAGCAGTGTGACACCTTGCTGCTGCTGTGGAAAGCAGGACAGCTAAAAATAATGTTGCTTGCTTTTCTGACAATGTTTTTTTGAGGGAAAACAATCCAGCAGCAGCCATGCTAGCAATCATGATAGGAAAAGAGATAGGCAGTAAAAATTAACATAGTCATGTTCCCCGGAGCACGCCACCTCCCCACTGGAATCTTGTCCTCTGATTAAAAGTTTTGAGATATTTGCACTTAAGAAAATAATGCTGAGCCTTGATTGTCATGTCAGTTGCCCTGCCATTAGGTATTTGCTAACTGCCTACTCTTCAGCATGCCTTGATGAAATTGTGGTGACAGAGGTAGAAATGAGGTGTCACAAGGAGTTTGGACACTTTAAATACTATCATGCTTCAGTCTGTACAAATATATCACAGTTTTAGCCCTTACTCTAATTTCCATTTTTTTCCCCATTTCATTTTCCTCCCACTGACCTAACTTGTAGCAGTTAGTTATTATGGAACCTGACCTGAATATGAATGGCTCATTATAAAATCTTGAACTCTGTGCTTGACTCTATAAATTCCTTTTTATGCTCAAAATAAAAAAAAAAAAAAGTTTTAATAGTAAAGGTATAGCATGTGATGTCTAATCTAAAATGACATAAATGTTTAATCAACATTTTTATTCCCTAATTGGAAATGCAATGCCACATTATGAGTGGATTTAAAGACTAAATAGGGAATATTTAACTAATTTTGATCCACTTATTAAATCTGAGTCGCTCTCCCAGATAATGCAGGCAGCTTTCTGGATGACTCTTCATTATATTATAAGAGGTGTCATTACAGTCTGGCATTTGTCACAAAATGTTTGTGAAGATTTGGTGCAGTACAATTTGTTAAACATGTAAACAATTAACTAGGATGTGCAGGAGACTCAGATTCTTCTTTTTGCTGCCCTCTTTTGCAGACAGCATCCTGAAAGGAATCTTCAGGAGGCTGTCTCCCAACCTTGGTTTGCATTAGACAGATGTTAAATAGTAAGAAGATGCCCTACTCCAGAGCTTCCAGAGCCCTTTGGAGTCAGTTATGGACCCAGAGGATGCAGCAAACGCTGGAGAGCTGCTTTTTGAAATGCCCTGGATCTGTCTCAAAAAATGCCAATAGTGCACAGCAGCCTGTGTGAGGATTTGTTGATGGCCAGAACTCTTCACTAAAGTGGTCTCACGGATGGCAGCCAAGCATGAGAGAAAGCAGGAGAAGCGGTGTCTGGCATGACAGGAGGAAAAGTCTCATGTTCTTCCATTTTCCTTTACAGTGGCCTTCGTTTGCCAAAGCTCTTTGTGGGGCATCTCCTCCCTCCTTCACCTCCTGGGACAGAGGTCTCTCAAAAACATCTGTAACAACATTTCAGCACAGCTGTGCCATTATTTTGCTATCCCACTTTGCAAGGTTTGGTCCAGGGAATGTTGTGTTACACTGTTACATTGTGAGAAACAGCACTCACTTTTAAAATTTTCAAAGGTTTATTAAAAACCTTAACAAAGTACAACAAAGACTGAGTAAAGAAATATTACAGTGCCAGGAGTGTAGGACTAAACTGCCATGTGCTCATCTACAAAATAAATGCTCTGCTTTTCATACCCTTGGCCCCTCTTAAAGTCTTATCAGTCAACCCTTTCTTTGCTGTTTTTTGGTGGAGGCTCCTTTTTTTGCAGCTTGATTGGAGGTCAGGTATTGTCATGCTGTGCCTCCTGTAACAAGCCTTCCCTCCTCCCAAAGTGCCCTATGCAAAGGGCACAGGTTAATCACACAGGAGAGAAAGAGGACTATGGGGAGAACAGGGCATCTAAATAATAAACCACAATAACGTAACTATACATCAGTAAAACTTTCTTTAACATATACAAAATATTCATCTCTTAAACGTGAGAGCCAACTATCAAATTACTCATCTATAATGCTTCCATGGACCACCTAGCGTGTGCTGGTTGAAGGTGGGGAAGGGTACAGTCACAACTGGCTTATGTGTTATGTACAAGAAAGTACAGCCAGTTTTCCACAGGTGAGGAATAAATTGTCAGAACAGTTAAGCTCCCTGATGTCTGGACAGTGCCAGGGATAGAAGTGGGAGAAGTGCAGTGCCTGGAAAATACCAGTCCTCTTCCTGTGGGACTGGTGAACTACCCTGAGGTCTTCATCCAGTACTGTCTTCCATGCTCTGTGCTCTTGCGCTCTGTTTGTTCATCTCATTTTGTCAGTCAGCTTTCTAGGAGAAAAATCAGGCTAGGGGGGTGTAGGAGGAGTCCAGTGTATCTTTGAATTTGGTAGGTCCAAGTGTTGTCCTTGCTTTTGCAGCCTATTTGACGCTTATCATTAGTGACAGCAAGTGCAAGGTGATACAATAATTGCATTTAGCAAATAAATTTGGAAGGCAAGTTTGGTAAACAGCATCCTCACAACTACACATGACATCAGGGGAAAGGCATGAGAGCAGCTTTAGAGTCATTGTGTCTGTTTGAATAGACGCTTTTGAAGAAGTAGTATCTTTTTCTTCCTGCAAAGAAAACCCTCTTCTCAACAAGAGTTAGGACTATAATGGCTCACTAGGTAACAAAAGGAGAAATTTGATCAGTAATTTCTGCTGATGAGGGATTTCCTACTTCTCTTTTCCTCCTGCTCACACTACAAGTCCTAGCCTGAGGGCTTGAGTTGTTTCAGGGAGTTATCTAAGGATTTATTTTCAAGTGCAGTTACTCCTGAAGGGGTTGGGCACATCTGAGGTGTGTCTTCACATGTGAAAACACTAAAATTTTCTGGAACCAGATTAAATTGAATTATCTTAATCAAAGAGTTACTGAATACCAAAAGGCTTTGATATATGACTAATTCATATTATTCATTGTGCTTCATTGTGGATTATTGTAATCCTGACTTTCACATGGTAATAGGGGAGAGTCAAATATGTAACACCATTAAAACTTAAAACATTGGGCATCTTTAAATTCAGTAATCTGAAGATGCCACTTTTTCACAGTAAATCTGTTCTTCTGCCCTTAGAAAACCTTTGCAGGCAGAGTGAAAACTGTTTCTTCTTGACAGCCTGATATATAGGTCATTGCAAAGGGCTGAGGATTTAATAGAGAAAATATATTTCTCCCTTCCCCCAAAAGAATAAAATTTTAAAAATCTGAAAAATATAAAGTTCTAATGTTGTATTTGTTTCGGTACAAACTTGGATTTGAACTGTAGGTATGCTGTAGCCTCACCAGATTTCTGCTTCTACAGTGGGGTACATTTTCCTTTACTTTTTGCTATTTTATGTTTGGACAGATTGAGTCATCTTTAAATATCAGTTCAGATGTAATTTTTTTAAAGTTTCAATTTACAGAAGCACTGAAGGAAAGCATTCTTTTTCCTTGCCCACATACATTTTCCTGTCAGTACTTATGTAGTCAAGCCAGCATCTGAACTACCAAGTAGCAGAATTTCTGAAATACTGAAATCATTTGTGTGAGACAACTGCATCTTGGACTTCTTTTTGTTATCAGCATCACAGCAGGGCTTGGGGAGCTGTGAAAAAATCAGTAAATTTAGAACATTCGTGAGATATGTGGCACTTATTTTATTACAATTTCTTGATTAGGTGTTCTGAAAATTTTGTACATTTGGGTGTGCTCAAATGTTTTTTAGCAGCATTTGAGGAGTGTGAAATGGCACCTTAAGTTTGCTGTAGTCCTCAAAATTACATTTATAAGAGACATTGAATATATTTGAAGTGACTTTTTATTTGTTTATTTTTAAAAGAGTCACATCTCATAATAAAAGTTTGGTGCTTGCATTAGAGCTTTAATGATATCATTAAAATTGCATAAAGGACATAGAGACATAAGATGGCAATTTTGGATATTCAAAATACAATGTTTTAGTCAAGATAATGTCCACTTTTCCTAGACGGTGCAGAATAAATCCCATCAGATTTAACATAACCTTTAACTGGAAGGGCATCCCAAGGTGAACTAACTTCCAAACAGCTGCAGACCTCAACGACTCTGTTCCTTCCTTCTCCATCCAGGCCATGCTTAAATGTACTGTGCTGCTCAACAGGGATGCTGTGAGCACAGAATCACAGAATCACAAGGTTGAAGAGAGCTCCAAGATCATTAAGTCCAACCCATGCCCTAACACCTCAACTAAACATTGACACCAAGTGCCACATCCAGTCTTTATTTAAACACATCCAGGGATGGTGACTCCACTGCCTCTCTGGGCAGATCATGCCAGTACTTGATCACTCTTTCCATAAAAAACTTTTTACTAACATCCAACCTATATCTCCCCTGGTGCAACTTAAGACTGTATCCTCTGGTTGTGGCAGTTGCTGCTTGGAGAAAGAGACCAACCCCCACCTGACTGCAGCCACCTTTCAGGAAGTTGTAGAGAGTGATAAGATCACCCCCGAGTCTCCTTTTCTCCAGGCTGAACAGCCCCAGCTCTCTCATCCATTCCTCGTAGGACTTCTAAGCCACTCCCCAGCCTCGTTGCCTCCTCTGGACGTGCTCAAGTGTCTCAATATCCTCCTGTCTGAGAGGCCCAGAACTGGACACAGCATTCAAGGTGTGGCCTCATCAGTGCCAAGTACAGGGAAGAATGACCTCCCTCCTGCTGGCCACACTATTCCTGATACAGGCCAGGATGTCACTGGCCTTTCTGTCCACCAGGTTACATTGCTGGCTCGTGTTCAGTCAGCTGCTGACCAGTGCCCCCAGGTCCCTTTCTGCCCGGGCCCTGTCCAGCCACACTGTCCCTGGAGTGCCCCAGAGCCATGACATATCCTGGTTTTGTGTCACTGCCTGTCATTAGATCCCCACTTGGGCTGCCAGAACCGGTGCTGACAGATGCTGTGCAAACTCAGAGGGGCTCCTCTTGTAGCAGGGTAATATTTCTGCATAATCCCTGTGCTTCAGTCACTTATTTTTCTTAGGATTTGTTGTTTCTGAATTCATCCACTCAGCATATGTATCTGTTTCTCGTTCCTCTTTCTAAAAATCTCTTTATGTTCCCCATTTGCTAGTTGTTCCTCAGCGTTTGCTTTCTTTCATCCTCCACATACCTCCTTTGTTCCAGGTGACTGGATAACTCCATGTTGTTGTAAAATAGACTTAATCGCAGTGAAGAGGTGTCTCTTGAACTTTGGATTATTTTTGTTGAATTACTATATTGAACAGCTTTTTTTGAACAGCTTTCATATTACCTGACTATAAAAGAATCCTTCTAAGTGCTTCACAGTTAGGCAGACAACACAGAAAACTCTTGACCAAAATAGGCACTGTGAAATAAAACTCATTATTATTTCATTCTCCTTAGCTTCTTGAGGACCTCTTAAAATTAACATTAAGATGTTGCCATGAGAGATTAGGTGCTTTACTGAACTTTTCTTTAAAACCTAAGTGAAAGAAAGCTTGTATCCCTGCTTGCAGACACATGAAATCTTTTTTTTATCCTTCCCTTTATCCCGAAAAGTTCCCATTGCAAGTAATCCATTTGACAACCTGAATAACAACATTGTTTCCGCCAATGAATCTGGTAGACTTTTCTAGGAAGGGATTAAAGGTACCAAAAATTTCTTTGTCTTTGTGAATAATAAAAATTCATTTGGTAGTAGAAAAAAATGCTATGAACAAACTGCTTTACCTGTTTACATTGTACCTTGAAGCTAGCCAACACTTCTGAGACTTACTGTAATTGATAATATGTTGCTCTGTTTAATCAGGTTTCTAAGAGAAGGAATTGTACAGGTTTGGTTTTTTTAAATACTCAGCAGGTAGTAAGATTGGATTTGCTCTGGTTCTGAAGTATGAATGCATTTTTCCTACTTGTTTGTAAGAAAAAACCCAGAGCTTTAGTGATTTTTTTCTAGAAAAACTACCGATCAGAAAGTTTGTGTAAATCTTTGAGGAAAGGGGTTATGAAAAAGGCACTATTCATGCAGGTGTTCTGTGTGTGCAGAAGTCTGCAGGCCATATTTGAAGCCTTCTAAGTTGGAAGGCATTTCCAGTAATGACTGGAAAGCCTCCTTAACTAGGTTTAAGATAGATAGCAATGTGAAAGTGCACAGGACACAATATGTAACTGCCCACTTTTTTCCCTCCTTCCTCTTCAGAAGTGTACTTATGTTTTGTTTTCATGGATATTGCTGTAAAGCTCTTAATGTGTTAACTTTTGTTTGTTTGCCTACTTCAAAAACCTAAGGGTTTTTCGTGTTTTCTCTCCACACATTGCACACAACATTGAGCTATTTATTTCCTCAGATACGTGAAAATTTGGAGATCAAGAAAGGCTCAGTGCATTATCAAATTGCTGATTGTTCCTGTAATAAAGCAGCACTATTTCCTCTGGTCTGCATCTGTGAATAAAATTTTGTTTTGTTTTGGTCTGTAGGAATATCCCTGCACTTACTTCCCGTGATAATTTGCATAAGTTACATGAGGTTCTAAAAAGAGTGGAAAGGAATCAAGAGGGACTCACAAATGCAGTCTGAGTAACCCTAAGTACAACAGTCAAGCCTTTCCAGAACTGATCAGTAGAAAAGACATTAAAAATGCAGCAGCAAAAGAAGATACTTAAAGCATATTTTGAAGTATCAGACCCCTCCCAGCTTTTTTGAGAGTGGCTTTGACATCAGGAGAATTTTTAAAAGTAGAATAGGTCTTCTGAAGCATCATGCCCATTTCATCATGACTTGATTTCTGGTTCCAGACTAGCCACTCCAGACACTGAAAATGAGGGCTTTGTTTTAGCAGTGTTTCAAGAGTGAAGTCTTAACATCAGCCTTATGGCAAAAAGATTTGTTTCAGTGATTTAGTTTTGAAATAATATTGGCATTTTCTGCTCTCTAGAGATTCTGACTGAGTTTTAATACCAGGTTTATGAATTGGTCTGCCAAGCCTTGTGCATCCTATACAAACCTAAGGTACTGCATCAACTGCAAGTTTCTGGCAACATTTGGGTGCCTTAGTGTGGGTAGAAAACAGTTTCTAAATTGTAAGGTCTTCTCCCTCTAAAGCACAAATAGATAATCCAGTTGCCAATACCTAAGTAACATGAAATAAATAAATCTATTATTACTGCAGCAGAATGTGGTGACAACAAAAAGTCTTTCTGGAGAAATTCTTTTTCTGTATTTCTAACTGGCTTGGCCAGTCCACCTCAGGCTTCATGATCTGTTTTGTAACTCCTGGGGTGTTCTGAAGGGACATCTGGTGCTTCTTCTCAGTCCACTCCCACATCCCAGCATTTTTGCAATAAACAGTTCTTTGAGATGTTTCCTTCACTGGTGTATTTCACCAGGGATTTCTGTGAGGTGGTGGATACAGTGCAAGTAGTTTGCAGATCCCATTCCTAAAGTCAGAGCCTATGCTTTTTACACAGGTAGGTTTGCACTTGTCATTTTGTCACAACTGTGGCAACTGCTCAGTGGAGCTGTTGAAGACACAGAATGAAAATAGATCAATGCTGATGCATTTACAGGAAATAAGTGAGACAGCAGGAATTGATGCTTTGAGAGTTGTTGCATTTTGTGCACATGATGCTAAATGGGTGCTCAGGTCTTAACAGACATGAAATTATTACTCATGATGGTGTGTGCTTACAACAACAATGGCAGATTGACTGTCGGTTTTAGAGTTCATGAGTCTTCTGTGCACTGAAGGGTTATGGCACCTGCAACGCAGGGGTCCTGCAGTGCATTCCCTGGGGTATTTTTCACTCATCTGCTGTCCTTATAAGAAAATCAGAAATGCAGCAAGGCTGTTCCTGTGCCTGTGCTGACCATTTTGTCATCACCTTCTTTGCACCTCTTTCAATGACAATTACACTGTGGTTTGTTTGTGTACTAGTACCACTAGGAGATCTTTCTGTCTAAAGACATTCAAAGTGCTTCGCAACTATTAAGAGAATACTGAGTTGATTTAACCAATACGAAAGAGCTGCATTGTCCTCAGACCAAGCAACCCTTGCACCCAGGAGAGCAACATCCTTCACCAACAGAACTAAGGTGGTTGTGAACCTTGTCTTGGCAGCTGGGCTCTGAACATCTGTGATAAACAGACGATAGCTAGAGAAGGGTATAAAACAGGTTTGTTGTATCATGACTCAACTCTCTCTAACATGGTGTTGTTGCATCCTCTGGAGTGTCAATCTGCTTACTAGTTTGTCCTGGTTTGAAAGACAGGTGTTTGCTAAGGAAAGCAGAAGCTTCCCTTTGGACTGAAAAAAAAAATCGTGATTCTTCCGATTATTATAATTTTGGAATTAAGAGAGCTCTCAGGCAAAGATATGGGGGTAGGAATAACAGTTCTTTACTAGTGTATCTAACACGACAAACAAGAACAGCAACAGCTATGAAATTACCCACAAACAGAACAGTAACTCAGTCCCAGTGTTTTTTGGCTGCAGGCACCTTTTCCCTGAGCTGCAGTTCCCGGTGCTGGGGGCGGGCGGGTCCCGCAGAGCTGCAGGAGGGCTGGGGGTGGTGGCAGAGCTGTCCCAGGGGAAGAGAGAGATGGAGAGAGAGAGCCCTCCGCTCACGGTGTGGGTCCTGGTGCTCAGCAGAGTGCTGGATGGTGGTAGTTCACAGTGAGAAGACAGCAAGGCAGGGTCCGATAGTGGTTTCCTGATGCTGGGATGGGACACAGGCGGCGATCGTCCTTCTCGTCCGAACTCCGCGGGGGAAATGGGCTGAGGCCCAGCCTTCCGCTTCCTCTTCTGGCTGTTTGAATCTCGCGGGGCTTACTTCTTCCCTCCCGTCCCCTCCCCCTTGTCACCAGGACCCAGTCAACAGGTATCTTAGCATGACAATGGGGAAAATTCCACAGAGTGAAAAAGGGAGAGAACTAACCCTCAACATAGTTTGTTACAGATTTTTTCCCAGGGCTTTGTTGGTTTTTTTTAATATGAAAAGCCCTTATAAATTGTTGGCATGCATAATACCAATGTCAAGGGGCTTTACAGCTTTCTTATGACATCTGTAATTTTTGTTTATATCAACCAATAACTTCAGTAGTTGACAGAAAAAGTAAAAACTACTGTACCTAGCACTTGAAAAGTCTGCAGTCTTTCCCTGTTTGCCAGACACAGCTAATGACACAGCAGTATCTCCACTCTCCTCTGAGACTTTCTTGGTCTTCTGGGAATTTCTTATGACTTGTCAGGGGAGCCCTGGAAACTCTTAGAGCAACATCAGGTTGCCAGTGAGGACAGCTAGATGAGCCTATGTCTGCTAGCAGCAGCCTCTAGTCAGCTCTGCCAGCTACTCCTGATCCAAGGGGTCTCTGAGCTTGTGGATCTTGAGTCCTGAACAAGGAGGGTCAAGTGAGACACTGGTACAGGTTGCCCAGCGATGCTGCATCTTCCAAATCCTGAACCTTCAACTGCAGCAGGAGAACAGATTTCTCTGTTTACCAGGGCTGGAAGGTGGAAACTCCAATGATGATGAAGGTTAGAAGCTGTGACTTCTGGCTATGGGGGAGCAGACCCCTGCTCCACCTGCAGATCTGCAGCCATGAGAGGAGGTTCAGTGCTGAGTCAGCTCCCTGGATGAGAGCTCTGTACAGGGAAATACTTAGACCAACTCAACCTGAACCATGTGGCAAGAGAAAACAGTGAGTGGAATGTTGAAATTTTCTCTACCTGTGGAGAGTAAAGGCTCCCATGAGTGCTTTCCTTGATATTGCTGGTGAGGAGGAGGAGGGTCTGAAGAGGACTGGATGGATCTGATGGGTCCACAGTTGAGATCACAGATCACAGAATAGCCTTAGTCCAGCTCTTAAGTGAATGACCCATACCTGATGTCAGCAGGAAGGCTTGACTTCTGTGTCCATGGGACGCTCTTTGATGATCTGGACTGCTTAGAAGGCAATCAGCTTGACCAAATGGAACAAAAGCAGCTTTGCCAGCAGCCTGGCCAACATGGAGAGGAGAGCTTAAACTAATAGCGATGGAGTGGGAATGGAAATAATGAGTAAGAATTGAGGAAGTGAAGGAGCAGGTTGGAAGGACCCATAAGGGATGAGGACTGAGCAAAGGACCCCCCATGGTGTGAACAGAACGGGTACTAATCAAGAGAAGAACAATGAAGTGGAATCCCACCAAGCATAAACACATAAGTAAGGAAGTGACAGTGAAAGTTTTCAATCCACTTTTGGGAAATCAGCACAACCAGATGCTTCTCTGGCATGTTTAATAATTTGTGACTCAATCTATTTGTTTGCCATGACACAAGCAGATTACACAAACACACAGTCAGGATTCAGGATTAAGCGTCTCCATTGGCAAGTATTTATTTCATACTGAGTACTAACCAGTTCCTAAACCTGTGATCCCAGTTACCATCCTTTCACTTTTCCAGAGAAGGACAGATTTTCAACCAGTGCAAGACCATCTAAGCAAGACCATAGATGATACAAAACTGGGAGGAGCTGTTGACTCCCTCCAGAGCACAGAGGCCCTGCAGAGAGACCATAGGTGAATTAGAGAACTGAGTAATCAGCAACCATATGGAGTTTAGGGAGGGAAAATGCTGGACTCTGCACTGGGGATGGGGCAACCCTGGATGTATAGACAGACTGGGGAATGAAAAGGAACCTGGGGGTCCTGGTCAATGGCAAACTGGATAGGAATCAGCAGTGCCCTGGCAGCCAGGAGGAACATTCCAGTCCTGGGGGCACCAGCCCAAGCACGGCCAGCCAGGCAAGGGAGGGGATTGTCCTGCTTTGCTCTGCACTGGGATGACACCACCTCAAGTCCTGGGGCAGATTGGAGCACTACAAATATAGTATAAGAATTATATTAAGCTGTTAGAGAGTGTCAAAAGAAGGGCAGTGAGGTTGGTGAAGGACCAGGAGGTGAAGCCATATGAGTGGCTGAGGTCACTTTGTCTGTTCACAGGGTGTGATTCTTGGGGATGGCTCGGGGCAGGGCCAGGAGCTGGACTCTGTCATCTTTGTGGGTCCCTTCCAACTGAACTTATTCTTCGATCACACCAGACCAGGACTCCATTCAACCTTTAACAATACTCAAAGCCAGGAACAAGTGCATGGTCACAGTCCTTGTACACTGAGGTGCATGCTGTGGGAAGGGAATGAGAGGAATTAGAAATCTGAATGCATTTGCAGGGCTATGATTTTGCTGGTGTCACAATGATATGGAGTGATAGCTCATGTAAGTGGAGTGCCCTGGATAAAGAGGCATTTTCAGGAAGGGCAGGCTGGGACAGCAAGAAGGGAGGTTGCATTTTCAGCAAGTCAGCAGGGATCATTTCCTCTGCTCAGTGCTGGTAAGATACATGCTGTTGAGATGCATTTATGCTGAGTTCCCCAGTATGAGAGAGAGACTGTGATATGCAGGGAAGGGATCAGAGGCAGTGGGCACAAATTGCAACAGTAAATGGCATTTAACATAATAAAAGCTGTCATCCTTTAAGGGTGATGAAACTCCTGGGCAGATGATGTAGAGAACTTGTGGATCCTCTGTCCTTGGAAGATGTTTAACACCCAACTAGACAGGGACTTGGACTGCCTGCTGCAGCTGACACAACTTCAAGCGAGAAGCCAATCTAGGTGATCTCCAGAGGTGCATGCCAGCAAAAGCAATTCAGTCACAGTCTGGCATCTTCTTCACAGTTGTTTGTAGCTGGTGGCTCCATTTAACTGCTCCCTTATTTGCCATTTCTCCTTGATGCTGAGATAATTGCTGTACCACATTGTTTATAAGGGGACCTGTATTTTTATTTTTACAAGTGAGGAAATGGAAGCACAGGGTGACTTGCCTACATTTACTTCTTTGGTGAGAGTCAGGATCTCAGTGTCTGCATATGACCTTTTTATCTTGACTTTTGCTTCAGTCTGAAGGCATGACTTTTTTCAGATTTACCTGAGAATACCCAAGTGCGTTTCAGTAGCTGCTGTTTAATTACTCAGCTTTTCCTTTCTTCGTAAGTATTTTTCTTTAATGACCTTGAACTATCAGCAGAATTTTTCATAGCAAAGTAATTTTTTTCTCCTAAAACTAAACATTTATCAACTTACAGCTCCACTGAACCAGCAAAACATTAAAAATATATCTTAATAATAAATAATTGCAGTCCTCTGTAAAGCTGCTGGCTTTGAAACACAATTGCTCAGCCTTTCCTTTTCTTCTTTTCCTCAACAGGTAGCAGTGAAGCATTAGTCATTCAAAAATCAGACAAAGGGTTTTGATGCATATGGGAAAAGAGGCAGGTTACAAAAATGCTTAAATGTGTCAGAGTGCCATGCCACTCTACCAGGAAGAGGTAGAATGTCAGAGAGACTGCTGCAATAATTAGTTAATAATAACAAAAAAAGTGCTTGACAGCAGGGCAAAGAATTAAACATTGCGGTTTGTTGTAACTGATTGAACTGAGTGTCATCTTTGAAGAGAAGGAACACAAGTTAGCTCCAGATGCACATCAGTAAGCACTCTGATTGCAAGGATACAAAAGATGTGAATGCCTGTCCAAGTCCTCATAGTAGAACAGTGGGTCTGTCACAGGGAGGGAGCAATAAAATGTGTTCATTTTTGCCGCATGGGTAGTGGAGGGAGAGACCCTGCTGCAGAAACAGTGCTGTGATAAAAGGTCTGACCACAGTCTCTTGTCTCTTCATGCACATCCATTGCTGAGAAATTGGTTGCCCATTTATAACCCCAAGCAACTGCCCAGAGAATGCCCATAAGTAATGAAGCTTTTGGAGAAAAGGCTGACTGTTAACACCTTTCAAAATCAGTGGAATCAGGACCATGTGTTTCAAAAGCAGCAAGAAAGGGGCCGAAGAATGTAGAGCTCCTTGGAATTTGGCTTCTCTGAGGCTTTGTGTTTACCCTGGGATTTTCTGGGTTGAGAAATATTGTAGAAAAACAGTTCTGTTCTGTCTAAGAATAGAATTTTCTAACTAAAAGAAGTTACTGCTGTTCTTCTAAACCTCATAGCTCTCCAACTTACAGTTTAACTAAAATAGTGTTAGTGTTTTTAGTGTTCACTAAAAATAAATGTGGGTTATGTACTGATTTGCTTTGGAATTAGGATACCTTTCTTCTCACTTTTGCGTTGCCCAGAGTGACATCTTTCAAGAACCTGACAGCTTTGGTTTCTTGCTGAGATTCTTTCCAAACAGGTAGAACTAATGACCAGAACAAAAGAGATGAAAGTACTGCCAAAAATGTCTGAGAAAGGAGCAGAATTGCCAAGTGCTTTCAGTGTGAAGAAGGTGAGAGAATGAGGAGCTCTCTGAGGAGCTACCATGCACGCTCTATGAATTTATTATAAGGTTTCTGTCCCAGGAGAGATGTTCCCTGAATTGGCAAGGCAGACATGCTGAGAACCGGAAAAGAGTTTCCTCCTCATTTAGCCAGATAAGATCCCAGCAGCTTTTAGATGTCTGACTGACAGCATTTTTACAGCTTTTTTGGTCTACCTGGAACAGTGATGTATGGGTGAGGCAATGGCTTGTGGGTTGTAGAGCAACTGGAAAATCAGTAGCTCCTTTCTTTCAAGGAGCAATCTGGGAATCATCTTCTGGACATGGAATATGTATGGGGTACAAGAATAAGCAACCATTTGTTGGGATGAGAGTATGTACACTGCCCTGCTGATGCGCTCCATAGTGTTTGTTTATATGGTGGAGTGGGCAAGAGTCCTCAATTTCTTTTGCCTTGAACCCATCTCAAACACATTGCTAAAAATGTCACCCAGTCCATCATTAGCAGGTGTAACTGCAGTCTGAGAACAAGCAAAGGGAAAATAAGGGTTGTGTTTTGGTGTGGATTGCTTTTCACATTGTGCAGATCATTGTTTTTGTATTTTGCTTTATCCTTGCTCTCATTTTCATCTGATTTTCTCACTGTCAGCCCCTTTAATTTTCAGAGAGATGCTTGCTTTTCTGCCTACAATGACATATTAAAAATCAAAATATACCTCTGCATCTCCCTGTGAACAGTTTTGCTTATGTACCACATGGAGATACCAGAGAGCAATCATGAAAAGCATACTGAAAATATGTATTAAGTCTGTTGTGTTAGAATCCTGTGTCCTGTCAGGATTTGTTGCTTCTTGACACTTGGAAAATAAATTGTCCTGACACCTCAATGTAAGTGAAAATAGTCATTAGATTAAAAAGCCTTTAGGGTTCATTATAGATTTAACAGCTTTTATAAGCCATTTGTACAGCGAAAACCCATTAGTCAGTGAACCACTATCAGGGTTGCAGGGCAACTTGGAAGCTGTTTTAGCCGAAGGTAGCTTTTCAACTTTCCAGAGTAGTCCCTATATTTGGCATCTTTAGAGGACACATATGCATGGAAATAAAATTCATATGTGCCAGTCAAATAGATGTTTTTTATGGAATGACTGTGGTACTTCAAAGCAAAATAAGCTGGAATTTTGTGATTTTGGTTACTAAAATTAGGCAGACAATGAGTTATGATAAGACTTTGCATTATTTCTAGTCGACTGGACGACTCATGCCTGTGTAGTCCAGGTTAAGAACTACTGTCAGAAAGAATGAAACTCAAAACAGCCTTTCACAGGAGAGCACATCTTGTTCAGAGTTAAAAGGGCAAATTCAACACCAAGTTCTCATTAAACTCTGAAGTTGCTCTGAGTTTTCAGGACTTTTTATTACTTTCCTATATGCAAATATTTGGGTAAGTTTCATGAATTTAGGTGTTTCTGGAGCAGACCAATAGGTAGATCCCCAGCATGGTTTGGAGGAGCAAACCCTGAATCTTTTCAAGCACAATTTAGACACCAGTTTTTTGAGAACATCCTGGCAGATTATTTTGTGTGTTCTAACCTTCTTGTGGGCAGTTTCATGAGGTGCAAAGCACTACTCCTGCATTTAGAAGAAGCAGTGAAAAAAGTTCCAAGTCTTCCCACAAACAAGCTGTTCCAAAGCAGCTGTTTCTACCAGTGGCTGCTCACATGGTGCTTGAGGTACAGAAGTTTTTACTAGTGTGTTAGAGGCTCGATTTCAGAGATTCAGTAAGAGCTCTCTTAACAAGTCATGTTAAGACTGTTAACAGGCTTTTGAAGGAGATGATGGCAGCATTTTGTACTGTTGTTTTAGGCAAACGCTGAATAGGCACAACAACCAGTCCTGGGAGTGTAACTCATTTTCAGTCAGTCCCAAGTGATCACAGGTATTTGCTGCCTCAGTATCCCTCAGTTTCCTCTCCCTCTCACCTTCAACATCAAGTCTTCAAACCTGGAGAAAGCTGTGTAATGCTGCATTGAGAAACATGCCTATTTTTGTCATTAAAGGTGCTGTATATGTATTACTGGTGCTGGTACATGCCTCAAGTTACAGTATCTTCATTTGAAAAAGCTGATTCTGCAGATGTCTTGATGGGGAGACCAGGAGACAGACTAGGCAGGACAGGAGAGAAAAAAAATGCTCTTGGTTTCTTTTAATTTAGTACCAGAGTAGTCAAAATATATCTCTGCTCTGCTTCTGTTGCTAAAAAAGAAAAAAACTCTTTCTGAACATACGCCATTTAAATGCAGATTTTTGTGTAAAAAAAATTACTTAATCTCCACCAGAATTTATAGATCACTTCAAGACGTTAAGTGCTGGAAGCAGCAGTTTCCTAGCTGTGTGCCATTTGGAACTGGGTGGAGCATAAATGCCACCTGCTGAAAACCACGTGGGACTTGCTCAGGAGAAGATAAATATGCTATACTTGTGCTTGGAGGTTTTAACAACACTTGGTAACAGTGATGACATTCTTCAGGTGCTAAATAAAAATACAATTTTTAAAATCTGATATATTCTCTGTCTTGACAGGTGGAAGTTTAATTCTCTTCCCCCCTTTTATAAATTTCATCCTGACATTTATCTGAAAGGGTATCAGACCCCAAGTTTCTGAGATCTTAAAGGAAAATTGTAGTTCTCAGTTTTTGTTAAGAGAGGAGTCTTGATTTTCATACATAGAAGATAGCCAGTGATTTCACAGGAAATTCAGAATGTCTGTATTTATACAGCTGTTTGAGGTACACATTTCATTTCACTATTGTTTTTCACAACCTCATTTTTACTGTAACAAAGGTAGCAGTCTGCATTTACCTGAGAGAAAGATACTTACTACATGAAATACAGGATATGTATTTGAGGGACAGAAAAAGTGTGGGACATACCATGATGTCCCAGATATGGAACACAAAGCTGGAGAGTCTGGCCCTGAAAGCAAGACCTACCTAATTTTGCAGAGTAGTTTGCTACTGTAGTAGACAAGCAACTTTCTGATCCCCATCTTTAATGTGTATGTCTTCCAAATGTTACTTAAAGTCCCAATGTGACTGTGTATTTTAAACTTTTCTTAATTTTCCTTAAAAATTCCATTCCTGCAATCAAGTGGTGGTGTGAAAATCTCAACTTCAATTTAAAAGAGTTAGCTAAATTTCCAGTTTTTTATTGTGGGAAAAAAAAATTACTAATGTAATTCCTGTCAAAATTTTAAATTTACATCTCTTTACACTGCACATACAGACAGACTGTGGATTGATGTAAAATACACAGATTTTAATCCAGGAAGGTCAGACCAGGTTCTGTAACTTTGATGCTATTAGTGAACAAAGAGTGATATCACAATGTGCCAGGATCTGAGAATCAGCCCTGAGTAAAAGACCAAGGAGCAGAGCCAATGCAGTGGAGAGCTCTTCCTTTTTAGGTCTGACCCCTTCAGTCACCAGCTCACAGTTAGATCAGCTTTCTGACAGAGAACCTTCGTGAACTGCTTTCACTGAGGTTTAGTGAAAAAAGAAAAATATTCTTTTTGTTGTTTGTCAGTGTTGGAAGATTAACACAAGATAAAATCCTATGGACTTGAGCTCCTGGATTAATTATTTGTAAGTAATAATTTACATTATCAGTGTGGTTGCTTTTATTTCAGGCAGTGGAGTGGGAAAATGTTGCTATTTAAAATTGCCTTCTGGGAACATCTTTCTCCAGGTGAGTAGGAAGGTCAGAGTGCAAACATTGGAAAGTTAGGTACATGATCTGATGTCAAGGAGCAACTGATACTTGTGGACAAATGCTCGCCAAGAGGAATGAACCCACCTATTCTTCCTGCTCGATAATCCCGTTTGAAACTACTGAGTGCAAATTTACTGGTCTTAAAATCATCCTTTTTCAAACTACATAAACTAGGGACAAAGACTTCTTTTAAAAGTGAGAATGAAGCCCGCAGTAGATTATTAACCAACTTACTATTACCACCAAATGACCTGAAATTCCAGCTATACTTAAAAAAAATGAGATTATGTGAAAAATACAGAGGAACCCCCAAATATATAAAAAACCCCATAAAATATTACAGGCTCTGCATATATGTTTGGTAGTGTGGCATTTGAAATTTAATGTGACATTAATGCCCCCTGCTGATAAGCCTTCAAAATGTACTTTGAATCATGCTCAGAATTTAATCGTCTTCTGCCTCAGTACATCCCTTAAATTAAAAGATACAAATCTAGCATATAACTCAGTTCTTCTTAAATAGATCACATTTCTTTTAAGTCTGCTATATAACAAGATCTATGCTGTCACAAAAACAGCTCCTTAGAATTGTCCCACATGAATCTCTTCTGCTCTTGGTTTAGTTAAAGGTCCAGTTATGTAGCATAACTGGATAGAATCTAAATGCTAAAGGAGAAAAACAAACTTTTTTGAGTATTTCATAAAGAAAGCAAATTATTATAATGCTTGCCAAAATAGAGAAATTGCAAGAGGGTGAGCAGATATTCAGGGTTGTACTAGAGGAAGCTGAGTCACAAGATCATTGAGATTGGAAAAGGCCTGTAAGTCCACCGAGTGCAACAATTAACCCAGCACTACCAAGTCCACCACTAGCCCATGTCCCTAACCCATGTTCCTAAATGATAAGCCTTTTCATGGTAAATAATAATTGGTAAACAATAGGTTTATATATAACAATAGGTAAATAAAAGATATACTTAGTATTGATTTTTACAGAGACTCTCTTGCTAATAACAATATAGGTATTACTTGATTCCACAAGAAAGAGGAGGATTCATTTCCTCTCTCTTGAGGCTGTGGGAGAAATGCTTTTCCTCTGCTGTCAGTGATTAAAAAGACAGTACTGTGCTTTTTCCAGTTTCCATCACCTGTGATGCTCCATCTTTCCTTGTCCATTCATCTCCCTGCCTCTTTAAGGTACACAAAATTTTGTGCAAGTGCCCATAGCATTGGCTAACCACCTGAAGCTTTTAGGGTCATCTAACCCTGCATGTCATTCTCTCTGAAGAGAGCGAGAAAACCTGTGTTGTCCCTCTCCAGAATCAAAGGCTGAGCTTTTCTCAGACAGAACTGATTTAAAGAGACTTTCTCAAGGCAGCCCAGCTCTTTGTGAGTGCAGTGAGTACAGTGAGAGCAGGCTCAAGCTGTTTATAAGACCCACAGTGTGGGTAGATATCCCTCCTTCCTTCAGGCTGACAGTTTCAGCCTGTGATCAGTCTGTGGCTCGTACCTGTCAAAGAAAATAGGCTTAAATTTATAATACAAGAATCACTGGTGAAAAGTAAAAGACTTTACATGAAAAGGTTGAAAAATGTTGTTTTAAACTGAGAAAACTAGAGCAGTGTATAAAGTGCACTGAGTTATATCTGAGTTATATAGATTGCAGTAATCAAGATGCTTCATTTATTTTTGCTTATTTTATTTTCTACATATGAAAAGGTTGTACTGGTTAGAGTGTTTTTATGCTTTTATGTCTGTTGCCATTAAGGGAGACTTGTACTATTTTAAGTGCACAGTTAGAGCTGGAGAAATCTGGATTCTTTATGTGGGTGAGCTCTTAGGTAACATTAAGCTATTGCAGTGTAACACGTAACCATTCTTCAAGGACCATTATATAAAAAAGCAGCTGAAAGAGTTTTTAACCAGATATTAGTATTTTTAGAGGTCATGCTACTCTCACAAAGCAACTTCTGCTGAAATAAGTACCTTAGGAAGACGTGAACTCTTTTTTTGTCTAAGCATGTCTTCTTCAACCTTATAAACTATACCTAATCATACTTAATTACTAAAATGGTTAAATAAGACAATAAGTTCATGAAATGGACTTGTAAAAAGCTCTGCAGAGACTGCTTTGATTTCTACACAGCTCCAGCTTCAAAAGCCTGTGTGACTTAATAAGTCTCTCTGCCTCCAGTGCCCAGCTTGCGCCTGCACATGGAATGGTCTTCAGAACTGTAACAAAGCCATGTCCTTTGTCAGACTGCTGCAGACACGGTTGCTGTGTGCCACAGTTGCATAAAGAAATTATTTCAGAATCAGTTATATAAGGTGAGGGAGAGAGAACACCTTGAGGAGCAGCAGTGTGGAAAGACCATTTGATTTCATATTTAATCTGACAGTGTAAAATAAGTGGCTATTCAGCATAATGAAAGCATTCACTTGTACTTGTTTTGCCATTACATGGAATTCCAGTAGAGGTTCTTTTTTCTCTCTTTCATTATGCAACATAATGTTGTAATGAACAGTCCTTTGTCTGGTTTTTTGTCCTTGTTTTGCAGTATTTTCATAAAAAGTAGGTGATTTGCTGCATGCAGTTTCTTTGCAATAATAAAGGTTGTGCAGTCAGTCTGATCCTTATAATCCATTACAAACATTAACTTGCTGCAGTTACAGGCTTCAGGAGCCTTTGCTGTCCAATACACTTCTCTTTCCACAGACCTGGGTCTGCTGCACAAGTGTGAAGGTGAAACCTTCAAAGGAGAATCACTTGTGATAAAATGGCACAGAACAGATGCTTCACAAACTGCTGTAGACCAGGCTTTTGTTGATCCCTGAAGGGTTCATCCTGCTAATTCCCATTAACAGGTAATGGGAAACAAGCATCTGCCACCCTCACACCTCAGTGTGAAATTTCAGCTGCTGGCACATCTGGATCAGATGTGCTTCTAATTAGTGGTAGTCTTTATCTTCTTTTTTATTTGTAAATAAGCTTGTCTGAAGGCATGTTCAACATTTCCTTACCACTTGGCCACTCCATGGGGTGAAACTGTAGATCCTTCTTAAGGCATTGTAGTTGGTCTTTCAATATAGATTATTTCAGGAGCCCTGAAAAGATTTCCCAGGGAGAATACTGTAAAAAGGCTTGGCAAAATAACTGTTTCAAGTAAAATTATTCAAATCCTGTATTTTCTAGAAGTCCGCAATTCTTCTGCCAGAAGGAAGTTTGATTATTTAAGAAAACAAAATATAACTAAGATATTTTCTTTCTTTATGTCAGTTAAAAGTACTGTGAACTGAAGGTTGATTTACTAAGTAGAGATCATCTGGCCACAAATAAATACAACCAACACTTGTAAAAAATATTGATCCCTGAACCAACATGAGTTTGTGAGGCCTCATCCTAATAAGGATACTTCAGGGAACAGATGTAGTAATTCTTAAATAGAGGCTTGATCTGCTTTTAGAAAAGAAAGAGTGGGTCTGTGAATTTAATAATAAATGTGATTTGTTCCAATTTGCTGTGCTTCTAACATCCCTGTGCTGAAACTGCAAGAATGGAGTTCCCATCTCCAAGGAAAAATAACACAGAGGGACACCTGGACCCATCCTGGGCATAACAGTCTGGGATGCATAGTTAAATATTTCTGATATTAACCATTAGAGAGCAAAGACACACCTTAACAATTCCTTCCAGCAGTAACTTAGGAGTTACTTCAGGACACACAGATGCCAAGGCTGTTGGATGCTCCATTGTGTCTGTTCGAAGAGTCTCATCACCTCTCTCAAAAAAACGCACCAAATTCTTTCAGATTTTGCATAACTGTGCAAAATTCGAGTTCTGTTACAGTGCAGCAGGTCTGAAGCTGTCCCCTAAACTCAACCAACCTAGAAGTAAACAAATCCCTGGGTGAGCAAGAATAGGTTGGATTCAAATCTAAACAGGGATCTTTAGCCAATCTAATTCAACCCTAAATGCAGATGTATCACTGGCCAGGGAGCTGGGCAGTGTTAGAGCCACCAATCAGCTTGATGGGGGAGTTTTGAATCTTCTATTTTAGGAGGATCTTAACAATACAAGAGGTTGTTGTTGCATGGATCTCTAAAAGTGTGTGTTGACTCTGTCTCTGACCCATGGATCTCAGAACAGAGTTCAGGCATGGGGGGAGGTAGAAATATGATCAAAATAGGTGGAACTGTGAGCCACAGCCTGTGTGTCAAGGGTTGCAAACACTTGTGCAGGTTCGTGGTGCTCATGAAGCTTTGGCAGTTTCAGTTAAAGAAGTGAAATTTGCTGGAAGCAAACTGAGCTAGGGCATCAATAGCTATCTCAGTGACTATCCACTAAGGAACACCACATACAAAATACTTTTCATTAAAGACTTCTTTTATATTTATGTTGCCATTTGTGTGCAAGAACAGTTTTTCAGTTTTCAGTCATGCATATTAAAGGTGCTGTAAGATATGAGTATCTGTGGGAAGGCAGGTAAGCTGAAAGAACCTATACCTATTTATGTACAAATAGCAGCAATACCAAGGGGTTTTCAAATTTACTCATATGGACGTTCAATATCACTTATATGAGTGATAAAACAGACAGCAAAAGGAGATTTTTGCAGTGGCTGTGTGTCTGTTATACAGGACAGACAGGTTGTATGACTAAAGTGTACACAAGAAATTTTCACAGCATATTCCTTTTCTCCGTAAGTTTCTTGCTCCTCTGTTAAGATTTATGGGGAGTCTTCAGTCTAGGTTGATCAAAAATTCTGTCTCCCACAGTGTGGTCATCACTCTTGTAATATCAATCTCTATATTTTACAGCTTTATACTCCCAAGTGGAGTTCCCCTCTTGCTTTCTTACTTGCAGAACAGGGGCCTCTTTTCTGTGAGTAACAGTATTTTAAAAAAAATCTCCGAGTTGTTGAGGATATGGGGAAGTTCTTTGCTATGAATTATGAGAGTGTGTACAGTGTGGGACTTCAGTCCCACTGCTTTGAAGTGCAATAATTTTATTTGGATATTAGCACTCTCTGAGTTTCTGTCAGAGCCTCTATGCTATTACACTGAGGAGGAGGATTTCTGGATGTATACCATCCAGAGGGATATGGAGAACCTTGGGAAGCAGGGCCCTGGGAACCTTATCAGATTCAACAGGGCCAAGTGCAAAGTTCTGAATCTTTGGGTTCGGAAAATCCCATGGCACCAAGGCAGACTGGGGCATGAAGGTGGGAAGGTCTTTGAGGTGCTGGCGGATGAGAGGCTGGATAGGAGTAAAAAACTGTACAGATATCCAGTAAAAATTGAAATGGAAATGTGCCTAAACTGGTCCATCAGGTTTAACACCCTTTGCACTTTGATTGTGTGGCTCCTGTTCTGCCTGGGTCCTGAGCTCTCTGCTCTTGTCTTTGGCTTCACTCATGAAAAGTCTTTTATCAAAATCCAAAGGATGGGATTTTTTCACCCTGTCTAATTCAGTTTTCTCACCTTTGGACCATTACCCCTAAGGGTACAGTTATAAATCAATATTACTATTTTTGTCTTGGGTGAGGACTGTGATGTGAAATTTTCTTTGCAGTGTGGCAGAGGGAGAACAAGAATTAGTAAATCTGCTTGTTTTCATGAGCTGAGGTTAGGGACACCTTTGGTGAGGTTGTTGTGACGTTACTGAAGCTGTGTGGGGAGCTGATGCTCTGGATATATACAAAAAATGTCAATTGCTTAGATTCCAAGCAACCCATTTAGGAGCCATACAATATGAAAAGAAATACTAGAAAGGCTCCTTGTAGTTCATATCTGTGATATAAATGCAGCTTCAGACTCAAGTCAGTTTTGGTTTTTTTGTTTTTTTTTTTCAAAAGTGGCTCTGGTGAAGTGGGTAAGTAAGGCAGTGCACAGAAATCCCCACAGGTTGCTTGGAGATTTCTGAGTAGACTTCTTAGGCTTTACTCTTAAGAAGCAGCTCCAGGGAAAGGTGAGTGGCAGGAGAAAAGTCTTCCTCTGGAGGCTTCTTCATATTGGTCACAGAGGGCTCATCTGAATTAGCACAACATGCACGTTCTCCATCACGGGCTTGCAGCTGCAGCGGGGAAGTGTTTTGGATTTAGCTTCCTCTAGGCTCTGTAACAATCTTTCCCACTCCCTGCCACTGAGCAGAGGTTTTAGCTGTGGCTGCTGCTGTCTCCTGCCACGCTGCCATCGATCCCCACTGTGCTAACACTCACATGCCCTTTGGTAACGAGGGGCTGTCAAAGCTCCCATCCTGCTGGGCAGACCCACTCCTATCTGAGACGTTCATTAGTGTCATCTACCAAAAGGTTTATGTAACAGATGTTGCAAAGCAAAGGCACAGAAACACACACGCTCACACACCATTATGGCAGGGGTTGTCAGAGTGACGGTGGAGGGAGGATGGTCCACAGGACTGGAGTAGCTCACAGGCACAGCTGCATCTGTTCAAAAAGCAACTAACGCCTCTCTGTGACTATGCTTTATTTTCAGCTCGTCATCATGGCTGGGACTGTTCTGCTCGCCTACTACTTTGAGTACACCGACACTTTTCAGGTGCATATCCAAGGTTTCTTCTGTCAGGATGGCAATTTGATGAAACCATATCCTGGGACAGAGGATGAGAGCTTCATTTCACCACTTGTGCTCTACTGTGTGCTAGCTTCAACTCCGACAGCAATTGTGAGTATGAGGAATTATTTGAAATCCCTATGACCACTTCATAAATAATAACAGTAAATAGTCCTGTGATACCTTTGTCCCCTTGCCTCTCTGTTCAGCTGTTCTTGATTTACACTTAGCCAGATCTTTGTTTTGCCTCAGCCTAATATGATCTTCATCTGTTGTTTCCAGAAGTAATTATTCTGAGGTAATCACAGTGCGAGACTGAGGGTCAGAGCTTGTTAAGCCTTTTACAATAGCTTTCTTACTTCACTGATTAGTTGTGAATTTCCTGGGCTTCAGAGAGGGTCTATTGCTAAGGTTATGTATTATTGGAAATAAGAAAGCAGGATAAAGCTGAAGTAAAATCCAGGTCAGATGTGCAGTATATCCAGGATTATTTCCTGCTATATTAAAAGGACTGTTGAATGGCCTTAAAAGGCTTAGATGAGGAGAAGGATGCTCCTTCAAAAAGAAAAACATGAATGCTATTTCCTTTTTTTTATGATCTCTTTATTTTTGGCAGTCACTTAACTTTTTTTTACCTGATTTTCTTCACTGTTCAGCCAGTAAGCTGCAATGTAGCTGTTCTATGCAGATGAAAATATTAAATTAGCTGAGTCCATATAATGCCAAACAATTTATTGCAGTCATTGGTTAGCAAAACTTTGACCCTTTTCCATTTTCCACACAGAAGGTTGCATATATCACCAACAGCCCCAGCTTTGCTGTAGGTGTAATTACATTGATAAATTCCTGTCAGGTTGTGTTTATGGACTTTGTTTCATTTCTTTCTCTTTATTTCTTCCCTGTTCATATTTATTTCTTATATTAATTTTCTTTTTCATCCCTTTCAAAAGTTGATTAAAGCTGTATATGACGTATTTACTTTCAAATGGTGAGTGTTTCACCACAGCCTATTTTAAGTTTTGTTCTGCAGTAATTTTAGTGCATCAGATCATATTCTTGTGCTAAGAAGTGTGAAATGGATCTGCAGAAAAGGCTATAGGTTTTGGTACAGGACACTTTCTGAAAAAAAATGGGTGCTTTGAAGTGAATTACATAATGAGTTTACCAAAAACATCTGCAGTAACAGTTGTTTTGTGTATTGGATCTTGTTGCATGTCAAGGCTTTCATTTTACCTTGTAAGTTGTTGGAAAATGAAAAAAAAGAAAAACCCAGAACAAAAAACCAAACCCCCACATTTTGGAACTCCCCATCAATATTCAGGGACATAGCTTTCACAACTGCTTTTTGTAGAGGTAGATGGAGGGTCACAACTATGCCTTTATTCCATAGCAATGACATTAATGAGAGGTTTGTTCCCTGACTACTGACACAACACTAGGTAATGAGTGTTGCTCTTTATTTGGATCTTCTCTTTAAATTCTTGCTCTGCCAAAGTTTGATGCAAACATTTCAAGTTTTGTTCCACTTTGATCAGTATTTCTTTGCTTTTTAGTAACCCAAGAAGCTTTTCCTAGTTATTGTTCTTTATGAAAAGCTGAATTGGAGTCTTGACTTGGCAGTGCTGGATTAATGGTCAGACTTCACGATCTTAAAGCCTTTGTCCAATGTCCTGGTTTGAAGGACAGGTGTTTGCCAAGGAAAGCAGAAGCTTCCCCTTGGACTGAAAGGAAATGTGATTCTTCCGATTATTATAATTTTGGAATTAAGAGAGCTCTCAGGCAAAGATATGGGGGTAGGAATAACAGTTCTTTACTAGTATATCTAACAAGACAAACAAGAACATCAACAGCTATGAAATTACCCACAAACAGAACAGTAACTCAGTCCCAGTGTTTTTTGGCTGCAGGCACCTTTTCCCTGAGCTGCAGTTTCTGGTGCTGGGGGCGGGCGGGTCCCGCAGAGCCGCAGGAGGGCTGGGGGTGGTGGCAGCGCTGTCCCAGGGGGAGAGAGAGAGATGGAGAGAGAGAGCTCCGCTCACGGTGTGGGTCCTGCTGCTCAGCAGAGTGCTGGATGGTGGTAGTTCACAGCGAGAAGACAGCAGGGCAGGGTTTGATGATGGTTTCCCGACGCTGGGATGGCGGAGATGGAGGAGAGGCAGCGATCGTCCTTCTCGTCCGAACTCCGCAGGGGAAATGGGCCGAGACCCAGCCTTCCACTTCCTCTTCTGGCTGTTTGAATCTCGCGGGGCTTGCTTCTTCCCTCCCGTCCCCTCCCCCTTGTCACCAGGGCCCAGTCAACAGGTATCTTAGCATGACAATGGGGAAAATTCCACAGAGGGCAAAAAAAGAAAGAACTAACCCTCAACATTATCCACCCCGAATTTTCCCCTACCATCATGCCAAATCAAATTAAAAATCTTCAAATTATAGACATCCATACAGTTACAGATACAGGCACAGTATTGTAGGTAGTTCACCCTAAAACAAGGTCTCCTTGGGGTATGCATCTGGTCTTTCCATCCCTTTGCATGATCCACCAGGTACACCCTGGCCCTTGAGCAAAAACCACCCCCCGAACTGGATTGTCTTTGCTGGAGGCAGGGTTCACCCAAACAGTTTTTCCTAGCATACCTCTCATATGCACCACTGGAACCTTGTCCCCATCTGGTGTTCTCAAGGGCTCAGACTGGGCAGGGCCTGCTCGATTAGTGGAACCTCGGGTGTTCACTAACCATGTGGCCTTTGGTAGATTAATCTCCCAGTTTTTGAAAGTCCCCCCCACCCAGTGCCTTCAAGGTGGTTTTAAGCAGCCCATTTCACTATTCCACTTTCCCAGCCGCTGGTGCAGGGTAAAGAATATGGTACACCCACTCGATGCCATGTTCTCTGGCCCAGGTGCTTATGAGGCTGTTCTTGAAATGAGTCCCATTGTCTGACTCAATTCTCTCAGGGGTACCATGTCTCCAAAGGACTTGTTTTTCCAGGCCCAGGATGGTGTTGCAGGCAGTGGCATGAGGCACAGGGTAGGTCTCCAACCATCCAGTGGTGGCTTCACCATGGTCAGCACGTAGCGCTTGCCTTGGCGTGTCTGAGGCAGTGTGATGTAGTCAATCTGCCAGGCCTCCCCATACTTATAATTGGACCACCGCCCCCCATACCAGAGGGGCTTCACTCGCTTGGCTTGCTTGATGGCAGCACACGTCTCACAGTCATGGATAACCTGGGAAATACTGTCCATGGTGAGATCCACCCCTCGGTCTCGTGCCCACTTATAGGTAGCATCTCTGCCTTGGTGACCTGAGGCATTGTGGGCCCATCGAGCCAGGAACAACTCTCCCTTGTGTTGCCAGTCTAAGTCTATCTGTGACACCTCTATCCTTGCAGCCTGATCTACTTGCTCATTGTGTTGGTGCTCTTCATTAGCCCGACTCTTGGGGACATGGGCATCTACATGACGGACCTTTACAGGTAGCTTCTCTACCCGACTGGCAATGTCTTTCCACTCATCAGCAGCCCAGATTGGTTTTCCCCTACGTTGCCAGTTAGCTTTTTTCCATCTTTCCAGCCAACCCCACAGAGCATTGGCTACCATCCATGAATCAGTGTAAAGGTAAAGCTTTGGCCACTTCTCTCTTTCAGCAATGTCCAGGGCCAGCTGAACGGCTTTGAGTTCAGCAAGTTGACTTGATCCACCTTCTCCTTCAGTAGCTTGTGCAACCTGTCGTGTGGGGCTCCATACGGCTGCTTTCCACTTCCGGTTCATCCCCACGATGCGACAGGAACCGTCAGTGAAAAGAGTGTAGCGAGTTTCATCTGCTGGCAGTTGGTTGTATGGCGGGGCTTCATCAGCCCAGGTCACTTGTTCTTGCTCCTCTTCATCGGCAAGACCAAAGTTTTCACCTTCTGGCCAGTTTGTAATTATTTCCAAAATCCCAGGGCGATTTGGGTTTCCAATACGGGCGCGCTGTGGGATGAGGGCAATCCACTTGCTCCATGTGGCATCGGTGGCGTGGTGGGTAGAGGGGACCTTCCCTTGAAACATCCACCCCATCACTGGTAGTCGGGGTGCCAGGAGGAGCTGTGCTTCTGTGCCAATCACTTCTGAGGCAGCTTGAACTCCTTCATAAGCAGCCAAGATCTCCTTCTCTGTTGGGGTGTAGTTGGCTTCAGACCCTCTGTAACTTCGGCTCCAGAATCCCAGAGGTCGGCCTCGGGTCTCACCAGGTACCTTCTGCCAAAGGCTCCAGGACAAGCCCTTGTTCCCGGCTGCAGAGTAGAGCACATTCTTCACCTCTGGTCCCGTCCTGACTGGGCCGAGTGCTACAGCATGAGCGATCTCCTGCTTGATCTGGGCAAAGGCTTGCTGCTGCTCAGGGCCCCAGTGGAATTCGTTCTTCTTCCGGGTGACCAGGTAGAGAGGGCTGACGATCTGGCTGTACTCAGGAATGTGCCTTCTCCAAAAGCCTATGGCACCTAGGAAAGCTTGTGTTTCCTTCTTGTTGGTTGGTGGAGACATCGCAGTGATCTTATTGATGACCTCAGTGGGGATTTGGCGCCGCCCGTCTTGCCACTTTACTCCCAGGAACTGGATCTCTCGGGCAGGACCTTTGACTTTGCTCCTCTTGATGGCGAAACCGGCTCCCAGCAGAATCTGGATGATCTTCTCTCCTTTCTCAAATACTTCCATTGCTGTGTTCCCCCACACAATGATGTCATCGATGTTTTGTAGATGTTCTGGAGCTTCACCCTTTTCCAGTGCAGCCTGGATCAGTCCATGGCAGATGGTGGGGCTGTGTTTCCACCCCTGGGGCAGTCGGTTCCAGGTGTACTGCACGCCCCTCCAGGTGAAAGCAAACTGAGGCCTGCACTCTGCTGCCAGAGGAATGGAGAAAAATGCATTGGCAATGTCAATGGTGGTGTACCACTTTGCTGCCTTGGACTCCAGCTCGTACTGGAGTTCCAGCATGTCCGGCATGGCAGCGCTCAGCGGTGGAGTCACTTCATTCAATGCATGATAGTCCACAGTCAATCTCCATTCTCCATCAGACTTGTGCACAGGCCAGATGGGGCTGTTGAAGGGTGAGTGGGTTTTGCTGACCACCCCTTGGCCCTCCAGCTCACGGATCATCTTGTGGATGGGGATCACGGCATCTCGATTTGTCCTGTACTGCCGGTGGTGCACTGTGGAGGTGGCAATTGGCACTTGCTGCTCCTTCACCTTCAGGAGTCCCACTACAGATGGGTTCTCTGACAGTCCAAGCAAGGTGTTCAATTGCTTAATGTTTTCTGCCTCTACAGCAGCTATTCCAAAAGCCCACCTGAGTCCCTTTGGGTCTTTGTAATAGCCATTCCTGAGGAAGTCTATGCCTAGAATACACGGTGCCTCTGGGCCAGTCACAATTGGATGCTTCTGCCACTCTTTCCCAGTCAGGCTCACCTCAGCCTCCAGCAAAGTCAATTCCTGTGATCCCCCTGTCACCCCAGCAATAGAAACAGGCTCTTCCCCCACATGTTCTGATGGTATTAGGGTGCACTGTGAACCAGTGTCAACTAATGCCCTATGTTTTTGTGGCTCTGATGTGCCAGGCCATCGGATCCACACCGTCCAAAAGACCCGGTTTTCCCGTGCCTCTCCCTGGCTAGAGGCAGGGCCCCTCTAGCACTGGTTATTATTTCCTTCCTGGGCATACATGTTGGAGGTTCCCTCTAGGGGATCTGACAAATCATCCTCCCTTTTGTAATACCCTGCATCTTGGTTATGGGAAGTTGAGGCTACCTTCACTTTAGTGGAGCTCCTTTGGTTAGTGTTTCCCTCCTTGAGTTGACGCACCTGCGCTGCCAAGGCAGAAGTGGGTTTCCCATCCCACCTCCTCATGTCTTCCCCATGGTCACGCAGAAAGAACCACAGGTCAGCTCGTGGGCTGTATCCTCTCTCCTTAGCTGGGGGACGTTGGGCTCTAACTCTGGGATCTGTGACTCTCACTGGTGCTGCATTGACCTTCCTCATCTCCTCCCTCACCCCTCTTATCTCCTCCTTGAACTCCTCTCTGAGTTCCCTAATCACGGCAGAGACCTGAGCCTGCATTGGGCCATTCATTATACTCTCAAAATTTCTGAGCTTATCGGCAACAGAACCCACTGTCTCGTGGTTGGTGTCAGCATTAATGGCTGCAATGAATGTGGTGTATTGAGATGGCCCCAGGTGTGCCAGATTCCACAACATCTGCCCTGTGCACCTGACCTTGTCGGGGTCATTGTCATGTTGTCCACCCCTCCCAAAGAGTACTTCCAGTATTGCTACTTCTCTCAGCTGTTGGATCCCCTCCTCAGCGGTTTTCCAGCGCATTCTATGGTGGTGCTCCTGCATTCTCTCTCTATGGACAAACCTCTCTCTTACACTCATTAAAAGCCACTCCCAGAGGGAAAGGGGGCCTCGTTCCCTTACGAATATGTGATCCACACCTGAGTCCTGGGTTAGGGGTCCCAAATTCCTTGCTTCAGTACCATCCAGCTGCACACCTGTACCCATAAGGTCCCAGACCCGCAGTAACCACATTGTAAAAGCCTCACGGCCCCTTCGTACAACATCTTTACGCAGATTACGGAGACTCTCGTATGACAGGGACTCTGTGACGATCTCAACCTCTGGCTCCCCTGCTGGTTGTGAGGGCCCTGCTTTCTGATCATTATTATCTAGGTGCTTTGTTTTCACCTTAGACTTTCTAGTTGCCACGGGGGCAACTGCTGCTGGCTGTGAGTGCCCTTGCAGTTCAGCTGGAGCCTGGAGAGATGTAACATTTGTGGGTTCCACTGCTGCACCATCAGGTTCTCCCTCTTTAAGGCAGAGGGAGAGTTTCTCAAGAGCTGGGGAAAGGTACTCCTTCAGCATCTGGCCCATCTCCTTCACTAGAAACCCCACCCACTCTGGATGGTTCCTTTCTGAGGTGAGCTCTGGGGCAGAATCAGGCTCAGGGGCAACATCCTTAGCCTCTGGGGCAGAATCCTTAGTCTCTGTGGCAGGGGCAGAGTCAGGCTCTGGGGCAGAATCCTTAGTCTCTAGGGCAGAATCCTTAGTCTCTGGGGGAGAATCCTTAGTCTCTGGGGCAGGGTCAGGCTCTGGGGCAGAGTCCTTAGTCTCTGGGGCAGAGCCAGGCTCTGGGGCAGGGCCAGGCTCTGGGGCAGGATCCCTATTCCTTGGGGGACGTATCAGGGTTGTCATCCAAGTCAATCTCCCCTCATCTCGGAATGTTAAATAGAACAGGTTTACAAGGCCTATTAGCAATGTCAGCCACTGTATGACATCATTACTGCTTAGAAGAGATTTGAACCCCTCAAAAGCTGGTGGAGCAGACCCAAAAAACTGTGTAAGGGGTTGGGACAAAATTTTCCCTGGTGTCATATCCTCACAGTATGTACCATTATTAAAGTAGCCCCAAAAACATACAGTTAGAGTGTGATAGCTCCGAATCCATGTGCCCACCTTCCAGAGGAAGTTAAAAATCCATGAATTTCTCACGTTATCAGCCCACAAAAGGAACTGGATAATAGTTACAGCAGCCTGAGTTATAGGACCCATGTTCCAGTAAGGGATTGCAAATGGGAGAGATAAAGCTGTGGCCACATGGAGCCCAAACCACGGTAAGCTGGACAACATGATGCCACCTAACACAAAACTGAGGTAACTCAAGAACTGTTATTCCTTTTTCACCCTTTTCTCTCAATGCCCTCGGGCCCCACGTTGGGCGCCATAATCTGTCCTGGTTTGAAGGACAGGTGTTTGCCAAGGAAAGCAGAAGCTTCCCCTTGGACTGAAAGGAAATGTGATTCTTCCGATTATTATAATTTTGGAATTAAGGGAGCTCTCAGGCAAAGATATGGGGGTAGGAATAACAGTTCTTTACTAGTATATCTAACAAGACAAACAAGAACATCAACAGCTATGAAATTACCCACAAACAGAACAGTAACTCAGTCCCAGTCCTTTCTGGCTGCAGGCACCTTTTCCCTGAGCTGCAGTTTCTGGTGCTGGGGGCGGGCGGGTCCCGCAGAGCCGCAGGAGGGCTGGGGGTGGTGGCAGCGCTGTCCCAGGGGGAGAGAGAGATGGAGAGAGAGAGCTCTCCGCTCACGGTGTCGGTCCCGGTGATCAGTAGAGTGCTGGATGGTGGTAGTTCACAGCGAGAAGACAGCCGGGCAGGGTTTGATGATGGTTTCCCGACGCTGGGATGGCGGAGATGGAGGAGAGGCAGCGATCGTCCTTCTCGTCCGAACTCCGCAGGGGAAATGGGCCGAGGCCCAGCCTTCCGCTTCCTCTTCTGGCTGTTTGAATCTCGCGGGGTTTCTCTCTTCCCTCCCGTCCCCTCCCCCTTGTCACCAGGGCCCAGTCAACAGGTATCTTAGCATGACAATGGGGAAAATTCCACAGAGGGCAAAAAAAGAAAGAACTAACCCTCAACTTCCAACATGAGCAGTTCTCTGATTCGATGAAGAGTGTTTTATTTGTAGTTTCCATAGCCCATGTTAAACACAAAGAGTGAAAGGCTATAGTGAGTGCCAAGTAAGATTGTTGGGTGCTGAAGAGACCTTCATCTTAGTGCTGTGTGGAGCTGGACTGTGAACTAACCCATCCAATGCAAACTGTGCAGAAATGCTAGCCTAGATCCATAAGGACAGTTATCACCCTGGCTGAATGGATCCAGGGCTGGGTGTAAGTGGTAAACTCTGCTTTGTGAGCTGTGCTGTACTGTTACACTGGATACATTGCTCCACACAGAGGAGACATGGTCAGAGTCAGTGCAGTGCTTTTGGCACTTTGCTTAGCACCAGTGATCTCTAAAGTACAAGCTCAAGGAGACAGAAGGTCAAACTTCCCAGGCAAAACATTTTTATTTCCATTTTAATGTAGTATTTATTAATGCATTGTTTATTTTTAAATTAGTTGTAACATTGTGTTGTATTGTATTATTAATACATAATTCAGTTGTTTAATGTACAGTTGTTTAATGATATTAATTTAACTTAATATCAGGTTAATCTTCAACCAGGGCATATGTCAGAGGTGTGTTTTTCTGTGCTCCTGACTGGTGCTCATCACAATATCTTTATAGGAGTAATTCACTTTATTTCTCATTCCCATCTTTTCCTCAGAGACCTTCTCTTTGCACAGTATTTTCACACTTTGCTTCAGTTTATAGCTGACACTGCAGACTGAATTTTGGCAATGGTCATCAATGAAATGCTTATAAATGAGACAGAAAGTGAGCTCACATTCTCCCTAAACTCTGTATTGCACTTGGGTACTGCCTCTCACTTAATCTGTCCACTGCCCAGGAGATATTTGATCCAGTCAAATGTCCCAGGGATTTCAGTGCAAGGAACAAATGCAGCCATTTCTATTTAGACCAAGATGATTTGTACTCTTTAAAAAACCTCCATACACACAAACAAAAGACCCCATACAGCTGTGCATCATGGGAGGGAGCACTGTGTGCATTCACTGTCAATTAAGTTGCAGCTTCACTCCCTACACTTTGCTCTGGGGAAGAATCACCAACAATGTACAGCTCCTCCATGAAGACATGACTTAAGTCAAAGGTATTGCCAGTCCCTCCTTACAATTACTTCTTTCTGCTCTCCACAACACTTACTGCTCCACTTCCTAATAGCAAAATGGTTGACTTGGCACATGGCTGGTTTAGTGCAGCAGCAAACCCGATGTCTCTGTGTTGCATTCACATTACCTCTGTCCTTACAGCTCATGACATGAGAGGAGTGATTATTGGTGATACCCAGCAGCAACAAGGTACTAGCTCATATTACTAAAAGGGCTATGGAAGCTTCTAGGGAAGCTTCTATCTCCTATCCTAGGGATGTGTACAAGCTCCCTCATGTGAGACACAAGCATCATTAAGTGCAGTCCTGTGTGCATAGGTCTGGGGAGGACTCAAACTCAGCACAGTTTTAAGGTGTTACAGTGTTTGCAAGCCACGATCTTCAATATTTGTGAACTTAACGGAATATCTTTGTGTCTTTGTCACTTGGCTACGACAGTGAACATGAGGAAAATGAATGTGTGTTTTAAGAGCTGCTGTGGGTTGGTACCACTATATCTGCATTTCCCTACAATTTTAGTGGCAAAATAAATGTGACTGGCCTGATTTTATGCAGTTTTATTTTTTGGTTTTGAAACATTTCCCTGAAAGTATTCTGGGATGACTCCACCATATTCATCCGTGTCCCTGAATACTACCTTTCCCTGTTTACAAGGTTACTGCAAAGCAGCCAGTTCTCCAGCTGGTACTAAACAATCCTTCCAGAGTTCGGCACTGCTGCCTGCTCTGCTCCATCCGATGTGATTTATCTACCCACCCAAGAGAAGCAGAGAGGCTTAGGAATAGAGCCAGCTCACTGAAATTAATATTGAATAGTATTCAGAAAGCTTCTAGGGCAGTAGTCTCACTGTTCATTGTTGCCTTAAAATGAATTGAAAGTGCCACTACCGTTTTCACACAAACTTCAGTTTCATTCCTTCTGTTTCCTCATTGGAAGTAGGAGCCTGCATGTAATCTGTTAACTGTCCAGTGTTATTCATTTGTGTGAAGGAGTATTTTCAGATAATGTTGGTTTCAGTCAAACCAAACCAGTCTGATTATGAATTAGAAGCTGAATTACAGTGTTGATCTGAAGCAGGAGGAAATTGTTCCAACTTCTCTCTACAATCTGCACTTACCTCTCAAACTTCAGAAACACAATTCTTCTAGATGGTTCCCCTATTCTGTCTTGATTCCTTAGCTTTGACTTTGCACAGCCATATTACTACATTGATTTATTTCTGTAAGGGAAGCCAGGGAATGATTCCCTGTGCCTGATTGCCCTATGGCTGCTCAGCAGCAGATGCTGGGAAAACCAAGAATGTCTCATGCAAGTCAGAGCTCTGTTGCAGCAGCTCCTTTCCAGCTTCTTGAGGCAGGAATCACCAGGCTCTGGTGCTGGTGCTGCCAGGAGGCACAGCCTGCTGTGCCCCAGCCTGCTCCCCACCACCCTTCACCCCTGTGCTGGCTCAGCAGGCTCTGTCCTCTGCCAGTGGTGACCTGCCTTCATCTTCTGGAGTCCTGCCCGGGCTCAGATCCTGAGGTGGTGAAGGTGGAGCTGGGATACAAAGGAGTGAGGCAAAGGTGTGCCCTGTGTAAGTGTTAATATTCTGCTATTTGCGCACCATTCTGGAAGAATAAAAAAGGCATTCTTGGTTTGGTGCAACACTTTCGGGCACTTCTGTTGACAGTGTTTCCAGGACCTTGTGGTGGTCCCAGTCAGATGCTAGTCTGTGAGGAACAATGCAGAGCTGTGGAAAATGTGTTCTTTTCATTATTTTAACAAAACAAATTTTAACTAAATTTGTTTTGTGTGTGTGTGTGTGTTCTCTTCAATTAGTTTAGAGAGTTTTACCACAATGTCTTAGGTTTTCAAGCACCACACTAAGACAGTTTTGGGTTTTGAGCAGGCTAGAACATAAATTGTGGATTTCAACCCTTTTGACTTGAAATAAAGAAAAAAGAAACAAAACAACAAAGCAATTTTCTTGTTCTAGAAAAGTATTTACAACTGTTCTTTGCTATTGTTTTCATTCAACAACATCAACCACCCACTCTAAAACAGAATGAGGTGACTATGAGGTGACATTCATATGCAATATGAATGCATATTAAACCACTGAGTTTGTATCCTTGGAAAATTAAAAGTGAGCCGGCAACATTCAGCTGAAGACACTGTTTTATTGTCTTGTATAGTTTTGCAAAATACAGTATTGATTCATGGGGGTGAGAACACCTGTCCAGGGTGTAATAGTGTCTGGTTTGAAAGACAGGTATATGCTAGGGAGGGCAGAGCCTCCCTTTGGAATGGAAAATTCAAATCCCCTCCCTCTAAATTATTGTAATTTAGAAAATTAAAGGGGCTTTCAGGCAGAGGTATGGGGATAGGAATAACAGTTCTTTACTAATATGTATAACAAGACAAAACAAACAACAGTAATAACTAGAACATTAAAAGTAAATAGAACTAGGGACCTTGAAGGGCTTTGCTTTACGAAACCTGGGGCAGTCTGATTCTGGTGTGGAGCTCCGAGAGCACCAAGCTGGAATGGTGGAAAATCCTGGGCTGGTGGGTGAGATGAGAAGCTCTGTCGGTGACAGCTGGAAAAGCAAGGATGTCCTGGCTGGGCAGGTGGGTGCAGGGCCACAGCATAGTGAAAAGCCCCAAAGCATTGCCGAGGAAGCAGCGGCGGTGAGACAGCACTGGCCCAGCTTCAGCAGTGCAGGAGGAGGCAGCTCAAGAGTTCTGAGGCACACGAGGAGATGATGGCACATTTCATGAAGGTGGTGAAATAGATTTTGGGCACGTCCTGGATTGTAAACTAGGACAGATAGCAAAGACAAGAGAGTGTTTGAGGGAGCTCTCAGCTGGTCCCTCTCGTCAGGGATACCAGTGATAGTGATCTGATCAGGGAAAACCTCAGGGCCTTGTCTGTGGATCACAGAAGAAATCCTGCATCTTGGGGAGGGGTTGAGGCAGACCTCAGCCACCCCTTGCCTTCTAAGGTCCCTTTTCTCAATATAAATGTTGCTAAGTGTTTGCCACCTGGGTTTGACCATGGAGTGGGTCAGCTTCATAGAGTCAGTACTGGGTCCTGGGGGTAGCAGATACAGAATGGCAGATCAGTATTCCTCAGGGGCTAAGGCTAAATGTGAAGGAAGTCTAAGGAATTCAGGAACCCACAGCAGAAAGTGAAAGTCAATATAAGCCATGTTCTTAGTGGGGACTGTGGAGAAGAGGGAACAGACTGTTCTGATCATGAGAGGCAATCTTGCAAGAGACACCAGCTTCAAAAAATGAAATGGATTAAAAATTAGAGAAACCTTAACAATGAGGGTAAGCAAACACTGAAGCAGAGGCTGTGGCATCTCCATCCTTGAAGACATGAGTTCCCATGGAGAGCCTGAAGAATATCCTTCTCCTGACTGTAGCTGTTCTGATACAAACCTCAGAGATACCACAGTGCAAAAGGGCAGAACTGTTTTTGGCCCAGCTCAAGCCAATGCTGATGAAACACCCTCTGGAACATTTTGCAAAGGTCATCTTTTGGTCAAGAGTCCTGCTTCTCCCAGGGGAAGTGTAGAGTCATGCTGAAGCTGGCTGATTGAGGTTGAGAGCCCCACAGCTTCATCTGCTGCTGTTCTCTGTTTTTGAGCACTCTGCATGCAGATTGTCTCACAGACAGTGCCTTCCTCATATCCACTCCTCGCCTTGGCTGCTCTTTGAATGCTGGATGCTTCATTAATTTGGTTCTTTGTGTTTGTGACAAACCTGCCCAGACTGAGAGAAACGATTTTAAAAGATCTAAGTTCAGCTTTTGTTTGCTGCAGAGATTTTTTGTGTGTTATGGCATGTCCCTGAGTGGGGTTTCAGTGTGGAAAGTGATGTTAAAAAGGACTGACTGTGTCACAAGGATGCTGCTATAGTAAACAAGTTGAAGGATTTAAAAGCTCGCAGAAATCAGAATAATTTCAATGTAATATCTAGGAAAGAGACAAGTCATGTGTGCACTTAACATAATTCTCTCTAGTATAGGAACTCCATTGTCTTGCTGTGATGGGAAATTACATCACTTGTACTTCTTCAGGAAAAGCAGCAGAAGGAAGTAACTTTCACAGAGAGACAGACATGAGACAGTCCCAAACTGTGGGCACGGTGATGCATCCTACATCTCTCCCATGCACCTTGGCTGGTGCTCCTTTATCTGTGTGGAATTGCAGGCAAAATTAAAACAGTGGGAACTTCTATACAACCCCAGTGTTCAATGGAAATATGAAAACATTGCAATAATAATTTTTTCATGTTTGTCACGAGTGACTGAGTGACTGAGTGACTGAGTGAGTGACAGGAGGGCTGTGAGTGTCACCAAAACTGCAGGAATAAACAAAAACCCTCCAGCAACATTTTTAGTGTTAGAGAATCAAGGCATTACTTTATTTCTAGCCAGGATGTGCAACAGATACCATTTCATCCTCATGTAGCCTGGATGTGCAGAGAAAATCAGTCCATGACACATGTATTACCAGATTTTTCTGGCAAAAACATTAACTTTAAAAGCAAACTTTATGCAGTCAAAACCTAAAGATATTCATTGGTTTATTGGTACATTGGTTCCAAGTTATGTAGTTAGTATCTGGTTTCCTATTGCTAACAGATATCTTCACCTCTGATTCTAATTAGGTCCTCATTCTTCTCTCTCCTTTCCCAGGTGAGGGGTGTTGTTTGGAGTTGATGGTGTACTTGTGAGCCTTCAGGGCCACTGATGGCTTTTACCTTTTGTGAATCTTCTGTGCTGCTCCCAGTCTGTTGAGATGTTAAACTCATCAGGCCTTCACCTGGTGGAACAGTGCCCTGGAAAGAAACTCTAATTCCCTTCCCCTGGGGCAAAGGTGAACATAGGTGACTTGATGGTATCAAAGGTCTTTTCCAACCTAGTTCATTCTGTGATTCTGTGAAAACTGAATAGTTATAAAATAAAATAAATTATATTTAGGATATTTTCCAGCATGAGGTGCAGCCTCTGCCAGCGGCAGTGGGAGGCCGTCAGGGCATATCCCACTGGAAAAGGGGGGTGAGCAGCTTGAGTTGCAGTGAATCTGTAGTGGGTTTTCAAAGAGAAGAAAACAGGTGAGACTCGGACAGTTCCCAAGAGGAAGAACATTGTGGCACTCTACATGCACATGAGTTTGGGGAAACATGACCAAGGAGAAATATTTTGGCTACTGGAGAAGTAAGCAAAAGCATGGCAGGGGGGTGAAGAAGGGATGCAGTCCTCAGCTTTGCTACAGCATTGGAATTGAGGTACAAGGCCAATGTCCTGAATAAGAAACACTGATAAAAGGAGCAAAGGGGGTTAAAAGTTGGGCCCATCTGTGGCTATCAGCGCCACCAATAACTACTCTTGTAAATTTAATGCAACTCTTCAAGTTGGCTCCCCACCCTTGCCCCCACTGCACAATTAGGGCAGCTCCCGGATGCCACTGTTTTGCAATGTCCACTTGGTTGTACCACAGACACATTCCTGGATAGTCTGTTTTAGTTTATCCTCACAGAAACAGGTCTTCTTGATGTTTACATTTTTTTTTCTTTTTGTTTCTTTTTTTTAAATTTTATCTTTTTTTAACAAAGTTGTGTAAATTATCCTTTTTGTGAGCTTATGGGAAAGTGAAAAAAAAAGTGAATAGAAAAAAGATATTACATGTCCCTTTAAAAGCAATAGTTCCATTATTTTGTTGATTAAATTGATAATTAAATTTAGGAAGTGTCAGTAATCTGTACAGGAGTGCAGGGAGTATCAGGTGCTAATGCTGTGCTGAGAACTTGAAAGGGAAAGATGAGACATTTCACTGTCTGAAAATGTCAGCTCAAGGACTATCATGGATAAAAGACTGTTGAAGAGGATAATGGACAGATAATTTTATCATCTGCTGGGTCAGGAAATAAGTAAAGCATGTGCAGCAGAAGGCTTTGAGGGGCAAGTATTTGGTGACATAGCCAGTAATGGGAAGGCAGGAAAATTTGAAGAAGTTTTCTCAGTGAAGAGGTTGAAATCAGCAAAGGAAATATGACTGCTGGGCGGGTACTTCTAATTAATATTGGCATTTTGGGTCATCCTTCTATTTTGACCTGCTAGTAAAAGGAAATGAAATGTGAGCAAGCTTTCTCACACACAGTATGTCCTCAGAGTGTAGATGAGCTGCTGTTGCAGTCAGGAAACAGAACAAAAACATATCCAGGGCACTACCTTTGCTTCCCTAGTACCTACACTGTGCCAGACTGCAGATCACTTGTGCTTTCAATCCAGTGCAATTCTCCTGACATTTCATGTCTAATTAAGCCAGTATGATACAGAAGTTCATTAACCTTGCATTGTTTTCCCAAACAGAAATAAAAGGGGTTTACTTACTGGGCTTTTTTCCCACCCATGTTTAGACACAGAGTCTATATATTTAGGTATCAGCTAATCTGTATCTTTTCCTAGAGTGCTGATTCAGCTTTGGCAGGAGCTGAGGTACTCAGTAGTGCTGGTGATTGATTCTGGGAGGCCACCTGGAGAATTTGGCAGGATGTGGACCCTGTTCATGCAGTATCATCAGGGTTTAAATAATGAGAATCAGTGGAGTTACTTGATTTCAAAAATGCCCGGAGGAAAAAACAACAAAACAAAAAAACCCCAGAAGTTCTTTGAGAGCTATTCAGACCACATTCAACTGCGTATAGGCAGATTAGCTTTCAGAATAAGGTGTCCGATTGCCCATTGAATTTTTAGGAAACAGCAAGGCTGACTTTCTAAAGTGCCCATATTAAGCATACAAGAAAAAAAATTTCAGCAACTAAATTCAGTGCCAGAAATGACATGAGTGGTCCAGTTACGTTGAATCACTTTGTATCTCCACACAAACAGGGCTTTATTGCCATATACGTAAACTCTGCATTAAACAGAAGGCAGTATTCATTTTAAAAAGTCAGATTTTGAACTGTTATGCTGTAGGAAGTCTGGGATAATTCTGCTTAAATCAGTGGAACGGAATTGAACAGATTTACAGCCTGGCAAAATTTACTCTAAATCTAAGTGGAACTAATCTGTGCACATGGGAGTTGCTAGGAGTATGCTAGACAGCTAGATTTATAGCAACAAAGATAGGAATTGAAGTGGGAAAACACTCTGTTAACTTCTGATGTAAAGGAACTTTAAAGATGGATGTATTGTTACAGGAGGACTATTAGTATGTTTTATTCCTAAGTCTCTTGAATTTGAAAAGTTTAGGATATTTTAAAATCTATTAGCCCCTGTGTTCTTAGAGTAGAATTCCCTCAGAATGTGAATTGTCTGACAGTGTGTATGTACAGTCCCGGGCAGTCAGAGAACCAAAGCAGGAATTCAAACTTCTGAACATTATAGTAATTCAAATAATAAGCTGTTTGAAACAGAGTGTCACTTTCAAACTGCTTTAGTGCAGATGGTCTTTTTCTTAATTCCCAGCTGCATCGTTAATGAGCTAAGCTTATTGAACTGCTTGCCAATTCTGTTAAGAGCAGATGGAGTGAAACGCGATAAAGGCCATATTTCAGTGCAGCTCCCATCCATCAGCTCCCCTCCAGATGCCATTATCGACATGCATTTTACAGCTCCACATCTCTTGCCATCAGCGGGTAGAATTATAAAGCGGTTGAGCGTACTTGGCTTGAATGTCAATAATCAATAAGGATAAACTGTTGCCCTTGAAACAACACACCATTCCAGCACTCAGAGTGAACTAAGGTGCCTTCCTTGACATTTGCACTAACTTTGGGTGTCTGTTTCACCCTGTGTGTGTGTACACAAACACTTCTGTTATGTATTTCTCTGACAATTCCCTAGTACTATGGATTTCTCTTATGTATGTCCTGTAATAATGTATTAAATTAATAATTTTGAGTGCTCCCCTTTAAAAGCCCATTCTTCCACCCTTGGTGTTTTGGGTGTTTTTTATATTAAAGACATTAATTGCAATCTCTGTCTTTGTAAAAGGGTCCCAGTTTCCCTTTCTAAAGCCTGCTGACATAATATGATGGGTGATATTTTCAGAAGTTCCTGCTGTGTGTGGACTATCATTGCCTTCAAAGCCTGTGATTAAATTCTGTCCAGCTTTGGTGAGGGCAGATAGGCCTCAGTGCAACAGAAGTAAATTAGTTCTAAGTGCTTAATGATCCTACTCCTGTGGGAATTAACCCTTATATAAAGCATGAATGTTCAGATCATATAAAAATATGTAGTACATAAGCACAGCTAACATCATGATCAGTGGTTCTGCAGAGACTTCATTTTTGATAATAGAACATTTAGTTAAATATTGTTCTTTCTCACAGCATTTTAATAACAGCAATCCTTGGTTATTACCAACATTTCTGGTCTGTTATTGCCAATAGTCCTTGGTTGGCTTCATGGCCATCCAGCTATCAATGTCTGAGACATACACATTACCCCTTTATCTTCTGGGAATTGAGAGATCAAAAAGGATCTCACTCTGAACCATCATTTAGAAGGTCACAAGAGAGGGGGCTTTAGTTATGGTAATCTTCCATCCTGGGAACAATTCAAGTTGTTAGCTTTTTTGGAAAGTTCAACAACAAAAATATTATTTCATTTGGGTTGTTATTCAGACAAGAAAAATAAGTTTCCAAGGCTATTCATGATAAAGCTGGTGCTCATTAGATGGCAGAGTTCATTGGAATGGACAGTGTTTCTGATAAGCTCAACAGGGGCTTAGTCGCCATGCAGCTCTTCAAGGCTGAATCTTAATAAGCATTTCTCAGCTCAAAATGCAGCCAGGGGAGGAGGAGAGATGCACGATCACAATCCACCCCATGAGTGAAGTCAGCTTCTCTGGGTCTCTGTGCCACTGAGTGCAGGAATGATCCTTCTTCAGGGTGGGAGCTGGGTGTGTGTCAGTAACACTGAGCCCCAAAATGCAAGTGCAGTGTCCCCAAAACACATGGTTGTGTAGCATGTCTGTGGGCTAGAAGTAGTCACCCATGTTTCAATGTTTGCTCATGAAATTTTTTACCCTTTGTTTCTTCTCCCTTTCCTTGGCAGATTTTTATTGGTGAGATATCCATGTATTTCATAAAGTCAACCCGAGAAACCCTCATTATTCAAGAGAAAACTATTTTGACTGGAGAGTGCTGTTACCTGAACCCACTGCTTCGAAGAATAATACGTTTTATAGGTAAGCATCCTGTGCACTGCAAGCTTGAACCCTGCTTGCACCAAACCAGGACAAAACACCCTGACAAAGTACATGACAAAATTAATTAAGCTGTGAAATCTTTGCAGGCATCTTCCGCCTTAAAGGGATAGTCCCCTCAGGATTTCCAAGGTAACTTGCAAAATTTGCCGTATCATGCTGGCTGGAGCTGGTTTAGATCATATTCTGCTGAGCTTAATGCTTTTTTGAGACCCCTGAAGAAATGTTATAACAATAAAATCCTTATATCATTGCTAGTTTATGTGAGCTACCCATTTTAGTTACAAATTTATCCTCACCAGCTCATCTATCTGGCATTTTTCTATTCAGCTCTAATTTTAACATCCATAGCTCTTCCACATAATGTTCAGCTGAGCACAGCGTAAAAAAAGCCCAGAGCTCACTTCAAAATAATATTATTATTTTCATTGTATTTGCTTTTTCTTACAACTTTCATTGAGTTAATTGCTGAGAAATGGAGTTCTGTCATTAAACCATTTGGAGGTTGCTTTATATGGTGCTTGCAAACCGCTTTACCTTCTTCACACTGTTGATGAGTCACAAGTTCATGCGTGTGATGGGACGTCTGGTTGATGGCATGGGCCAGTGGCTCCTCAGATGGCTCCCCACTGGCCAAGAGGGGCTTTGCCCACAGAGCATCACAACACTGCCCTCCTTGTGCGCTCTCAGAAGTGAAGAACCCTCACACACTGCCTCTGACAGAGAGCAGAGCCCAGTTCACAGTCTGACCTGGAACTAGCAATGGGGGGAGGGAAAGCTGAAAAGTATCTGGGGCACTTCTTCCCTGTCACTGCTGAATTTCTGAGCATTTCCTGGAATGAGAATGTCTGCTGTGGCTGCGGCAAGTGTTGTGTTGCTTCCATGGAGCACATCCCTAGCTGCAGGCAGGGGTTCTTCCTCAGAGCACAGAGTTGAAGACCTTGCCTTGCCCTGTGCTGGCATATTCATAATCAGCAAATATATTCTGCAAAGGAGGAATAACCATGGTTTTCCTTCTCCTTCAGCTCTCTCTGTGCCTCCTGCTTTATGCATGGAAGGTAGGGAGTGAAATGTGCCTTCTGCCAACATGGAGGTGGAAGGAAACCACATGTGCTTTGTTACTCAATCTGTGTGCTGTTGGTGGGAGCAAAAAGATACAGAAATGGAGCTGAAAGTAAAACACCCTTGCACTCACATAACCTCCAGGATATATTGATGGACAGCAAATTGCCTTTAAGTGAGAAGCAGGGTACCAGTGCCCATTGGGCAACTCAGGACTTTTTGACTGTTTCAGCACATTTGGCATGTTGCAAAATCCCAATCAAACACTCTTGTCTGTGGGGTCATCACTAGAAGTCTTTAGATCATGGAAGCTAAGTACTTGCTCAGTATGTTTTCTCAGAGTTTGCTTTATTCTTAAACATTCATGCTCTTGTTTCTCTTCTGGTGGAAGAGAAGGGGGTAGCAACAGTACAGTGCACTCTAAGAGAGAAGTAGGATATAAACACATAAACAATGCTAGGGAAATTAATTTTGGCTTTGCACCTTGTCCTGGTTTGAAAAGACAGGTGTGTGCTAGGGAAGAGCAGGGCCTTCCCTCGAAATGGAGCCAATAAACCCCTCTCTCTAAATTTGTATAATTTTGAAATTAAGGGGCTCTCAGGCAAAGATATGAGGATATATACACTTTACTAGTGTGTGTGTATATATATATATATATATATATATAAAAAGGCAAACAAAACAACAATAACTATGAAATTAGCAACAAACAGGAACCCAGTAACAGTTCTTTCGATTGTGGACACCTTTTTCCTCTGGAACAGTTACTGTCACAGCTGGTAGTGACTTCTCCCGGTGAGCAGAAGGAAATGCGGTGATCCTGCATGGCTGCAGGAGTGCTGAGGGTGATGGCAGCTGTCCCAGATGGGAAGGGTGGAGGAGAGGCTCTGCTTACGAAGTCCTTGAAGTCTTGGTCGCGGTGCTCCAGCAGGATGCTTGGAGACGCAAGCTGAAGCAGGAGAGCATCCTAGCAGGGGTGCAGGGTCCAACACCAGAATAGGCAGCTTCCCGGCATTGGGATGGCAGGTGAGGTTTTCCAGCAGCTTTCCTCCTCCAAGAGCCAAAACGAATGAGAGTGAGCAACTGTTCCCCACTCTCCTTTACCTGCTTCTGTTCTTGAGGTTTTTCCACCCTTTTCCCCTGTCACTAGCCATCAGTGCTAGGGCCTAGCCATCAGGGCTTCTTAGCATGTCAATGGGGAAAAATTCCACAGAGAGGAAAGGGAAAAAACAAACTCCCAACACACCTGTGTTGATTTTCCTGAGAAAAATGAAGTTAACATTATTAGAGAAGGCTTGAAGTCTTTGCCTTGTCATAAACTACACTGTGTGCTTGTTTTCTTCTGAAACCTTTTCCCTGCCTCTGCAGTGAAACGAGAGAAGTAGAATTTGTTGGATGAAATAATTAATGAAAGGAACTGAAGAAAACTACATGTTTTTCGTTTTGCGTTTCACCTGTGTTTTGAAAACATGGCATGGACTGACTAGCAGTACCCTGTGCCTGGATGATCCAGAGAAGTTAGCTGATCCATACAGCTGCCTGGTCCAAACTGAAGTTTCCCAAATGCTTGGCTCTGCAAAGACAACCAGGTTGCTTGTACATGGATTTCTCTGCATATGCCTTCTCTTGATAAACTTTAGGGCCAGAAGTTACAGAGCTGATTAACTAAGTTGTCTTGCAAGTAAGTTCTCTTCCCTAGCAAGCAGTCTGGCTTGTTGCAAAAAGGTTTGCTGCCAATTTAGTTTTAGTGTGCAGAAGTCTGAGCAAGTCTTTATTAGTACGTGCAAAAAGCAATTATTAAACTCCTTGCAAAATTGCCTTATAAGGCATTACAGTTTATATTATTCAAAAGGGTGAGAAAAATCCTGCAATGTGTCTAGGTTCTCATGTGTCAGGAAAATGAACACTACTATCTGACCCTGCAAGGCACATCACAGAGAATTTTAAGAGGGCAAAGAGACTTTTTCTCCCCTCCCACCCGTGCTCACCCCGCCCCCGCCGCCCCTGCCGCCTTCACACCCCCCTCCCCCCCGCTCTGTAATGGAAATTGCTGCGAAGAGACAGGATTTTAAGAATTGTAGCCTAAATGTGCTTTCCACAAAGCAGCAGAAAGCTGTAGATATTTCACTGAACATTCATTTATATATTGCAAAGAAAGAGACACAAAAAGGGAAAATTCAAGCTGTATTTTGGTCCTGTGAAAGATAAGGACCCTTAAAATATAATCTCCATTGGATCTTTTGGGTTTGGTTGCTAGATTTGAGCTTTTCTGCTCTTACATTTCCTTCAGGGATACAGAATTAAGGACTTTTTTGCACTATGAAAGTAGAGCAAAACAAAAAACCTACAGCTTTTCTGGTATGCTAACAAAGCCCCATTTCTGGGACTTCATTTTCTGGGGTTGTTTTTTTCCTGTCTTGTTTACTGTGCTCTCTGTTGATTCTCTCCTTGTTTTCCTCAAGGTCTCAGCACACATCTGTTTCTAAGAGCCTCCCCCTTGAGTTCAGTCGTGATTCTGAATGTTGAGCTTTGTATTAAATCTGTCCCTGATTCTTTGTCTACATGAAGCAGAACCACAATTTCTTCTTTCTTCCTGGCCCAGACATGAATCCTTCATGCTGACAGATATTTGTTTTTGTGGCAAAAGACTGCCTCTCACCTTGCTACACTGTATATCAAGTCCTGTATCACAGCCTAGATTGGTGAAACCTCCTATGTTCCCTATATTTAGAAAAACTCTTTATCAGTGAAAAAAAAGATGGCTTAGCTTGGAAACATCAGACTTTGATATATGCTTCAATTTGTTCTATCTTCCTCTTTATCTTTTACAGTTGTTTTTACAGACTTTTTAAAAAAAATATTTTCAGGTCAAATTAGTGGTGTGCAATTTCTTCAGGAGAGTTTTTCTAATATATTGCTGCTGCATCTCTTTACTTTAAGCACATCTTTTCTCCTCCCTACCCTTCCCAGCAGTTCTATTGTCAATTTCTGGTGCCAAAATTTGCTGTTTATGTGCTAAACCTTTGAGAAACTAATTAGTAAGGGTGGCTGTTTTGTGGTCCTCTGCCTCTTCTACCTATCTCTCAACTTGAGCATACACAGCTTTTTGTATATTTGTTCATTCTGTCTTGTAATTTCACATTCAGCACTTTGTTAACATCATTCCACCTTGCATTTGCTTCTGTGTTCTGCTTAACCCTTTGTATTACAAACAGAGGTTATATAATATTTTAGTGAACTATTTCAGTCAAGATCTTAGTCTTTTTATGTACAGCTGCTATCATACCCCCAGGATCAGGGATTCAGACCTTGCTGACCCAGTCTGACAGGGTGACTGTGGTATGTATTGTGTTGGATTTAATTATATTAGGTTTCTAATCCATGTGATTAAGTTGTCTACCTGCAAAGCCCTGATGAGATGCAAGTAGCCCCTTTCTATTTCAGATATGTAGAAATTCAGAGTGTTTCATCAGCTTGTTACCAGTGGCTTCAACTTCAGATGTGCCTATTTTGCCATTAACAAATGGTGCAGATCAGCTTCTGTTGACAACTTAATCTAAAGCGTGGTAACATTTCACAATGGGCAGCTAAATAAATTAGGGCTTTATTTCAGCAAATTAAGACTTTAGTTCAGCAAATAAAGGTTTACAAGACTTACACACGAATTGAGCTTATTGTAATAGGATAGATATATCCCAGAGCTCTGATGTAAATTCCCTGAGTAGCTGCATGAGACAGCTTACCTGACCTTGTCCTTCTGTCCGCCTTGCGTCTGAAGTTCACTGTGAAACAGTGCATGTTCTGTTATTAACTGACTACCTTTCCATCGAGCTCAAGCTGTATTTGGGGTGTTGCCCAGAACCTAAACTGCTGCAGCAGCTTGAACTACTGCAGATGCTATCACTGAAGAACCTCCACAGTGAGGAACTGGTCACTGTGCTTGGGACAAATCAGCCCTTACTGTTCCCTTTGATGCCAGGGTCTGAGCTGGCAGATGCCTCCATGAAAACTGGTTGATGTGAAAGCAGTGAGGAAGGAAGATACTCTGTGCATATGCCAGGAGGAGTCTTGAGCTTCCAGAGTACTTTTGCACTGGGAACTAAATTTCTTCTGGCATGGTCAGACCATGTGTCTTCCTTCTTATGTCTGGGGAGAACAGTATCCAGGCAGGACACCCACAGGTGAAGCAGGCAGACTCAGGAGGTAGTAGATCCCTGGAGTAGTGAGCTTTTTGGGGTCTTCAGTGGAAGATCAAAGCCAATCTTAGGATGAGTGCTCAGAAGCTTGATGTTGAGTCTGTTCCTGATGCCATGGCAACAGGACAATAAACTTCCCTGCAATCTCCATCTCTCCTGTTGTAAAATGGATTAATGATACAGCTCTCTTATAATACACCCTCTAAGATGTAATGATGAAAGGTAGTTTAACAAAGTCTGAATCACAGGACTATAAATGTATGGCTTTATTGGATGTACAGGATTCTTACAGCAAAACATTCAGAGACAGGCTAAGGATCATCATTCCCACAGCATCCTGAGTCCTTCCAGGGACACTCTCCCATGAAATTCTGATCTTCCTTGAAAAACAGAAGGGTGGGAAAGGGGTTAGGTGAGTATGAGTGTGCATTTGAAATATGAGTATTTTCTAAGCAAATTAGGTTGACAGTGACAAATTCAGAGAATTGACTGGGACAGAGAGGAATACATAAATAAATATCCTTAGCAGAAAGCATGATGATGTGTTATTGAAGAGCCAGCTTCTGATGTTTCATGAACATTTCCGTGCATTGTTTCTTCTGTCACTTAAGGGTTTCATCATTTTTCCTTAATTGATAAAGCCTTCTACTTCCTGATTCTTATTTCCACCCACTGGCTTCTCACTTATCTCTTCCCAATGTCTTTTCAGCTATTCTTCTACAAGTCCCAAGGTGGGTTTTGTTGATTTTTGTTGTGGTGGTGATTTGGTTGTTTTTTTTTTTCAAATCAGTGGCATTTTAAATGCCTCTAATGGCAAGAGTTTCCATGGAATCAACAAGTGGCTGCAGTGACTGATGTTACATAGATGCAGGGTGGAAGAAGAGAGCTTGATCATGAAATGCAGGGAGGACAGAGGGTTGTACTGAGGCTACAGTGAGTGAGAAGAGTTGGATTCTTCTTCAGGGCAGATGCCTCTGTTAGAAAAAGCAGTACAGTTGGAGGTGGCAAGACTGATGAACAGCCACACAAGGCGCTTGATAGGAGATAGAACATGAGAATAGGATGTGGGTGAGAGCCCAGAAAGTCAGGGTTTCATGGAGGACTTTTTGGCAGTCATTCAGAGGGATGTGTAAGTGGCAAAATTAAAAATTAAGCATTCAAAATTGAAACTGCTAAATACTTAGACTTTTCTGCCAAGGCAAGTGTCAGTTCAGGTGGGATGACACTGGAAAGTCAAGCTTCACTTTATCCATCCTCAGCATTTTTCAACAGGACTTTTCTTGTTTGTTCTTTTTTTGGCTTGAATATTTAATTTGTCAAAGGTCTTTCTCACTGGAGGTAAAGATATGTCGAAATCTGATCTCTCTAGAGCAGCTGAGAGAGTAGCAGGGAGTACAGCCTGCCCTCTTATATCTCGTCTTAGCTAGTATCTCTCCCAGTTACATTCTGCTTGTTTTGTCTTCTAGGCACCTCTTTCCGGCTGCTCCTGAGACACAAACACAGAGTAGTCAGTACAGTGAGAACTCAGGAGGCCTTTCCAGACATAGCTTCTGCTTCTTAAGGCCTCTTTTTGCAGCCAGACTATGAGTGACCTGAGTGGCTGAGGGGAAAGATTGGCTTTACATAAGTGCAATTAACCTTCATCCTTTCTGCTAGTGAGCAGCTGTAGGTCTGCTTCCCATGTGGTTTGCACTGTTCCCATCTTTTCTCAGCATATGCCAAGTTCTGAACTACAGTTCATTCCCATGGTTTCTGGTCCAGAGTGAGCACACTGAAATAAAGCACTTGCTGCTGAGCAGGATGACACCACCTCCCATTACACCTGAGTACCAAAGTCTAGAAGAGGCACATCTTCTTCCATTCTTTCTTTCTGATATTGTATCATGGCCATGAGCTGTATGACCCTGAGGAGCTGGGGCTAGTTTCCCTTCCCATGAAACCTTTCAGAGCAATTTATCTGCCTCTAAATAGCTGACAGTCACATCACTGCATTTGTGTGTTCTGGTCAGTTAGTTTAGCTGCCCTTGGTCATTGAAGAAATCTATTGAACAGATGGATTCCTGAGGTACAAAAACCATCAGGGAACTGTCCAGCACTGCCCAGGCACACTGGCATTACAGCCTTCAAATCAATTACAACCAGCCCTTGCTCCTTGTCTCGATAGACCTGAGGTTTAATCAGCCTGCCAGAGTCACACCCCTGCCAGCCAGACTCCTTGCTGCACATAGCTGTGATTTTCACAGAGCACAGCTTGGCAGAACTGTGAGAGAGGAACTGCAGCAGCCAAAATGCACCACAGTCAGAATGTGATAAAGGTTTCAGCCATGGCTTGGTCTGCTCTTCTCCAGATTATTGCAGGCCTTGGCAGCAGTGTTTGGGCCAACACTTTCTGACCTACTAAATATTAAGAAAATGCAGGTGTTTAAAATTCTTTCCTTAATGGAGAATTACCTTTGTATATATGCACTTCACAGAGATCTAAATACTTTTGTGTAGCTCATGAGCTTTTCCTGAAATGTCTTGGTTCTTGGCTTGTACTTAAAAGCATAAGCCGGACTACCTGACACTTATATTTCCACTAATTATTGTAAAGGCTGGGTGACAATCCTTGCTGCACTTCCTGTAATTTGTACAGCACATCAGAAAGTTGCTATTTCAAGCAAGCTGTGCCAAAAAAAAATAAAGTTTTGACAGAGTGCTGTATATAAAACTAGATTAATCTCTGTCATAACTTCAGCTGTTTCACCAGGCTGAAAAGATATCCTTCTGTATTTTTCCTTTGAACTTGCCTGTGCACTAACTAATATAGGTGAGAAGTTCCTAATGGCTATGGAAAACCATGGATTTGAAATTTTACCAGAAGGATAAAGGAGCAGTCTCTGTGGTCTCTCCTTTTAAACACACTTAGCAAGATAAATGGGAGGAAAACAGTGATACCATTGAAAAGACAGGGGCCAGTCCTGCAGCCTAAAACCGGAGGAAGGCAACGTCCTTCTCTGGCCACCACTGGCTTTTTAAATCCATGATCACATACCAGTTCATTAATAATAAATAAAAATAAACATACATGAAGAATAGTAATACATTCAACCTCCAGAATCATCTTACTGCACGATGCCCCTTACTGACCTTGGGGAAGGATGGTGAGGAGCAATAGCTATTCAGTCCTGCAGCCCCTCCAGGCTGTTTCCCAAGGGAAGGGATGCTCCCATCAGTACCGCAGCAAGGGATCTGTCCCACAGTGACCCCAAGCATGTCTCTGACCAACTGGCACAGGCAAGCCCCACTGAGCACTTGTACAACAAATCCATTTTAGTTATAGTTTTATTTATGTAACTGTTGGTACATGCTACATTATTTTGAGTCCATGTTTTTTGTGTCTCAGACAAGAGCAGCTCTTATATCTTTTTTTAAATTTAAAGTTAGTATAGATAAGCAGTGAAGATGTTAGAATTATGGTGGTGCCAGCTCTTAAGACTTTATCACATCTTTCCTAAGGTGATTTCCCTGGAGCTCCAGCCCTTGGTCATATTTAAATACATAACAATCTCAGATAATTTATAATTTAATTACTTTTGCTTACAGAGCTACAGAAGGGAGTAAGCAAAACTGTATGGCCCTCAATATTCCTACATCAGAAGTCAGTATCTATTTGTTCCATGTTTTTGTTTTGAACTTCAATCAACCTAAGTGATGAGAAGGGGAAGAGGAGAGCTGATTTAATCTTTTAGAACATTTGGGTTTGGTAATTTTGCAAACCTACTCTTCTGTACCTTTGGTATATAGGTCTTACATGCATCTGAAAGATCCTCATATGTTCATAGCAGGAGGAGCAGGGATTGATAATTCTCCAGGAGAGTCAGTGAAGAATGTGACAACTGCAGTATTGATCAAGAGATGCTTCACAACCCTGGGGAAATTCTTGTGTTCAAGCGAATACTTCATCTTCAAGGATGTGGTTATGTGCTCCTGGTGATATGAGCTGAATTGCAGCTGTCTTCTAGAGTGAAGCATTGGGCTGCTTCCAAAAGTACATGCTGAATATTACTAAGTTAGGATTGTAAATCTTCAACATCAAGGTGGAAAACAGTCAAAATCCAAAAAGGACTTAATCCTAGGTGGTTATGTTAGATAAGTATTGTGTCTCAGCACTACACTATTCTTTCAGGTTCCAAGATGCCACTTTTTTGTCACGAATTTGTTTTAAGTACATAATATTACTCTCATTATGTTTCTCCTTCTCAGTATACTGATATATTCTATACCTGTTTGAATAATCACTATTTTTAACCTTTCCTCACAGGAGTGTTTGCATTTGGACTTCTTGCCACTGACATCTTTGTAAACGCTGGCCAGGTTGTGACTGGGAACTTGGCTCCCTACTTCCTGACTGTGTGCAAACCCAACTACACTGGAAATGACTGTCGGGCCCACCACCAGTTCATAAACAATGGCAACATCTGCACGGGGGATGTGGAGGTGATTGAAAAGGCCAGGAGATCTTTTCCATCCAAACATGCTGCTTTGAGCATCTACTCAGCTTTATATGCCACGGTGGGTGCCAGTGATGACTGCTGACTTGCATAAGAGGTTTCTCATATGCATCTAGCTGGGGTGTTTTTCTTACAATGGATTTTTGGGGAAAAAGAGGGTTGTTTGGGTTTTGGGGTTTTTTTTCCATTTATCAGTAGGGGAAGATCCCCTTCTTTCTCTGTTGCAGCGGAGAGTGCTGGTAGAGTGTCACGACCTTCCACGGAAGTGTCCTGAGAAGGACAACCTGGTGACACAGGGACCTCTGTGCTTCCAGCCAAAATGATTAGCCCTTTTGTGAATTTTCTTCTTCGGCTGACGCTGGAGAGAAGGACGGGAACCTCGTATGGTGTTCCAAGGAGAAGCTTTATTTGACTTCTTCCTCGAAGGGTACCAGGGACAAAACTGGCTCAAAAGGACTAAGGGAGTCGGGTTTATATAGGAAAGCTGAGGGGAGGGGTAGGGCAACAAGCAAATCAACTGAGGGCACAGGGTCAGAACAAGAGGGGAAGGACCAATGGGAGGCAAACAATCTGCCTGGCACAGGGAGGCATGTTGGGAGGAATCTTTTCCTCACCACTGTGATGCTGACGTTAGGGCACATCCCTTCAAGGGAGAGGGGTTGACTTTTCCTCAGCTAGCCCATTGGCCTCCACATTTCTCCATTTTACCTTTACAGGTATAAGCAAATGAAATGCTCATTGCTTTTGAGGCACTGCATGTGGAGGCATGAGGTCCTAAAGTTGTCTTTGCTGCTGATTTTCTCATTCAGTCTTCTCTCTTCTCCCTGCTTTTGATCCTTAAACAGTTTCTGGGTTGCTGCATTTGTTCACATGCCATGTGTTGTTGAACAATTGAAATTCAAATTGTGCCCTTTCAGTGGGGGTCTGAACTTAGGATGAATTTTGCTTCTCTTGTTTAGGACCTGAACTCACATTGCAAGGAGGGTTCTAATAAAACTCAGTGCCAGAATTTTGTTGTTATCACAGAGAAATGTACCCCAGCTGACACATTGACAAGGTGACACTGCCATGCAGTCAGGAAGGAAATTATGAAGTCTGATGAAACACATCAACAGCTCCTTTGTGTTCTCTGGCTAAAGGTTCTGTGATTCTTGAAAATTAATCCAAGAATCTTACTAACAAAGAAGAAAACCTTGGTGGTTTTGCCACAGAGATCCAAGCACTGAACCTGTTTCTGATCTCAAAGTGCATTAACCTAGGTCTTTCTTCTCCCTATAGCTTGATTCAGAGTAGTGTCAGAGTCTGTCTGTTGGTCATCAGTATGCAAGAAAAGCCATAAAGTTATTAAAGACAGGGTATTTACTGAGTATTTTGCCCTGTGCTCTTGATAGCAGATGAATGAAACACCATGTTATTACTTTTAAAATGAAGAGTCCTCCCACTGCTGTTTCAATATCCATCTGTTTGTACTGAATGTTGTGTGAATAATGATGGAGAAGTAAACTGTAACTCTTTTGATCAGGATTTGTTGGGAAGTGTTTGGAAAGCCTGTAACATTTTGTGCACATAACTTCTGAACAATGTGCAACCATTTATGAAATACAGCTCACAATATACTCAACATGGTTGTAGCAGCTCTTTGCACCATGATGAACTCTTAGGTGGAAGTTCCAGGGTCAGATTTAGTCCTGGTTCTGTCCTAAGCTAATTATATCCCTTCATGGACTTTCCCTGCCCAGCTTCCTTTGTTTGCTAGGAAGGCAAATTTTCTACAGCAGGATGACTTCTACAGCTGAAGGGTAAGGCTGTTTTTCCTTCCTGAGCCTAAGCCCCAAGCAGTTCAGTATTTCTGAGCTCTGGTTTTCCAGGAGTATCTGCTACAGGCCTGTACTTCTTACATAGGAATATGTCAGATGGAGCCAGGACATGGGACTCCTTCTGAGCCACAAGGTCATGAAAGTTTGCCCTTAAAGCATTTCAGCCCACAGTCCAATTTCAGCCCAGTACTCTGCCTGAAGTCACCTTCTATAACTAAAAACATTGTCATTCCTCTTTTCTTTTTCTGTCAGCTGGGAATAACATGAGTATTAGACAAGAAATGGATTGTTCATATCCTGCTTTGCTTAAAAACTGTGCTGTGCACATTTTTTTTAGAAGTCTCTTGCTAATTCTAATATGCATTATAATGTGGCCTCCTGAACATAGAACACGGGTTATTTTCTTAGTAATAGCTGTGTTTTGCATAAAGATGAAGAATTGAGCCATGGAGAAAGAAAAATAGAACAGGTACAACATGAGGAAGCTGGAGAATGGAACCAGCACAGACATTCTGTGCAACAGGTTCTCGTTCTATAAATGTCTTATGAGATCTGGGAGTCTCTTCGTTTCACTGAACCTCAAGTATTCTGTGCAGGTGTCTCTGTACTCACTTTTTCATTAATCTGCTACTGAAAACACTCCCACTGTGACTGGTTTGGCTTTGTGGGTTTTTTGATGTTTGTTTTTTGTTTTTTTATAATCTAGGATTTATATGTAATCGACTAGACTTTTCTTTGTCACCTTCTAAAGAAGCTGAGGAGAACCCAAAGCATCACTTCTGTGATCGCTGCAGGTGGAAATAAATCTTTGTCCTAGTTTGAAAGACAGGTGTTTGCTAAGGAAAGCAGAAGCCTCCCTTTGAACTGAAAAATGTGATCCTTCCTTCTTACAGATTATTATGATTTTGAAATTAAGGGAGCTCTCAGGCAAAGATAAGGGGGTAGGAATAACAGTTCTTTACTAGTATATCTAACAAGACAAACAAGAACAACAACAGCTATGAAATTAGCCACAAACAGAACAGTAACTCAGTCCCAGTCCTTTCTGGCTGCAGGCACCTTTTCCCTGAGCTGCAGTTCCCGGTGCTGGGGGCAGGCAGGTCCCGCAGAGCTGCAGGAGGGCTGGGGGTGATGGCAGCGCTGTCCCAGGGGGAGAGAGAGATGGAGAGAGCCCTCCGCTCACGGTGTCGGTCCTGGTGCTCAGCAGAGTGCTGGATGGTGGCAGGTTACAGAGAGAAGGCAGCAGGGCAGGGTCCGACAGCAGTGAGGATGGCTCCTGGTGCTGGGATGGCAGGGATGCGGCTGAGGCAGCGATCATCCTTCTCGTCTGAACTCCGCAGGGGAAATGGGCCGAGCCAGAGCCTTCCGCTTCCTCTTTTGGCTGTTTGAATCTCGTGGGGTTTCCCTCTTCTCTCTCCCCTTCCCCTTGTCACCAGGGTCTAGTCAACAGGTATTTTAGCATGACAATGGGGAAAATTCCACAGAGGGTAAAGGGAAAGAACCAACCCCCAACAATCTTGTATGCCTCAAGTAGGGGAAAGAGAAAAGGGCAGGCAGCCATGGCTTCCATACTTACAAAAAATAAGAAAGTAATCTGAAGAAATTTAGCCGTCTTCCAGAATGATCACAGGAAGAGATAGCAGTCCCTCTACCTAGTGCAAGCTGCTGTGCAGCCACACAAATTTAAGTTCCTTTTCCAAGGGAAAAGAAATAGAAAAGGAGACCACCATTCTGGGTTCTAGCATGAATCCAGCTGATGGGTTGTCAATCCTGGTTTCACCATCGATCCACCTGCTTTGGCTCAGCAGGACATCATGAGATGTCCAGGGCCCTGAGAGCACTGCCTGGACTTTGGAGGATACCTTTTTATGGGCAGGTTTCCTCACCCCAAAGATGGGTTTCTCACTTTCTCTGTAAATTAATTATTCTATGCAGTCCCTTCTTCCAGTCTTTCTGGAAATGGGTAGAGGGCTTCAAGGGTCTTCAGTAGGCTTAATCCCACCTTATAGTCCATGCCCATTTCCTGTGCTGTGTAGTAGTTGTTTGTCACAGAAAAATGCCCTATCTCTGACCCCCATTCTCCAGTCAAAACATGATATTTCTCATGACCGTGTTAATAACAACAATGCTTGGTTATTACCAACAATTCCTGTCTGTTATTTCCAACAGTCCTTGGTTGGTTCCATGGCCATCTGGTTATCGGTGTTTGAGACATATATCCTTATTTTCTTAACCCTTTGTCTTCTGGGAGTCATGAGTCAAAGATCTCGCTTTGGACCCTTGTTTAGAGGACCTCAAAAGAGTGGGTTTTAGTTAATGTATTTTCCTACTGTTGCCACAATTTCAGTCAGTAACTTTCTTTGAAGGTTCATTTAAAGAAAATATGGTAACAATCACTTGGGTTGTTATTCAGGCAAGAAAAATTAAGTTTCCAAGGCTGTTCATTAAAAAACAGGTGCTTGTTAGACACCTCTTAGATCTTGGGAACAGACAGTGCTTCTGATACACTCAATAGGGACTTAGTCCAGGTGCAGTTTGTCAAAGCTGAGGCTTAATGAGCATTTCTCAGCTCAAAATGCAGCCAGGGAAGGGAGAGAGATACATCACCACAATCCACCCCATGACTAAAGTCAGCCTCTCTGGGTCTCTGCACCCAGACATGAATCTTCCAAGATGTGAAAATTCTGAATCGCAGCAAATGCCTGCTGCAATCTTGATTAATTAAAGGCCTTGGCACCACGAGCAGCTGCACTGAGCATTGTTGTCAAATACTCCATTTCTCTTTTACTATAGGAGTCTCTATGGTAAAAGAAAAGACTGTCCGTAAAATTTCTAGGACACAGACTTTTGCACTATCGGTATGAAATTTTGAATTTTCTAAGAAGAATAAACTGTTACAAATCTCCTCACTTTTTGCTGAAGGGGCAAGACAGATTTCTTCCACTCTACCTTTCTCATTGTAGATATAACATGTTCTAAATGCACGCATATATAAATAAAAAGATATGTCTATTTTAAACTTGCAGACAAAAAAGCCTCCTTGTCTGTGGTTTTGTCTCTTTGAAAAAGATGGGAGAGCAATCACATGGGATAAATGCTGCTATCACACACTGCATATTGCTAAATACATTGCTTGAGTATACTGATAAGATCACAGCAAAAAAGCTGAACAGACAACTTATAAAGTTAAATCATGTGTAGTTTATTTTTAATATGTTCTAGACATATTTTTATAATCATGTCTTTCCTCCTCTCTGGTTTCAACATTTTTAATTTTGTAAATTTAAAATCTATTCTATGGATAGCATTGTGGGAAGTTTTCAAAAACACTTGCTGCATGTAGGAAACTAAATGTAAGTGGTTTTGACTGACATTTTGATCTCTTGCACAAATCTCTGAAACCATGCTTTCAATGTGGGTAGACAATGTGGGAATCCTAAAATAATGTATTGGCTTTTGGGCCTGGATGATAAAGATCAAGCTGCAACAATTGGGAAGTCTGATTAGAATGGAGAAGCTCTCCCAAATTTGTGAACACAGTGTGTGACTTCGGGATGAACTGGAGTCCCTCTTCTGGGAAAACAGTTTGCCTTGTTTAAAACCCTCATCATGAGGGTTTAACAGACTTCCCTCAGCAATTTGTTCTCATCGTTGATTACCCTCTGTGCTAAATATGTTCTTTTTACTACAAATTAACATTTTCTTGCGGAGACATGTGAAACTTCAATTACGGATACTTCCCATCTGTGACAAAGAGAGCCCTCCCGCATGGGTCACCCAAAGATCCAGCTTCATCTCATACCTGTAAGGAAACAAGCATGTGTGGGTTGTTTCCTGCAGCTGGGGTTCACAGCTGTTGCCGCAGGACTGCATTCTTACTTTAAAGAGGTGATGGGGTTTTCCTGTGTACCCTGCAAACAGCAGTAGTGCCTTGGTGGGGAACAGGAAAGTAATCTGGCTCCCTATTGCTCAATTGAGTTGAGTAGAAGGAGTGCGTAGGGTGAAAGGGTGGGTGGTAATTATTCACTCAGTGTCAATGATTTTATTTTTTCTCTCTGTTGTTTCCAAAGAACTTTAATGGGAGTTTTGGTGATGGGTGCAGCTTAACCTGCCAGCCAAGACTGGGGCGAGGTTGCCACCTAGTGCTCGCTGTTAGCTGTCATAAGGCATCTGTTGCAGTCAGCTTCAGGTGTGAAGAACAAAGCAAGAAGGAACATCTCCAATTATCAAAGCTTTGAAAATCATGCGGGCTTACATACTTGTTGGCTGAAAAGGATTTTAGTTAATTGTTTTGCCATCAGGCTTGATTTGCTTCATCTTTGTTATTTTGTGGCTCTGGTAGTAATGACAGGCTGCTGACTGTGACCCACATGTTTTTACTCTCAGTCAGAATGTATAAAAAAAAATTCCCAACAAACTGCCAAAAACATGTGGGGTTCATTAAAAAATATTTGGAGAACAGTGAAACTTTATGTTCTGAAATTACATTTTCAAAATCAAGTTTGCTTTGAAAGAAACCTCTCATACTGTGTGTTTCCTTTCATCTTGCAGGGGAAATTGCTGGAATGGTTTCTCTCAGTGTTCTCTGTTCCTTAAACTTAAAACTATCTAGGAAACTGGAGCAGTTAGTTCATACAGATTCTAAGCACTCCATCTTCTGCACATTACAGTTTCTGCAGGAGTATAAGCATGAATTCCTGAGTCCTTCTGCAAACATTTAGTCATGTGCATTCAGAGTGCATGTTTGCCACCATACAAACTGGGATTTGCACAAAATCAGTAAAGCTAAGCCTGTGCATAACTGCTCAGAAAAGGACCAGTATATAAATGCAAGAGGATATATTACATCATTTAACAGCACTGGGTTTGTACTACTAAAAGTGTTCTCTGAATTACCTGAAACCTCTTCCTCCATTTCCCAGTGCCTTTTTTTGTGTGTGTGTGTTTTGGTTTTTTTTGTTTGTTTGGATATTTTTTTGTTTTGGTTTGGTTTGGATTTTTTTGGGTTTTTGTTGTTGTTGTTGTTGTTTTAATGAATCATGGGGTTTGTCACATCCTTGCTGATTTAGGATTTGTCCAGGTGGGAAGGATGCATTTCTGGTGGAAGCACTTTTTATTTTTGGTTCGCCCTTTCTTACAGATGTACATTACAAGCACAATTAAAACAAAGAGTAGCAGGCTAGCCAAGCCCGTGCTGTGTCTGGGAACCCTCTGTGCTGCCTTCCTCACTGGGCTAAATCGAGTGTCTGAGTATCGAAACCACTGCTCGGATGTGATTGCAGGCTTCATCCTGGGGAGTGCTGTAGCTTTGTTTCTGGTAAGTCACTCAGTCCTTCTGTGTTCCTTTTAAAATTACCACAGTTAAAAAAAAAACCACTAGCAAATTGTTATCACTTGTAGCCTGCAAGATCTAATTCTAGCCCCTTCTAATTAAAAGTATTACCAAAGAAAATCCTAATATGTAATCAAATTCATAGTAGTTGATAAGTCTAATTAGGTAGCATTTGTACATTTCATGTATTTTAATTCTTATTAATATGTTCTGGAAAATGCTGCAAAAGGTGGTGTAGACTGCAATATCAAAAGGAGGGTGTACTTGAGACTCCTTCTCTGTGTTGCAAAACCCTTCTGTGTGCCTTGTATCTGGCAAAAATGTGAGCTACAGGGTGTTTTCTGGGGCTCTGCGCTGTGATTGTGGTTCTCCATTTTGTTTTGGACCATAAAAGAAGTGTAACAGAAGGGAAGGTCAGGATAAATTCCCTTGGAATACTACCAAAAAAAAAAAAAAACTACCTCCCTTTGCAGCTTTTAGAGTCAAGCTTAAATCATTCCCCCCTCAAAGGATTACCAAACATATTTGAATATATCAAAGGCCTTCACATAAAATCTAGGAGGAGCATCTCTCCAGACTCTGAGTGTAACTGGCTCTCCTGTGGGCTGTGTGGTTTAAATGTTTTGTTTGGTGAGAGGTTTCTTGCTGAGGATTTACTCACACAGCAAGCAGTCCAGATCATTCTCACTATTACCAAGAAATGTGCCTGGTCCCATTTAATCAAAATAGGCTTCAAAACTATCCACTGCATAGCAACAGACACTTTATCCCTGTAATCAGGAGGGATTAAGTTTCAAAGATCACTTAAATCTCAATTGTCCTGTCACTGATTTTTTTCTATTCTGTACTTGAAAAAGCAGCAACAACAAACCTTCAAGTGTCATTCATTCCTGTGCTCATTTCAGATGAAAAGATGTCTACGGTCTCTGACCTGAATCTCCTTGACTTTAAAGTGAATAGTTTGTCTGGTTCCCACTGGGAAGGGCAATTTAAATCTCACCCATGTTGTTTAAGAGGTAGTTGCCCCATCTATCAGGCCTGGACAGTGTCTGTGCTCCCAGTACCTGTTGGTGGCAGTGACAGCCTGTCCCCAGCTGTATTTTGACCCTGCAGACCTTCTGACACCCTGCAAGTGTCACAAGCTGAATTTCAGAGTGATGGAAGGGGTCTCCCCAGAGGGATACTATCAGATCCCTGGCACAGATACTGTTGGCACAGGATCCACCCAGGCTGCAGTCTGCTTTTTTATCGGGTCTGTGGCACTGAAGGGGAGCAGCCAGCAAGGAGCTGGCTGCAGGAATCCACCACCAACCGTGGCAGCTCCTGCGTACCTGTTTTTTCCTATGTCCTCAAGCCACCCACTGCCAGGCATGGTTGCTCTTACTGGCTTCACCATCACCATGTAGGTGCTGTGAGTATGATCATGCATAAGGGAGGAATTTGTGGGATTAACACTACAGTGGTGGTGCTGGAAATATGGAGGAATGGTGCTAAATTGTGTCATCCAGATATGAGGGAGAGTCAGCCATCCACAGAGCTATGTTCACTGTTTGGAAGTGACAAAGTCAGAGTCTGAAGGGAGTATTTGGCCAATAAAGAGGATAATTTGGATAGTCTGTGGTTCTGGGATGATAAGGCATGCATGCATGTCTCTGCTGTGTCCAGTGTGAAATGTAAAAAGCCTGAGAATGGTTCATCACCAAGGCAGTCCATCATGCCCAGCTGTGTCAGTAAACACACTCCAGCCCAAGGCTGAAACAGATGATGCCTTGAACCCAAACCCAGGTTAAATTCTTTCAGTTGTGCCCCACCTGGTAGTTCTCCCTACAATTTTTTTTTTCCCCTGAGGACAGAACACACTGGCCTCACCCTGGCTTTTTTTCTGCATTACACAGGGGATATGTGTTGTCCATAACTTTAAGAGCAGTCATGTGGCTCCTTCTAAACCGAAGCCTGAAGACCCACGAGGAATGCCACTAATGGCTTTTCCCAGGGCAGAAAGTCCGCTGGAGACACTGAGTGCACAGGTACTGTAAATCTCTTACCCAGAGCATCACCAAGCATGTTTTCTGCATCAGAGTAAGAAGTAGTTTTGTACCTGACTACACATGCCTCATTTCAAGCCCATTGAACTGAGAGAATCTGCATCACGGCAGAGTTTGTTTAAAGGCATTTATCCCTGAAACTACCAAATACTGTAGATCATCTGCCCCCATACATATCCACAGCTAAAGAAGTAGGATTTCACACACCTCACAAACTTTTGCTTAGAAGAAGAGAAAACTGAGAGAAAGATAAAACTTATTCTTCCTAGTTACATTCCAGAAATCTTTTGGGATTTAAGAAGGATTTACACTTTCCTGAGGATAAACTAGTCTGTCCTCAAAAATTTTACAGATTAGGTTTTTTTTATCCTTATTACTGTTCAATATCTTCTATAATAAGAAAATATAGAAAAAAATACAGTTTTTCTATCTCTAAGTAATACTAGCATTCTTTCAAGCCTGCAAAAAATAGCTAGTGGGAACATCAATATTGATAGTGTTTTTGTTAAAACTACTAACTTGTCCTAGTTTGAAAGAGGTGTTTGCTAAGAAAAGCAGAAGCCTCCCTTTGAACTGAAAAATGTGATTCTTCCTTCTTACAAATTATTATGATTTTGAAATTAAGAGAGCTCTCAGGCAAAGATATGGGGGTAGGAATAACAGTTCTTTACTAGTATATCTAACAAGACAAACAAGAACAACAACAGCTATGAAATTAGCCACAAACACAACAGTAACTCAGTCCCAGTCCTTTCTGGCTGCAGGCACCTTTTCCCTGAGCTGCAGTTCCCGGTGCTGGGGGCAGGCAGGTCCCGCAGAGCTGCAGGAGGGCTGGGGGTGATGGCAGCGCTGTCCCAGGGGAAGAGAGAGATGGAGAGAGCCCTCCGCTCATGGTGTCGGTCCTGGTGCTCAGCAGAGTGCTGGATGGTGGCAGGTTACAGAGAGAAGGCAGCAGGACAGGGTCCAATAGCAGTGAGGATGGCTCCTGGTGCTGGGATGGTGGGGATAGGGCTGAGGCGGCGATCGTCCTTCTCGTCTGAACTCCGCGGGAAAATGGGCCAAGCCAGAGCCTTCTGTCTGCTCTTCTGGATGTTTGGATATCGAGGGGTTTCCCTCTTCCCTCCCCTCCCCCTTGCCACCAGGGCCCAGTCAACAGGTATCTCAGCATGACAATGGGGAAAATTCCACAGAGGGAAAAGGGGAAGAACCTACCCCCAACATAACTTTAAATGGTTTGTATTGGTATAACTGCATTATACACCAGTCCTTTCAAAACAGACAAGTAAATGCAACCTGCCAAGAAACTCTGAACAAGGAGAAACTGTAGTTTATGAGTTGTCTGAAATTCACTGGTGTAACTTATTTGGTCTTTAAACTGTACTTCATTTATAGATGGCCTTTCACATATTATGTGTGGCAAGATTAATAGCAACTTTTGTTAAACTCTTTGTGAATTACACTGAAAAGAGGAGTTTTAAAAAAAGGAAAATACTGTCTCTAATGTCCAGAAATACTTTGCTTAATTGAAGAGTCAATTTTTTTTAGGAAAACTTTCCACTAAATCTGCAGAACTGTGTGCATGAGATGTTCTTTCGATGGATTTATAGTCCAGAAACTTAAGTGCTACTTATATATCCACATTGTGTTGTGTGGATAGAAGGGCTGAGCAGGTGAAAATATTCATGGGCTGTGAGAAAAATTCTGTCCAGTCAGCTCTTTATAGGTACTGGACTGTGAAGTGCCAGGTAGGGACTGGACTTTAGCTGTTGATGTCCACCAGAAATCAACAAGAGAATTTTCTTGAATTATAATTATTAACCATACATCTACAATGCAGGTTTTATGAGAGAGGGTTTTTCCCATTGCTTTTGCACACTGGTAGGGTATGTCAGTGCCAGACTGTTGTACATAAACATGCATGTGTTTGCCTTTTCCTCTTTGCAGAATCACTCTGCCTCTATGACTGAAGTAACCTGAGATGGGAGATCGGCAGCTGAAGCTATTTTTTACTACCCTCCAGTAAAATACTCCAAGACACACAGTTACTAAATGTCTAACTGTGATGACCGGTATTATGTTATGTCTAGTTAGAGGCTAATGTTTTGTACTTTTTTTGTATGAGGAAGTGATGTAGCTTGCCCTGATTTTTTGTCAGCTTTAATATTATTATGCCAGACTTTAAAAGCAAAACAGAAAAAGAACAAAAAAAAAATCCTTTTCTTGTTTAAAGTGTGCACTGAGAAACTACATCTATGGAATTGTTGATGTTGTTATGTGATATTTGTACACAATTTTTTTTCTTCACAGTTTTGAATTTATATATCTTGGGGAAAAAGAATTCACTTTTACCTTTTCTTACCATAAGAAGTGCTGAGTCAGATTCTCATCTGAGTAAACTCAGCATGGATATGAAGTAATTGCATATATTTAATTCATATTAAAATAACAACAATCAGGAATCTAACCTGAATAATACTATCAACAAGAAACAAAAATCCATCCTTGATTCAGTGAGCTGCTTAAGTGTTCCCTAGGAGTTAATGGATTTCAATTCAATTACCACCCAGTTTCCAGACTAGAAGCATGTCCTTAAGCACCTCCCTGAATCAAAGCCTGATTGTTCTGGTGTGGGTGATTGTGCCAGTTATTGAAGAATAACTAAAACAACATCCTTGGTCTGCAGTATAACAGACTGGATGTCAAAATTTATAGTAGTAGCTGATAGCATGTGAGCTGACTGTAACCTCTCCCTAGATCCTCATTCCTCCCCGAGGCCCAGCTAAAGCTCCCAGTGAAACCTGGCTTCAGGAATTGACTATGGGGATATACAGCCACCACTGCGGGGCTGAGGCTGCACCTTAAGTTTTCATCACTTCATCATAGATTTGTGGGGTAACTAGTGACACTGGTGCAAAGGAAAAGTGACACCTTCAAAGGAAAAGTGACTCCTTCACCAGGGTGGTATTCCTTGGCATTCACATTGGCATAGCCAGGAAGCCAGTTTTTCCACCCAAAATGTATATTTTTTTCTGAGGGGCTTTGGCAAGTCAAGGAAAATAAAAAGAAGGAAAGACAAGGAAAAAAAGAAGAAAGACAAGGGAAAAAAAAAGAGCGAGAAAGCCAAGTCTGTAGTAGCAGTCTGCATTTTTTTGTAAATTCTGCTATACAGAATTCATATCAAAACTGCTATTTTACAATTTAACAACTTTACTTAAGCATTGTAAAGACAATTAAGTATGGGTTGGGGATGGGAAGAACAACCAAAAAAAATCCCATTTGAAATGGTTAGAACTGGGACAAAGGCTTCATTAAATGATTTTTCACTTTTTCTAGGATTTTCCTGCATCTCATTCTTCTAGCATGGTGATAACTGCTGTGTGTGTCGTTTAAAGAATGGAGCCTCTGTACTTTTACTGGAATGTTTACCTCACATTTCCATGTTGGTTCTTGGCTTTTTTTGGTATATTTTTTCCAAAACAGAATTAAAAAAAAAAAATTATCAACGAAGCAAACATGTGAGTCAGTCTTTCATTTGGCTAGGACACCAAGAAAATCTGGAATGTCAGTGTCTGGTCTCATGGTGTTTCTTCCTCCTTCTGACTCTACTGATGTCTGCTTCTGGCTTAGGAATATAAGGCTCAGACTTGGGCCATGGTTTCTGTGGCCATGAAGAGCCTTTGCTAAGTGTTCTGGGACCCTTACTACAGCTGTAATCAAAATTCCTAAGGGAAAAATCTGTTCTGAATCATTTTGTTAAGAAATACCCTCCCAAGCTGGCTTTTTCACACTTTCTTCTGATCTTCACGGCTGCTTTGGCCTAAAACAAAGAAAGATGCATGGGCAGGGCTTTTATTTATGTATTTATAATTCAATTCAATTGAAGTAACAAACTTACAAGCCCAGGGATAAAATGATTAAGCACCTACAAATCTTGCCCTTCCACAGCACTGGTGCTGTGTGCAGGACTTTTATGTAATTTCTTATTTCTGCTTTTTTCAGCTTGTTACAAGCAGTTAAATGTTTTGCATCTCAAACACCCTCGTGTGATCCTCTTCCCTTGTACTCCAGTCCCTGCAGCTTCTTGTGCTGATGGAAACATAAGGTCTGCACCTCTAAGGGACTGGTATGTCCGAGATCAGGGAAATGGCATTTTGACTCAACTCAGAAACAGCAAAACATGACAAGCTTGCTGTTGAGCTCATTTCTTGCCTGTCCCAATTCCTAGTCCGGCTTTTTACTCTGTTTTGATCGCATTACACAAGCTATCAAAGTTACATCCTGGGAGAGATACAGAAAGGGGAATGAGCACAAAGTGCAACTACAACTCAGAAGTGTTTTCTTAGATGGTGACTGTTAAAGAGGAAATGAGGAGGTGCAGGTTATCTCTGGTTTTGATGGAAGGACATAATTTCATGATAAAGGAACTTCCAAGTCATTGCTCCCAAATAGCCTTTGAAGCCAACAAGACGACAGAGTCATTTGTCACACTGTGGTTTCCCATACACTACAGGGGAGGGATTTGTGAACATTCAGCCTTCCATGGTGATCAGTGAAACAGCCCCAGTTCACCCCACAGTGGAACATGTAGGTGTACATTTACACTATTATGTAATTCTCCAAGAGTCAAAAGGAGAAAAGAAAGTATTTCTTAAATTTCTTCAGAGCTTTTAAGAAAGCAGTACTTCAGAAGTCTGCTCAGTTAAGAAACTGAGCAGTGTAACACACAAAAGAGGAGTGCCTGAGTGTGCTTCACACATTTGCACACCAGAAGAAACCAGGGGAGCAAGGGTTCAGGGCATGGAGTGGTATAACCAGGACATTTCTGGATTATTCCCAGAAAAAAAATCACACCTGTCAACCTCACAGGAAGCAACTTGTTTCATAGAAAACACTCAAAGCACCATGCATTTCTCAGACTGTTCATTTTCTTGTCCTCTTGACTTCACTGCTTGCCTCTTGTGATTAAAAGCAGACCTGCACCATCAGTTAGATGGGAAGAAAAACACCCCTAAGAACTTAAAAAACAGGGCCCTTAACAGACCTTGAAGAATTGAAAAACATGCCTTCATAGCAGCTGATTTTATAGGGCTGTTGGAGACTTCAGCATTACTGAGTGAAGAGATTTCAGTGAACCTTTATTAGTGAAATTCACAGATTACACCCAATGAGAGGACTCTTGCTGCTGCCCTGCAGCACAAGCCAGGCACCACGGGGATGCTCTGTGGGGGCACTCGATGCTGCCAGATGATTTTCAAGTTCGGGGGTAGCTCTGCAGCCACGAGTTCATCGATCTTGGTCCCATCCTTCACGGGGGTGCAGTAGAAACCCAGCAAGTCCCCATCGCAGCACATCTGACGCAGCTGGGAGGTGTGCACAGCGTGCCCCAGCTCTGGCGCCAGCCGGGCCAGCGAGCGATGTTTCAGCCTGTTCTCCTGCAGGGGAGTCTGCTGCCAGTCCTCAAGAAGAGAGGGTCCGAAGACCTACCTGGTGTGAGACTCGAGGCAGCTCTACGGGTCCTCGAGAGGGAGGTAACTCTGGCTGCATGGCGGGAAGCAGATCAGGCTGGGCTCACTCCTCCTTCTCAGGAACTGCTCGGTCTGCTTCCACTTCTCCATCCTCCTTTCTGCTGGCACCAGAACAGAAACACTGTCAGCCTCTGGGCTACTCAAGACAGACTCACAGTATTTTTGTATTCGTGGTGTTTTAAATCAGACTCAATCCAGACACTTCACACATTCCATAGACTCGTTAGATACATAATCCAGAAGTCCACAGGCTTTCCCTAACTGCTGCTCCCCACACAGGCTGCCTCTGCAGAGCAATCACCCACTCATCTTATTTCATTGATCTGAGTTTAAAAAGCATTTTAACAACACAAATCCTGAGGGATTTGTTCAGGAGGCGTCGGGCTAAGTGACCTCCAGAGTGCTACGGCCCGGTGAAGGCTCAGGATGCGGAAAAGGACAGAAGCCACCCACCCCCCCGCGCCCTGCAGGTACCTGCGGCCGCCCCAGAACGCCCTGAGCCCCGCGGGGCCGAGTCCCAGCCTCCACCGCGCCGTCAACCTTCAGCGTCCGCACAGCAGCCATGCTGGGGGAGAGCCGGGAGCCTTCTGGCAGCCGTCGCGGGTGACGCGTTTCCACCGCGCCCCGCAAAGCCTCATGGGAAATGTAGTCCGCCCCCTCAAGCCAGTCGATTCCCCCTTCCCATGGGAAACGGAATACGTGAAAACTTCCTTAGGAAAAGGCGTTCTTTGTTGTTTGGTCTTCGTGTGCTTTCAAGCCTTCTCGACAGGAAAGGAGATTTTGCCCGTGTAACAGAACGTAGCCAACGAGCTCTAAGTGATATCCAGGTATTGGAAAGCTACTTGTTGGCTGAATTGCCTTGTTAAGGTCTTGATTGGCTTCAGTGGCCTCAGACCTAGGAGAGGTTAGCAAGGTTTGAGAAGGTGAATGCAGCTCGGATGGAGGACACAAAGAATCCAGAATTGATGGGCACAAGGACATTTGGCAGAACCCCCAAGGCAAGGCACAAACTAATAATGGCAACACAGCAACTGTGCAGAATCAGCTCTGGCTGGTAAAAGCCTCCCAGCAGGGACAGTTCAAGGCTATCGACTCACATGCAACAATTCAAGAAACCACTGACTGAAGAGAAGGACTGAGCATGCACACTAATTTGCATGAGAAGCAAGATGATCATTAACCAACTGCAGACAGAATATTAATTATTATTAACACTAGGTAACTTGTAGTAAATTAATTCCTTTGTTTCCTGAAATAATAAGGGGAAAATTTTGGTAATCTTGGTGCTGATGTTGGCCTATAAATGAGAGGGAAAGATACTTTCAACACAGATAGTGACAAAACAAGGGGGGGACAGTTTTACACTAAAAAAGGGAAGAGTAAATATTTGGAATAAATTCTTTACTGTGAGAGCAGTGAGACCTTAACACAGGTTGCCCAGAGAAGCTGGGAATGCCCCATCCCTGGAAATGTTCAAGGCCATGTTTGGACAGGGCTCAGAGCAACCTGGTCTAGTGGAAGCTGTCCCTGCCCATGGCAAGAAGGTGGCAACTGGATGGGTTGGAAAATATTATTTTCAAGGTAATTTCTAATGCAAATTATTCTGAGGTTGATCTCTGATCAGCATATCAGTAGGATGATGCTCATCAGGAGCAGAGGTTTCACTGAACTCAGGTGTGTGGAGACCCAGAAGACCACAGCTGAAGCAGTAAAGAAGTAGTATTCCTGATTAGCCTCTGGAGTGTTTTTTTGGCAAATCACTTGCTCTTCATTCATTGTCAGGAGGGACTAAATGCAAGCCTTAATAATGCAGTGACTGAATCCACATGAAGGATTTTGGCTGTTTATTTATTGTCTGTGTGACACACTGTTTACTAACAGAGGCTGTGAGGAGGTGATTTTGCCTATTTTTCCTATATTTTTTGGTAGGACCAGTGAGTGCCTGTGGCCAGGAGGAGCAGCCAGCAGAGAGAGGTGACCTGGAAAAAAATGCCTGTCCCTGGCTGTTTAGGGGGCTGCTCCAAGTCCTCATGAGTTGATTGGTGTAGCTTGTAGCCAGGCAAATATTCTTACATAACCTTAGGTTTGCTGGTTTTGCCATTTGTGCCTTTTTTCGTGACAATCATCTGACTTTAACTGACACAGCTTATGCCTCTAACAGGGACACAGCAACTTTTCCAAAGGTCAAACCATTGGTCTGCAACATCAGCCTCATTACACAACTGGTAGACCAAGATGCCTTTGTGCATACTTTGGTTAATTATTGTGGAAAGCACGTCTGTAAAGGTGATTTGTAAGGATAGTCTTTGCACAGCTGTGACTCAGTGTTTGCAGCCCTAACACAGTTCATAGCAGCCTCATCTCACCAACAATGGTTCTCCTGATGCACAAGATGCTTCTGAAGGTGGTGTTGTTTCTGTGGCCTGATTCCCAAGAGCAGTGCTTGCTGTGTAAATATCCAAAGTGTTTTGTGTCTGCCAGAACTTCTGTCAGCAGGATTAACCTCTCCAGCTGTGTCACTATTGGGTTATCTCCATTTAATAGCCTCAGTTTCCCAAGCTCACCAGCTGTAACATTTTGTGACTTAATCTTGCAAGGCCTACCAGAAACCACAGATGTATGAAAGACACTGTAAAATTTTTACAAAACAAAAATAATTGTGAGGTAGAGATTTGTTTTCAGTTACTGTTTTATTGACATGATTGAATACACATTCAGGTTTTATAATTCAGGATTTTGGCTGCAGAATGTGGTAATGGGCAGGGGTAGCTATTTAAATTGCTAGGGAACTACTGAATCTGCCTGCTATTCCAGGGGCTGAGTTTCAGACTGACGGATAGTGGGTTCATGATTCTTTGGCAGCTGTTATTTGTTGTTTGGAAAGAATTCCCTTTTCTTGGAATGTGCAAACGAAAAAGAATATCCCCTTGGTAAATTGTGGGAGTGAAGGGTAGAGAGGAAGCTAAGCCATTCTATCTCCAATTTGGTGAAGGGTAAGGGAAATTAGATTTCTATGTTTTTCTTTCATTTCTGAACATCTTCCACTGTGTGAGAAGAGACAGGAGGAAGGAAGGTTCCTGCGATATCAGTAGGTGTAGCTAGCAGTGAACAGTGACTGCATGGCAGCTGCATCAGTCTTCCCAGACAGGACATACTGTCCCCTGCAAGCCAAACTGTTAATCTGAAAAAGAAGAAGAAGAAAAAAAAACAAACTAAGGGAATGAAACACTCAACATGGAGTAAGAAAGGCAGATTTGTCAAGAGCAACCAGCAGGAGTAACCAAGCAAGGCAGAAATAACAGAGTAGCACCCCTGGTGAAAATCAAGTGCCAGGAGGGGTGGGATTAAGAGCAGCCTTAGGAAAGCATTAACATGTGTCCCTTCAGGGAGAGCACCTCTTCTCTGTGCTAGGCAAAGCCTCATACCTGTGCCCGCTTGCGGAAGGCCTCTTGAGCAGCCTTCTTGTTCTCGTTTTTGCCCAGCCAAGCAGCCAGGGCAGAGGCTTGCAGGGCTCTCCCATAAGAAAAGGTCAGTTTCCAAGGCTTAGGCAGAGGCGACTGATTCATGGCATTCAGGTTGAGAGAAGCCTCCTCTTCACTCTGACCTCCAGACAGGAAGCAGATTCCTACAAGAAAGAAGTTTTGAGGCTTAAAAATAGAGTGTTCCAGCCACTTCAGTCCCTGACCTTCATTTGCCAGAGGAGCAGGCATGTCAGAGATAGGAGAGAGAGTGGGAATGAAGAGATAGGAATGAGTCAGGAATCACCAGGAACAGCAGCAGGAACGGTGCGGAGGAGAGTAGTGACTGTTGCTATGGCTACATCCTGAGGGGTGTACTTCTTGGAGCAGGAATGCCCAGGTGTCACCATGTTGGGTTTCAGCAGTGTTCCCTCCAGGTACACATGATGATCATTCAAAGCCTTGTAAACAGCAGCCAAAACCTGAAAACAGGAGGATTGAATACAGACCTCTGCTCAGATCTTCATCTCAGCCTGCTGTAGAAAGACAGTTTATTCTTTGGTACTGCACCAAGATCAAATTGAATTTTGCTTTCTTATGAAATTTATCTCCAGGGTTGCAATTATGGAAACCCCTCTGCTTTTGAGATGACCAGGATACAGCTCTTCATATCTAAGGGATTTGTCCCTGATGAGATTGAGGTAATTGGGTATGGTCCTGGTATCTCTTTTTGAGATTAAGAATGCTTATATTATCACTGAAGTTAAAATCCAAAAACATGGAAAATACTTTTGGATTTCTCATTAGTTTGTTATGTGCCCAGGAGCAGCTCATTTTTGTGATTTATCAAGGACAGTTTTGGTCAAATCAAATTTGGTTTGGGATCTGTGAACACAAACTGCACAAAGTTTAACTGCTGATTTTGAGGGGGAGCACACAGGGAGAAATCTCTTCTTACCTTCTCTGTGACATACTGACAGCGCTGGAGATCATGGTCTCCATCAGGCAGGATTTCTGGCTCCACAATGGGCACCAAGCCATGCTAGGAAAAGAAAGACGGGATTCTTTAGGGCTATGAAGGTAAAACTCTTCTTCCTGTTTGCCCTGACTTTGGTGGTATTCCTTTGTGCTGTGCTGCCCTTCCTCCTTGTCTTTCCCAAAACCCTTGCAGGGATTCTCCTTTTAAGCTACCTAGCGTGTTATCACAGGGAACAGGGGAAAGGGGCAGCAGCATCTTAGGAAAGGTTGCTGGAGGAGAGGTACCTGCTGGCAGATGCTGGCATAGCGTGCCAATGTGTTGGCATTCTCCTGGATGGCAAGTTGAGAGGGTGTTGTGCTGGTGATCTTCAGCACTGCACGCCACTTGCCAAAGTCAGCACCATCTTTCTTGTACTGGGCACAACGTTCAGCCAGCCCATCCAGCCCTGCAGAAGGAGAACAGTGCTTCGCTAAGAGCTACCCTTCAGCACAGAGCTCTGGAAAATGCTGTGACTCCAGCCAAGGCTGCATCTCAGGTGAGTCTCCCTATGGGTTTTGCTGCACAGGCCGTAGCTTAGGCTCCTTAGATCTCTCCTACCTTGGATGGTGGTTTCTCCATTTGTTCCTGCTAGAGGTGCTGTGCCTTTATCCAGCTGTGGAAAAAAAAAAAAAAAACATGAAGGGTTACAGAAAGGTGGGAATTGGTCTAATTCTTACTCTTACCTATATCTAGTCTGCCTTTGAAGGCTGACTGTTAGTAATATGTGGACCTTAACATGCTCAGGGTGCAAAGGAAGGAAATGTTGAAGCAAAGGGGAAGAAAAAGGAGTGAACTGGATAAGAGGAGGGGCAGAGTGTATATAGATGCCTGCAGGGAATGGCTCAAGAACTCTGCCAGATGTGGAAAGAATTAGATTTAGGTTTCTGCTTGAAGAGACTTATTTGCAGTGATGGTGAGTAGATGGGAGTTGGTGTATGAAAAGTTCCATCATCTAGTGCAAATTTCTCTCTAGTTGGTTGTACAAAATCAATGCAGAGAGTTTTAAAACCAAGGACAAAAATTGGTGGGGGTGGGAAGGGGAAGGGGTAGGGGCAGTGTTTTTCAGGAGAGAATGCAGCCCCAAATATAATTTTCTCTGGAATGTGGTTTGGATTATGGTGCCAGCCTGGCACATACAGATACGCACTTTAATTCCCACCACAATGCCTTTTTCCTTGATGAGTGCTGGGAATGGCTTTCCACTGCTGTCTTTCTGATAGAGGGTCTCATGGAAAAGGATCACTCCCCCAATGCTCTGGTTGATGGAAGTGTCCGAAGAGAAGAGTATCTCTCTAAAAGCTCGGCGGTTCTCCTCCGTGTTCTCTACATTGATCCGCTGCAGCCTGTTCCCCATGGTACCTAGTGAGGTGGACAAAGGCCAGACAAAGAGGTTCTAGGCTTGGCTGGCCGTCTGGTCCCAATAAGTAGTAAGGAACTTGGACTTCAGTTCAGAGCTCCCCTTCTCAACCCATAGTTTCTAAGCTTTTGTTGTTGTAGCCCTTCCTGGCTGAATTGTTTCTGCTCAGACAACAGTTTCTTAAGTGTTTTTTGTCTACTCCACTGATTTCAAATATGAAGCAAAACTAACAGGCAAAAACATCTTGCATACTGCTAACTGATTGATGTCCAGAACTTACCCACTGATTCATCTGCAGCTAGGATCCCCTTTCCTGAAGCCACAATCCGCTGAGCTATGTCTGCAAGAGCTTTCTTCTGCTCTGGAGACAGCGCTGGGAACTGATGGGTCATGTTGACTTATCTGTGGAAGAGAATTGCTCTTACATGTAATTCTGGGGGAGACTGTGAACCACTGACACCAAACGGGTGTTTCCTCTGCAGGGCTCTTGGCACTTGTCTGGTCCATGTTGTCATAGATAATATGACCAGAAATCCATCTGAGTTCTTCTAGGCTTAGTGTGTCTGGAAAAACTAGAAAGAAATGCTGCAGACACATCCTGTCACATCCTTCTAGAACCAGAAGACTCTGCATCTTACCTGGATTTGCTCAGGAAATAAAGGAAGGTCAGTGTGTCATAAAAACATGCACCAAGTAACAAGTAAGCAAATTGCTGATTCTGCAGACTTCTAGATTCCTGTCAGTAGAATGCCAGTTATTCCACTGCTGACCTTTACACATTTCCTAGCACTGCTTCTCTTCTATTTCCTGCCTCTGTTGGCAGTATTTGCTGCTGTGTCTGGTTGACTTTCCATCCCCAACTTTTTGCCTGGGTTTGTAACTCTCCTCCCTGTGGTTGCTTTCAGAACTGCAGTGTATTGCTTCCTCTACAGAAGATATGGGGCCTTAGGAGAATTACCCCTCATTTCTATCTTTTTAGCTATGGTAGAGGTTACCTACCACAACTACCAAGTACCTGAAATATGGGTTCTGTCTAGATATGACAAAATTCTTGGTCTTATTAAAGTTTTGGTTTTATGGCCTTAAATTACAGTTTCTCTGATCATCTGAATAGTCCCAAGTTACTTTTCTGAGTGTATAGACCTGTAAGTCTGAAACAGAAAAACTCTCTTCCTTCAGTTTATCATATGTGGTAGCTAAGGCAACACCTGTGGTTTTGTCAGTGGGTGTTAAATCTAGAAGGTAATTGATTAAAAACAACATAAAAGATCTCAAATACCATGTTTTCCTCCAAGGGCAGGCCTTTGAACAGTGTTTGCATTTTCTATTCCCAAACTCTGCTTGAGAGAGGAGTGAGAGCATGCTATTTGCCATTTCATCAGAGATGGCAAGAAAATATTTCACCCTATATAAGCATGTGGGCAGCCATGTCCAACTTCTTATTTCCCTGCACTCAGATGCTGTGTGGGAATCCTTGTCTTGTCCTTCCTTCTGAAGGGCATAATGGGGAGAAACAGTAAAGAGTCTGTCCGCTATTCATGATAGGGTACAGAGTTCTGTATAGCATGTCAAATGGAGCCAAAATTTTCTCACAACTATGCCATCAGAGTATGGTAACAGCTGCAAATTCATGTGCCTGATTTATAGCTGAAGGAATTTTGGTACTGGTAATGTTATCCTGCAAGACTGAGGTGGTATTGTCTGCGAGTACAGACTAGTCAAATGCAGTGCCCAGATGTCTGCTTTATTTCTTTTCGAGCTGAACCTGGAATTTTTCACATGCAGCTTACCACAGAGTCATTTTAGGTTTAGAGGGAAGATGAAGGAGTGCAGGATGAAAACTTAGTCAAATTAGGGAGAGTTCCCTGCTTTTCAAAGGGCTGAAATACCTTCTTGCTTTGGTCCTGGTGAAATAGGCTTAGCTGAACCCCTCTCTCAGTATGCCAGCCTATGGCCAGAACTCTGGGAACCATCATTCTCCTGTGGTGATCACATCTCCATTACTCCCAGCTCTTGATCTTTTCAGCTGACTGAGAAGAATTTGAAAATCCATGGTTTATGCTGCATAGCTACTTAAGTACACCTACAAGTCTCCTTATCCCTAACCTGCTTTCTGTGTTGGATGTGTCTTAAAAAGAGAAAACTGGCTTGATATTATGATTACTGTAATAAGAGTTTGGTGATGAGCACCTCAGTTAAAGCCACACTACTATTAAATAAGTTGTTATGCAAAATCATAAGGAATCACTCTGGTAGTTCAGAGTCTTTGTAGAGAAGACTAGAAAATTGTGCTCTGGCAAGAATATGATCTTGTTCAAGGTTAAAGCTAATGAATTGCTAAATCAGGGGTGGGATTTTAGAGCTGCAGTTTGGAGCTGTGTTTCAGCACCAGGAGATGTATCCAGGTAACCTTGAATCCAGCTGGCTGGACTGCAAGATCACCAGTTGCTCCAGTCATGTTATGACAGGTACACTTCCTTTTCAGCAATTCAATAAACAATGAGACTGATGTCTGCTGTATCTTACTTGTTCCCAGTATTTGCCTAAAGATAACAAGAAGACACATCACTCAAAACCGGGCTGCAAGGCAAATTTCAAAATATGAAAGTATGAGTTTTCAGTGAATAATGCTGTTCCAAGTGAGTACTCTGAGAGACTGAAACAACAAAGTGTAGTTTCAGAGTGATTGGAAGACAGCAAATTCTATTTTCTATGCAAGTATCTCATTGAGTGAAGGAGCAGGTGGAGATTTGCCCAGTGTTTCCTCAAAATTATCTTTAACGCCATTGTAAGTGGTTCCCAGCTACTCTGCTGAGCTACAGGGACAAATAAAAGGTACAGTGTTTCTAGCCAAAATGATGAAGACATGAGGGCAAAAGAACAATTGTAAGTCTCATAATAGCTCAAAGGTGTAGAATGTTCTAGTACTCTTGATTTAGGAATTTATTTTTCTGTGATTCTTTCATGAGGATAATAATTTCTGATAACCTTCATGTTTGCATTCAGAAAGGGTGTTTCTGCTGCAAGGTCCTGCTCTGAGCAGGGGAGCAGGCAGAAGAGGAGTGGAGAAGCCTTACACTTCAGTAACATTTCATACAGACACCTTGTAAGAGTAAGCTCTCAGCACCTCCATGGAAACATTAATGCCCCCTCTTAAAAAGCTGGATATGTCACCTCACTCATCCTGAGAAAAAGCAGTTGTGCCCAGGCTGCCAGGGCTGCACAGCTCATTTCAGTCTTCCAAGAACAAGGCCTATTTGTCTTAATCTGATTTATCTGTTTAAATTGACTTCTTTTCCAGGTAGAAAAAAGTTCTAATGAATTGTAATGTCAGTAACAGTAACTGGGAGTTGTTATACCTTTAAGGTGTTTCAAGAACCTTTATTTTTATTTACCCATTTTAGGCTGTGGGCGAAGTCCCATAAGCTCAAGTGATTTCACATTGATTTTACATCATATGAGTACAATGCATTCTCTTTGTAGTATTTGCTTACCTTTTTCTTTAAGTAGAATTTAAAAAAACCTCAAAGGAATAAAACTGCACAAACCCCCTAGCTTTGTAGGCTTCAACAGCTCAGTAAGCAAACTAACTTCTTTGTTCAGCCCCTACCCTGTGGCCAGCAGGAGGTGGGATGTGGGAACACGGGACAGCACAGTTGTAAAAGAAAATACTGTAATGCTGCAATCTTGCATTTTTCTCAGCTACCATAAAGAAAGAAGGGCTGAGGGGAAATGCGTGATGGCAGCACAATCATTTGATACTGTTAATATTAATAGGGAGAACCAAAGAGCAGAATCAAGATGAATAGCAGAAGGAACAATGTTACATTTCGCTTCCAAGCATCTTAGAAACTTCAATACATCATTGGTCTCTTTTCTATCCAAGAACCTCATGTGACTGACATCTTCTAATCTCGCATAACATTTCACCTGAGTCCTGGTTTGCAGATGGGAAAAGACTGAATCAGAATCTCCAAGTTTTTCTCTTCAGTCTCTTCACTGCATTCTTTTGTAAAATTGGTTGCAAAAGTATAGGACCAATGTTTTAAAGTACAGTTTGTATCCCACACATGACTTTTCCGTATTCAATTGCTAGTAAAAACAGCCCTTCAACACAGCCCTTCAGCACCATCTCTAAGTCAGCAATACAAACTCTGCACACAAGAGATTTGCTTCAAAAGATCAGGGTTTGAAGAAGAAGCAGCTGAATAAATAAACAGATAAATATGATGGTAGGGACAATGAAAAGTATTCCAAAATTTAACCTATTGCGTGTAGGCCCAGCGTTGGCCTGGCTGAATTTACTTCTGTTTTACACTTGTATGCTTAGAAGAAGCAGACAAATAATGACATAGGCATAGTGGATATCTCTGGTTACTGACCTCACTTCTCTGTGGAGCTCCATTAAAAAACTGTTTCTAAATAAGTCTGGCTCCTGGGGCATGGGGTGAACAGATGGGTATGAATGGCTGGGCAAGCTTGGACCCTTCCTGCTAACAGACCACATTGTTATCTCGGTGGCAAAAGACATGCAGCTGGCAGAACTACTTAGTATGCCTGATTGATTGGCAACCGTCCAGAGGAGGCTGGACAGGGGGGAAGAGGCCAACAGGGGGACCATGCTGTCAGGCCGAGACAAATGCCCAGACATTGCCTGGGGTGCAGATCCCTGGCAGCCGTTCCCCCAGGACTAGTGGGATGAGGGAACAGCTCTTTGGGGATGGCCTAAGGTCCTGTCAGGCAGTAAGCTGAACAGGAGCTAGCAGCAAGGGCCCAAGCATCCTGTGTGGGCAGAGTCCAGCCTGGAGAGCCAGTGAAAGAGATGGGTTGTCCCCCTTTGCTCAGCATTCTGCAGTTAACATCTGGGTACTACATCCAGTCTTGGACCTCTGCTGTACAGGAAGAACACTGACAGACTGTAGTGAGCTAGTTCAACAGATGCCACCAAGTAGGTCAGTGGCTGCAGTACTTGCTCTGTGAGAAGTCTGCAGAGCTGGGTCTCATTCAGCCTCAAGCAGCAATGGCTTCAGGGGCACCTCTCAGCAGTCCTCAGTACCTACAGAGTGTGATCAAAGAGGCAGAGCTGGACTTTTTGGAGACACTGTGATGGGACTGTGAGAGACAATAGGCACAAGCTGAAACTAAGGAGATTCAGACTGGATGTGAAGAACATTTTTCACTCTTAGGACAGCCAAGCAATGTAACAGACAAAAAAGGCTGCAGTGTACCCATCTTTGGAGGTTGCTAAGACCCACCTGAATAAACCTGAGCACTTAGGTCTGACCTCATGTCTAACCCTGCTTTGGGAAAGGGGTGGTTGGACTACAGACCTCCAGTGTCCCCTTCAGCCTGAATTACCCTGTGACTCTCTGCAAGTACCTGTTTTAAGGAGTCAAGGTGGAAGTGGTGCCTCTGGTAGATATGAAGGAGCTCTCAGGAAAGAACAGAATGTTTCTCCCATTGTCTTTGCACTGAGATGAAGGTTTTGGGTTAGCAAAATATTTCATTTCTGGATCCTAAAAAGTCTCAAGGGTATGGGACAAAAAGAGATGCTCATAATTCTGTCACCTAGAAAAAGCACCAGATGTTTTTGATTGACATGCTAATGTCACCATATCCATAGGTCCTTTGGGGCATATATGACTGTAAATTGCTTGGTTGTTTTTTGTTCTCTGAGTTTTTTTACCATCCTCATGTTCTTGTCTAGAGACCTTGATTCAACATCCTGTCCCAGGTGAAACTGCGAATCCGAAATTCCCTGTGCTGATTCCCATGTTAGCCTCAGAGCTGTATTCAAGCCCTGAGCAAATGTATCCCTATTTAATTTTCCTAGTAACTATGAAAGGAGGTTATTCTCAGAGATCTGTTCTCTGCAGTTAGTGCAGAGCACTCTGAATGGCTAGATTTGGCTGAGGTGGCAACAAGATGGTTGCTTGGAAGCAAGTGTTATTAGGGAGAAGCTACTTCTCTTTCAGGGCTGGGCTTTTCTCAGAGAAGGTAAAAAACTGCTGACAGACTTGCATGAGAATTCAAATCTTGTATTTCCAGCAGGGGAGGCTGGGGGAAGCAGTGATGAGAGTCTCAGGTGGACTAAATAGTTTTGGGTAAGCACATAGGATAGTTAAGTAAGTGATGGAGGATCGCAAACTCCGTGAGGATTTGAGTTGGTCAAGCAATTTCCTGAAGCTGTCTGTTCACAGCTTGAAAGGTCACAGCCTACAGATGCAAGAACCGGCTTTGTTTTCTTGCACTGCAGACCTTATACCCCCTTGACAAATAATCTTATTTGCACCACTACACTAATACTTCAGAAGAAGCTGCACAACAAACACACATAATTGTACTTCTGTCAGCACTGGTGTTTATCAGGACCAGATGCCTTCTCCAGTCATTCTCTGTTCTCCTTTGAAAATAGACATTTATGTACAGCACAAGCAAAAACAAACATGAAACAAAGCAACAGAAAGCAATACAGCTATATTATTGCTCTAGTCCCTTTAGGCAGAGAATTCACTCACTCGCTCACTCACTCCAGGAGTTCCAAGTGACTAAGTTAGAAAGCCAGTGTTAGCAGCAAATGGATAACTTTAGAAGACACCTGCAAAATGGCTGAGTTATTATTTCTCACATGCTCTTCCTGAAACAAAAAAAAACAAAACAAAACAAAACAAAACAAAAAAAATTAAACCTAAAACAAATTTCCAAGCCCACTGTAGATAAACATACCAGGTCAGCTTCTAATATATGTTCCAGCTTCATAGTTTAGAAATTAAATGATTATGCTTACTTGTTAGTGGGCAGTGTCTCTGCTGCTACAAGCTTCTGGTGAGGTGTTTGCAGGCAAAGAGACCGGGTCTGTCTAATCACTAACTTTTATAAAATTCTTGGTGGCTTTTTTTTTGTCCCCCTCCACTCCTTCATTGTCTCTCCTCCCCCACAAGCTGTCCAGGGAGGTGTCACTGCTCAAGGTCGGTCACTGGCTATCAGACCACCACCAGAGACCTCCAATGGGAACTAGTCATGCTCCTTGTCATGCTGTTCCTCCCCTTTCCCCTCCCCTGTGTATATAAGGCATTCATGAAGTAAAACTGAGATGTTTTCCGGTTATTTCAAATCATTCCTCCTCTTTCCGAAACAGACCAAAAAGAACTACAAGAGATACCATGGAAATTTCTTACAGGTATCTTGGGCACAACTTTAGCATTTAGGGTTAGATCTTATGAAAGCTTATATTTAGGAAACTGCAGGAAGAAAGAGCAGAAAAAATGCAGAAACAATGCAACAGATCCTTAACTGGCATTAGTTGATATAATTCCAGTGGCCTCCTGAGTGCTGCACTGCTTTTCCTCACTGGAAAGTCTAGCATGGAAACATATTTTCCTTTTCCATTTGGCATATGGAAAGGCAAAATGTGATGCTACAGTATCAGGTTTGATGAAAGAGCAAGTTCTGATGTCCTATAACACAGTGTACCAGTGAAATTAATGGCTGTCAAACGACATATTCCCACATTGCGGCTTACAGCTGCAAACCAAATTTGCCCCCCAAATCCCACTGAGATGCCCACCCATACTGCAGTAACATGCAAACTTCTCTAGTGCTCAGCAGAATTTTTCAATGAAAAATACTGATGCTGTATAAATGGTGTATCAGCATTGCAGTTTATATGAATCCACACTACAACCATATACCAAATCTAGGCCTGTAGATTGGATTATTTGTTTCATTTTCTTTCTCCCCATCCTGCAGGCCAGTATTCCTGGAGGGAAGTATAGCTCAAGGACTGTTGGACAAACATCATACCTTCAAGAACAACATCCTCTGCAACCTTGGACATTGTCACATTTTTAACACAGAGACTCAGTGTTTGCCTGGAGAATGACGTAGTTTCTCCGTTTGTTTGGCTCCTGCCTTTGGCCTTTACACAGACAGGTGAGACACCTGATTTCTCTCTCCACACCAGTGTCTTCTTTAGGGCACTTCCTCCTTTAGCCTCTCTTGTGCAGCTGCATGCCAAGGTCAGTGCTTGTAGGAAGCATTAGGAAGCTGCCAGTCAGACAGTAAGCAGAGGAACCTCTGAAGGAGCTGACAGTGCAGTCCAGTTGAAAGCCTTGTGCTTGTGTTCCTCTGTTTTCTTCCACGTTGCCCTTCCTGATCCATCCTTTTTTTTGCTGAAGGAAGCTGTGGCGCATAACATGGACATAAAGCCTTCCCTTCTTTACAGTGTTTGCTTCACATTCCATTTTTCCCATCCTAGCAGAGAGACAAACCTCATGGTATATTAAAATTTCTCCACCACAACAGAAGCATCTAATAGAGATTACAAATACTTTTAATTAAATACCTTATCTAAGACCCTCTTGTGACCAGGAAGGTGTCATAATGGTGGTCTTCTTCAAAGTCATAGTTTGTTGTTCCTGGTTTGGCTAGAAGCTGACACAGGAGGGAAGTTCTTGGAAGTGTTTTATTCCAAGTCTCACCTGTGATATGGTCTCAGGCTATCAGAGAAAATCTTTTGGGAGTCTTCTTGAAAAAAAGCAGTGTCAGACATTTAGATACAACTTTAAATAATCCCCTACAGCCCACCTTGCATTCTTAACTCTTCAGAAATATATAAAAGTATTTCCAGATGGAAAATTGCTGGTGTGTGCCTTTCCAGGCCTTCTAACCCTTTGATCCAGTGCTCCAAGGATCGGATTACAGGTCATCACAGAAATTTTGAGGACAGAGAAGATAAAAAGGTGAATAGACAAGATGCTTAATTTTTTTCACTTAATTTAGGAGTGGGAGCCTTTTCAGGCAAGAGTATGGAATGAGCAGTCATAGTAGATGATGTCACTGTAAGGTATTAGTATGCAGACCCATCGCACTGACCATACTGCACAGAAATTACAGTGATATTAAAATGACGCTGGAAAAGAGTACATACATCCATGACACATAATCATGCTTTGGGGGGTACTTGTGCCTCTTCAAATGAGGTTTAGTAGTATAGTTTCTTGAATAGCAGTAAGAAGAAAAAGCTTTCACCATGAGCGGTATGAAGTGTTCTTGCATTTACCAAACAGCTAACCTGGCACATAAAAAGTACCAAATCACTGCCTGCACTAACTATTCCATGGCAAATTTGGTGTATTATCCAAGCTGTAATTCTGTCTCATGGAGATAGTGTTTAAACTCCCACCTTTCAAGTGGCAATGAAGGCAGGGCTCCCAGTGGGAGTTCAGTTTCAGAGGCGGAACCATTCTTCCTCTGCATCCCTGGGATTCCTCATCCCCCTCTGCCTCTGGCATGGGAAGGAGGACACAGGACAAAGATCCCAAACAAAGATAAAGATAGGGTGAACAAGAAGGGAGGTCAGTTGCACTAAAGAACAACTGCTCTCAGTTTTTTGTATTCTTAAAAATGGTTAGACAGACTATTGCAGTGATTGCTGATACACCTGTTTAGTGAAGAGTATAATAATTTATTAGAGAAAGGATTACTAGCATGTTTTGAGTTTTGTATGTCTGAGAATTGATTGCTTAAATACATATCTAACTAAATACAGTGACAGGGTTTTCTGCACAAGTTAGGGCTTTTTTATGTGTTTATAAGAGAGCTGATATAAACGGTCTTGCAAGATAAAAAACTTTATACCTGTGTTTGAAACATCACTGCAAACAAGATGAGTAACTAGTTACAGAGCTTAAATGTTCATTGTTGTGCCTTTCATAGCAGAGAAAGAGAAAACGGTAGTTAGCTATAAAAGAGATTGTTTAGGTTAAAACACAAGAAATGTGTCACAACAGAATTGAGTTTTCTATTTGAATGGCTTGTAGATTTTTCTGGTGTCAACTTTTTCATCTGAAATTCCCATACAAAAGTTGACAGAAGCATGCATTTAAAAAAATTAAAGACCATTGAAAACTGCATTTGCATGTGGCATGGTTTATTACTTAGGTCTTAATTTGTGAGTTTACTTTTTGGAATTTGACAATGCAAGTACTGGGTTTTTGTAGTAGAAGTTAATTTAATTGCTATCCTTGTTGTACCCAGCCTTGCTGTCAAAGGATCTGACAGTTTTAGGTGAACCCTAGCTGGAAAAATATATTAAAATCAACAGAAAACCTGTTTTAAAGACAACAGGTAAAAATATTTTAATTACTTATGATTTTTCCAGATTGTGATTCTTATTGTCTGTTTCTAGCACTATAATTCTGATATTAACTAGTCAAATGAACTAGCATTTTAAATAAAAAAATAATTAAGTGGGAAGAGAGATAAATTGTAGTATACCTCAGAAAGAATGATGAAAAATAAATGGATGAAGCAACTGCAGAGATTATATGGTCACAACGAGAAAAATTACAAATGTACAGCTTCTCTCTGCACTTAAGTAATTTAAATACTTTGGGATGTGGTCAGACCTGTAAAATGGATTCAAATGGAATGGAAAAAAACACTGGGAGTTGGAAGGATTTCCAAGAATAATATCCATCCACATGAAAAACACCTGGCTCTGTTGCTCCATGAGGCGGCTGCCTGCGTGATGGGGTTGAAGTCTAATCTGAACAGGCTCAAGCAGAGTGGAGTCTGCCTCTCACCACCTCTCCACAACGTACTGGATGTTTCCTGTTTTCTGTACTCTGCAGTCTTGCTTAACCATCTCAAAGTCCAGCTTGTTCATCCCTATCTAATCAGAGGTATTGTTTATTAAGTGGTTTGTTTTCCCCAGTCACCTATAGCCCTCAGCCCCAGTGTGAAGATCTTGGCTGTTTAACCCCACTGGAAGAAAAGCTTCTGTATTTTTGGCTCCACAGCAGAGTCTGCAGACAAGTGCATTGTGGGGGCTGGGGGATGTTGAGCAGAACAGACCACCAAGGAGATTGCACAAGGGTTTGCTTTGTTCTGCATTCTATGTAACTTAAAGCTGGGCTGCAACAAACATCACGACTTGTAATGAAAAACAGGCAAGGACACAACACTGCTGTTATCAAAACACAGGTCTTTGCACTAATTTCAATTGTGAGTATAGCAAACAAGGATGCATCTTTAAATTGAGCTGCCTATGGCAACTTTTCTGTCTGTGAGAAACAGCTGTAACAGGACTTGAAGGTAAAAACTGTAATGACACTGGTCTCTGTGCCTTTCTGTTGACATTTTGTTTTTAAGTAAAGCAAGAAGGCAAACACCTGGCTTCTGTAAAGGGAGACATTTAACTCTTTATTATCGGTTTATCTAAGCAGTACATGGTTCCCCAGGGGAGCACAATTAGCTGCTGCATGTTCATATTTGCACTAAGTTTGCAAAATACAAACCACAGCAGATGTCTGAACTGGACCAGCTTGTTGACAGGAACATTTGTAGATGTGGTTTCTGTCCAGGCACACTGGACACCAAGGCAGAAATTCTAAGAGAAAGTAGGCACAGCTGCCCAGGGGTTTACAAACAGAACAATAAAATCTTCATCAACATTTAAAAATCACTGTTGTTCTACAGCTGGCAAAGTGGCATTCCTAGCTTGCCATGAAGAACAAAGTCATGGGAAGGGACACTGATGTTGCTGCCTATAGGTACATGGATAAACTGGCTGATATGTTATATTCTCCCAGAGCTGTCAGGACTGGTATTTACTGGAAATTAAGTTACTTCAGAATGGAGACATGCAGTGAAGAAGCACAGACCACAGAGTATCTAATTCTCTATGCATTTTTGGCATGTGTGAGCTATATTGAAGTTATTCAGAGTTTCATGTTGGGCCGTGCCATCTGCTGAATTTGGATACAATGTCTGTAAAGCTCGTGCTAAAATTCACAAAATGCAACTCTGACTTAGGGAGAGACACTGCCAGTGCCTTTGTAACTACAACTCTCTCACACAGAAATTTACTGTCTTTTTTTTGGTGAAATATGTACCTTCTTTATACAAAAGTAAGCTGAAGTTAAATTCCACTAGTCAGAGCTTGATTTTACCTCAGGTCCCTGTTAAAATGCCTCGATTTTGATTGGAAAAGGGCCTGAGAAACCTGGTCTAATAAAACCTGCTTTGAGGGGATTCAATCAAAATTATAACATCTGTACCAATGCATGAATATGAGAGTATCTTTCTTTGTCAAATATGGTAAGGAAAGGTGGATTAGCCAATCAGGAAAACAAACAGTGAGATACAGAAGAGACTATTAGCAGAGTTTTTATAGAAAGGTTGTTTATTTTGTAGAAAGTTTGCTTGTAAATAACTTTATTTAAAACAAACAACAAAACAAACAAACAAACAAAAAATTCAGCCTGCATCCAGACAAATTGCTGCTGAAATACCCAATCTGGTGATTCTCAGCTCCTCACCACAGGAAGGAAGCCTTTTCCTTCTTCACATGGAGTGCCTTCTCACTAAGACATTGATGCCTACTGGAGTTAGGAAATCCTCTTGGGCTTCTAATCTAGTAGAGACCTGTCGGTTTATCCCCTGTGTTCTGCCGGCATCATGACTATGTTGGACATGCTTTGGAAACAAATGTAGTTTTTGTTTAAGTCAGTAACTCCCCCTGAACTGTCTTGGACAATAAAGCCTTGGGTCCTGCTGATGGCCCATCGAGAAAGACTCCTCTGTGCAAGCAGCAGCTGCTGCATTGAAGAATAGTCTCCAGACTATTTGGAACACACCAACACCCAAGCAAATCCATCCTGTTTGTTTCAAAAATAGTCACCAAGTTTGCTTTAAAGTCAATGAAACCAAGTCCTTAAGGCCACATTTCAGGGAACTAATACTGTGCTTAGAATTTCTGTAGTCTGAGCTGGGACAACTCAGCTCCACCCCCCTCAGAGAAAAGAGAGGGATAAAGCTTCTGGGTGTTTGAAACTGCATTTTTAGCCTGAACTGCAGAAAAAAAATCCAACTGGAATTAAGAATTAACATAGCCTTCCGTTCTCTGTTCTGAGGATGATTTGCACTTCTCTGACTTCTAATTTCTAGTAAAACATGCAGCACAGAAAAGAAAAACAAGATTCAATCTGTTTCTGAAAGACTGGAAGGCAGAAGCAGGAGCCCTTTCCTGGGATGCCCCATTGGTAGTGTGGCCACTGTGCAAGTACCTGAGTAACTCAGAACACCTCCCTGCAGGCTCAGCAAAGCAGCATCTCCGATGAGAAGGTAAGATGTGCACTTCAGAATATTGTCACAGAAGGACATAAAGAGTTTATTAACCTGCTTCTTGCACAAAGGGGTTTGTTCTCAGCTGGTTTATCTGAAACTCACACTGGCAAGTTCAAGCCCTGGACCCTGTGCATATTGTTTGGTCTCACAGTCAAATTCTCTGATCTCTCATGCCATGAAAATTGTCTTCTAGTTTAGAAAAGGTGTCCCAAATTCATGTTCTTAATTTCCAGCTACAAGGCTCAGTGAAATTACTGTTTTCCCCTGGACTTTTAGTATGACAAATAAAGTACTACTGGACCAACAGGAGAATAACTTCGAGACAAATGGATAAATAATTTCCCACATCAAAACACTTATTAACTGGATATAGTTAGTTTGTTTCTTTTCTGATGTTTCTTTCTTTCTTTTCCCTTCTTCCTTTTCCATTCCCTGTCCCATTTATTGTACATGGCTGAGAGATTTTCTTTGCAAGAATGAGTATGAATAGAACATCATGAAAACCAAGGAACCGTCCTGGATTTGTACAGTACAAAGATACAAAAGAGAAAAGAGCATGCTCACTTCACTGAAACATTCACAGCTGAAAATACAGATACCAGTTGTATGTGTAAGCGTTTGGTGGAATATACAGTGACACTCAAATCCTGACACCCAAACACCACTGCAGTGAAGCCAGAAGAGAGATCTGCCCACATGCCACTGTGTGACTACCTTGGAATCTCCAGGACTTTTAGCAGCTGGGAACAAAATGTTGTTCTGCCTGTGCCATTTTTCCAGTGTCCTCTGCCAGGGGAATTGCCTAACCTTTGGAATGGCATGGAACTCACAAGCAGTTTTTACTCACTCTAATTTCCACAAATATTCTTAAATTATCCAGCTGATTACTGGAGAGTAAAGCACTGCTGTGATACTGTTTCTCAGCTAACCTGCATTGTACCTTTGTGCTGTGTAACTGATACGCACTGTGCTGGCAGAGGGAGGGTTGCTATTTTCTTTGGTTTCATCTCTCAGGAGTTTTAGGTATTTCTCACCTATAATCAGACTTGTTAAAAGCTTAAGGCATAAGTCACCTGGGAGAGAGCTGAGAGAAAAAAATTCAAAGCAGAGCCCTTGCATTACCAAAATGAAAAACCCAAACAAGTCCCACTGACTAAAGTCAACAAAAAAAAATATTTACTTGGTTTATTCCAAAGCAACGAATACGGTTTTAAAAACAGTTTGACCAAATGCCACCTCTAAGTGAATTTGATTCAAAGCTCAGTAAAGCCAAAGTGGGCTTTTCATCAGATATACCAAATTTTTGCCTGTTTTCATTCAGTATGAGGTCTCTTGTCATGTGCAAGGTTTCATATTTAATTGTGCCCACAGCCCTGGTGCAAAGTACCTATCCCAGATGGCTAACAACCAGGACACATTGTCACTGTCAGAGTGGCCCCTTGATGTGCTGTGCTATTATTGCTTGTTCTTGTGAACAGCTGTCTTTGTTTCCCACAGGTATTTTGCATTCTGCCAGGAGCAGTGAATGAACCACTGCAGCTAAGCTGTGAATTACAGGTCCAAAATTAACAAGGATCCTGTGCAACTGCACCTGTTCTAATTTTTCCTTTGCCTCTGTGTGTCTCATGTATCAATGAAAATGTGCATTTGTGACCCATCTGTGCAACACCAGTGGCTGTGATTCTGTTTTCCTATCCCTCTTCTCAGATGTGACCTTTAATGAAGCAGCAGAGGTTTTGTTTTAGAGTCTCTGGTTGAAGTAAAAGAAGTGGGAATGGTGGATGTGCAGACAGGGAGACAGTAACTAAAGAGATTTCATAAATTTGAAGTATCTAGGCAGAATTTGTAGGAAAGTTCCTGCAAACTGCTTCTGCTTTTGAAGGGTTTCCTCAAAACCACAGCTTTGGAACAGACACAGGTCACTGATCAGAGCTTAGTAAGGAGGAGGAAATAAGGCCTCCCCTCCATATTAGCTTGAATTTTAAACATTCACTTTAACCAGCATTTCTGCTGCCCTAAGGCAAATATTTTTGTAACCACTGTTCAGGAGAGTAGGCAGGAAAGCTGTGCATGTGGGTGTGAGAGCTTTTCTTTGGGAATTGCTAAGGAGAATGAGCTGGAATCCTCCATTCCCCTCTCAGGGGGTGCACGGTGATTAGTTCCAAGTGCATATTAAATAGGGTCTCAATGTACATAAGCTGATTCTTAAAGAAAACTTGTACTTTTAGAGAGTTATTCTTTGTCCACGTAGAGACACAGGATTCCCAGTACAAGCAGCACAGAATCCAAGCATGCACTCTTCCCCTGTGCCCCATGGCAAGTGCCCTGGGTTCTTTTTGTGAAGCAAGGCAGAAGCAGCTCACAGCAGTTTCAGGTTGCTCTTCAGTCGAAGGTTGGAGTACATACCCACGTGCTGCACCAGGCTGGGCTCCAGCACAAAGGCGTTCTCGCCTTTGTCCATCAGCAGCGAGTAGAGGGCAGTGTCCTTGGCGAAGCCCTGGCGGCAGCGCAGCCTCCGCAGGTATCCCGAGGCCCAGCAGGTGGAGGCAGCGGAGGCATGGCAGGCGTGCAGCACTCACTGGCTGGCACCACACTGTAGAGCACAGGGTGCAGGCGGCGCAGCTCCAGCCCATAGTGCTGCCCCACCAGCTCTGACAGGGCCATGCTGTACAGGGCAAAGAATGCCACCAGGCACCAACTGGGGCCCACCCACCCCACAGCTGGGCAGTATGCACCGGCCAGCATAGGCCCCATGAGCATGCCCAGGCCCAGCCACTCCAGGATCGTCATGGGCTTGGGGTTGAAGTAGCAGTGGAGTCTCTTGGGATGGTACAGCTTGAAGTAGACAGTGTCTCTGAGGTAGGGCTTGGAGAACCGAGCCAAGAAGAGGTGCTGCAAGACAGCAAATATCTCCTCCTCTGGCACAGTGTCATCTTCCACGAGGAGGATGTACTCTGGGCTGTACATCAACAGTGACTGCTCGAGGCAGAAGACAGTCCTGCTTCTCCTTCTTGAACTGGTTCAGATTGGGATCAGGATTCTCTCTAGTTCTGTCATGACTGACCACAGGAAAGAGGCTGCTTAGGAGCCTGACATCCTGATGACTTCTGGGGTGTGACTCCACATTACAGAGGAGCATGTGGTGCCCTGGCAATGTGCCCCACATTTCTGGAGGAGGAGGTGAAAGTGGGAGGTCACTTGCAGGACATAGTGGAAATCATTCCACCTCTGCACAGTGATAATGGTGATCAGCAGCAAGGGCTGGAAGGTATCACTGCCAGAAGCCTTGGAGGTGTTTGGCATCTGCATCTTCTCAAAGTAATGGAGGGCATCCTGGCCCTCCTGCTGGTTCTGCTCCAGGAACTCCTGGCTCATGGAGTTCAGGTGCCAATGCCACAGGTAGAAGTAAGAGTGGAGGAGCTGGTGGCGGATCAAAGGCGCCAGCATATCAAAGGTAACCACAGTCAGGGTGAGGAGATGGATGAAAGGGCTGGGGCACCACTCCCATAAAGCTGCCAGGGTCGGTGTAACATAACTGCTTCAGAAGGAGGGCACTCCCGTACTGCTCATGCCCTCAATCCTTCACTCTGAATGCATCCTTCTTCATGGACTACAGGATACCACTGGGGCCATTGCTGCCAAACCTGCACAGGCTGTCCAAGCCTAGGAAGGAAGAAAAAATGATGGTTACTGAAACAAGAACTAACAGACAATTTAGAAAGCAGGGGACCAGTCTCTTAGTAAGCCAAAATTCAAGGCCCTTGTGGAATCCCTTGTGATGGAGGCACCACAGAATAGCCCTGAGAGGTTGAGGACAGATGAGCCAAACCTAAGTTTCCAGGAAAGGACCCCTAAGGCCTTTTTAGCACACAGGAGCTCTGATTTAACCAAGCTCAAAAGGACTTTATATGCTTATTACTGTGCTTCAAACATGTAACAACAGGCATGGTGGATGCAGGATGTGTGGAAATCCCTTTCTGTTAAAAGCACAGAACTCAGGTACCCCTGTCTGGTGACAGTGACCTAATAATGTTTAGATCACAACCACAAAGCAAAGCCAGATCTCTTGTATCTTAGTCTAGCACATATTGGAGAGACAAACTTTTACTTCTTTGGAGGCACACATGCTTCCCTCCTTCTGCTCACACACTTCCAAATGTGGCTTTTTATCACTCTCCTCCCCAGTGTTTGAAGCCATATAGCAAAACTTCACTGAAGGCCTGTGTATGCTAAGGGTAATGTAAGTGTGACTGTCTGTTATGTCTCCTCCACACTAAATCCTGTGAAATATATGGGCACAACAACATGAACATATTGTGATTGAGCCATTGATTATTTAAAAGTATGCAATTTAGAAGTATATGCCTTTAATTTTAAACTGAAGTATTTGGTAATATTTTTTGTATACACATTCACTTTAAGCAAATAACAATCTTCACAGAAGTTAGATTTTTTCATATCTGCTTCTCTGGCTGCCCTGAACATCTCACAGCCTGGCTGACAAAAGCTTACCCAAAATCAGGGCAGTTAGTCTGTTCAGATGAATTCTCTTATGTCAGTAGCCTCACTTTTAATTCATTCTCCCTTTAATTTCCTATTCCATCTCCCTGAGTTGCTCATGTTCCTCTCACTGAGGTGACTGAAGGTGCACTGGATGTTCAGTGCAGAGTTTTTCCAATTTTAAACCTTCTCCCTTCAGCATGTTCTGATCATCAAATGGTGGTTCCAGATCAAAATGTTATTCTTTTTCTTTTCTTCACTGTCATCTGAAGCAGCCAAAGCAAAGTTTGGTGAATGGAAAAAATCATGGCTTTTCTCTTCTGTCTCAGAAAAATATATCTTGTTTAAGAAATACTTGGAGGACATGAATCAGGGTCTGGCTCTGGGGATGCTTTAGAACTGCCTTCTTTACAGATGTCACAGATTTGCTGCTGTTACCATTAGGAGAACCTTTTCCTCTTGCCATTTGGGAATGTGACAACCATCTCTGAAAGGCCTTTTAACAAGATTAATGCAAAATATACAAGAGTTATTCCAAATATTTCTTAGAAAACAGGCAGTTCATGCTGTGAGATCTCAAACCATCCTTAGACAGACTGTGGCATCAGTGTTGTGCTCTCAAGACAAGATTTAGAGTAATTAAGTTGGGAAGAGATTTTCATGCAGTTTCTTCCCATATAGCTTTCTTTTCCTGTCTGGTTACACACTCCTGTTGCACAAATGCTGCATTGAATTGCATCAGTGAACCTTTTTAAAGGCCCTAAAGGTGATGGCTGCACTTCAGCTGCTAGATCCAAGTCCTGAGGATTCAGGATGTGAAAACCTGAAATCCATTAGATGCAAAGATCTGACATTTAAATGCATTTATTAATCCATTAATCCTAGGCCTTCCAGGTAATCTGTCACAAGCATTAAAAGAACACAAACATGCAGAATCATATTCCAGCTCACACTGTTGAGCCTTGTCAAGCTTGATATAAGCATCATTGTAGGCACTGTCTCTGAGCCAGCCTCCAAACTTGAATATGAGGACCACAGTGGGAAAAGGAGATGAAGGAAAACTAGAAGGTAGTTTAGTTCTCAAGGAATAAAGTTTATTTTCCATTTTCCAGCTATGCTGAAGCTCTGAGCTACAAAACCGATGAGGTGGTAATTAGAACTTGGGATATATATTGAAGCACTAGTAATAATTCTTTAAGCATTTCTTCATTTATAATTCTTGAAGCAACCTGGTCTAGTGAGTGGCATCTGGCAGGGAGGTTGGAACTAGCTATTCTATTAGGTCCCTTCCAATCAAAACCATCCTATGATTCTGTGACGATAATGCTCACCCAAGGGAGCTCCTTCCTATTGAAGACAGAAAAATGGTTGTCCTGTCCTTCTTAGTAGCCATCAGAGCTGGGGGGCCTGCAGCCTCATGAGCTGAATCAAACAAGTTCTCACTTGACATCTGGCTGTTGTGCAGCCCATATTGTTCAAGGATCAGGTCCCTGCAGGTGGACTTACACTGAGTCCGAAGCCTAATATTCCTGGGAAAGTGGTGTGGGGACTCCCCCTGCTGGTTTCTCAGCTCCCGCCGAAGGCAGGGTCGGTGAGGTGGTGCAGGTGAGCAGCACCCCCTCTGGAGCTACCTCCTGACTCCAGCTTCCCTTCGAAAAGCACGCACGACTGGAAGACACCCATGCAGGTCACTGTGTCGTAATTCCAAGCCTAATGACTTAACTCTGCCTTCACTTCACCAGTAACAAAATTCAAGATCACAGAGCTCTTATTCTGGCTCTGCAACTCAGGGAGCCTAAAGAAAACAGCAATCACACACAGACCTATTGCTACTCTTCACATCTGCTGCTGCCTGAGCTGTTCACACTCACACTGGCAGTCGCACTTTGTCACTCTGTCTTCTGAGGAAAAGGGGCAGTGAAATAATCACAGAGGCTAAAAATGGTCAGGAGTGTATTAAAGCAGGTCAAATACTGCAATTAATGTGATAAAGAAGCTGGAGAATGTAGAAGAGAGGGAAGACACTGACCTCCTTCCCACCTTTTGTCTGTAACACTGGGAACCTGAGAACTAACAGCACAGATTAAAAATATCTTACTTCTGCAGAAGTGAAGCTTGCTCTTAGCTGTAGGACTTGAATCCAGAGTTTCTGCTCAGGCTGTTTTCTAGCCATTAGGATGGTTCTGACTTCAGAGGAGACACTATTTTCAGGAGCTCTTTGTACTGTCATTTTCATTTTTTTCCCCTTTCTAGGGAAAAAACCGTCTTGTTTATTTTTCATGCAAATGGCATTTCAGACAGAAAAGAAAAAAAAAAGTCTGAGGAGAAAAGTGAGAAACAGATTTGGATTTTACAGTGTCTTAAAAACCCCCACTTTATTAAACCTGAATAATAACTACTTTGCAACCATGTAAGTACTTGCAGTGGAGGCCAGATTTACACATGTTCTTTGTAGAACTGAGCCATTGCTTAAACATGATTAGAAGCTGTGGTATTAAAGAGCTGTATTATTTGGCTTGGGTTTTTTTCTTAGATTCTCATGATGAAGATTCCTTCCAGAAACACCTAATTCCAAATCTGTATCATATCTTCATTAGTCCCCTAATTACTAGACTGAATTACACTGTTCAGGAAAACTCATCTATTTGCACACTGAGGAGAGTAGAAAAATAAGTAATGTACTTTTTGGGGTGCAGAGCACTATCCGCTGTTCTTGTGCTTTTACAGAAAAAGCTGATTATCTGTCAGCTCCAAACTCTTCTCTACAGAGAGATGTTCCTGGAAGAAAGTTTCCTATATGTTTCAAAGCTGCAAATTTTTAGGTTCCTGGATAGCTGATGTAAGACAGACCATCTGCCTTCTACTTCCTGCATCATGAGATAAGGACATAACTGTACAATTACAATATTAAATTACTCTTTTTGGCCTATCTACACTTCTCAGCTTCAGTGGAAAAAGCCATTTCTTTCCTAACATGAAAGCAGCTGGATGAAGTCATGTGGTCAGAGCCATGGAGTCATCTGTCTACAGAGGGATGAAAGAGGGAAACAAAGGCAGGCTCCTGGCAAACGTCATGGAAGTGTCATGGGCTATCACAGTCCCAGCTGGGCCATAGCAGTGGTGGGAGTAATGGTGTTCACACAAGTGTTGCTTTACACTTGTGTGTTGATCCTACAGCAGCACAAACTGAACAGCTACAACAGCTACAACTGAAACCTTTGTGTGAAAAGCTTTTCTATGCCCCAACCTAACATCATGCAGATGAGCTGCTGGCTCAGGACCAGCTCCTCTGCTGATGAACTCTCTCTGGCAGAGACAAGGCCTTTGTGGTGCTATGACAAACATCCTGCATGAATCTGAGGAAGCCGATGGAGGTTTCCCAAGGGTCCATAGAGATCTTCTGTAACATACAGGTGTGCTGACAGGGAAAATACAGATAACTTCAAATTCTGGAACCTGAGGTTCCTGCCATGAGCTGATCCCTATTACTGGGCCAGGTGGCCAGCTTTTCTCATCTGCAATTCCTCTTGTTTTCTGACATCTTTTAGTAGGTCAGGTGCCAGATAATATGTCTGCAATGTGTCTGGCCCCCCTTGACAACAGCACTATCCAGTAGAAGCCAAGCATCCACAGATCTGATCACTGTATTTCCATGCCAAACTGGGAGCTGGGCTCCCTAGAAAATATGAACCATCCCAGCAAGAACTGCTAAAAACATACAGAGGAACTTTAATGGTAAGAGACTGGTAGTTGTTCTTTGATTGTATTTTAATGGCAGGTACCAAATATATGTCTCAACTCCTCAAGAACTGCTGAAAGTAATTGTTCTTATGTTGATCATAGATGATGAGTGTCATCTAAGCTGTTATCATCAGATAAGACAGGCAAAGATCAGGGCTGCTGCATTTAATCTCCCAACTCCCTTAAAACTTTTGTTTCTTATGGTCTGTGTACTAAAGGTATACTAAAGGTGTACTAAAGGTGTAACACTCTGACAGCTAACAGATTAATGACAACTTGATGTGTAGGAGAAGTGGCTAGAGAGGGGCAGAGGACTTATCCCTTTGCAAAAATTATGTGATGCATGAGATAGAAATTGAAGGCACTGCTGTCTCTTTTGATCTGCCATTCCTCAGGGTGTGTCAATGAATGTGAAGACTTCTTCTGTCAGAGATGGAATTTAAGCACTATTGGAACTGTAAAAATGCACAACTATGCAGGGTGTAATTATGTCCAGTTAGGTAACACTAGAAAATGCAGAATTAGAACTTGAATGTAAATTTCATCTCAGGCTGGCTTGCTATTCTCATTGGACTGTAGTTAACTTTAACATGTTGTTCATAAATCCCTAGAAATCCATGATGCACAGTTTGAAAGCTACTGAACTAAGAAAGGAGGGACATAGCTGTAGCATGTGAATGACACTTTCCCCATTTTATTTGAACTAAGAGGATCAGACTATACCACAAGTGAAAGAGGCTGTGAACTCCACATATATTAATTATTTCCCTCAGTTATTTCCCCAACTACTGTCTTGTTTCTCATGTATATTAATTTTCCTCTGTCACATAAACCTGAACAGAGACCACTTCACCTGGCTGTCTTCCTGCAATCCTATGGGAAAGCAATGCTCCTTCTGTTGCTACCAAGCAGTCAGGTAGATCAGTTGAAGTGGGAGTGGAGAGCAGCCTGAGAAGAGTTCTGCAAGGTAATAGCTAAACACAGACACTTAAGGCAATGACTTTTGAGGAGCTGTCTGTGATTTTGGTAGGTGTGACAGGTGGTTGAGGTGCCCCAAGAGAACCAGGGCTAGTGATCACAAGGTAGCTCCTACCTGTCTATAGAGTGACTCATCCACTCAATCGTCCTGGTGGGGTGGCCTAGAGCAAACCCCCACAATAAAGTCACCTGTTGTGTCCTCCCTTAATCCTGATTTGTCATCTCTTGTACAGCTCCTCATCTATCCCTGGGCAGAGCTCCATTCACTCCAGCTGGTCACTGACACAGAGGGTGACCCTTCCTCATCTCCCTGCCCTAACCTTGCCATTGCACTACTCCAGTCCCAGGAGTCACCCCAGCACATTGCCATGATGGCAGCCCTGCAGGTGTGCCCATCACTCCAGCTCCCCATGTTCATTCCCCATGTCTTTGCACAGAGGCAGGTAAGTTGGACTCTGAAAAAGGCAAAGCAGCGGCTGGAGTGGCTGGAATTCCTTTGTGCAGCCATTTAGGTGCCCTCCTGCTGATCTGTGATCTCTCCCCATGTTCTGGGCATCTCTTGCTAGTCCTGGCTTTAAACTGAAGGGATTGAAGTTCCCCTCCCACAACAACTTTAAATTAAGATGCTCACCAACTTGGCAAGCCTGTCACCGAAATTCCCTCTCTGTGTCAGAAGGACCCCAGCAGTCCCAACAGGTTTCTCCAAACTCTCCTATGGTCCAAGCTGGACCCCTGGCTGTGGCACCAGTCCTGTGACCATTTGCTGGTGTGCCAGATTTCAAGCCCCCTTCCTTTTAACTGGAGAGGTTGGAGAAGCTACCTGTGCTCCAGAAGATGATGAAGAGATTGGAGCATCTCTCCTATGAGGAAAGGCTGAGGCATCTGGTGCTGCTCAGCCTCAAGAAGAGATGGGTGAGAGGGGACCTGATCCATGTCTGTCAGTGTCTGCAGAGAGAGGTCAGGGCATGGACCCATGTGGGGCCCAGCAGTGGGACAAGAGGAACAGGCAGGAACTGATGGCTGGGAAACTCCACCTGAACTTGAGGGAGAACTTCTTTCCTGTGCAGTGACTGAGCATGGAGCAGACTGGCCAGAGAGGCTGTGGAGTCTCTCTCACTAGAGATATTCCAGAACCTGGACATAATCCTGTGCAATGGGCCCTGGAACAACCCTGCTGGAGCGGGGAGATGGGACCAGATGACCCACTGTGCTCCCTTCCAAGCTGCCCTATTCTGTGACTGTGTCAGGCCTGTCCTCCCAGGAACTGAGGTGTCTAGGCCATGTTTTATAGGAGGTAAAGGTAGGAGCGTGAGCTGGGATTAGACAAAACAAGAGCTGCTACAGCTGTACTCCTGCAACTACACCAAAGAGGTGTTGGCTGCCTCAGTCACTGCAGGCTGTAGATTCCTGTGGCCCCTGCAAGCCCACAGAGCTCTCCTGTGTGGCCTGGTGGAGATCTCTCCATGAGCTGGGACTTTGCTCAAGGACACTCCTGGAGACTGAGACCCCCTTACCCAGAACCTGATGTCCATAGTGAGGTAACACATTTTGCATTAAGCCTAAATGTAAGTTGTACGTTCATGACATTTATATATCCAGCTATAGCTTTAGCTGTAGAAGTGTAGTAGGTAACAGAGTCCAATCATAGTTTAAATCACTGTTGAAATCAGAAACTAAAACATGTTCAATTACTATTCCATTACAGCTTAATTATTAATTATTGTTAAATCATTGTTAAATCACTGTTCAATTATAATTCAATTATTCCTTAATCACCACTTGCAATTTATTTATCATTAAGTATAATTTGATCATAATCTAATCATTAATAAAACCTATTTGTTATCCCCACAATGATGAATTCTCTTAAAAATTCAACTGTGCCAGTAGAGTTGGGGATGTATGAATGGGGGGAGAGGGAGAGAAAAGGAAACAGGTGCAGTTTTGGCTGCCAACACTGCAGATGTTGTAGCTTTACTGTTGTTAATGACTGTGAAGAACAAAGTACAGGAATAAGGAAAGAGAATATTTGTGAACAAAGGCCTTTGATGACAAAGCTATAAATTACAGATGGAACAGGTCTATATAACAATCAAAATGTAAAACTGTACAAGGCAACAAACAGAGTACTGTGATTCAAACCTCTGTGTGATAATTGATAAAAGATTCATGTTAATAATAAAAGTATTGGGGTTTGTATAAACCAGAACACTAAGGTCTGAAGTGAAACATGGACATTAGATAAATATATATTATTAAATAATTCTGTTTAAATCCTTCTGTTATGAATATTGTGTTTTCTAAGTAAATTGTATTTGATACCAGTTTGTAAAACAAGAGTTTCCCACAGCCTGAAAGATTTTGCAAAATCAGATTTCCTGCCTTTGTGTAAACAATTGCAGCCTGAAAGATTTTGCAAAATCAGATTTCCTTTGTGTAATCAACTGCAACCTATCTACTAAGACCAGACTTCCCACTTCTGCTGTTATTTATCTACCAAGAGCAGACGGTTACTTGACAAACTGTCTGGACATTACACACAGCGGTCTGTTTTTTTGACCACCACTGCTTACCTGGCAAAATTATGACAACAAAGAAATAACAATTACTGATTACTACAAGGAAAACCATACTATGAAAAGGAGCTGCAAACCAAGGTTCAACGGCGCGTGGAGTGGGCGGTGACCCTTCACATTCCCCAGCGCTCTTTGCCCCATCTATATCAAATAAAGCAATCTAAATTTTGCTAAATATCAAGACTTTTTGTTTCTCATGTATAACATCTGTTTGAAAGAAAAATATTTAGTCATATTGATAAAAAGCGTTCCTCTTTGAAGAGACTCTGCTATTGTTAAACTACTGACTTCTCTGTATTGACCACCCGTGCCTGAGGAATATACACCCTTTTCCTCCCCTCCCCCCACAATGTATGAACCAGAGTGTTTATTCTGCATAGGAAGGCGTGGTGAATGGAATGCCCTGGTTCTGGGGGATCCTGGTGATCTGCTTGAGCCCCAAGGGGAGAAAATGAGGTAGATGCAGGAAATGATCTGTGCTGTATTATAACTCTGTCCCTTGCTGGACAGACAAGAAAGCAGCAGATTTCACAGGTGCAGGAGGGGGATTATCCTGGCTTTTGTCCTTGCAAATGCTTGCTGAACCTGATGTGCCCTAATGGTTGTACATAAATGGTTTTCTCAGTGACTGCAGGAGAGAAGTCAGCCCAGGAACCTGTAGCATAGTTTCATGTTTTGCTGCATCACAGCACAACTCCAGATCTTCTCAGCAGCCTTCTAAATGTCAGTGACTTCTGCCATGGGGTTTCTTTCCTCATTCCCTTTGGGAGAGCTGCCAGGTAGCACAAGGTGACCCATGAAGCACTGGGATTAATAGCAGTTACCTCAGTGGTGATGGTCAAAGAGGAGAAGGCATTAGAAAAGAAAAGCTGATCCCACCTCCACTCTCTGCCCTCCTTGCAGGACAGCAGATACAGAGGGCACTTCAGTGTGCCCAGTCCTCACCTCCTTGCCTGGATTTCAGACCAGAGAGATTCTGGCCACGTTTCTACCTCGGGCGAGGGCTCCTCTGGATGGCACCGAGCAGGCTGGCTTTCCCCCGTTTCCTTACAAGTCAGACTCACGTTCCCTAAGGGAAGGACCGTTTCTTCAGGCCCGGCCAGACTCTGACCACTTGTCCTCCTGCTCGTCACTATGTACAGGCACGTCTCCACATCCCCGAAGCAAGCACAGAAACATCTCCTCGATCCCTGGAGGGTTTCCACTTCCCTGCTGGCTCGGGCGCCGCAGCCACAGCAGCCAAATTCAGCCGTAACTTCGTGGCCTCCTGGTCCCCCAGCTTCGGTGCACTTCCCCTTTATCCCCAGCAGGGGCAGGGGAAGCATCCCCCTGGGACAGCCTGATCCCAGCGGGCGATTTTCCCGATCCGAGCGGGAGAGTTACCCGATCCGCTGGGCAGCCCCGTACAGCCGCTCCCGTCCCCTTCGCTCCCGCAGCTCCGCTCCCGCCAGGTTCCTGCTCTCGGCGTGTGCCTCAATTCTCTTCCGTTAATTTCTCTCCTCCCTCTCGGGCGCTGAGGGTGGGATTAAAGGCATCAAAGACCAAACATGTGACTACGCCAGCGCAGGGATGTTCAAGGAAGGAGGGGAAGGGGAGATGCCGGAGTGGATCACCGCACACTAGGAAGATCACTGGTCCCTAGAAGCAGGTTCAGGAGTAAATCCCGAGCCCCAGAAGGACGCCCGGAGAGGCAGCGGCTGCGCAGCCGGAGCTCCCCATTCCTACTTTGCGGAGCCCGAACGCTCCATCAGAAGCGGCGGGACAACCGCAGGGGCAGCACAGCTCCCCCAGCCCTTCCCAGCCAGGGTGTCACTTCTGGCCGGTGTCACCACGGCCAGGTGTCACCTCTAGTGGGTGTCACTTCTTCCAAGTGTCCCCTCTGCCCGATGTCACTTCTGCCGAGTGTCACTTCTACCAGGTGTCCCCGCTAACTCCCGCGGCTCTGGGGCACTGCCCTTCCCCACTGGGACCTGCTGGATACTCCGGACTCCTTGCCTCACTCCCGGGAGGGGAGGCTCACCGGGGCCCCGCAAACTCGATCAGAAGGTGTCAAGAGTCACCAGCATGTCACCAATGACAGGTAAAAGCTTTCGCTCAGTCTGTTGTGAGGTCTTCACAGGTGTATTGGTTGAAGTGGGGAGGCTGATCAGCAGCACAAAGATTTCTATCAGGCTCTTCAAAATTCAAATATTTTATCAAATTGCCCCAAGACTGCCTCTGACCACTTCATTTCCCCTCCCTCCCACTCCGCAGTGCTTTTCTCTGAGTCCTGCTTCCCTGTTCTTTCTTATACACACCCACTCTTCAGCTCTGTGACCATAATACTTAATTAATTGGTTACCTGCTTCAGGTAAAAGAAAGATGCTTCAGGGAAAGTTTACTGTCTGTCATTGTAGGAACCACTTGGGTTTGTGCCTGCAGCTCCAGAAAATGCAAGTGCATGTATTTGGGTTAAACTATTTTCAGGCTCAAATCTCTCTTATGTCTCAGAAGAATCTGGGGGAAAGGAAAAAAACCTACCAAGAAAAAAAATCTCTTAAGCCCTTTCAGTAAAACAACATGTTCTGTTGACCACAGCTAGTGTTCACTCCTGTCATCAGAAGGTTCTAGCATGATGTATGTTTTTAATTTTAACACAGTAATTTCTATTATTCACTATTATAATCATGATGAACAAAGAAAATCAGCTTTGCATGCTTGTGATCCTTATTCTTCCTCCTGGCAAAAGCTGTCCCACACCTATGGTGTTTTATTGCAGAGACAACATGGAAGAAGGGGGGAAAGCCAGATGAACAGTAATGCCCAAAATAAACAACACAGTCAAGCACCACAGTTGGGTTCCTGTAGTGACCTCCTAGAAACAGGTTAGGCATGCTGGAAGGTCCACCAATTTACTAAGATGCATGTTACTCTCTCAAAATAGCAAAGAAACCATAGTTTCTCTCTTGATTTGCTTTCCCAAATTCCTCTTTGCTGACCACCTCTGCCTCTTTTTCTGTTTTTAATGACAGTGATTTATATTCTACCTTCCACTTAAATGCTCTTGTGCCTTCAAAAGTTGATGCACTGGAAACACAGTAGATCCTGGAACAGAGCTGAGAAAAAAAGAGAGTACTAGAGGTGGGAAAAAGATTACACACTGCTAGGAGGTCTGTTATTATATTACTTCCAGGATAAGAGTTGTAGAATTTTTAAAAACAAAAGATGTTTTTTTTCACTTTTGTGTCAGTGTGTGTGTGGGAGAGTAACCATTGAGCAGCATCAGCAGAAACACCACACTGCACCCAGGATTACATTTTTGATGATTTTTTAGCCAGCAGAATTTATTACAAGGGGCAATTTTTAAAAATGGGCCTTTTCTTTGGGAATAAATATTTAAGTCATTGTAATTTCACTGTGATTTCTAAGCAGTCTTCCCAGCTCCCTCTTTGCTCACTTGCACACTTTTCAGGGAATTTGACTTTCATCCCTAAACAGTTATTTCTTTAAAACAGCTTCTGTTAGACCCAAAAGACTAAGGGAGAAGAGTCTCAAGGGCAGTGGCACAGAATGACAGTGGAAACAGTCATTCCTGACTACTCATCCATTCTTATCATGGTGTTGTTTCCTGCTATGCACAACCATAAAGGACACTGATTTAGCTAAAAAAAAAAAACAAAACTTTTTCTTTTGGTGGGTTATGTCTTAGTTGGGTCACTTTATGCCTTCAGTTCCCTGCACCAAGTAGTATTGTCAGCACAGCTGGGAGGGCTTTGGAAAGCAGAGATGTGCATTTGGGGACACAACTGCTCCTTCAGTAACCAAACTGCAACCTGAAATGCTCAGAAGAAATAGTTACTTATGAAATTACTCATCCTGTACAACAACAGGACAGGACTTAAAAACTACAATCAGAAAAACATCTTGGGATGAGAATTTATCCAGACAGCAAAGGTTGAACCCAACCATTCAGAACCCAGTATTTTCCATTGTCAAAGCACTTTTCCCATCTGTCATCCACTGTAATACCTCTGATGGCACTGAGCATTTGTGCAGGGGAATGGGAATAATATTTTCTTTTGCTTTGCCTGAGATCAGATACAGCTCCTGCTTTTCATAAGCATGAGTGTCAGAGGCAGGAAAGCCTGGCAGGTGATGTTTAGATACTTGCACAATGTGCAAGTAGTGCAGAAATTCATGGTCTTGGAGGAGTTGAACTGAGAAACCTGATGTCTTCCAAGTTACGTTATTTGTGCCCTATGCATCACTGTCAAATTATCCTTACTCCTGGCTTGTGCTCCTTCTCCCCTCCAGATTCCTTGGCTTTCCTCCAACTGCCTCATATTTTACCAGAAGGCAAGGGCATGATGGTGTGCACACCTCAGTTGATTTTAAGCTGCTTGTGTTGATTATTCAGCCAGCAAATCAAACAAAGAGCATCCTGTTCAGTGTGTCCTAAGGTTCTGCTCAGCAAGGATGGACACACAGCTCTGCTCTGAAAGGCACTGCATGAAGTACACAGCAGCAAGCATGTTTGGGGCTTACCTCCTTCAGTTGCAATGAAACTTAAGAAGTGTGTTCAACACTTAATAACGACAAGGACGAACCCATGAAAAAAACAGAAAAGGGAAAAAATAAAAGAGACATGGGAAAAAGAGTTTTGTAAGGCTAGTCTCCTTAGAAAAAAATCCAATGCCATTGCATTCCAGCAGGAGGAATGAATAATGTGTTTAGCATAACATGTTGTACCTGTATGTACGTAACCTTCAAAGACTGTACCTCTTCCACAAACACTCTGAGAAGTTCTGTAGTGACAGCACAATTCCATCACGTACAGATACCAGATTGCCTAGTTATTCCTGTACTGTGAGTTGTATGATGGATACATTCGCCTTGTAGGTATCTGCACTTCACTTCAAAAGATAACTTTTAAAATAATTTTCTTCCCCTACTAATTATTTATAGGGGGGGAAACCCCAATTAATATTTCTTGCTTATATTCTGCTTTTGTAAGAAGCAGCAGCCATTATTTCTGACAGCTATTTTGAACAGAAATACAATATTGAGGATTAGAAAATTACATAGATTGGCAGTGGCTTTCTTTTTTTTTTTTTCTTTAAGACTCAATATTGATCACTGGGGACAAAAAGTGTTCAAAGTTCTTTGCTGTTCACTGGAGGCATAATGAGGTTATATTATATTATATTATATTATATTATATTATATTATATTATATTATATTATATTATATTATTTCTATTTATTATATTATAGTCAGGGCCTCTGTGTTCAACTTTAGACAGCAATACTCAGTGGAAACACAGCTCCAGCAGGGATGGATTCATGGCGGCTTGGCTGTCTAGGGTACATTAGTATTCTCTAAAAAGGCTGAACTATTCTAATCTCATTTTTTTCCTGGTCTATACATTTGATTTTGTTCTTTTCAGGACTAATCATCCATCATATATTTCCCAAGTCCTCCTTCTATAGTCTCCTATATACAACCAGAACCAGACTTTTCAGGCTCTTAACAATAACTAATTCATCTTGCAGATGAATTATTAAATACTGATCCTGTAATCTCTCCTACCCAAGATGCACACATCTGAAGATGACAGAAACACACTCACTATAATCCAGTTCACTTTAGAGAGTATTGGACATCCCTCTCCACCACAGATACCCTTTTTCTATGCTTCTTTAGATTCTCCGATCAAACCATTAGAAAAGGCTTTTCATAGCTAAAAGAACACGAGAGTGAGCCAACACAGAAATGTGTTAAATTATGATGGAACTGCAGAAATACTGCAAGCCTGGTGACACTTAAAGAAATGGATGGCCAGTTTGGATCACCAGAGTGTATGCCACTAAACTCCTTCCTGTCTTGCTGCAACATTCTGACTCTTGAATACCACAGAGTATTTCTAAGAAAGGGACAAACATTTTAATTTAGACATAAAGTATAGTGGGTCTTCAAAATATGTTAAAATACATTGGCTCTCAGTTACTTGCTCTGTCTAACATAAAAGAATGACCTGTAACAGTGTACTTTTTGCTAAAAAAAATATGCTGATGCTAAAAAAAAAGAGAATGAGGTGAAAATGCAAACCAGAAGATTTCCAGACTGAGAATCAGGAAGAATTATCCCCCAAGGACTACTGGAAAACTTTTACTTTCTCTTGCAAAATGGAGTAAAGTTATTTTGTGTGGTTGCTGAGCACTTTTCACTAACAAATTCTGCATCTGTGTGAGAAGCACAGAGCATTAGTAACTACTCTGCTCTCAGTGCAAATTTTAGGTGAGCACTTCTGGAACTAAAGGTCAGATGCTGGCATGAGAGAAATGGCCTGTCTAGCTATAAAGTCTGAGTACCACTCATACAAGGTTTTAACTACACAAAGACTCTCATGAAAATTGTATCAAATTATGATTATTTTAAAACTGATTCAAATCTCTAAGGGGCAGCACTATTTGAAACTTAAGAGGTTTTAATTACATGTAGCTAAATGGTGTTTTTTTAACCTTTTTTTATTCCACCTAATAATGGATGTAACATGGAGACTCAAGTACTTCACTCCTAGTTCATACTTTTAATTCATTCAGGTAAAATGTTTGTTTAAAAGTAAGGTCAGACTTAAGCAAGATATGAAAGTCTGTGACTAGTCCATGATCTAGAAGGAAAACCTGCTATAATGATAAGAGCTACATTGACTAGTATAAAGGTGCAAGAGTTGATTAGAGTTTCTAGAACTGATTTTATGAATTCTGTAATTTTCACTACTGAGTAATTAATATTTTTGAACACAGCTTGTTTTCTTTCACTGGTCTCTAAATGCACCAGTAAAAAGCTTACCAGGATTCTGAGGAGCCTGTCTTTAAAATTCAAATGCATCTACTGCAATTAAATAAGTATGGATAGTGGTCATAAAATCCTTTTCAGGTAACTCTTCATAGCACTGTTTCCAGGACCATTTGCACACAGGAATCCTCTGTGCACAGACAGCAAATTAAGATGGTCTGGTGCCAGGGAAAAAAACCCAAAAACAACAACAAAAACAATTTAAAAAAAAGAGTGAAAGGGAAGAAAACAGTCCTGCACTCTGTTTACTGGGGGCTTTTTATTTCTCCTGATCATTATGGCAGCTGGGCAGTGAGACAGCAAGGCAATCACTAATAATCCCTGCTGAGACTTCCCAGCCTGGGCTTCTCACTGACTGGAATCTTCCATTCTGTCTTTTTTAGATTGCCTGCCAGGATGTTCTGCCAGGGTGCCAACAGAGTGAGACAGCTCCTTCAATTCACACATATATTCTCCATTTAGCATCAAGTGTTTCTCTAAAGGAGGAAGACAACTCGGGAAGGAAACATGACAAAACAAATTAAAGTGAGAATTTTTGTGCAGCATATATAAGCAACTGAAACATCCAAGTCCATTCTGGTCAGATGACAATGGAATTTCTTTCCTACACCTGGGCAAAATATGATCATATGGTCTCTTTGCTCAGATGTGTGTTGTAAGTATCCTACTATGCTACTTAGATAAGAGTAACTATACAATTTTAAGAAGAAGAAGAACAAGAACAAGAATAAGAAAAATAGTGGAAAAAAGTAGTATAATTTCTTTCAATGGAAAAGCAAAAACTCAAGTTCAAGTGCATTGGCTGCAGCTTTATGTGTGCTCATCTTTTTTAGTCAGCTTGTCTGGCAAGAGAAATATAACATCCTAAATAATGTAACCAGTTGTTGGCTAGATCAAGGATACTGTTGAGTGACACATTTCTGTGTGATCTGGGTGGATATCATTATTATATTGGATATCATTATCCACTGGGTGGATATCTTTAGATAAAGTACCCGATCTTATCAAATACACTTCCAGTGTTGTCCCTAATTAATGTCCCTAATTAATAAACCTAGCACAGAACCCTGCATCATCACCTTTCATTCCATTTCACGCCCGCAGCAACAGTATAGGCTAATTCACAATATTTGAGAGGAAAAACAAAAAATATCCTGTTTTCTCAGCACATCTTTAGCTACAATGAGGTAAGGATAAAGTAATGCCATGAGGAGGGGACACCAGAACAAACCTAAAGGACAAAATTTCAAGTAACAACTGAAGCTTTGTGCTTCAAAGGTCAGCTTTTAAAATTAATCTTCTTACTGCTTATCACACTCTGGTAACATGAAAGTGCCTCTTGCACAAATAAGCCATTAAGAAAAGGATGTTTTAAGACACTGGTGTTTCTATTGTGGCTTCAAAGCACCATTGATCAAAATGGCAGAGTGAGATAGAATCACCCTGCCTGTAGCCAGTGTATGAGGAAATTAAGGGAGTTAGGAAGCTCAGTACAAGCCCTTCATCCTATTTATTTATATATTCTAATTGTATTCAGGAAGAGAGTTATATTTGCTTTGAAGTCAAAGACCTGTACACACATATTAAAGATCTGGTACTTTTATTTGGAAGTATGTTCCACTAACATGAATTTCTATTTTTCCTTTATTTTTTTCTCTTTCTGAGACTTTTCCTTGCTTTACTTCCCCTCTATGATCCAATCTAGTAGACACTGAACAGATGTGCCAGCTGCCAGAGGGACACACTGAGGGCTGTGTTACATACCTGCTCTCCTGTGGTGCCTGGCACTGTGTTATCCCAAAGTAACTGCTGTAGCTCCAGTTAACAACCTAGGAAATGAAAGGCTGACATCTGTGCTGGCACAAAATACACCTTTACCACAGAAATATTAATGGACAGAGCTTTACTCTCTTGAATTTGGAATCTGGTTATCTCTTTTAGGGCAGTTAGTTTGCTGTGAGTGTTTTGGGTACTATTTTGCTTTATCGCCACTGGCTGCCTGAAGATGTACTTTTCCACCTTATTAGCTTAGACTGGCTGCCTCCTGTGTCCTTGGGTCCATTTTTCCAATCTCTTTCCTTGAGAATGTGCAACCTGCAATCCCTTTCTTCATCTGCCACTGGCAACAACTAGAGCTGACTGGCCAAAGCTCTTCTGTACCCACCTTTGGGATGAATCTGTGCTCTGCTATTTACTTAGCAGACTCCAAGCACACAAATGTTCTCACAAGATAGGATTTCCTTCTGCCCTTCAGGGCAGAGCCTTCTGCTCACCACAATCTCAGGATCACCAACAGGTGTGACAGAGATCAGCTCTCACACCATCTCCCAAAGGGCTTCTTGGAAGCAGCACAGCTCTGCCAGATCAAAGATCACTTTAGGTACTGTCCTGGTGTGCCAAAGCTCTAAACTGACCTGCATATCTGCAGACATATCTGGGTAATACGGGAATAGTTCATAATGCTGTGTCCACATCCTACCTTACCAGCTCTCATAGCAAATTGATGGATGCTACAACTCTTACAGCTTGAGGGAAAGACAATATTGAGGTTTTGTTTTGATTTGGAATAGAGGTTTGGAACAGGTAATGGGTGATGCTAAGCACAATCCTGGTCCGAAGGCTGTGCATTTCTTGTTTACAGAAGGAGATTCAGTCCAAGTGTCCTTTTGTGGCCACAGCCCGAGACACACCAACAATGCAAGCTCAAAATTGTGTCCTCTCTAGTCTGTTCCTTACACAACATTTTTTATTCAGGTCATCTCTAGGTCTTTGGTAGTTTGCTTCTTATCAGTCTTCCCTATGTTTATGCTAAAAACAAGTGCACATACTTTCCAAGAAACCCTGCTTCAGTCACGCAAATTCTTAATCAACTGTAATTCTGTAATGTGCTCAGCTCTCTCCTGTAGCAATTGCAAGTGAAGGACTGGTTGGACCTACGAGGTTCAGGAAAAAGCAACCATATTTGTTACTGTTATCAATGAGCACAACGGGCCATTTTAGCCAATTAAAATAGCAATTTATTAGAAAGAAAAGCAAAATGCAACGCTGGGCGACAGGGGAGTCACCGCTCCACCAACTGCCGCGCCGACCGGGGTTTTCAGTTCTCTTTTTAAGCACCCGCTCTTCTTGTTGAGTCATCCTCTTGGTGCTTATCGCGCATGCTCCGGCAGTTGATAGGGGTTCGTTTTCTACCTTCTGGTGGTCGTTGATAAAGGCCCTCACGAGTCTTCCTCAGTATCCTCTTCTTGACTTGGGCTGCAAAAAGTTCTTACGCAACCTTTTAAGTATTGATTGCAACACTATTTGTTCCTTATAACTAGTTTCACTTACGCAAACCATTTCTTTAAGCATAGCTGCAGTTACTGATTTACATTGTTCTTAACCTTATATGGACAGTGAACAAAAAGGGACTTCTGTTTCTTATCACAGTTACACTCCTAGTACATTCCAATTTCATATTGCTGCTGGACCTTCTCTGCAGTTCCTCTGCAGTGGCATGGGATTGCTTAGTTTTCCGTTTCACAAAAGTATCTCAAAAATTAATACAAGTATTATTAATACCCCTCTTTCTCTCCTTACCGTTCAGATTTTTTTTTCTTTTTCTTTTTTTTCTCCGCATCTCCCGTGTTGTCTCCGCACAACAATTCACACAGTTAATCTACATACAACATTGAGGAATGCAGAACATGCTCTCTGCTGGAGGGGGGGAAGGGTGAGTCCCCTCCAGTGGCAAATGCAAAGGGACAATCACTGCCCAGCCCTCCGGCCGTACCACGGGTACCACAGAACGTTTCCCCAAATTCACCAGCTTCGCCCCCCTTCCCGCCCCGGCCGGCCGGGACACGGCCCCAGGGGCGGGCAGGAAGGCGGCCGGTCCGCTGGGGCCGCGTGTGGTCGGGGACGGCTCCGCCTGCGCCGCCGTCTTTGGTGAGGGTTCGGCCCCGGCATCTCGTGCTGCGGCAGCGCCGCCATGTCGGGCGAGGGCAAAGCGGCGCCTCCCTGACGGGTGAGAGCGAAATGGCGGGCGGAAGGGGCGGGCGGCGGCAGCCATTGCCTGCGGGACGGGTCGGGGCAGGGCGCGGCGGCGGTGGCGGCGGCGGGACGAGGTGAGGCGGCCGTGGTGGGTCTGTGGGGCCGGCTGGGTCTGGGGCGAGCCGGGAGGTGGCCGTGCGGAGGAATAAGGGAGTCTCTGGGGGCTGCAGGCAGCGCATAGTCCCACAGGGAGGGGCGGGCCCACGGCGTGTCCTGCTGGCGCCGTGAAAGATGCCGGGGGCAGGAACAGGACCCCCGCGGGATGTGTGGGAGCGGCTGATTTGTGTAGGAAACTGAATCACAGAATCCTTCGGATTGAGATCCCGCAGTGCAACCCCCCCTGTCAAAACAGAGTCACCTGAAGCAGGCTACAGAGGAACACGTCCAGGTGGGTTTGGGATGTTTCCAAAGGAGTGAGTCGACGACATATGTGGGCAGCTGTTCCAGTCCTCTGCTGTCCTCAGTGGAAAGAAGTTCTCTCTCATGCTGAGGTGGAACTTCTCGTGTTTTAGTTTATGGCCACTACTCCTCATCCTGTTGCTGGGTAGTGCTGAGGAGTCTGTACCATCCTCTTGGCACTTATCTTGGAGATATTTGTGTGTATTAACGTGATCCCCTCTCAGTCTTCTCCAGACTAAACAGGCCCAGATGTCACAGTTTTTCCTTACAAGAGAGATGTTCCAAGGCACGCATCATCTTAGCAGCTGTCACTGGACCCTCTCCAGCAGCACCTTGTCTTTGTACTGAGGAGTCCAGAATTGGACACAGCACTCCAGCCATGTCACACTAGGGCCAGGCAGAACAGAGGGTTGGCAGTTTTCCCCTTTTTCTTTCCAAGCTTAAGACATTCCTGCTCAGCCTGACCTGAAGCAATGTAAAAACCCCCATTAGGCTTGTGGATGGAACACTGACTGGAGTTCCTGCTGGGGAGTATAAACTCAAATAGCAGCTTTTAAATCTGCCCGGGGCATTTATTTCTATTGTTCTGTGTCTGTACATAAATGCAGGTTTATATCTGTGTACTGCACTTCCTGTAGTATAGCAGGAGCATCTGGTGGTGGCAGATGTAATGGAAGTTTTGGATTTAGTTGTAAAATTGTAGTAAGTGAGAAGATCTAGTTCAAGTTTCAGTCTATAGGGCTTGTCATCAGAAATCTGTCTTTTTTTTAAGCAAGTACAGAGTGAACAAGTAAAACTTACTTTGTTCGTTAGCAAAGCAGATCATCTGTTCTGTGTCAAAAAGGAAATCTGACATTCAAAGAATTTGTACATTTGTGCTTAAGAGTTCTTTACCTCTCCTGTGTGTGAGCAGCAGGAGGGATTGTCAGGTGCTGGAAGGGGCTGCCCGGGGAGGTGGTGGAGTCCCTATCCCTGGCTGGACGTGTCACTCAGTGTCATGATGTGGTTGACAAGGTGGTTTGCTTCATAAGTTGGACTTGATTGCAGAGATTTTTCCCATTCTAAATGGTTCTGTGTTTCTGTGAAAGAGAGGGTCTGTAGCCATAAAAAATTAATGGGTTGGGGTCTGGTGTACAGTGTGTGAGGAGGTGGTGAGAGGAGGGAGCTGGAGCTGAAGGGAGTGGTGCCAGGAGGCAGTGGAAGGGGTATTTTGTCCATGGACAAAAAGTGTGAAAGGCAGTGGACAGTGGTGGCTTGCTGGACTGACTGGTGGCTTGCTGGACTGACAGGGGACAGATGAGATGTTTTTAGTGACAGCTGTTCCCTTACAATGCTCTTAGAATTCCAGCTAAAGACAGTGCTGCAGCTAAGAGAAAGAAAATGGTTCAGTGGCAGTTGTCTTTCTTGGTAAATTTGAGATGTAATTTAATGTTTCTTTTAAAAGATACCTCATAGGATCCCCATATGTGCTGTTTCAGTAACTCACTTAGAAATAATCTTTATCCTATTTTGCATATGATGAGGGGCAATGCCAAACTGAGATGCATGTGAAATCCTGAGGTTTGGCAAAGCTTCATCTTCAAAATGCAATGTCCTTGTTGCTTTCAGTAGAACTGCTCAGTTAAAGCAGATAAAAACTGGACAGTTCATAACCCCTAGTTTGACTGTAAATGCCGTTATAGGCTTAAATGGAACAAGTCATGTTTTACTGGTATGGCCTGCACTTCGTTCACTTCTGATTTCATTCAGTCTAGAGGCTGGCACAGCATCAGTGACTGTGGCCCTAAGAATGCAGCTCACGACTAGTGAAGATCTAATTGGTTCCATTTTTCATCTCCAGCTGCTCCATTTGTGTTGGAAACCCTTTGAGGATACACTTTTTTTGCTCAATAGTATTTTAGAGAATTCCTGTTCAGACATGAGAAAAGCCTGTCTTAATGCTGAGAATGATCCAAGTACTGGAAAGGCTGTCCAGAGCTATGGTTGAGTTTCTGTGCCTGAGATGCATTGAGTTAGGAATGGGTTCTCTTCAAACACGTTTGCATCTCTCCTAGTACACAGGAGGACTCTTGGGATGGGTCTTTCCAAGCCTTGGCTCTGAGTTGCTTTTTAGTTCTGTAGGATTTGTATGCTCTGTAAGTACAGGACTTATTTATCTCCAGGGTGTTGCTGCCCTCAGTTTCAACTGGCTTTGTATATAGATTCAATAGGAACAGTTTGGTTGTTGTGCAGTGAACTGGTGCCACGTGCTGTCTCAGTTGTTTGCTAAAGTCTAACCTGGTTCATTTTTGTTAATGCAGAAAAGCAGAGAGTTAACCTGGATGAAGATTTTTTTGCAAAGACTGTGATAAGGTACAGTGCTTCCTTTTTAACATTACAGGGCAGTGATTATTTTCCCCATCAACTTTCTGCTTGCAGTGCTGATCCTGATGGTGTGTTTTGTGGCTTAATTTTGGACCAGAATGTGTGAGTCAGCAGAGGCTGGCACAAACTCTCAGTGAGAACACTAGGAGTAGATTTGTTTCCGTTACCTTGCTACTTATGGGATCCCCAAAGCAACACCTGGGGAGAGGTTCAGTAACAGAGATTTGTTAAACTCAGCCTGTGCTGGAGGATTACTGGCTTACCAGGGGTTATTTTCAGCTGCAAATCACTTGAGTGATTTACGGTCTTCCTTACCAGTCTTCCATTTTTAATCATTTCTCCCAACAAATATTTTTCAAACTCTTTTGAATTCCATAATCTGCTCTGTTTTGGGCATCTTGTTACCATGATGAGTCAGAGTATTAAGAAACCCAAATCAAATTTGCCACGTGGTTGTGCATTTGGTGGTTTTTTTGATAGTGTTCTTCAATGTTCAGGAAGAACTTGGAGAAGGTGGGAATCTGTACACTTTGGCCACCATGTCTGGAATTGGCAATAAACGGATGGCTGGAGAGCCTGGCCCTTCTGCACCTCCAGAGAAGAAGGCAGGGGTTGAAGATTTGGGCACCACTGTGGAGACCATTAAACTTGGTGGTGTTTCTTCAACGGTACATCTTCCTTGCATACCCCCACTCTACCTTCTGTTTTTTTTTTAATCTGGAGGCAAAAATGTCTCAGGGGTCATTATGAGCCCTTCTATGACCTGGCCTGTGTCCCATGTGCCTGTGCCCAGGAGGAGCTGGACATCCGGACCCTGCAGACCAAAAACAGGAAGCTCGCAGAGATGCTTGACCAGCGCCAGGCCATAGAAGATGAGCTGCGGGAGCACATTGAGAAGCTGGAGCGTCGGCAGGCCACCGACGATGCCTCTCTGCTGATCATCAACCGATACTGGAATCAGGTTGGTAGCAGCTTTTGTTACTTCATATGCACTGTTTTCTTGTCTCTCCTGTACAGCTGCACTCCTCTTGTTCACGTCCATTCTTTATCTTGTCTTGGCTTGCCTGTGCCATCATTCAGTTTGATGAAAATATCCGTATCATCCTTAAACGCTTCGACCTGGACCAAGGGCTTGGAGACCTTTTGTCTGAAAGAAAAGCACTGGTGGTGCCAGAACCTGAACCAGACTCAGACAGTAATCAGGAGCGCAAAGATGAGAGGGAACGAGGTGAGGCACCTGTCTGAGGACACTGGGAAAGATGGATTTCACCTGTAGACAATGCTGATGACCGTTTCTAAAGGCTGACAGAGACTGTTTTTTGTGATTATAAAGATAAGTGATATGCTGTCTTGTAGAACACATTTACTTTTTTTTCATCTCTTTATGCTCCCAGGGGAAGGACTGGAGCCAGCATTCTCCTTCCTGGCCACTCTAGCCAGCAGCACCAGTGAGGAGATAGAGTCTCAGCTACAGGAGCGTGTGGAGTCCTCCCGCCGGGCTGTTGCCCAGATTGTGACAATGTATGACAAGCTGCAGGAGAAGCTGGATGTGCTGTCTCACAAGCTGAATAGTGGAGGTATGACCAAGGTGGCAGGTATTCAAGAAAGCTTATCTGCCTCCACCTTAGACTTGATCTTGCATTGTAGACATTAAGGCATAGTCCTTCTCATGTGCATTTATTTTGCAAAATTAATTTGTTTGGCTTTCTAAACTCTTGTTGTCAAAATCTCTACTAAAGGACCATGTGCCAGACGTGCGTTGTAGTTACCTCGGTATTTGAATGCTGAAGGCTCTGCCCAGCATGTTGGGCTAAGAACCAGCTTGTTTTTGCCAGCACTGTGTTCATGTGCCTGAGAAGTCAGAGAGCACAGTTGAACCTTATCAGCCAGTTGTCCTTAGCCACCACATAAAAGGCTTCAGACTTAAAAGTAAAGAAGTGAAATCAGCACTGCAAACTGATGTTGCAATTTGGTAGAAGGTGTAGGAATAACCAAGTGCTCAGTTTGCACTGAGTTCTGAGCAAAATTGTACTCAACTAATGATGTGCCTAATGTAGCTGTCCGTTTTGAATGTAGCAGAATTCTGCAGAGAAACCCAAATGACCAGCAAATTAATGTAGGAGATTCACTTCACACTCAAATGACTGCTCAAAAAGTTTAATTAGCTTAAGGTTAGAATTTTTAATCTTTTGAACAAAACCTTGAGTGGAGTATCAGCTCATGCTCGCTGTGCCTTCTGTGTGTTCTGACCAAGTCTGGCATTGGTGTAGGGAAATGTTGCTGTCCTTGGCTGGCAGTCATCAACTGTTGTAGTTTTGACATTGGTGCCATGTGAGCCTGCTCTCAGGTGCTCTAGTTTCACTCGTCATCCGGGTGCTGCGGTTGTCACAGGGTGTGATGGTGTGTTGGCCTGGTGTATCATCCCAGACCACCTGTTGTAGCAGGTTTGTGCATGAATTTGGGCAACATTCAGGTGTCCTTGGGTTCCAAGGGCATGCTCTGGGTTGCTGGTGCTGACAAAGCTGACACATCTCTGGTCTGAGGGGATGGCCTTTGGGTCAGAAATGTGCAGCCTCGTTAAACTGCAGAGCCTTTTGCTTATGGATTGCGAGTCAAAGCTCTCTGTGGATGGAGATCAGGCCCTCAGGAACCACCTGTACAGTAAACTGAAGTGGTACAGTAAGCTGAAGTTAATTTCAGAAATCTCCTTTTCTGTTTTCTTTTTTTCTCTCTTTGCTGTTCAGGAATTAAAACCAGTGTTCCTTGATTTCTATTAATTTCCTTTTCTTTGTGCACCTTTCAGATATTTCACTGATGGAAGAAGCAGTAGTGGAACTGAATTCCTACCTGTCGCACGAGAATGGACAGCTGCAGGAACTGGCTGACGTTCTTCAGGAGAAGCACAGAGTCATGTCTCAGGAGGTATAAAAGGGAGGGAGAAAGAAATCTGCTTTGGGGTCCTGCTTAGCATAATTTACAGTTACCGTAATTTGCAAAGCAGCTTATTTCCTTGAAGAGGCATAAAAGCAACATGGTTTGAAAGTTACAGAAAGGGTTGTTATGGAGAGCTGTACATAGATTTTCTGTGTAAATCAGATTGATTTGTGTGTTACTTCACTAAAGGAAAGGATATAAGCAAGTCAGTGAGCTGAATGGATTTAACTTCTAAAGAAAATGGAAGAGCAGAAGACCTGGGGGAGGTGATGCTGAGGTGGCTGTGTAGACACATGGAGATGACATCCCTGTCATTATGAATTCCTTGGTTTCTCTGTGTCATTTGATAGCGGAAGGATACCAGTTACAAGATGATCCCAGTTATTGAAGGATTCACATTATTAGCAGCTTTTGTTTGAGAGATTTCAGTTAATTTAAAAATTATTATTCATGTGATAACACTAATGTTATTAATGTTAATGCTGGTCTTGCTCAATGTTAGTCCTCTGGACACTTAAGTGGTCTGTAGAGCAGATGGGCATAGGGATTGGAAAGATTAAAATCAAAGAAGCCTTTGAATAAGATGAGGTGGCTGCCTCTAGTCTGCCAGATATTACCACCTTCCCACTCTTTCTCCATTTTCAGTTTTGTCGTTTTTTGTTTTCTTTTTTACTGTCTTGGGATTTCGCCACTGTAAAATTCAGGACAGTTCATTGAATAGTCTGTCATTACAGGAAAAGATGAAAAGCACATGATGAATAAGAGAGCAATGACTCCTGAGCATCCTCAGGAAAAGCTGATTCTGTGCAATATGCTGGCTGAAGTACTTCTTTGATTGCAGTTCTCCAAGCTGCAAGAGAGGGTGGAGACAGCAGAATCCCGGGTGTCTGTCCTGGAGACCATGATTGATGACCTTCAGTGGGACATTGACAAGATCCGCAAGAGGGAGCAGAGACTCAACCGCCACCTGGCTGATGTCCTGGAGCGAGTAAGCACTGCCCTGCTGGCCAGGAGACCTGGGAAGTGGGGGTAGTGTTGGATGGGGGTGGGACATCCTCTATGGGACTGTGAGAGCTGAGAACATGCAGTGGGTCTTGGATCTGCTGCATCACTCTTGCCAGTGTTTCACTGGGTCTTGAGGAAATCTCTTGCATTTTTTTGCAGGTAAATTCCAAAGGCTACAAGGTGTATGGAGCTGGTAGCAGCCTCTATGGAGGAACAATCACCATTAATGCCCGTAAGGTAAGGTCAGGAGCTTGGTTGTACGCAAGGAGAAGAATAGAGTCAAGGAGAACAATGGCCACGATTTGAGCAGAATTTAGATACTTTAGATTCATGTGCAATAAATCTGGGTGACTCTGGGAAAGCCATTTTGTCTGTGTATGAGTTTCCTACTTAAAAAAACACCTGGTGGAATTAGGCTCAGTCTCACTTAGTCAAACTACCTCACTGCTCAGTCTGTAATTGCTGTTACTGCATGAACAGATAGTTCATTAATACTCTCAGGAGACACATTAACACTAGGATTTACAAGCATTTTATCCCAACAGTTTGAGGAGATGAATGCAGAGTTGGAAGAGAATAAAGAGCTTGCTGGGAATCGCCTTAATGAATTGGAAGAACTACGTCAGGATCTTGAGGAAGTAACAGCACAGAATGAAAAGCTCAAGGTGAGACATCCATAGCCTTGTGAGAATGAAAGTGTTCTGTCTAGTGGGCTGCCCTCAGCTTTGCAGTGCTGTGTCTGCAGAAAGCCTTATTAGTAGTGTCTGTTCTGAGCTGCTCTTTAGCTGTGTTACACTTGCTGCAGGTACAATTCGGTGAGTCCATGGCTTCAGTTGCAGTTCAGTGCGTTGGTGACACCGTGTGGCCACCGCTGGAAATTTTAATGGTTTCCTGTCCGTGTCCCGTTCTGATCTTTGAGTCCATTTTAACCATGTCTGGTGAAAACTTTTCACCTCTTTACAAGTAGTGATCTTTCTTCCACCTTCCTCCTGCCCTGTGCAAATGGAACCAGAGAAAATAAACAATCAGGGAAGTTGTGTGGGGAGAGAGTCAATGAGTTTAATGTCTTGCCCAGTGTGGGAATGGACAGATAGGAAACAGCCTATGCATTTGTGATGTTTCAAAGGTGGCAACACAAGAAGCTGTGACTCTGTGGTTGATAAGCATATGGGGGGGAGAATAATCAAATTGTCATCCTAGTGATCAGTGCCAGTTATAAGAAATGTCAGTCTTGATAACCTAAATCCAGAGATCTGATGCTGGGAACTGTTTTGAGGCACCTCTGAATTTTGTTTATCCACAGGAATTTGTTTAGGAATTTGTTTAGCTTGCAACATTTTTTTCCCCCCTAATTCCTTTTAAGCTGAATGTATGTATAGACATGTCTGTTTCACTGCTGCTAGTCACAATCATTTGCTAACGATTTTCTAGGAATTCAGTTCTGTACCTCTGGATTTTTTTTTCATTTCTCTTTCTCTCAGTCATTGTGTCTTAGTAAAAGGCAAACATAATGCCTACTTGCATGTGCATTTTCTCTGTTCTCTCAAACTCTTTTGTAAAAGCATCCATCTTTATTGATCTGGGTGATTGCGATTTATTATGTTTTCCAAGTTCATATCTTGGAGAGAAACTCTCTTTCAGGACCCAGGAATCAAAAACTTCCATCATATGCTTGCACAAGAGAAGCAGCCTTGTTCATGCAGAGAACACAGAAGCTTTTTAAAACCAGTACTGAAGCATATCCCTTGGACCTACTTCACAGCAATGCTGTTAAAGTTCTGGTTTTGTCTTTGCTTGTGGCATCTTGATTCACTGTTCTTCTGTCTTGAGAGACAGAAACCAAAGGCAAGAGCATAATTTTTCGTGTTGTGGCATTTTCTTGTGTCCTAACTAGGTTGAGCTGCGACGAGCAGTGGAAGAGGCTGTGAAGGAGACCCCGGAATATCGCTGCATGCAGTCACAGTTTTCTGTTTTGTATAATGAGAGTCTCCAGCTGAAGGCACATCTTGACGAGGCCCGCACACTGCTTCATGGTACCCGTGCCACACACCAGCGTCAGGTGGAACTGATCGAGGTAACACCTCTGCTCTGTCAGCCTGTAGTGCCTGTAGTGCCACTGACCATCATGGCTGGGTCTTTGTGCCTCTGCAAATGCTCAGGAAATTGACGTTTCTGGCAATAATTCAAGCTGTGGTAACTTGTCATGATGAAGTGAGAGATACTCCAGGTTCAAAGCACCAAGTTGTATTTCCTTTTTGTTCCTCAGAGAGATGAGGTCAGCCTTCACAAGAAGCTGCGCACTGAGGTGATTCAGCTGGAGGACACCCTGGCACAAGTCCGCAAAGAATATGAGATGTTGAGGATAGAGTTTGAACAGACGCTTGCTGCCAATGAGCAAGCAGGTATGGTGTTCTGCTGTGCCTGAAAACAAACACCACCTACCCACTAATGTCCATAAGGGGTTACAGTGCACTAGAACACCTGGGTTGATTCTTTGTTGCTGTTAAATACTTGTTCTGGCAGGTTTCTTCATCTCAAAAAACAAAGCTCTCCACCTGTTTTATTGGGAGGCCAGTTCCATGTTACCTGACTTCTTTCTAGATAGTGCATAATAGATAACATTTTGTTAACAATTTGGTTTATATTGCGGGATATTTTGCGTTATTAAAAATTACTTTCTAGGGAGAATTCATTTCCAAGTCTGTAAGGATAATCTAAATAGCAAAGCAGTAATTCTTAAATTCATCAGAGGAAATAAATTACTTCTGAAATAGCATTTAAATCAGATTTCTTTTGTAACATGACACACTTCCCTTAGGATCATGGATATAAAAACAATGTTGAGTGGGAACTTAGGATTCTGAATTTGCAAGGACTTATGGTTGCATACAAAACTGGCATGACTTTTTTTGTGCAAGCGTTTTGTGTTGCTCTGTTGTGTGGCAGAATGGTAATAGTCTTATTTTGTTCTTTGTCATTTTCAGTTAGCTTGTTCTCCATTTCCATGGAAGTCCTCAAGAAGGTTGATGGAAGTTTGGTTTGTTACAGAGGTGTTGCTGTTTTTGCAGGCCCAATAAATCGGGAGATGCGTCACCTCATCAGCAGCCTCCAGAATCACAACCACCAGCTGAAGGGAGAGGTGTTGAGATACAAGCGCAAACTGAGAGAGGCCCAGTCTGACCTGAGCAAGGTAGTACAGCAGGAAATGCCAGAAAAGAGGGGAAAGTCCTAGGAGTAGGGGAAATGCTTTGTCACCCTTTTCAGCAACATCAACCTTTCTGATATGCTGTGCAGGATGCAGTGCAATTTTATGTGGAGCTCTGCACTCTGCTGCTTACTTTGACCAAATGAATTCTCTTCCTTTGTAGCTGTGTAGTGCTCCATGGAAAGGGGGCATGGGAGCATGGATCTGGAAGACATGGGAGAAGGGGGTAAGGAAGACTCCTGGCTCAGAACTTAAATGTTTGTTTTCTTGGTCATCTCTCTTGCTGTTCCATGCCAGATCCGCTCTCGCAGTGGCAGTGCTCTCCTCCAGTCCCAGTCCAGCACTGAAGACACAAAGGAGGAACCTACAGAGGTCAAGCAGGAGCCTGATGATCCTTCTGCCCAAGTGTCTGTTCCCAAGGCTGCTTCTGAAGATATTAATGAAATGAAAGCCAGGAGAGATGAAGAGGAACGGGAGCGGGAGAGACGGGAAAGGGAGAGGGAACGAGAGAAGGAAAAGGAGAAGGAGAAAGAAAGAGAACGAGAAAAAGAGAAGGAGAAGGAAAAGGAACGAGAACGGGAAAAGCAGAAGCAGAAGGAATCTGAGAAGGAGAGAGAATCCAAAGAGAAGGAGAAAGGGAAGCATGAAGATGGAAGAAAGAAGGAGGCTGAAGTGATCAAGCAGCTGAAGGCTGAGCTCAAGTAAGAGTTGCTGTTTTTCCCTTTCCTTTGGGAACAGTTCCAAGCCTGGTGTGTTCACATGTTCATGCTTTCATGAGATCGGCATCACTGAAGTTTGGAGCTAAGAGAGTTAGTTTCTTGACAGCCTCTGAATCTGATTGTGATATAGTCAATGTAGCAGTTTTTCCTGCAATAGCCTAAAGCATGAATTACCAAACCAGATACTTCATGGTGTGGGTCAAGTAATGTTGGATTTGTTGTTGTCATAACAACAGCATAAAAGTTCACAACAGCATAAAAGTTCACAGCAGCAGGTTATTAATAGAGGACACAGCAGTGTTCCTGCTCCTAGATGGTTCCCAAAGCAGAGCTGGATAGCTTGTAGCTTATTATTAGGATACATATTTTATCTCCACCTCACTTCTTGCTTTTCAGCCCATGTGTCTGAACATGTTTCTTTTCCATCCTGTACTCAGCTGCACCAGTCTTCCAGCCTGCGTTCAGATATGATACCAGGATATGATGAGCCACCAATTACTCCATATCCATGTGGGAATTGAGAGAGTATTGCCAGGTTCTCGTGCTGGCTGTGTAGCAGTATGGCTTTGCTGATGTGTTCTCACCCTGGTCTGTTTTCCTTTCCTCAGGAAGGCCCAGGAAAGCCAGAAGGAGATGAAACTGTTGCTAGATATGTACCGTTCTGCCCCTAAAGAGCAGAGAGACAAAGTGCAGCTGATGGCAGCTGAGAAGAAGGCAAAAGCTGAGGTATTTGTAATTTCTCTCCATTATTTCTTTTTACTGTGTTACTTAAACTTCTTTTCAGATACTCTGCAGCAGAACTGTGTTGTTTCTATCTTCAGAACTAAGGATTGTTAGTTTTCTCATCTTTATCACTTACACATTGGAGTGGTCTGGAGATAAACAGGGGCTAGTTGCTAGTGCAGGCACACACACAATAATCTAGGTTCATAAGCACAGACCCTTTTGCAGATCCCTTAAGTAACAGCATGTCCCTCTCTTTGGGGCCCCTGTGGTGCCAGGCCCCTCTTAACCTTCTTCACAAGCAGTCTCACCTGTAGGGAGCATTTACTTTGTGCAGCACACATACATGGGGTAAAGAGATGGATTATTAGATTACACACTGATACTTAAGAAGATGTGTAACAAAAAGATACAAGAAGATAGGACAGGACAGGATGTGATTATCATGTGCAAGGCTGAGCCAGACAGTACAAATATGTGCTGACTGCCCATATTTTCCTTTGGCCTGGCTCCTTATATACCCTTCTCTGTCAAACCCAAATTTGTTCATCCTTGATCTCCATTTCCCTACACATTGTTTCTGGATTTGAACAGCTCTTGATTCCCAGAGCTCAGGAGCTCTCCCAGTTCAGGAGCCATTTCTGGTTTACAGTGTCATCAGTTACAAAGTCCCAAGCTGATCTTCCTGGAAGTGGTTTCTTGGAAGCCTATTAGCTGTTGTGACTGGACAGATTTGCTTCCTCTCTTTGTCTCTGTGTTTGTTTTGTCAGGTTTGCATCTCTGTATTTTGCTTTGGGTTTCCTCCTTCTCCCACACTCAGATAACCTCAATGAAAAAAATGAAAATGAACATTTTCACACTCTCATGTGCTCTCATCAGTTAGTGTGATTGACCAGGTTTCATTCTCATCACTGCCTCTCTTATAATTTGTCTGCAAAGCTTGTGTCTCTGTATGTTTTATTTTACCTTCTCTTTTTGCTGTTATCTCCTTCTTGTATGGAAAAAGGTCCTTGACCAGATGCACTTAAAGGAGCAGATGCTCTCTGTCTGCATACCCATACATGTACAATTGCAAAAGACTGATAAAAGATGCTGTGAAATTTTCAAAGGTGTGGAAGTCAAAATCTTGGGCTTACAGCCCATCTCAGTGGTACATCTGCCTGTAATACTCTGTCAAAATTATATGGGAGATTTTTGCCATGCTTTGAGGGCAGTCCTGAGTGTTTCAGAGAATTTTGGAGAAAACAGGCTCTTAACAATGCTCAAGGTGCATCCTTTGTTTGTGTCTTTTCTGGCTGCTTCTTGTAGCTTGAAGAACTGAGGCAGAGGGTGAAAGAATTGGAAGACAAGGAAAAAAAGGAGAGTAAAAAGATGGCTGATGAGGATGCCCTCCGCAAGATCCGAGCAGTGGAGGAACAGATTGAATATTTACAGAAGAAACTTGCCATGGCTAAGCAGGTGAGAAGTTTCTGATGAATTCTCTTTTGGCTGAAGCAACTGTGAAGGAGCTGCTTTCAGGTTATGTCCAGGGAGGGAGAAGGATTTTATATCTGTATGGGCCAGAGATGGGAGTTGTATCCTAGTTTACCAGAAGGACAGAAAACAAGCAAAAGAACCACTAACAAAATAACCCCCTCCACCCTCAGCTCCAGGGTACCACAGGCAGTCCATGGTGGAAAATGTTTAATAACAATTAAACATTAAATAAACAATTAAACATGTGGCCTTGGTGACGCACACAAGAGGACAAATGGCTTTATTCAGCCATTAGGGGTTAGGATTACGATTTCTTTTTAGGAGTTATCTCCTCAGTTCATCAAATGAATATGTTTGCCTGGAACTGGTACGTACCTTCTGCTAAAAAAAGGCTCAGTCCAGTGAGAGAGCAGGACCACCTCAGCAGGGTGGAGGCAAGACATTGAATTGACACATACTTTTTTAGAATTCGGATTCTTGTTATTGTAGAGCAGAGCTGCTCTCCCTTGTCAATGCTGAAGTGGCCAAAGTGAGTTTAAGAAGCTAGGCAGCCTGTTAGTTGGAAGGTGCTAAGCTGTCCACATGTAGAATTTTTGGCTTGGTGTATCTGGCAGCTGTTCAGCTCCTGGGAATTGGGAGAATTGGAATTCTGTCCCAACTCTGGCAGTGGCTGTGTCAAAGCTGATCCTGACATGCAAAAAAAGAGATAGGCGACCCCACCTTCAAATTCAGAGTATCACTGCTGTGGTGTAGATTTGTACGGAATATGTTTTTCTGGTTGTTGGGATGATAATGTTCCCTAACTCCAAGAATCTCCCTCCATCTTCACTGGGTTTCAAGTCTCTGAACAAAATTTTCAGGCTCACTATGGGGGATCTAGGGGACAGTTTGGCCAGAGCCTGTGATTCTTTTGCAGGAGGAAGAGGCCCTGCTTTCAGAAATGGATGTCACAGGCCAAGCCTTTGAAGACATGCAAGAGCAGAACATCCGCCTGATGCAGCAGCTGCGGGAGAAGGATGATGCCAACTTCAAGCTGATGTCAGAACGTATCAAGTCCAACCAGATCCATAAACTGCTAAAAGAGGAAAAGGAGGAGCTGGCAGACCAAGTTTTGACACTGAAAACACAGGTAATGTGGAAAAAGGAGAGGAGACAAGAGCTCATGGGGAAGGTGGAGGTACTGTGGGTTATCTGTTTTAGGCAGCTGTGCAGAACTGTTTTCTCGCTCCCCTACTGAGGAGAAGGGGAAAGAATCAGAATGGACAGAGTGAGAAAACGGGTGAGATGATATAAAGGCAGTATAACAGTTAAAGCAAAGATGTCCATACAAGCGAAACAATAAATTAATTAATTACTTCCTGAGGCAGGCAGGAAGGCAGAGCTTCATCATATATCTTATTTAATAAACACAGCTCTGAACATCCTCCCACTTCCTCCTTTCCACCAGCTGTTATTGCTGAGCACAGCAGTGTAGAGTATGGAACACCTCTTGGGCCAGCTGGATCAGCTGGCCTGGTTGTGTGGCATCTCAGCTTCTTGGGCACCCTCAACCTACATGCTGGTAGGCAGTATGAGAGACAGGTCTTGGCGCTGTGTGAGTACTGCTCAACAACAGCTAAAACAGTGCTGTGTTACTGACAATGTTTTGCTCCAAAATGCAAAACGTAGCAGTGTGTGAGCTGCTCTGAAGAGAATTAACTATCCTCACCAAAATCAGTCCAGAATACAATGTTCCTCTCGCCAGCCTAGGAATGCATCAGGCTTCAAAGGGGCCTGTCTTTGTAAGAAACTGAGACTGCTGTATGAGCATTAAAATGTCCTGTGGGTTCACTGCCATGGAGAGCAGATGGGTGAGGAAAAGTGGGAAGTTCTTGTCCTGTTGGAATGGTACTTTTACCTGTATATTCTAACTATACCTGTATATATTGGTAACAAACAGGAGGAGTTGGAAACAGTGGTTCAGTGTGAACTGCCTCAGACACAGGGACAGACTGGGAGAAGAGATCACTGAGAACACTGGAACAGAGAAATACTTGTTGATTCTGGCAGATTAGAGGCTGGATGTGACCCAGCAGTGCATGCTGGGAACCCAGAAAGCCAACTGCATCCTGGGCTGCATCCAAAGCAGCATGGGCAGCCAGCTGAGAGAGGGGATTCTGCCTCTCTACTCTGGCCTCCTGAGACCCCTGCTGCAATGCTGCATCCAGCTCTGGGTTCCTCAGCACAGGAAAGACACATGGACCTGTTGGAGGGAGTACAGAGGAGCCTATAAAGATGATAGAAATGGGCATTTCTGCTACAAGAACAGGCTGAGAGAGATGGCATTGTTTAACATGGAGAAGAGAAGACTCTGGGGAGACTTAATTGCAGCCTTCCAGTACCTGAAGAGGGTTTAGAAGAAGGAGGGAGAGGAATTTCTTATATGAGCATATAGTGACAGGACAAGAAGCAGTGGTTTTAAATTGAAAGAGGGCAAACTTAGATTAGATATTAGGAAGAAATTGTTTTTGTTTGAGGTGGTGAGGCACTGCTAGAGGTTGCCCAAAGCAGTCATGGATGCCCCCATCCCTGGAAGTATTCAAGGCCAGGCTTGGATGGGGTTTTGACAAATGTTCCTTAGTGGAAGTTATCTCAGGGAGGCTGAGACTTGATGATCTTATAAGATTCCTTCCAATCCAGGCCATTCTGTGACTCTGCATCTTGTCACCCTTGGAACCACTGTGGAACTGTTCACTCCCTTGCAGCAAGTCTTTAATCCATTGTCCAAGAATTAAGACATCTTTATTGCAAATATTTGACTGCTGTGTTTTAAAGTGTTGCCCAGAGAGATCTGGATATGGCTCTCTGGATAGAGGCACAGCTGTTCAGGGAGAAAAAGGCAAGCTGAAGGTGTGCTTCTTGGTGATGGGGAAGCAGGATAGTGTTAATCTGCAGCTTGAATGACAGCTCTGAAGACCCACAGAGCATACATTCATTCCTTCTGTACCTCCTATGTCCCTTTCCAAGGTGGATGCCCAGCTGCAGGTTGTACGTAAGCTGGAGGAGAAGGAACACCTACTGCAGAGCAGTATTGGAACAGGAGAGAAGGAGTTGGGTCTGCGAACACAGGCCCTGGAAATGAACAAACGCAAGGTGAGTGATGCCCTTCATTTCCTCTTGGGTTGTGAGGTGGAGCTGCTGCCCTGTGGGAGGCCTAGGAGGCTCTGAGCTCTCACTGGCATTACAGAACCTGGTATTCCCTGGTTTTGGATGAGTATATCAGAAGGCTGAGGAATCTTGGAAAGAATTGTGATTAAAGTACTAGAGACAGATGTTTTCCTTTGATAAGGAGAAGCAGGTCATACATGTTTCTGTGAAACCTATGGTGAAGAAAGACAGCAGCAAGATGAAGGTAACTAGGCTCAAAGCTTTTGTAGGAAAGATGTGATGATAAGCAGAAGGAAAATACAGCTGGGGAATGTGACCACTTTTAACAAATGCATAAAAGCAATAAAATACTGGTGTGTTACCAGTAGAATAAGACTAAATCTTATAGCTGATACTGCCTTTGTTGTTAAGTTTTAGTAGAAATGCAGAGATTACATTATAATGCGGAGAAAGGAAAGCAGGAATATCACTGTGAAGAGGAGCTGGGGAGAATTCAGCAATGTCACCTATGCTTAATAGGACAATTTGTGGTATTAAGGGTGTTTGGTTTTAAAGTTACGAGAGAACTGGTGAAGAGAGAAGATTGTTAGAAATAGGTATCTTGCAGTTCTGTCTAGCTCAGCTATAGAACTGCCTCTAAACAATTCAGTAGAGAAAATGTGGAAGCTGGAAGGCTGAAAATATGTTAAGGGAAATAGATGTTTCTTAGTGCTTTTCTAAGTGATGTGCTTTGCAGCATGCCAAGGTTTGGCTCTACCCAAAGGAATCATGAAGCTAAAGGATTAGAACTTGGTGATAATGAGGTAATAACAAGGAACTAGAAATCACCAGAGCTGTTCTTCTGTGTTTGGTCTTTATACACTGGTTTTCTTTCTCAGGCCATGGATGCAGCCCAGCTTGCAGATGATCTGAAGGCCCAGCTAGAACTGGCTCAGAAGAAATTACATGATTTTCAGGAGGAGATTGTGGAAAACAGAGTAACTAGAGAGAAAGAGATGTTCAACTTCAAAAGGGCTGAGGTACATATCCTATGCACAGTCCTTCAAGATCTGTATGCTTTAGTGTGCTTATCCTTGTACTTTGAGATTGCAGAGGATTTCAGCTAAACTGCTCTTGATGTCCAGTTTCACTTTGATTTTGGCTTCATCAGATCTTGGCTCTTTCACATTATATCCACTGATAACTGACAATACTTGTGGCATCAGATGATCATGTTGTCCCTTTGATTATAGGGGATGAACTATGGGTGGCATGACTTAGCCAGGTGCATGTTCTCTTTAGTCCCTGAAGAAAGTGACAGAGAATGTACTGCTCCTTCACTTAGTCTCCTGTTTTATGCAGGAAGATATTTCTAGGTTACGCAGGAAGCTGGAGACCACAAAGAAGCCTGACATGGTTCCCAACTGTGATGAGATCCTGATGGAGGAAATCAAGGATTACAAGGTGAGTATCTGTCTGTGTCTGTCAACTTCCCTTTTTACTTGAGTCAGAAGGAGTGTAGGCACACTTTCAGTATCTGACATCTCTTGTGTGTACTCTGGCACTGAAGAAACCACATTGTCCTTCTGAGGAATGGAAGGACCTTCATCTTGATACATCTCTGAACACAGCAGGTGGGCTGCAGGACCCCTCACAGCTGTGTGTGTGTGTGTGTGTGTGTGTGTGTTGCAGGCCCGTCTGACTTGCCCATGCTGCAACATGCGCAAGAAGGATGCGGTGCTCACCAAGTGCTTCCACGTCTTCTGCTTCGAGTGCGTGAAGACACGCTACGACACCCGGCAGCGCAAGTGCCCCAAGTGCAATGCAGCCTTCGGGGCCAATGACTTCCACAGGATCTACATCGGCTGAAGTGCTCCCAGAGGCTCTGCTGTGCTGAGCCAGCCTCCCTCCCTCTCTGGCAGCTTCTGCCACCTAAGTGCAGTGTCCTCTGAGAACTGTGTTCAGGCTCTTGGTGAAAACACACTCTGGATCTTCCTTTCTTTCCTGGCCCTGTCCCTTTGGTCTTGCCCTCAGTTTTTGTGTGCTCTTTGTGCCCGAGAGGAAGTTTCCCATCCCTTGCTTTCACACTGCCAAGGTGGGAACATGCAACTGAAGTGCTGCCTTGGGATGGAAGCTAGGCTGCAGCAGAGATTAGTGAAAGCTTTATTTGAGGGATCTGCTTTGGATGCTAATTAAATTTCATCAGGGGATGGCATTACTCCTGGGAGGGAAGAGTTTCCCAGTTAGCAGGCTAAATAGAGGCCAAGGGACTGAATCTGTAGACTCACTGGAGCATCTCCTTGTGTATCTTCCTGAGTCAAGGCAAGAGCCCCTGCAGGCTCATGCGCTAGGAAACATCCTCCCTAGCTCCAGACAAATACATCTAAATATCCAGAGGAGGAGGAAGGAGAGGTCTTGGAGACCCTTAGAAAATAGCGTTCCACTGATGGGCCTTGGTTGATGTTCTCACCTTCCCCTAGGCTGAGGCATTGCTGTCATTATCCTTCTCAGAAAAGGATTTTCAGCAGTTCCTTTGATGCAACTTTACCACAAAGATTAATCTTGTTATGCACAAATTCGTATTAAAGCTGTTGTTTTGTTTATTGTTTCTTTATTTTTCTTTATTTTCAAGGTTCTCTTGCCTCTGGTACTATCTGTCCTCCCATCCTTTGTCCAGTTATTGGAAACATTTCTCACAAGCTTTAAACTTCTACAGTAAAGACACTTAATTTCTTCCTTCCTCTGCTTTCAAAACATGCTCAACTAGAACAACTTTTTTCCCTTTGGCTCTATCCCCAGTCATTCCTGACACAACAGGAGGGCCAGGATGCTGCATTGTTTTCTACAATCATTTTGTCATGGCTGCTGGGAATTTTGGCAGGGATGTGGTGTTGTTTAGTGTCTCAGTGCTCCCTGTGGCTGGAGGCTGCTTTTGAAGTCTGCTCCTAAAATTAAAATGGAAAATTGTTGATTTGCAACATTTCATCCTAGGGTGTAGTGTTTTCCCTGTAAACTTAACTTGCATGGAAGGTGCCCCTGTCAGAGATTTGTCTCCTGGGTGTCCCTTCCCTGAAGCATGGAATCTTTTGCCTTCCACTGTCCTCTCCCTTCAGGAAATACCAGATATGAAGAAAGGAGTTCATCACAGGCCTTTACACTGTTCATTATTATCTTGGTGAAAACATTCAGAATATATTAATAAAGCCTTGTAAATTATGAGGAAACCTGAAAAGTGAGAAGGAACACTTGGAAGGCATCCTGCCTTCCCAAGAGTAACCTGGGATGCTGAGAGTTTCTGCCATGGTGTAAGAGCTGTTGGAAGGAATGAGAGTAGAACCAGCTTGCTTTTCACTGGAAGTTGCTCCCACCATTACAGGTTCTGGCAGCAAGTTGGCTAAAGAATGGTAGATTTTGGGGTACAAATGCTGCTTCATCTCGACCAAGACCTGGCTCATGCAAACTGTCTGTATCTTCAGACAGCTTTGCTACAGCAGCAACAGCTCCTTTTACAGCTGTGAATGTGGTTCTGGACTGAACAACCCAAACAGAGATGCAAAGCCCCTCTGTCCTTCCCCACTCACTCTTTATCACTTTTCTACTGAAGCTGAGCTTTGTGTGCACACTGCCCAGGTTGGCTTCCCTGTGCTCTTGGCAGGAAATGGATACTTCAAACAATCTGCATTAGTTTCACAGAGGAGGTTTGGAAATTCCTGTTCTCCCTTAGCAAGAAAAAGTCTTGGTTTTGTTTCACAGTAATAGCTTATTTCAAGCTCATTTTGGAAATAACTGAGTTTCTATCTGCTTTTAATTAAAACTTTGATAAACAAAATATATGAAAACAATTAAAATTTATCAGGACTAGTAAGCATTGGAGTAAAAAAAGTAAAGGGGTGACAGGTATTCCTTATTAAAAGGTCCTCTAAATTCAGTGTCTTAGACAAGAGAGAAAAAGCCTCATCTCCGGTCTCCCTTCCGCCTTCTGTCACAGTAGATCCTCCCCTCTGCACAGTCTGCAGGCACTGATGTGCCTGTGATACTCTGCTTCCCACAGAAAGCCACAGCAATCTGTCCTCAGGGGATCAGACTGGAGTAGTGGCTGAACAAGAAAATAATGTGCCAAAAAGTATGTTTCTGTTGTGCAGCAGTGACTTGGGTCTTTTGTGAAGAGGCACAGTTGGTGCTGCAGTAATTCAGAGCAATCCCTATTCTGCACTTAACATGGGAGAAGCTCCTCAACCACCAGAAATAACACTTGCTCAACACTACTTATTAGGTAGTTGACATTTTTCCATTTATATATATGCTTTCAAATGAAGTCTTGATTTGTTGAAGGATTTGATGTTTGGAGCTTTGAAGTACAACATTTTTGTTTAAGATGCAATTAACATTTTCAATTACCTTTTTTTTTAATCTCTTTCTGGGCTCATGGGTGTAGAGTTAAGGACATAAAAGCCTTGATAAAAATACTTACAAAATTAGAATTAAGTACTTCTTTCCTAGTATTTTAATGGAAAGAACAATATTCATCTGTTCTAACCAAGTGATGTTGGAGGTTGTGAGGTATCAGATGCTATGCAAAGAAAAAGCTCTTTCTAAAAAGCTAATTATCTAAAGGAGGGAGGGGAATGGGAGGCAAGTTTGTCAGGAGTGTGGGGACTTCCCAGATCTGTTAGACATACCAAGGTGAAGGCCTGTGGATATCACTTCTCTGTTTTATGTCCTAATTTCTCTTCCCTGTGTTATTGCATTAGAAGGAGCAGACACACAAAAGCAGAGAACAAGCCCTGAACAGGGAACAGAAAATCAGCTCTTGGTAAGGCTAATTAGTCTGGGTCTTACTGTGATCAGCTTTTATTGCAGATGCAGAACTTTTCATGTGCAAGGGTTTTTCAAAGGTTAGAGGTGCAAATGGGTAGAATGTCTTCCTCAGTCTGCCTGCAGACTTTGAACTACACCTAACAAGAACCCCAGACAACATTCCTGCAGGTGGTTGGAGATACAGGGAGGGTAAAAATTACTTCAGTGACTTATCTGGGAGACTAGAGTTAAGAGACAGTGTTACAAACTTTCTTTTTCTCTGTAATATGGGATATGTTGGGAAGTGGTTTTTAAAAATTGGTAGAAATCCTGTTTAAGAAGCAGTCAGTTGGGTTGATGCAGTGTTTATTCAGATGCTGAACATCTTACCCTTCCTTCACCACATCACCCAGGAGGGAGAGAGCTCCATTCAGTACATTGCCTCTGAAGCCACAGTTCTGATTCTTCATCCACAGGGTGGTTTTCTAACTTGTTTTGGTTTTGGTTTTGATAGGCCCTTGATACCTAAATAAATCATGGTCCAGAGCCCCTTTAGTCACCTCATCTGTGAGAAAGAACTTTATTGTCATATTAAGACAGAGAATATTAAGGGAGTAGTTTCACACTGGCAGTTATTTCACTTTTTGAGGTAAATACTGATTTACAGTAGTGCCCTCTCTCCCTTCTCATACTTGCCCTGTGCCACTGTGAATTCATCTCTTCACCTGCTGGTGCAATGTTTGCAGCGTTTCTCTTGGGGAGGGAGTAGAAGCCCAGCCTAGGCTCACAGCCAGACAGAAGTGGTGGTTTGGTTTTTGCCAAGTTACTTTAAGATGGGTGAGTTCCTTCAACACAGTCCCAGAGCAGCCACACCTCCATCTGTGCTGACAGAGCTGAGGGAATGGTGTGTGGTGGGCTTGCCACCAGGAATTTGTCTTGCGAGCCTGTTCCAGGAGGGAAGGGAATGCCAACACAGAACATCACCTGCCATAAAGAGGCATCTGTGAGGAGCCTTCACATGAGCAGAGACTAGACCCATACAGAACACAACAAAAATGTACCAACAAAGGGACATACTGCCAATGAACAGTTTAAAACTATCTTTTGGTATCTTTTTCTCTCTCTTTTTTTTTTTTTTTAATTAATGCACAGAAAGGGCAAAAAAAGTGGAACCTCACTGTACTGTCAGGTGGACAAATGAGGAACTCTCATTGAGATGTTCCTTGTCTCTCCAGTCCCTTGGGAATGGCTGGTGTTTTCCAGGAGAATAAGAAACTTGTTGTGAAAGGAAGAGGACTCAGGAGAGTGGCAGCAGCTGTGGGCTGCTGCAGTTCTGTTCTCCTGAAGAGCTTATTCCCTGCTTTAGTTTTGCACCCCTTTCTGGCATTACAAAAGTGTTTTATAAATTGTACAGAGGAAGGGGAGAAAGGAAGAAAAGGGGAAGGGCCCAGGTGTGCTGGCCTAGGACTCTGCAGTTCTATTTGTCCTTGCATACTCTTCCAGCTCTGATTTCCTGTCCATGGCAAGTTGCAGCTCCTGCTTGATGATTTCTATCTGCTTCTCCAGTTCTGTCAGCTCTTGCAGTACTGAGGTCCTGGCAGTGTTGAGAGACTCTGCTTTTCCGTTGGTGGTTAAGGAAGGTGGAGTCTCTCTCCTCCCCTGTGGCAGGGGGATGTCCTGGTGCTGATGGATTGTCATGTCATTTTGCCCCTCATCAGTACACATATATTTTTTCCCGTGGCAGTTGCCCAGGTTAGCTGTGTTCCACACTGCATGCTGGCTGTTACCCACGTGGGCCCTGAACAAAGAGAGGAGAGTAAATATCACATCAGAGCCTGCTCCTGTGTGTGTGCAAACCTCCCCTGTGAGCCATCCGACTGAAAAAATATAAGGCTGCTGTTACATATGACATAGAAATATTATTCCTTTATCCCTGGAATTATGTTTTCTTGAAAAGCACAAATCATGAGTATAAATGACCAAGCTTTTGTGACTTACCTATAGCAGAGGCTAGAACAAACCTTTTTTTTTTTTTTAAGTGTGAAATTACTCAGCAAAAATCCAAGTCCTTCAAAGCCTTCTATAAACTTCTGCAAGTTAATTATAAAATTAGCCCTTTGTGTGTTACTACTCTGACCTGGCTTGCACATTTGCTCTCAAAGAGAAGGAAATAGACTCCCTAGAGCTGGTGTGGATAGGTGAATGGGCATGGTTTGTCCTTTAGTCTTGAAGTCTTATTGGGGAGCTGCTTGTGCTTTGGGGGATGGACTCCAGTGATGAGTTTTTAAGCCTTGGAGGTTCATTCCTGAGCTTTCTGACGCACCACAGAGACTTCGGGGCTGTTGTGCTGGGGCACAAATTACTGTCTGGGAACATTTTCAAATGCTCCTTTATTTTTTTCCTGCATAAATATTTCCATAATATTTTGATTCCAGAGAACATTTTACTTCTCTTTGGGGAAATTTCTTCTACTGCCTCCCAGTTGAGGCCAATTCCCAGGGTTCCTTCCCAAACTGAGGAGTAGCCCATGGCCTCTGCTCTCCAGCTGCAACAAAAGGAAGCACAGAGCTTGCTGTTGTGGGAGAGGAGCTTCTCTTTCTTGCCTGTTTCCCTTTGGGACAGGTTGATGTGTTCATTTGATAAAGGGAGGTTTAAATTCTGCAGGAGTTGTGTTTCACACTGTTCCCTTCTCAAGCTCCTCTGTGGATATCCTTGGACCAAAGGCCTCTTGGTGTGAGCTGCCAGTGCATAGGCTAAGGAAGGAGGTTGATATTTCAGGGTTGTGAATGCAGAAATCAGTTGGCTTCTGGGATGGATACTTATCTCATGTGCCTGCACTAAAGGAACTTGGAAAGTGGAAATTTTGTTCAAGGAGGTGGCAATCAGGGGTATTCTCCAAGAGATGTGCTGGAAGAGAGGCAGGAGGGGATGTTTCAGGCAGGAGGGCAAGCCCCTGCCTGGATCATGCTCCTCCAGAGCGCTCAGGGAATCCCAACAGTGATGTGTCTGTAGAGTTGTTTATTTTTGTGCAGATTAACTATTTTTCAAAATAAAAGATGGGAAGACTCTCAAGTCTGGGCAGTTGATCTCTAACAAATGCCAGAGTCCACAGTTAACACTCCATTTTCTCCAGTCAATGAAACCATTCACAATTGGGCTACCGATGCTGAGCAACTTTCCTAGTTTTTGGAAAGTAACAGCCTTAAAGAACCCAACAGATTTTCCTCCATGAGTATACCAACCAGTAGCACAATGCCAATTGTTTGCATCTTGTTTCTGTGTCTTTGGTGCTTTTAAGAGTTCCTCAGTTCCTATCAGGAATGAAGGCACGTGTAATGAGGTAAGTGATTTGAGAGTTCGGTGTTGTGCCTTGCCATGTGAGTGTTCATAACAGACTGGACACTCCACTCGTGGGGTTGTTGAGTTAAATTCATCCTAATTCTGGTGCAAACAGCAGCCCTGAGATAACTGAGAAGATCAAGGTCAGTGGATGGGTGTGCATGTACACACCTGGGGGTTGACTGCTGTGTGGGCAGAAGGTTTCAGACAACAATACATCTTCACTCTCCCAAGTTGGAAGAATATTCACACATATCTTTTTCTAAGCCATTACCTGGAGGTCTTATGGACCGTCTCCTCCTGTTCCACCCAGCTAGGAGGGTTCAGCAGGAGGAAAGATTTTGCAGCACTCATTGCCACTCTTGCTGCACACAGATTAAAAACTAGGAGTGGCTGCATGCAAGGAGGTGCCATACATGGTGTTCTTTGATAAGATGACGGAATGAACAGATGCAATCAATTGCAGGCATTTTTAGACACGTGTGTATAAAGGAAGCTTAGGAATTTAGAGATGCTTCCTTGTTTATATTAGCTGCCTTCAGCAGAGGAGTATCAAAGAAACTCAACATACATTGACATCTATAGGTTTCAGTCAGGCCTAACATCCAGCAACATTCTGGAAGACTTTTTCTGTTCTATACTCTGTGTCTGAACTTCTCTGTAGAAAAACAGTGTTGCTGTCTGTGTCCTTACAAAGTGCAACAGTAGGGTTGAGATGCTGAGAATGTGCACAGTTCCATTCAATACCTTGTGTTCCTGAAAGCTGTCTTTCCATTGTCTTCTCTGCAGAACACACAGGCTATATAAACAAGGCAAGGTTGTTGCCTCCTTTTTTCTCCAACAAGACTTGTTGGACACAATGTTTTCTGAAAGGTCTGCATTTGCCTCTCTTCAGCTTTCTTATTTCTCATTTGACAAAAGAAGAGAGCTGAAGGAGTTTCAGGCATGTGATTGCCTGACCTCTCTTTCCCTCTAAAGGCTCAGCCTCCTGGAGCCCTGGTCACCTGCTGTGTGTTAGCATGATAGTCATCCATTCCCTAGATACCTGGGCAGTGGTCTTCAACTGCAAAGCTTGTCTGTGGAATAGGAGGGTTTTTTTAGCTGCATGCAAAATCATGAAAGAACAGTATTTCTAGATTTAGAACTAGGAAAAAAAAATAATTTCTGCCTCCCTCATTTGTCACTGCTTTTTTTTTATTATTCTATTACCTTTGGGGTATATCAGATATCTACATATCCAGATCAGATACCTACATATCCAGACATAAAGTATTTAATTTCAAAGTAATTTTTATAGTTTGTGTTTTAAGGCATGGAGAACTTCCTACCTCTTATCCACTCGTTTTTTCTTAGGCTGATGTTTTTCTTCAATAAGTGAGCTGTTCAGAGCACGATGTAATCTCTAGAGGGAAAAGAGGAACATAAATTAGTAAAAGCAAGATTAAAAATGGCTCCACAAATAGGTAAACCATTTTGGTTTTGTCTGATGGACTTGAGCATAAATTACCTTGCACATTGAAGGATACAAGCAGTTGTCTGTGCTTTGTCATTACAACAGATTTATTTTCCCATACTTTCCTAAAGAAGGGCAAGCTGCAAAACTGATGAATAGTTTGGGAACTATCCTTGGTGTTAAATTAGTTTTAAAATATTTCTTCCACTGTGCCGTTTTAAAGCAATGGAAGTTCTTCCCTTTCGTTTCTTTTGCTGTAAAGTAAGTTCTTCCTTTAGAGCAAACACCCAGAGCAATTCTGTCCCGTTAGTTTCTCTAAAATAACGAGGGAGGTTACCCAGCATTTCC